>NC_091747.1:34918491-36118491 GCF_043380555.1 Nothobranchius furzeri | reverse complement strand
GCGGTGGTCCCGGAGGACGCATCGCATCCTGCTCCGGCGGTGGTCCCGGTGGACGCATCGCATCCTGCTCCGGCGGTGGTCCCGGTGGACGCATCGCATCCTGCTCCGGCGGTGGTCCCGGTGGACGCATCGCATCCTGCTCCGGCGGTGGTCCCGGTGGACGCATCGCACCCTGCTCCGGCGGTGGTCCGGGAGGACGCATCGCACCCTGCTCCGGCGGTGGTCCGGGAGGACGCATCGCACCCTGCTCCGGCGGTGGTCCGGGAGGACGCATCGCACCCTGCTCCGGCGGTGGTCCGGGAGGACGCATCGCACCCTGTTCCGGCGGTGGTCCGGGAGGACGCATCGCACCCTGCTCCGGCGGTGGTCCGGGAGGACGCATCGCACCCTGCTCCGGCGGTGGTCCGGGAGGACGCATCGCACCCTGCTCCGGCGGTGGTCCGGGAGGACGCATCGCACCCTGCTCCGGCGGTGGTCCGGGAGGACGCATCGCACCCTGCTCCGGCGGTGGTCCGGGAGGACGCATCGCACCCTGCTCCGGCGGTGGTCCGGGAGGACGCATCGCACCCTGCTCCGGCGGTGCTCCGGGAGGACGCATCGCACCCTGCTCCGGCGGTGGTCCGGGAGGACGCATCGCACCCTGCTCCGGCGGTGGTCCGGGAGGACGCATCGCACCCTGCTCCGGCGGTGGTCCGGGAGGACGCATCGCACCCTGCTCCGGCGGTGGTCCGGGAGGACGCATCGCACCCTGCTCCGGCGGTGGTCCGGGAGGACGCATCGCACCCTGCTCCGGCGGTGGTCCGGGAGGACGCATCGCACCCTGCTCTGGCGGTGGTCCGGGAGGACGCATCGCACCCTGCTCTGGCGGTGGTCCCGGGGGACGCATCGCATCCTGCTCTGGCGGTGGTCCCGGGGGACGCATCGCATCCTGCTCCGACGGTGGTCCCGGGGGACGCATCGCATCCGGCTTCGACGGATGAGGTCCAAGAGGCCCCGGTCCCGGCCCAGCCTGTCCAAGGGGCTCCTGCCCAGCCCGTCCAAGGGGCTCCAGTCCAAGGGTCGACGCCTCCAGGCTCTGAAGAGGACCCCTCCTGCCCCTGCTCTGAAGAGGACCCCTCCTGCCCCTGCTCTGAAGAGGACCCCTCCTGCCCCTGCTCTGAAGAGGACCCCTCCTGCCCTCAAGTTCCCCAGTCTGAAGTTCCCCAGTCTGAAGTTCCCCAGTCTCTAGTGTCTGTGTCCCCTTTTAGTCGTAGTCCAGTGTCCCCTCTTAGTCGTAGTCCAGTGTCCCCTCTTAGTCGTAGTCCAGTTTCCCCTCTTAGTCATAGTCCAGTTTCCCCTCTTAGTCATAGTCCAGTTTCCCCTCTTAGTCATAGTCCAGTTTCCCCTCTTAGTCATAGTCCAGTTTCCCCTCTTAGTCATAGTCCAGTTTCCCCTCTTAGTCCTCGTCCACCAGTGTCCTCTATCACCACACTCCTACAGTCCCGTCTCCTGGTTCCCCGTCGCCGGCCCCCCAGGCTCTCACAGTCCCGTCTCCTGGTTCCCCGTCGCCGACCCCCCAGGCTCTCACAGTCCCGGCTCCTGGTTCCCCGTCGCCGGCCCCCCAGGCTCTCACAGTCCCGGCTCCTGGTTCCCCGTCGCCGGCCCCCCAGGCTCTCACAGTCCCGGCTCCTGGTTCCCCGTCGCCGGCCCCCCAGGCTCTCACAGTCCCGGCTCCTGGTTCCCCGTCGCCGGCCCCCCAGGCTCTCACAGTCTCGGCTCCTGGTTCCCCGTCGCCGGCCCCCCAGGCTCCAACAGTCCCGGCTCCTGGTTCCCCGTTGCCTGTCCCCCTGACTCTTCTGGCCCTCCTTCCTGGTCCCCCCTCCTCCCGCCCTGCTCTGGCCCTCCTTCCTGGTCCCCCTCCTCCCGCCCTGCTCTGGTTTCCTGTGGGCGTCTGGTATCTGCCCTTGAGGGGGGGGGGGGGGTTCTGTCATGACTCCCATCCTTCACCCTCCTCCACTTCCTCATTATACCTTCATTCATTTCACCTTGTCCTCTCACCAAGCTCCAGCCAAGCTCTGTTTTCCCCAGCAACCTCTGTCAGCTTCAATCAGCTCCATTCATTCCACCTGCTCCTGTAATCAGCCTCATCCCATTCACCTGCTTCCCCTGCTATAAAAGAACCAGCCATCCAGTCAACAGATGCCAGATTATTACAGCCTTGCCAGTAGTTCTCCAGCCATCCACCCTGCCTGATCTTTGCCTCTGGACCTTGTTTTTTGCCTGACCCCTGCCTTGCTCTCTGCCTGCCACTTTGACCTTAGCCTGCCTCTGAACCTGCCTCAGCCTTGCCCTCCAGGTACCTTTGCATTAAATAAAGACTTTTTAATATATTTTTACTGTGTTGGCGTCTTCACGGGTCTTTTGAACTCGGTTCTTGACAGTCAGGAGATATTTCACTATCGCTTATCCTGGTTATGGGTGTCATGGGTGGCACACTGATGAAGCAGGCCGTGTCTACGTTACACCAGATTAATATGATTTATACCATCTTAGAGGAGTGCAGTGGAGGAGGAACGTTTTGGACTTGGGCTTGCCTTTTATTCTAGTCAACGACTCTGCATGCTTTGGCTCAAAAAATCTGATGCCGTGAACGACAAGATGCTTTATCAACTGAATGCTTTCAGTCAGTGGTTAAAAGGTGCAGAGTTTTGGTACCCAGCTGTACTGCTGGCAGCAGCAGTATGGATCAACATCACCACGAGTTTATCTTCTTTCAGACTAGTGTTGATGTTTCTGACTGAGGTTTCTGACATCCAGGTCCCGAAGTCTTTATCAAGCAATCCTGAATGTCATTGATGCAGTATTTTGTCCTTGGTGAACTGATCATCTGTATGTGTCATTTCAGGTGGTGTACATCACTGTGGAGGATCTCCATGCTCTTGAAATCTGCTGAATTGTGTGCCATGTTGGATTTATAAGGCACAAATTAAAATGATTAAGTTTGTTTGTCCTGCTTTGTTGTTGAAGATTTAGTTACTGTTACCTTTTTAAGGTTTACGATTCTTTACTGGCACTTTATGTAGAGTCTGACAATACATTACCATTGTTACTTGCCTAAAGTCTTACTGTTCTGTTCTGATTCATACATCTTGTTGAGCTCAATAAAATTTTGTGAAAACGTCATTAAATTTTTGATTAAAATGTGTAAGTTCATCTCGTCATAAAATGCATTCGTTGTACGGATGTCACTGATACACTCAACAGTGTTATTTGGTTACATCTGAAGTGGCCATGTTGTAGAGGAGGGGTTCTCAGTCCTGGTCCCGGAGTGCTGGTATCTTGCATGCTTTAGTTGTTTCTCTGCTTCAACACACTTGATTTCAATCGGCAGGTGATTCTGCAGAGCCTGATGAGCTGCTGAACAGGTGATTCAACCACTAAATCAAGTGTGTTGGAGCAGAAAAACCACTAAAATGTGGTGGATACTGGTTCTCCAGGCCCAGAATTGAATAGACCTGCTGTAGACACTAAGGAAGGCTGGGAGACATCTCAGCTGGTAAATTAAGGAGTTAATTGGGTGTTAAAAGCAAGTCAAAACAGCCTAGTTCCCCTTTAAAAAGCAATCCATTAGGTCAAGGAAATGCACAAGTAAAAAAAAAAAACATTTTTATGTGAAAACATGTTTAGATCTGGCAGTGCTGTTGCCAGTTCATTCTTAAAAAGAACACATGTCAACTGTACAGTTTTTGCACTTTTGTACGTTAGTCTAAATGAGCCTCAAAAAACAAGTAAAACAACCAGATACTCAACCAGACCAGCATTCACCTTCACTTCATTAACAGTCTTAGCTAAATCTAACTACAGTCCATGTAGAACTATATGCAAACTAAGCAAACCATTAAGGAGGCTAAAAAAATATGCTACTAAAATGACTGCAGTTGTGTTCAGCCTATGTTAACTACACCATGTTATACACAGGCTGCATTCAGGTTCCATGAAAAGCATCAAACAGAACCATCCTTTCATTAAAATTAAGTATCAAATGTGTATTTTTGACTCAAGATGTGATGGCTCTAAGAGATTAATCTGTACAGTTTATGAAACCATAATCTATGTGGTGAATGTACAAATAAAGAAAGGTGGGAGTCACACTAGGTGCGCACAGCGTCCCCTGGTCCCCTCCTCCTCCCCCTCCCCCTTGTCTGGAACTTTACCTCACCAGTCTGAATCAGCCACCCTGTCCGTAACAAGTCCGGACCTGTTACTAGGGGCTTCGTCCGGATAAATTCCGGAACATGTTATCCGGATGTTTGTATTCAGACACAAAGGTCTTACGGACAGAGTCCGGAACATTTCCGTTTTTCATGGCCTGTCTGAAGGGGGCTTTAGGGTGCTACACAAAAGAGAGATGGTTTATGTTTATGTATTTAGCAGACGCTTTTCTCCAGAGCGACTTACAAGTGATAATCGGCATGTTGCCCTTGAGGCTGACAACAACAATAACAAAAAAACAATAGGGTTCCCTGCCCTTTGGGCTTGGAACCCTAACAACTTGACATCAATCATGGAGAGGAGGGAACAAAGGAGTGGACGGTAGAGAGGAGGGATGGGTGAAGGGAAGGTGCTAGTTAAGAAGATGCTCTCTGAAGAGCAGGGTCTTCAGGAGTTTCTTGAAAATTGAAAAGGAAGCCCCTGTTCTGGTAGTGCTTGAAAGGTCATTCCACATTTGTGGAACAATGCATGAGAAGAGTCTGGATTGTCCTGAGCGTGGTGTAGGCACTGCTAGCCGACGATCCTGTGATGACCGGAGCTGCCGGGCCGAGATGTAAGACGTATGGTATAATCTATTGAATAAGGCGCAAATGAAACTGGTATCAACCGACCACAGACTAATTCAATTTAATATCTATCACAGAACATAACTTACACTGCATAGTTGCACTGGCACTGTAGCTACCCTGGTGCAGACCTGTACTCGGTTATTTTAGCACCACATTATTGCAGTAACTTCATGAGCTTGGGAACAACAATAATTTCATGTGAAAATGATGGTGTGTGAAGGATTATAAATCAGCATAACATGAGCTACTGGGAAGTTCAGGAGATTTTATTTGACATGAGAGCAGATTAGCCGTTAGCTCATCAGTCTTGAATGAGATGAAGTTGAGTCACCAAAGTAAAGTGATCTACAGTAAAATATAAATTATTGAAAACTTTCACAAAATGATGAATGTGGTAGTTTAGCCCTTGATGAATCCTGGGAGGACTCAGTCAGGCACGTGCAGAGGAAGGGGTGGGGGGTGGGGGTGGGGGGTGTTTGAGCACCTTCCCCTTTTGTCCGAAGTGCCCAAAGTGCCCTTTTTTTGGTCTTCTGTCAGATATTACCATCCAAAACTGTCGTACTTGGATACAGGTCAGGCACTAGGACCATGTGGAGGCAGCCTCCTCAAGCTGAACCCTTAGACCCGCCCACAAGCTCACTGATTAGCTCTGCCGCGTCATGCCGACGTGTGATTGCCTGTCCCTGCTGTCACTCTAAATCTCTCGCCATGGAGACGACTGAAACCGGTGTTTTGCTTGTCGGCAGGGGTCTGCTCTCTAGCTGTGAGTTTGTGTGTTGAGCTGAGTCAGCATGTCTGAGACAAGAGGACATGAGAGATTCTCCGCTTGATAACTTCTAAATAGCTGATCGAAATAAAGTAATTCAAACGTTTTTTAAAAGCACATAAGACGAGCTTTCCAACGAGGTATTACATGATGTAATTGTACAAAAGACTCTACAAGTTATTTAGGTTAGAAGTAGTTCAAGTGGGAATGTTAAGTTCTGATGTTTGTAAGTTGTGACTGCATTTTGGGCCTTAAGGCTCACGTAGTGCTCTGGCCGGTACTCTAGGGTGAGAACAGTGGAAGAGCACTATTTAAGCCAGGATTCAGTTCAGGATCTCTTACCCCCAAATTCCACTACCTCCGCTCCGCTCCGCCCCCGCCTTCCGCAGCCGCTCGCTTCCGAACTCAATTTTTACTGGTACCCGCTCTACAACGGCTCCGCTCCGGTGTGGAGACCTGAGGTGGGCAAACAAGCATGCGCGGGATTTTCGAGATCTTGCGATACAGTCCGAGCAATAAACGCGGAAGTTAGATCCAAACACCCGTTGTGTGGGAGAAGCATCGAAATGAACTGTTCAATCTGCCCATCATTTGTGTTGAGAGATCAGCAGTGTTTGGATCAACAAAGTGTGACTACTTTGATAGTGGAAACTGTATTTATGGCTTACTTTTGTGCATTTAAACTTCAGCCGCCACTGATAGTTGTTAAAATTTGTTAAACCTGTGCATTTGAAACAAAAAACGCCATTTGTTTATCGATTTATTGTGAAAAACGGAAGTTGTGCTCGCTCCTTTTCCTGTTGGGCGTTTGTGATTTCTGTCCATTTACTACGGAGGTGCTCCGGCGTCCGGCAAAAATAGGATCGATTCTATTTTTGCTGGACGCCGGAAGAGAGGGCGGCGCATGGCACCGCACTGCCGGAGCACAGCCGGAGCACGGCCGCAGTAGTGGAATTGCTCTGATTGACTAGAACGGGACAGATTTTGCTCAGGCGTTCGTGTCGGAGCGGAGCGCAGCGGAGCGGAGGTAGTGGAATTTGGGGGTTAGGTGTGTGATGCAAGCAGGACTAGAGGACACAATTCAAGCTCCATGAAACTTCTCTGTATTTCCAGTTCCCAACAGTTTACAGATCACTGGCTTTCCTCAACAGGTGGTGTCTATGGATAGGTGTAGATGTGTTTGTGGAGGTGTCTGTGGTTTCTTGGCATTAACACACAACTCGAAGGGAATAAACATATCCACACATTCGACGGTACTCCGTGCAGTACTGTTTGTCCATGCCAGGTGATAATCTCCCAATATCGGGTCTGCAACGTCACAACACCGTGCAGGACTCGTTTTTCGGATTACATCACCACGGCCCCACTTATGGTAAGCCTTAAGGCCCAAAATGCAGTGTTTCAATCACAACTTATAAACATCAGAACTTAACATTCCCACTTGAACTACTTCTAACCTAAATAACTTGTAGAGTCTTTTGTACAGCCGCCCCCAAATGTGCGCAGAACATTTGCTCAAACAATACTCCTCTACAGAAGATAACCTGGTGTCTAGGGCTCACTGTCTTCATCAGGTATAGCAGGTAGGATCACCAGCCTAGCAACAGGTCGGGTGTAAGTCCTTCCCTTAACCTGAACATCTGCTGACCTGATATGTCCATCTGGACTGGGGTGAACCTTGGAGATGCGCCCCACCGGCCAGAGGGCCCTGGGCAGATGGGGATCCACAATCATCGCGACAGCTCCTTCTTTTATGTCCTCTGTAGCAGTTTGCCATTTCTGGCATGTCTGTAGTCCAGGTAAGTACGGGCAGATGAATCGGGCCCAGAAATGGTCAGCGAGCACCTGTGCATACCTCCATCGTCGACGACTTAAAAGTTCATGGTTGGGATAAACCACCTGAGGCAGCGACCCATCCATCCGTCCCATGATCAGGCAGTTGGGTGTCACTGGGTCTGGATCTCTCACATCAGAGGAGACATAGCCAAGTGGCTTCGAGTTGAGGATCCCCTCTACCTCCCCCAGTACGGTACGAACAAGCACGTGCAGAGGGGGGTGCGGAGGGTGCTTGAGACCCTGCCCCTTTTGTCCGAAGTGCCCAAAGTGCCCTTTTTTTTGTTCTTCTGTCAGATTTTACCATTCAAAACCGTCGTACTTGGATACAGGTCAGGCACTAGGACCATGTGGAGGCAGCCTCCTCAAGCTGAACCCTTAGACCCGCCCACAAGCTCACTGATTAGCTCTGCAGCGTCATGCCAATGTCCCTGCTGTCACTCTAAATCTGTCGCCATGGAGACGACTGAAACCGGTGTTTTGCTTGTCGGCAGGGGCCTGCTCTCTAGCTGTGAGTTTGTGCGTGTTGAGCTGAGTCAGCATGTCTGAGACAAGAGGACACGAGAGATTCTCCGCTTGATAACTTCTAAATAGCTGATCGAAATAAAATAATCCAAACGTTTTGTAAAAACACATAAGACGAGCTTTCCAACGAGGTATTACATGATGTAATTGTACAAAAGACTCTACAAGTTATTTAGGTTAGAAGTAGTTCAAGTGGGAATGTTAAGTTCTGATGTTTGTAAGTTGTGACTGCATTTTGGGCCTTAAGGCTCACGTAGTGCTCTGGCTGGTACTCTAGGGTGAGAACAGTGGAAGAGCACTATTTAAGCCAGGATTCAGTTCAGGATCTCTTAGGTGTGTGATGCAAGCAGGACAAAAGGACACAATTCAAGCTCCATGAAACTTCTCTGTATTTCCAGTTCCCAACAGTTTACAGATCACTGGCTCTCCTCAACAGGTGGTGTCTATGGATAGGTGTAGATGTGTTTGTGGAGGTGTCTGTGGTTTCTTGGCATTAACACACAACTAGAAGGGAATAAACATATCCACACATTCGACGGTACTCCGTGCAGTACTGTTTGTCCATGCCAGGTGATAATCTCCCAATATCGGGTCTGCAACGTCACAACACCGTGCAGGACTCGTTTTTCGGATTACATCACCACGGCCCCACTTATGGTAAGCCTTAAGGCCCAAAATGCAGTGTTTCAATCACAACTTATAAACATCAGAACTTAACATTCCCACTTGAACTACTTCTAACCTAAATAACTTGTAGAGTCTTTTGTACAGCCGTCCCCAAATGTGCGCAGAACGTTTGCTCAAACAATACTCCTCTACAGAAGATAACCTGGTGTCTAGGGGTCACTGTCTTCATCAGGTATAGCAGGTAGGATCAACAGCCTAGCAACAGGTCGGGTGTAAGTCCTTCCCTTAACCTGAACATCTGCTGACCTGATATGTCCATCTGGACTGGGGTGAACCTTGGAGATGCGCCCCACCGGCCAGAGGGCCCTGGGCAGATGGGGATCCACAATCATCATGACAGCTCCTTCTTTTATGTCCTCTGTAGCAGTTTGCTATTTCTGTCGTGTCTGTAGTCCAGCTAAGTACGGGCAGATGAATCGGGCCCAGAAATGGTCAGCGAGCACCTGTGCATGCCTCTATCGTCGACGACTTAAAAGTTCATGGTTGGGATAAACCACCTGAGGCAGCGACCCATCCATCCGTCCCATGATCAGGCAGTTGGGTGTCACTGGGTCTGGATCTCTCAAATCAGAGGAGACATAGCCAAGTGGCTTCGAGTTGAGGATCCCCTCTACCTCCACCAGTACGGTATGAAGGACCTCTTCCGTGACCGGCTGTGCTCCCACGGTAGCATAGAGGGCTGTCTTCACAGAGCGGATTTCTCGCTCCCATAGGCCCCCGAAGTGAGGAGCTGCAGGGGGATTAAAGTGAAACTGGATTTTATGCGAGGCCAACTGCATCTGAAGCTCCATAGACATGGCCAGGTACGCTTCCCTCGGCTCAGCATCACCTCCCCTAAAGTTTGTCCCTTGGTCTGAATAGATTTCTATGGGATTAGATTTGTGCCAATAGGATCAAGAAAAACACTTTGGAGAGCAAACAAATGTTAAGACATTGAGAGAAAAAACATTTGTTTCAAAAGTAAAACTTACGATCTGAATCAACTTCTTAAAATGAGTAACAAAGTATGTTTCCTTTTTCTGTTTGCCTTTATGTGTTTTTGTTATCAATTTCGTTCTCGCTGCTCAGAGCTTTGCTCTCACTACCAGATTTGCACTTACACTTTCTGGCTTTCTCCTTTGCAATCCCTGAGTTTTTGGTTGCAATTCTGACACAACCCTTTTGGGTGGGTGGGACTTCTGAGAAGTCCTCTCCCATAGAACCATAGGCGTCATTTTAACCGGGGACACCGGGGACATGTCCCCGGCAAAATTTGTGATTGGCAGCTGTGTCCCCCCCACTTTCAAAAAAGCCTGCTGATGAGGATTTTTGTTTTACCAGCTCAGATCTTATACCAGGGGTCGGCAACCTGTTCCCATCAAAGAGCCATTATTACCCGTTTCCCACAGTAAAGAAAACACCGCAGTAGCCGCGGCGTTGTGGGCGGGGCCTACCCTCAGACAGCAGAGAGCTGCTCACAACCAGGTGACAGCAGCAGGTACCGGTCGCTCGCATGGACATCGCACCCGTGGGGGATTCAACACCCACACTTTTCCAGCTGTTTTGCTCACCTTCACACCAGTCTGGTTTCTTTATGTCGCACACTCACTCTGTTTGCCTCATCTCCTTCTTCACCTCCCGCTTCTGACAGCCGATGTCGGGTTTCCAGGAGAGCAGGAGAGGGAGGGACGGAAGAGCTCGACTGAATTCATAATTTTACATCTTGACATTAGCTCTACAAAGTCTGAGTTTGATAACGTGAAGAACAACAATTCGCAGAGGTTTATAACAGGCGCGGTGCCAGGTTTTCATTTTTGGGTTGGTCACGGTGATTTTGGACAGACCTTAATAAGCAGTGACTTAGTGAATTAGGCAGGACGCGCTAGAAAATTTCGTTTAAAAAGACGTCATAAATTTTTCCCCCCGTCATTTTTATTTCTAAAATATGAAGTAAAAACTCCCAGTTTAATTTTCATTCATTTGTCATTAATATTTAGTCTACACCCGTGCGTTAAGTGGACCATCTTCCAGTGAAAGCAAAGCATCCAGCCCATCTCTCCAAATGCGTAAAATGTGCACCACAGCCGTTAGGCGCGCCGCGCGCACCGTCAGCTACATCAGCCCAGACAAGAGCAGAGCAAATAGAATAGAGGATAATTGTGTCTAGATGTGGATGGAGATTACATTTTACAGCAGCCTGATCATCATTTAAATAAAACCATCACCTGGCTTCTAGTCCATGCTATCAGCATTATTTTAATTGGTGTGTGTGTGTGTGTGTGTGTGTGTGTGTGTGTGTGTGTGTGTGTGTGTGTGTGTGTGTGTGTTTTCCACTTCCAACACTGGTCTAACCAACCAGACCAGCATGTCCAGTAACATATTAATGTTACAATTAAATAGTTTCACTTCATGTAGGCTAGGAACATTTCACCTGCCGTGGCCCGACCGCTTCTGCTCCACATAAACTTTGTGCGTAATCAAATGTCTCTACAGGTGCTTTCTGCGCTGCTATTCTGCCTCAGACTGGATGCGTCATACGTGTCCATATTAGAGACGGGAAAAAGCGCTGTTCAGCCAAAGTTTCATAATTTCATAAAAAACATTTTTCCAAGCTCATCCATGCGCATCAGTGTGCGTCGGGGTAATTCTTTCAAAACAGCCAGCATCCTTGAGTTTATCCATCAAAATACAGTCAAATGGAAATATATGTAACCTGCCATTTAACTGTTTTGCCTTCTTGTGAAGATTGTTGCAAAGAGAAACAACTAAACTTGATTAACCCCAGAGCCACGCGCACTGCGCTGTACGTCGTGACTGTAAATGAGGGGAAATGATTTAATCGGATCCTTTTCTTTTCAGCATGGTTTAATGTGAAGTTTCATTCAGTACAAACTTTAGTTACACCAATCTAACTAGACAGAGCCTGGATTTGTATTCTGAACAGTTTAAACATGTTTAAAACGGAGACATGCGTGACGCGTCTAAAATTCGCACCTGCTCCGCTATTATGGAAACAAGGGTTATAACAAGGTGAATAACATCAAATTATTTTAGGCACAGACAACATCTCCCACACTTTAGAAAATCTTGCAACGCGCCTGGTCACTCGTGTATGTCAAAGTTATCTTTCATTAGACGATAATCAATAAAACGATTTATATAAAGATGATCCAGAAGTTGTAGCCCGTCTCTGCCTACAATATTTTGATATTTTTCACCCTGTTGGTGGTTTTACTGAGCAGGTACCACTTTTGTCATACGTTTCTTTTAAAAACATGTTTAGACTGTTCAGAATACAAATCCAGGCTCTCAGAACCAGAGCGCATGTGAGAAGGTTCCTCCCACTGAAGCGTTTTCCAAACCCTGTCTCTCAGAGACTTGTCACTTAGAAAATGTTCCCTGATTATGAAACTTTGGCTGAATAGTGCTTGTTCCTGTCTCCAATGTGGCGACACATCCAGGAGCTGAGGAGAATCCCAGAATCTGACATCCTCCAGCTCAGGAAGCGCATATGATTACGCACAAGCGTGACGCGTCAACCCGGTCTCACAGTAAGACCGGGTTGGACCTGTTCAGGTTTACGCAGACAATCTTTACATTTAGAATTAGCATACAGGTGTAAAATTAATGCAGTAAAATATAAAGCTTTTTATTTAAATATCCATTCATTATTTTACAAGCACAGAGAGAGCCGCATCAGATGGATGGAAGAGCCGCATGCGGCTACAGAGCCGCCGACCCCTGTGCTAGCCTACTTTATTGTCCCCAGCAATTTTTAAACCCTACTCAAGTGTATGGTTATTGTCCCCAGCAATTCTGAAAACAAACTGACGCCCTTGCATAGAACAGTGGTTTCTCTTGACTGACAGTTCAGACATTTTTTTTCCACCTCGGTCAACAACATGAATTTTGAGCCCCAAACACATTATTTCTGCTGTCTGTGGTGTCTACTGACGATCTAAGGTGCATATTGATAATATATTTTATCTTTTCTTAGTTAATCTGTAAGTTAAGCCACTTTTTAAGTTGGTTTTAACCAGTGTTGGGAACGTTACTTTAAAAAAGTAATTAGTTATAGTTACTGATTACTTTGTCAAAAAAGTAACTCAGTTACTAACTGAGTTACAAGATCATAAAAGTAACTAATTACCAACAAAAATAACTACTTAGTTACTTTTTTCATTAAAGAATGCAAGAATTACTACAATAGTAAAATATAAATGACTAATGACTGGAACATAATAAAATGTATGTCCAAATGTTTTTTATAAACCTGAATAATTTAAATAAATAAGCACTTAACAGGAGGAACTACTAATAGGAACATTACACTTATCTAGACTATTAAAACTTCACTGTGTGATATTTAATTTGACCCCAATCAGCTAACATTTAAAATTGCAAATAGAAACACCTGTAAAGGTTCCCAAGTCTTTAAATGGTATCTCGGTCTAGTTAAATTACAGAAATAAATGTAATTTTGCACAGTATTCTAATTTTTCCAGCTTCATATAATTGTGTTTTTAGCAGCATTTCTGTTGCTGGTAATCTAGTAACGGTTAAATAAATAAATATCCTTTAAAATGACACTAGAAGAGGCACAAGTCTGATGGAGGATTTAAATGTACTAATGTGGGTCAGATCCAACCACAGAAGAGCTGAAGCTGGGTGGTAAACACACACAGGTAGTTCTAATAACACCTGAGCTTCATGACATCTGAGACTGATGCATCAGTGTTACAGCGGGTCTAAAGACATGATCAGAAACAGGTTACAGCTGGGTGATCTAGGAAGGTAGAAGATCAGGACGTCTGAGCGGTGAACAGGTGAGCGGACCTTCGGGATGTCCCGCTGTCACGCCAAGAAGGGCACGGCTGCAGACCCGCAGATTCGCTGCTGCAGATTCCCACCTGCAGCAGCGAATCTGCGGGGGGTCTGCAGCCGTAGATATTCATCATGTCTTCCTCGTTCTTCACGGGCCGTGATGCGCTTGGATGAAAACATCTGCCTCTTTAGCTCCTGATCAGCTGATGACAGCTTCAACACACCACACTGCTTAAGGCACGCATTTCCTTATCAGTAACAGAAACGATCGTTTTGATAAAAGAAGACGTAATTAATTAGTTTGCTTGTTACTGAAAGAAATATTTTTTATTAACGAGATTATTTTAAACGGCGTTATTCTCGTCATTGCTTTGTTGTGTCTACAGCATGCAGAGGCTGAGACCGTGAGGGTCTCCGCCCACCCGGCCAATCATCATCGTGTTTGTAAGTGCATTACCGACACCTCTCTCTCCCTGGCTGCAGCTGAAGTGTGGCGGTCAGAAAGCCTGTTGCTCAACGTTCGACAAGCACAGTGGCGGTTCTACATGGAAGTACTCCCCGGGCGAGGCCCCCTTTGAGCGCCCCCCCAACCGCCCCCACCACCACCACCACACCACCCCACCTGCACGAACACACACGTTTTCTATAAACAGGCATGTTTTATTAGAACGACTATTGAACATTCATTTTTCTAAGTTGCACATATTTACATTAATTACTATGAAGTTGTCAGAATGTAAAGCAATATACATTATACACTGTATCAAAATATATAGAATCAAATATACAAAAACAACTAAACTAACTAAATATTAAGAATATATGCACATAATATATAATAAATATTCTAAATAGCAAAAATATTTCACACATAACAAACTAAAGATAATCACTACAGCACTGCACTTAGAACAGAAAACACAAACTAAAATTAAAACCTAACCTTGATGCAAAGTCATCAATAATGTCATCATATGAAATCTGCTCCCCTACTGAGTGATTGATACTAATCAGAGCCAGGTTAGTGAGCTGCCCCTGAAACATAGGTGACCTCAGGTATGACTTGATCAAGTTTTGAAAAGCTCCTCTCAGCTTGAGCCACAGTGACTGGCAGAGCAGTCCAAAAGTTGGGGTAGATCTCCAATAGATCTCATGATCCATAATATTTTACAATTGCCTCTGAAATTGTAATTTAAACTGACATAAAAAACTGTAGACTAACAAAAATGCCAACTTTTACAGAGCAAATCATGTAAAAAATAATCAGTGCAGCCATCTGCAATAAATAAACAGGATAGTTAGTGGTGACTGGGGAGTTTTCTTCTGCTTGTAGAGTTGTTTTATTTATTATTATGTGAACTTGATCAACATGTGTTTGTTGTTGTTCAGGCAGGCCACAGGCTGCAGCGAGCATTTAACAAATCCTAGTTTGAATCAATAAAAAACAATTCAAGGAATTTATTCGAACCATTTGAATATTCGTTTCAATATTTCAGCCCTATTAGCTCTGTAAGCAACTAGTTGACCGGATTTAACCGTTAAAATCCCAGTTAACTGGTTCAAAAAATTGAAAACATTCATCATGAGAGCGAACATACCTTTATTTTTCTCCTCTTTTTTTCTTTTTTTATTCCTGAATCGGGCACCTGTTGGGTTTTAGCCTTTTTATGTTCATCTCTTCTGTTTGGCTCTTGACTCAATAAGTTTCCTTTAGTCAGGACTAAACAATTTGACCTTGATGGGGGGGGTGACCACAAAATCATTTTGTTTTTCCTTTTTTTATTCGGCCATTTCACACAATTCAGAAACACCTGAAAGAATGATAGGCCTGTGTTTATGATATTATGAATGAAATGTGGAAGAACATCAAGATGTGATCGACTTTAGCCATGTTGATAGTTGATTCAGCCCCTACCAGCTCATTTCATTTGGACCCACCCAGAGGTGAATTCCCCCGCCGCACCCCTCCCCTTCCTCTTCTTCATATACACACGGTGCACGTGAACGTTCTCAGTCAGCAGGAGCGCCTGCAGCTGCAGGGGGCGCCAACTTGCTGTTTCCAATCCAGACACTGTCATATGACAGATAATAGAAAACCTCGGTGCGGCGCAGATTTCCTTTTTTTTTTTTTTTTTTTTTTACTCAGCGCTTGTGCGCCCCTTTTGTGTCATGAAAAAATGCCGCCCCGGGCAACTGCCCTGTCTGCCCGTGCCTAAAACCGCTACTGGACAAGCACATAGTAACGCACAACCTTCCGTCCCCAGTAACGGTAACGGCGTTGCAACGGCGGGAAAAGTAATTAATTAGATTATTCCGTTACCTATAAAAGAACGCCGTTAGAAATGCCGTTATACTTAAACGACGTTACTCCCAACACTGGTTTTAACCAGACGTTAGCTCACTAGCTAGCTGCTAAGCAAGCCATTGTGCTAGCCTCAGGACAATGGTCTATTGTTCCAGAGAGATGTATTAAAAACTCATCTTAACATATTCATTACTGGTTTCATGGAATGAATTATTGCAGTTTATGTTAATAAGTTTGCTAATTTTTCAGGAACCTGTGGAACATCACAGATTTTGCAGCTACTGGAGCTAACCTGTGTACTGCTAACTTGCTACAGAGGAAGCAGCAGAAAGCTGAGCTAACAGGCTGTTTTGCAGGTAAATAGTCTTTTAGTGGAACTGCAGGATTTTTATGGTATAACTCAGACATAATCTACATGAGCTATTGTGGGAAGACATTTAAACTACTTTTACATACAGATACATGTATTTTTTTATTCCATGTTACTTGGACAGGCTAAACAAGTTCATACTTCTGCCTGCTCCTTTTTCAGTCAAACGAATGGATTATATGATGTAACTCTGACTGCATAATTATCTAAGTGAGTATGTTTGATAATACATTTCTTACCAGTATACAGATCTGACATTTGTTTGTCAGAACAGGACAAATCAGATTCAATGTGCTTTCTGTCACCCTAAATCAGATCCATATCTGATGTTTTTATTACTTAAGTTTGTATGAACATACATACAGCCGAGGCGGTTTTACCATTAGGCATAGGTAGGCGGCCGCCTGGGGCCCCCTTGTGTTGGGGGGCCCCCTAGCCCTGACCGCTGACACCCCTCTGTTAATGCCACAATATTCTTATTACCAACCTGTGGCCGCAGACGGGATTGGACATGCTTCTCATTACCATAATTCCTGAACCGTTCAAGATATCATTAAAATTCCAAAAGTGCTGAAAAGATTAACAATGGGGCTTTTCGTGCATATACAAAACATTACAGTAGCCGCCGGGATTCCCTGTCTTGAGCGCAACGAATCACAACACAGATTCAGAGACGTGCTGAGTTTGTCATCCAAAATGCTCCGTTTTATAACTTTTGAATGGCTGATCGGATTCAAATAATTCCAACGGTTCCTAAAAGTACATAAAAGCATCTTTCCAACGATCTATAGCATGAAGCAATCAGAGTTAGGGAAAATATCGCTACGAGGGGAAATCCTGCTGTACAGCCTGATCGAAACAGAGCGCAGCGCCGCGGTGAAAGCGGATAACGGAACGGGAAAGCTAATTAGCATAAAAAGCCAGCATGAAATTATGGAAATTCCTCAAAGAAAATCAACACGATCTATTAGGTGTCCCAGAAGGCTCAAACAAAGTATTTAGTGAAAATATTTAGTTTATCTAAAAATAAAGAAGTAAATAAATAAAAAATATCCTGGGTAAATAAATAAAGACTTTACTAAATAAATTTGAAGAAAGCCTATGTGAATGGTAATTGCTGATAATGATCTCTGAAGCTGCTTAAGGAGTGAAGTTAAAGTGTAAAAAAAAATCTAAAGAAAAAAGAAATAGGAGAGAAAAAAGGTTTGGCCCCGCCCACTCAGCTACTATGGCAACCATGTTGACAGCACTCAAACAATTAACTAGAACATTTCTGTAGAACTGAATGTTAATTAGGTTTATGCTGTGTTAATAATGTGAATGGTATATTAATTATGTTAATGTTATGTTAATAATGTTTATGTTATGTTATGTAAATGAGGTCCAGGTTATGCAAATTAGGTCATGTGACCTATGACATCATAAAGGCATACTTCCTCAGTCACAGCTCCCCTCCATCACACTAGTGACTGACCTCTCGTTGGACACATCACATTTTGTGAGCTCTCTCTGATAACAAGGATCTGTTACACTAGAGAAGCAGCACCGCTAACGAGAAGAAAGTCTCTTGGTTTGATTTATGTGAACAAGAAGTGAGTGTGGATTATAACGCAATAATCAACTTTGACACTGATTCAGACTCTGAAGATTGTGTAAAGCCACCACAAAAGGTTTCTCTACCTGAGAAAGTCCAGCAGGAATCGTCTGTCTGTGAAAAACAAAGAAACATGGACCGTCTTTTGATGCAAGTGGAGGGACTCAAGAAAATTTTGAAAGCTTCCACAAATTCTCTAAAAAGGGAGAAAATGAGACGAGCCAAAGCTGAATCTGACTGTGTGTTTTACAAGAGAGAAATTACCGAATTAGAGCAGGGATTAGATTACTATCAGCATAAGGTCGAGACTCATGAAAAAACGGTGCAGACTTTACAAAACCAGCTTCAGAGCAAAGAAAATCTCTGTGAGAGACTGCAAAAGTGTTCAAAGCAGGAGTCACTGCTGAGACACAACTTAGCTCAAGAAAAACAGAAGAGTGACAACGAACATATAATCAATAATAAGTTACAGAAGGAAATTGCAGAATTACACAAGGAGAAAGAAAATCTCTTAAACAAGCTGGAGAATTTCTCCTCCATGAAAAAGGAGGCAGATGAGAAGATTTCTGCACAGCTGGAAACCTTGAAACACCAGTTGGAAGAGAAATCTTCTCTCTGTCATCAACTGGAATCGTCTTTTATTAAGGAAAAGCAGCTGAGAGTCCAGTTACAACAGGAGAAGAGTTTACAGATCGAGCTTCAGAACAAAGAAACTGCATGTGAAGATCTGCAGAAGACTTTAAAACAGCTGAGAGTCCAGTTAGCTCAAGAGCAGCAAAACAGTCAGAACAAAGACACAATTACTGAGAATTTAAAAGAGGAAGTTGGACAACTAAAGAAGAGCCTTGTGAAAGCTCTGGAGAGTCTTAACTCCACAAAAATCGAGGTGAAGGAGAAGATGTCTCAGCAGCTGGAAGTGTTTAATCAGCAGTTAGAAGAGAAATCTGCTCTTTGTCAAACACTTAAATCAAGTTTAGACAAAGAGCAACAGCTGAGGGTGAGCTGTCAGGCTGAACTCGACAATACCAGAGTTCTTGTCTCTGAGAATTCAGATCTCCAGCAGGAGATCCAGGATTTGAAGGAGAGAAACTCTGAACTCAGAGATGTGATGATCAAACAAGTCTCTGAGAAAGTCGAGTCAGACCAGCAGTTTGTTCAAGAGCTGCAGAAACTCAAAGAGCAGCATGAAGAGGAATTAGTTACCCTAAAACTGCAGCTTAAAGAACATCTCAGGTCTGAGGTCCAACCTGGTTCTGAGATTTATTCATCAGAACCACAGCCGTGTGTGGAAAGTCTGGAGACAAATCCTGACAAGGATTGTCAGACGGGCACGGACGTTTGTCAGACTGAAATCGTTCAGGAAACTCTGGAGTTAAGCCAAAGTCTCCACAGTAACGAGTCTCCATCTGAAGAAGCCGTTCCACAAACAGTCAAACCGCAGCAAAACATTTCTAAGTGGAGACGCTTCAAAAAGTTTATGACTCCAACGTGTCTGCGGAAACACAAGAACAAGTTATAAACTAATTACCTGCCCTCACACACACCACCCTCACACACACACACACCTTCACAAACCACCGTCCAATACTCACACACCTTTAGAAAAAACGGGGCTGTATGTTAGAAGATGGTCGTGCTTTCGTCTTGCAGAGGTTGCTGGTTGACATGCCAGCTGTGACCCCTCTGTGTGACAGAGCACGTTCTCTCTCATGCACGCGTGGGTTTTCTCCGGGCGCTCCGGTTCCCCCCACCAACACGTGTTTAGGTTAATTAGTGACTCTAAAATGTCTGGCTGAGTGAGTGAGTGACTGGTGTGACTGGCCACAACAGAAAAATGATAAATCTCCAGAGTCTGACTCAATCTGGAACGGTCAGATCAACAGTCTCTTATCAAAAAGTATTTAGAGTGTGCTTCAAGCAAGGCAGCTTTATTTGTATAGCACCTTACAACAGCATCAAACCGACCAAAGTGCTTCACAGAAATTAAAACATTACAAAACAAAACACAACATAAAGATACATAAAAACTAAAGTTTAAGAACTAACACTAAAAAGACTAAAATACTCTCATGCTGAGTTAAAAGCTAAATCATAAAAATTGGTTTTCAAAAGAGATTTAAAACCAGAGAGTGAAGAGGCACTTCTATACTTATATATACATACTTTATACACTTACATACATACCTAAGTAGTAGTGTGTTATCAGTACATTTTATTTGACTCATTCTAGTAAGGGCAAGATGTAAATCATATATTTGCAAATCCTATCTAACAAGTTCTAAGCAATTGGCCAGGTTCAACATGGAAAGCTCAAGTGTGAATAATAGTGTAGGAGTTTATTTGGTAATAATTGGCTGCAAAGGGGGTTAGCCCCTTTTTAAAACAACCAAAAATTAAATTTATCCCATCCGCTGAATCACCACCTTAACGTGGTGGGTGGGTTTGCGTACCCCCAGGATCCTGAGGGATGTTTAGTCAGGGTGTTGGCTCCAGGCGGGGTCTCCCGTGGCAGAATTTCCTCAGGTGAGGGGTCAGACTAAGAGTGATTCAAAGACTTATTTTATAGAAAGCCATGAAGAAACAGTCTCCATGTTGCAGAACTGACTGGTGGACACTAGACAATCCTCATGGACGAGAAGGTCACCTGTGCAGCTCCAAGCAGCAGAATAAACAAATCTGTTCAGAGTATTTGGCTTCTTGAAGTTTCTGGATTGTGTTTTTGTAAAGTGATTAAAACATAATAAAAAGGTAAGTAGACTCCTCTGATTTACTGAACATGTCTCTTCTCTCATCTTGAACAAGAAGCCTGATGGATGAGAGTCAAACGTCTTCAATAAACACAAGTCCAGCTGCTAGACGATCACGTCCCAAACCTAGATCGGTTGTTGGTTAACGACCCAGCAGTCCTGGCTTGGGGTAGTTAGATTAACCTCATCATGTAATCACAACACATTCTCACTCCCAGCGCGTCAAAAACAAACGCTTGGTCAGTCACCCTCCACGTCAGACCCCAGACGCCAAAAGTGCCCTTTTTCGTTACTTATGTGCGAAAAGGGGTTTTTCCCTTTTGTAACTGCAGATCCCAGTGCAGCGTAAAACTGACGTGATTACATATCCGCTGATGCGGCACAGAACCAGCTCATTTAACCGCACCTAAACCTTAACGTTTCACTATTTATAACCTTCCCCTCTCCCTCATCCTAACCTTAACCCTCTTGCTACCTAAAACGTTACTCTCACTGTGATCAAGCGTTTGTTTCCCATGCATCCTGACTCTGACAGTCAGAGTCTGACTGTCAATTTTCGAATTTGCCGCCCAAGGGGAACGTTAGAACATACCATCTGGCGAGGGGGAGGTTACACATACCCTCTACTTTTAACCTCCACCGTGGTAGTTGAAACCTCCCCTCGCGTTGGCTCGGTCCAAACTCGACCAATGACGAGGCGGCTCCCGCCGTTCACTTCATAGAGCCGGCTTTTAGAGCGATCGACACATCACTAACGTGTTCGCTAGCAAGATGGTTAAGGTTAGGATAGGGGTGAGGGGAAGGTTAAATAAGAGGATAAGGTTAAGGTGAAGTACAATGAGCTTGTTTGGTGCCCTGGCTGCGGACATCCCATCGCGTCAGTGTAACGATGCATTGGGATCTGCAGTCAAATAAGGGAAAACCCCTTTTCACACATAAGTAACGAAAAAGGGCACTTTTGGCGTCTGGGGTCTGACTTGCAGGGTGGCTGAACAAGCGTTTGTTTTTGACGCGCTGGGAGTGAGAATGTGTTGGTAACCATGCTTCAAGTGTAGTCATGTCTTGTTCATCTGTATTAATGTAAAATATATATTTAAGCCATTTTCCTGTCTAGCAGTGGATTTTCCCTGCAGCTAAGAAGGTTTTGATGTATTTTATCCATTATTGTGGTTCAATGCTCAGATCTCATACTGCTCTTTCTCAAATCACCCTGTTCACACTCAGAAAGTGTTCAGATGTGTTTTACTTGTTCTGAACTTTTTTATTCTCCTTTCCATAAAATAAGTCACTCTGTGACCTTTTTTAACTTTCAACCCCAAACAGTGCGTGACAAGTCTCGGAGCAAAACTAGGTGCTGAACTCTCAATGGCCCCACAGATTAACTCAGTAGTGAGGTCTTGCTTTTAACAGCTTTGCTATGGAGCTAGGATTGGGACAATATTCAATGTAACTTGTACCAAGTTTTGTAACTTGGAACACGTTTAATGAAATGTAACTTTGGATTCGTGACTTGTAACTTTAGTTTTCTAACTTGTAATTCTCAATTTGTACTTGTATTTCTTGTTTTGTAACAGGAAATCTTCATTTTGTACATGCATTTTTTAATTTTTTTAAATCAAACTTTTATTTTTACATTTTCTACTCATTTTGTAACATCAAACATTCATTCAGAAACATGAAACTTTCGGTTTTTACCTGGCAACTTCCAAAATAAAAAAATCAATGTACATGTTTGAAATCAAAACTCTCAAAACACATATTTCATTCTACAGGTACAAACCTCAAATCTACAGCGTTACAAATAATTTTGTTTCAATTCTAGCTTCGGTGGGAGGAACTTGGGTGGATCCAATGAGAGCACGAGTCTTAGCTACCAATCACGTTTCTCAAATTCCTGTCCAATCATTGGGAGAGGAGGGCAGGGTTCTGTCAGAGCTGTAGAGAGAGAGAGTTGCGACACTCAATAGACTTCTGTGGAAAGAATGGAATACAGAAATCACGTGGTTCACGTAGTTTCGAATAGTTCCAAACAGCCCCGCTGCTGCATTGACTGCAGTTCATTTTCGGTGTTTCGGAAGGATTTTCTCCGGAAAGTTGATGAAATGTCATCATTTTGTTGCATTGTGAAGCGTTAGCTAACCGCTTCGTACCAAAATAAGCCAACGGTGATATTTTATGGTGCCAGTTTTTGCTAGATAACCTTTAACAAGCTAATTGTGTGCAGCTTGTTGATTGTGAGCAGGAGGGTTTAAACAAGCTGTAGACGGGTTTATTTCAGTTTGTTTGATCCTACGTTTTAAAAATATTCCCCAGTTTGAGTAGGTTATAAACTTTTTACATTATTAGTTTTATTTGGGATTTTTTGTACAGTACGTTGCTGGTTGCTGTATCAACACGAACATGCATCAGAAATGGAAGCACAAGAAGAAAATATAATTTCTATAGCGCCTCTCAAGATAAAAATCACGAGGCGCTTCACAAAAACAAAAAAATGTAAAAATATAAAAAAGCTTTTAGAAAATGTTTAAAAATATATTAAAATGAGCAAAAATAGACAATTGTGATTAAAAAATGTTAAGAAAGAGAGAGAGTAAACAGGAAAGAGGGAAATCAGTGGATCCTGAGGAAGGTGGAATAGGTGGGGAGAGCAGAATAAAGAGAGTGGTGAAGAAGGTCATACAAAAGCCAGCTTGAACAAGTGAGTCTTCAGCTGATTTTTAAAGGAGACCACTGAGTCCACTGATCTCAGGCTCAGGGGAGAGAGTTCCAGAGTCTGGGGGCCACAGCAGCAAATGATCTGTCACCTTTGGTCTTTAGCCTGGTGCTGCACAACCAGTAGGCTTTGATCACCGGACCTCAGGGACCTGCTGGGGGTGTAGGGACTAAGAAGATCACCAATGTAAGATGGTGCTTGTCCATGTAAGGCCCTATAGACCAGAACCAGGATCTTGAAATGAACCCTGAAGTTGACTGGCAGCCAGTGAATCTGGAGGAGAAGCGGGGTGATGTGGAGAGACCAATAATGTGATTGTGGAGACAAGTAATTATTTAATATTTTTCAGCTAATAACACTGACTGCAACACGCTGCTGAAGCATGAGACAAACAGGATTACGAGCGTAAGAAGATATGTTCTGTTTTGTGGACTCAATAAGAATAGAATTACGATATTTCAAGAACAGTAGTCGAACACAATAACTTTTAAAAATTAGACATTTTCCATAAAACTGCTCCTTTCCACTTGCTTTATAATATTAGCATTTGCAGTTTTGTTATTAAGTAAGGAATAACACGAAATAAGAATTAACAATAACATAAATATCAATAAATAAATGTCAAAGAATAACTAAAACAAAGATCTTATGTAACCATTAAAGGTTAAACTGTGTTGTGTGTCCATCTTCATGTTTTCATAGTGGCTGAGCGGAGAGCTGACCAGAAACAACGGTGGTGGCAAATCCCAGTTGGGTGTGTGATGGATGCATTTTATGTGCATGGGTACGCCAAGTATGTACCCATGCACATAAAATAACATGACCATCTCATCCACAGTAAGCACACACTCTCTTCCCATCTCTGTCAGATTTTTAACCTTCAAACTGAGCATGTCACACACCTCTCCCAACACACCTGGTTCCAGTTAACGGGCTGCATTTGTCTTTGCAGGGTTCTAATATCAGGCAGAGGGATACTCGTGTCCTGAAGAAACCTGCAGCCTGTTGAACCCACTGAAAAACGGAGTTGTACGGCCTTTTTGATTGTCTGTTTACTCCATTTAATGCCTCTTGTGTTTTTCATGCTTTTTGGATTTTCTATTTGCTCCCTTAGGTTTTCCAGCTGGGTTCCCTGGTTCCAGTCTGTTCCTTTCTCCTCCTGGCCCTGACGCCAGCTCCTCATGGCTTCCTGGGATGTCCCCCCCTCTCCTGATACCATCTCATGTCCCCCCTCACTGTCCCTCATCTCATTTGCCTCACTGCTGCTGCTGTTTTCCTCTTTCTCTGAAATTATAATGGCACTGTTAGAATAAAGAATAATTTTTCAATAAAATACGTACAAATGTCTAATATTTCTAAAGATTCGTACCACTGTTTACTTGAGTACAACATGTGTGGTCACCAGTGGCGGCTGGTGAAAAATATTTTTGGTGGGGCTGTGCTATTTTTTTTTAAACAAACTTGTGCTTTCTGAGCTTTGTGCACAACTTCACTATTCCCTGAATTAAGCACAGCTCTTTTATTTCCTGTCTTACATCATAGGACAAACTGATTAATCCAGGTAGGTGTGTCTGACTATTGGCACGCTGCCTTGCAGACCAAGGTTGAAAAATACTGCATTAAATTGCACATAAAATAACATGACCATAAATGGTAAATAGGCAATGCAAGAGGCAAGTAACAAAAACATTTTGTTTAATTTCAACATTTGAGTGAACACGAAAAATTATGAGCAGGTCACTTTTACAGTAATGGTAGTAAACACTACTTAGACAAAATGCCAGAAATTTACACTGTTAAATATTTCTGGAGTGTTGTGCCAAGGTCAACTTTATACAAAGATCAAGTGGATGCATTTGTGTGTGTGTGTGTGTGATACCTCATTTGTACAGAAATTTTGCCCTTCTGTCCTTCTGAGTGGCAAAGCTCTCGATTAGCTTTTTATTGAAGTCAGGAATGTTTGTGACAAGCTTTTTTTCCATGGAGAGCATGGCAAGAGCATTCAGCCCATCCTGTGTCATGGTGTTCCTCAGGAAAGTCTTAATCCTCTTTAAAGTAGAGAATTACCTCTCTGATTCGGCTGTGGTCATGGGTGTGGTGACAAGAATCTTCAAAAGAGTGACAGTCTCTGTGAACGTGCTTTGAAGATTGTTCTCCATGAAAAACTGGAAGAGAGTCAGTGCACCAGTGCAAGTCCTGAACTCATGATTCTCATAGATGAGGGATAGCTCTGTTCTGAGCTTAGCTTTGTTCAGCATGGGGTAGGCCTCTACAGCGGTCGCCAGTGCTGCAACTGGGAACTGTGCTGTGTGTTGCACAAACAAGTCACTTTGTAGCAGAGTGGCAGCAACGAGGTGCTTGGTAAAAGAGAATCGCTCTTTTGCATGGCTCAGGATGGTGTCACAAACCTGTCATATGATAAATAAAAAACAACAGATAAGTACATAGGAAACACTTTCATAACGTCATCAGTATCCTCTTACAAATGTCATATTTCCCAGTTTTTGGGACAATAAAACCTTTCTGATTCTCAATGAGATGTTTTTACTTCAATTGTAAAAACATCTCATTGAGAATCAGAAATGTTTTATTGTCCCAAAAGCTGGGAAATTTGTTTGCTGCAGCAGAAGTGTAACAAGTAAAATGGAATCAGATTGATGTATGTACAAATTTACATGAAATACACATTTACATGATTAAATATGTATAATAAGTGTGCGTGCTGAAATTAGTTTTTACAGTTATTGCACATTAAACATGTTATTAAACAAATGTCCCGGTTTGTGGGACAAGGATATCTGATTCTGATTGTCTTGTTCACAGAAATGTAATGTACAGCTTACCTCTGCACCCAGCTGCTGTTGTTCTCCTTGTCCAAACGTCCTCCGTTTCTTTGTTGGCTGCTGCACTGATGCGCTGCATTCCTCAGTCAGAGAATGAATGGAGTCCCCAATGAGACACAAGTTCCACATCCACATTACTGTTTGTGAAACTAACATACTGGAGAATTTCATCACAATAATATTAAATAAACAAGTATGTACCTGATCTTTTGGTGACGCTCTGGATGACCCCTGTGATGTAGACCGAGTCAATGTTCCTCTTCTGCAGCTGGTTGAACAGCATGTCCACATGTGGCATGATCTTGTGAAACAATGCCAGCAGAAAGCAGAAAGCTTCTTCCTCCAGCATTCTCACAAAGCCTCCTGCCTCTCTCTCAGTGATTAGATCAAATGTCTGTAGTCTCATCTGCCTGAATAGCAAGATAATCTGCATTGTTCACCTCTCCAAGAATGTGGGTTTTAATAACTGACAACATACAGTCCAAGAACTCGTTCTGCAGGTCTTTGAGGTGCCTGTAGCCGTCTTCAGATGATCCTCCAACACATCATCAAGTGAAGCAACCAGATCCACTAGGCCCCTGAATACGCCCGGGAGGATTCAGTCTCATCAAGGCCACACAAAGCCAGCTCAAATGCTCCACAAAATTTAACACAGTCAATTATCTTGGACAAAATGTGCCGGTTCCAATCCACTTGTTCATTGTGTTTCTTCACTGCAAGCCTGTGCCCCTCGTCGAGCTGCATGGCAATGTTAGCTCTGCCTAGCATGGCTAGCTTCACCGTGTTGTCCATGTGTGCCCGGGATGACTCCTGTTTCTTCACCTTCTCAGAAAAATGTTTCATGTCCGTAACTCCTGACAAAATCCATGCCTTATCTGTCCCAGCCGTTTTGAATAACAAACACGGAAAGCAAAATAATGCATTAGCGCGATTGCATCCAGCTAGCCAAGCCTTCCTGGTGTACCAATTTCAGGAGAAGCCTCGTGTGTACAGTTTACCCTTCTCCTTGTCCTGCTGGCTTATCTTTACTTCGGGCTGATCTGGTCCAAGCTCTTTGACATTAAGTTTTTCAACCATTGTTCTCCTCTCGAACGGATACTGAAGAGACCGAACTGAGTTCAGTGGCTGCTGAGATCCGGTATCCATGCTCGTTGTAGGCCCACTCATGTCCATCACTGCATCTGCGTCACCACCAAATACTGTGCTCGAGTCGAGCTCAACCCGAACACCAACGAACAGCCTAGGCGGTAGCTCTATCGCCCTTCGGGCTTCCGAATCGAAGACGCTGATTGGATGCATTCCCATTCCTATGCGTTTGATTTTCTTGTCAGCAATTGGCTGGCTGCTTCACTGCTGTTTGGGCGATCTTTCTGTCGCCTCCACCGCTCGGCAGGGAGTTTCTCACCAGTGATATAGATATATATATATATATGATTTGTTTTTGTTACAAAACACACAATTAACTTAGAATATGTGATTATTGTTATATATTTTTTATTTTTTCTTAAATAAAAATTAAAAACACTGGGGAAAACGGGGGGGGGGGGGGGGGGGGCTATCGCCCTCTAGTGGCCAGCCGCCACTGTCACTGGGACTGTGAGATCAGGTTCGATTCTCGGCCGGGTCATACCAAAGACTTTAAAAATGGGTCCCAATGCCTCCCTGCTTGACATTCAGCTTTAAGGGGTTGGATTGGGGGTAATACCATCAAATAGTTCCCGAGCGCAGCCATTGCTGCATCTCACCACTCCCCTCCAATGAGATGACCAGTATGTGATGATGACTATGGGACTTTCTCCATTTTGTCTTCTTTGTTAATGCATTGCATCACCACCTGGTATCAAAACAGGAGTCTGTATTGGAAGATAATCAAAAATCAAACAACTTGGATTCAGATCAGGGGCAAAAATATGGTTGTAACATAAGTCAGATTTAAAAACTAAAACTTTTGTTTATGAAATAATGTTACCTTAATTAATGACATATTTTTCCTAGTTTACATTATGTTGTTTGAAACCAAGGGTCTCCTTATCTGAATTTTTTTAACTTGTTGGATCGTGAATCTGTTTAAAAACTTTGCTCTATATGTGCCCCTTTTTCAGAGGTGGAAAGTAACCAATTACATTTACTCACGTTACTGTAATTGAGTAGCTTTTTTGTATATTTATACTTTTTAAGTCGTTTTTAAAAGCTGTACTTTTACTTTTACTTGAGTACGTTTTTTAAAAGAATTGTAATTCGCTACATTTTAAATGATATCCGTTACTGAGTAAAAATAAATTGGCTTAATAACTTAAAAATATTACGTGCAGCAGCGTCGGAACGGAAATAGACACCTATATGAGCGCCGCGTCTAAACCGTGGGGGTGTACACTTTTGCTCAAAGACATCAGATCAGTCTATCAACTCGCTGTTTACCTCCTCCCTCTCCTGTGGGTTGGAACTCGCAACTTCGTGCACCGGTGTGACGTCGTCAGAATTCTGCTCGGTTCGGTAGCCGGACTCGGTTCCGTGTTTGAATTGCGTTTTCCTACCGCTCCGCACGGAAGCAGCAAAATAACGTTTAGCGCTCATAACAAGCGGATTATCAGCGCTTTGCTCATAAAACAGAAGACCTGCAGGCCTCTGTGAGTTAAAACATCCTGATACTGTTCAGGTGTAAACATTGTGCTCCATCCCTGTGTTTGAACTCAGAAGATGCCACAGATATGTGATGATTTAGCATGTTTCTTTATTTTACTCCAGAATAAGAGATTAAATTATTACTAAAGCAGTTCAATGTAGTTCAATTAGTCATTCACATGATTCTAACATGCTGCAGTGTGTGCATGTGTGCGTGCGTGCGTGTGTGTGTGTGTGACACATATAGAACTGCATGAGAAAGTGTGGTTTCATCAAATCCATGCATCTTATATCTTGGCTGAAGTAATGGCTCAGGAAAATAACTTCTATTTCATAAATAATGACGTCTTAATAGAGTCTACGATAATGTTTTATCTTATCTTTGGTCTGGGAGGTGTAACATATCATGATACAAGCCTTTTAAAACATGTTAAAGTGTTACAAGACGAGATAAATGCATGAATTTACAGTTCATGTTTGGACACCAACCTTCACAGTTTGGAGGCTCACGCTGGAGGAGACACCATTAGTTCTAGTAACACCTGGAAGGATTCCAGTTGGACGATTGGAGGATTATTTAGGAGGATTGGAAAGAAACAAACTGGTTTCAGTGGTGAAGGGTTAAATGAGTAAGTGAACCCACTACCAAGGATGAACTCTGCTAACTTTAAAAATCAGCTGCTCTAAATAAGCATGAAGGTCAGAGAGGAGCTCTAGGATGGACATGGATAAAGGAACTGTAATGTAGAGGTAAAGCAGGGCAGGGCCAACATTAGCAGCTGTCATACGGTCCATCTGAAATGTTTGACTTTCATTTAGCTTGTTATGTGACAGGTTAGAGCACAGTCTCATGTTAGAGTTTTGTCATGAGAACATTGAGATATCTCATACTGCTAGCATCTAAAAAATTATTTTTTCTCAAAATAAAGAATAATTTTAATCACAATTGAAACTTACCATCCTAGAAAAACCTCGTCCAATCAATGTGCACGTCATGTTCTCACTGATTGGATAGAAATCCCTCCTTCAAGCTGTGTGTGTTTGAGTGTGTGTGTGTGCGCGCACATACGAGTGAATTGTGAACGGGCATTGTGATTTAGCACTACTTAGATGTAGCCATCCTTACGCTGACAAAAATATAACTAAGTAACTTTTACTTTGAGTAAATTTTGTTTACGATACTTTTTACTTTTACTTGAGTAAAAATTTAGGCAAGTACTTTTACTTGTAATTGAGTAAAAAATAATCAAAGTATTGGTACTCGTACTTAAGTAGGAAATTTTTGTATTCTTTCCACCTCTGCCCTTTTTTTACTTTGAGCTCCCACCCCTTCAAAGGTCTCTGCACGGCCCTGGACTCACTTATTCCTATTCTTCTGGCCTGATTAATAATGAGACATCATGTTTTTTCGAGGAAGGTCTGACCTGATTCTTGGACCACGGTCGGCCACAGGGTTGGGATTTCAGTAACAGGATGTAAAAAACAGAAAGACGAGCTCTGGTTGTTTTCCGTGGCTGTTTTGTCTGAGCCGTGTCGCTGGAGGCAGCGCGAGCGGTTGGCACACACAAACCCCCTCAGCAGGACCCCCACTGAATGTGAGCCTGGGAGGGAGAGAGAGGGAAAAGGGGGAGAGCTGCGTGAGTTCATGAGAAGACATGAAGCGATGCTGATCCAATAGCACTTAGAGACCGAGTGCTGCTGCAGCTGACAGGAGCTGTGCTCCGAGGGTCCGGGCTCGCTCCAGGAGGACTCAGCTGGAGCTTAGCCCAGCTGAGACTGAGGCGGATCTACATCAGCAGGCCCTCTGCGCCTCCTCCTCTCTGGAAGAGGAAGAGAAACCGCCTCTCCACCTCAGTCCTTGCTGCGAACTTCTGACCCCCCTCCCATTGTGTCCACACTGGGATGCGGACCCAGCATGTCTCAGAGGGGGGCGTGCCGGGGCCTGGGGAACGCTCCGGGTTGTCACCGGGGTCTGGGTCCGACGGAGGGAGCCCGGTGGGCAGACAGGGGGGCCCATTGGGGTACGGAATCAGTGTGGGTGGATGCACGGGTGGAAGTGGAGGGGGAGGTAGTCTAGGAGGAACTCTGAATAGGATCCTGTCCCGCTACTGGAGCCTGGAAAGTCTGCACTCCACCACAGGTAAGGGTTCTGGTAGTTTGGTCCTGAGGGATGGTTTCTAAACCCCATCAGACCAGGAGGTTTCATCTGGGCTGTGTTCAGGATTCAGCTGGACTGGCTAGAAAACTACAGAACCTGTTAGTGTCTGGACTCATAGGAACCTGTCACCAGAGCCGCATTACACACTTTCATTATGGAAGTTTTTGTATTTTATTAGATTATTTTCAAAAAGGAATTGAAGGTCAGTGTCCAGAAGCAAAAGGTCATCAGATGGTGACCTGATCATTGGACGCATTTGTTTTATCTGTTTTGCCCACAGAGACTAAATTTACTCTCAGACGTGTGTGTGTGTGTGTGTGCGTGTGTGTGTGTGTGTTCCTAATCAGTTCTTGTTCCTTTGTTTAATCTGTCAATATTTTTATTTTTTTGAGAAGCCTTCCATGTTCCAGCGCTAGAGTGCCTGCCCTCCATCCCTCCATTCCCTTATCCCAGTATCCCTCCATCCTTCCTGATTCATAGCTCTCTACTTCCTGTTGTGGTCATGTGACCAGAGCATTCAGAATCAACAGCTATCAGCTGATCAGAGTGAAACCAGGAAACTGATGCCCTCTGGCTCACTCTGTTTCAGCTCCGTCACTGTGCGAGCATGTGTGTGTGTGTGTGTGTGTGTGTGTGTGTGTGTGTGTGTGTGTGTGTGTGTGTGTGTGTGTGTGTGTGTGTGTGTGTGTGCATCAGTCTTCTGTGCTGTATTGTTACAGAACACAATCACACGTTACAGTCAGGTCCATGTGGATGATGTTTTCTGATGGACTGTGTGGCACTGAAAATATAATTTTATTACAATTCCCAGAAAATATTTACTTTTAGATTAAAATGTTCTATTTTACAATCAATTGAACTATGTAAGCAGCTTTTCTGTGTAAACAGCAGCATAGACAACAGAACCTTTATGTTTAAAGCTATTGTAGCGAATCTACAGTACGAGCTAGGTTTTGAACGCAAACGCAGTCACAGAACTCACCCATCCCCTCGGGTATCTTCACTGGTTTCGCGTCCACAGAAACCGGAAACCCACATTTCCAGAGGAAACGAGAGAGGGCTAAACACTAGTCACTGTTTTCTAGGTCCAAACAAGTTTGGCAAGTGCTGCGGTTTGGCGAGACAGACAAACAGATGTCAGTTGGAAAAATAGAATTATGACCTTGTTCGCTTTTAGAACTGTGAACTTATCTATACACACACACACACACACACACACACACACACACACACACACACACACACACACACACCAGGGGTGGACATTAACTTCAAAACCAACCGGCCAGCCGGGCCGGTAACTCTGAATATTTACCGGCCCCGCCAAGAATCTACCGGCCCCGCTGGTCAGCTGACAAAACGAGTCAAAATAGCTGAACCGTTTTAAATGTAATAAACCTTTATTTTGTACACATTCACAAACATAATAACGTATTCAAGTTTGAATTTGTTTATTCCCTCAACAAAACTCGATTTTGTCGTAGCATGCTTCCGGCATACAACGCACTACATCACCAGCTCTGCTTTGCTGTACTCGAGCCATTGGCTGTGTTCGAGATGAGCCAGTTCTGCGCAGATTGGATCACCGGTGATCGGCGAGCAGTGCATGCCGGTTAGATTTGTGTCCGACTTGACGCCGACTTGCTCTGACGTCATGCATACGTAGGCAATGATAACCTCGTGAGATCAAGGCGGCCGGAGATTTTGGAGCAAGGCGCTGCAGTTGCTCTCCCTCGGCTGCAAAACCTAGATCACGGGAAACGCCTGGCTCTCACCTGATCTAAGATCTGATTGGTTCACATTTTGATCCAAACAACTGGTGGTAGAACATGAAATGTTAGTTGGTCACATGTTTTCTGTAAATCACGTAACGTTGATGATGACAACTAAATAGGCCATAAAAAGAAATGTGTTTTGTTTTCTTTTGTCACGTTTCCTATGAGCACACTAAAACTACAGCTGATAACCTTTACTTATTGTTACAGTCATGTCTCCATATACAATATATGATATCCACAACCACATGAGGATGTGTTTCAGCTGCTAACAGGCACCAGAATTAAAATTGAAAATTGAACAAGTGTGAACGCTAACGCAATATCTTCAGCCTTCGTCACCCGTGAGCTACACATGTAAGGAAATCTGTCCGACTTAAACGCCGGCTTTCAGCCACTCCCCCTGTTGCTTCCGTCTGCTCTCGTCTGTTTTCCAGGCGAGGCGCTGCTCAACTCGAACACGGCCATTCTCTGCGCCTCCCGTCTTCTTTAAACCGCCAAGAATCATTCCACCTACGCACACGCTTCTCTGCTTCTTACAATTTCGAACTGTCTCACTTCTCCTCACCAGTTTTAAAGCGTTTTGCCGGAGATTCCATCAAGAAATCCCATCCCTGTGGCGGCGGCATCTCCCTGCATGCTTGTGTGTTTCCAGCGTGGTTCCACTTCGTCTTTAATAGTGAACTTATAGTTCACGTGACTATAACTAGAATCGTGCAGTACGTGCAGTACGTGCAGTACGTGGCTAGAGGCTCGCAGGTTCACGCGCGCGAAATGAAAACGGCAGCTTCCTACAGGGCGCGGCCATGATGAAGGTGAAAGCCGGTGTGTAAATGACAAATAAGGCTTGGGCGCCACCCGGGCGGTAAGTCGTCAAGTATTTACCGCCCGACGAGAAAATTTAGCGCCATCGGCGCTCGGGCGCTTTAAAGGTCCACCCCTGCACACACACACACACACACACACACACACACACACACACACACACACACACACACACACACACACACACACACACACACACACACACACACACACATATATACATATGTATATATTAGGGCCGGGAATTTAACGCGTTAATTATGATGAATTAATTAAACAAAAAAATGACGAGTTAAAAAAATTAACACATTCAATCGCAGCTTGCATTTCGAGAAAGGCGGAACCTTTGTTATTGCACGATTTCCTCGTAGACCGAATATCACTGATGCACACAACAATGCACAGCGCTAATGGCTGCTAAAACGGAATAAAAACAGAAAGAAGTTGCCTTGCTTGGACTGATGCAGGATTTAGGGAACCTGTCCGCCTCTTTTCTTAACTTGGAAAAAAAATCTTCCAGACAACAACGGAGTCCGTTTCGCAGACATTTTTCAGAGATCGTCTCTGCTGCGGCTGCCCAGTGGCACCGGAAACTTTACAAAAGTTGCGGTAAGCTATATTTTTAACATTTAGGTAACATCTGTGCAGCGCTGAAAGCACCAGACAGAATAATTCTTTGCCCTAACAGTAGTTTATAAAAGTAGTCAAACAAACAAGAGGCACCTGGCTGCAGCTGGGACAACGCTCCGTGTTCTCACTACTATGTAAACAATCACAGACAACGTGTCTTAAAGTTGAAAACAGAAGCTTAAGTTAAAACAGAAACACTCTAAAAATGCGATTAAGATTAATTAATTACAAAGCCTCTAATTAATTAGATTAAATTTTTAATCGAGTCACGGCCCTAATATCTCTCTCTCTCTCTCTCTCTCTCTCTCTCTCTCTCTCTCTCTCTCTCTCTCTCTCTCTCTCTCTCTCTCTCTCTCTCTCTCTCTCTCTCTCTCTCTCTCTCTCTCTCTCTCTCTCTCTCTCTCTCTCTCTCTCTCTCTCTCTCTCTCTCTCTCTCTCTCTCTCTCTCTCTCTCTCTCTCTCTCTCTCTCTATATATATATATATATATAAAGTCTGAAAAAGCATTTTATAACAACCCCAATATGATCTGGCAGCAGTTGGTTTTCTTAGTTTAGCATAAAACAATGTAAGTGAATTCACACACACTGTAGTGTTTTTATGTAGGTGAATGCAAGCCTTCCCTTCCATTGCTTTATGCTAAAACAACTGGTTACAAAATGTTTTTTCTGACTTAGCTAACTCTGGGGAATCTAACAACACACACAAGTTTAGGGACAGAAGATCCCTATAAGAATATTGAAATAATAAAAATGCAGCAATAAATAAAACATAATACTTGTGCTTTGTAACAAAGTAACACTGTGTGGAAGTTAACTTGGTGAACTTATAAAACATAAGGCTGAAAAAATACAATAAATTTATTCCATTGTTTCATTCATTTCATTTAATTTCATTTATTTTTAAAGCCCCTTCTGCGACCAATGCAGACGCCCAAGGTGCTATTGTAGAGAGGAATGTTTATTTTCTCGTTGTATTACCGCCCCTCCTCCCTGGACTGGGACTCCCTGCCATCGCAGCGCTTCATGGCCTTGTTGCCAATCCCCCCTCCCCCATCCTCAGCAGCGACAGCGGTCGTGAGTTCAAAAGACTGCTGAAGAATAGCGGATTAAATTGTCTGCGAATATTCCAGAATGTCTACCAGAAAAAGGCCATGTTACTTACTTACTGCCCTGCATGCATGGGCGTCGCACCCGTGGGGGATGTGGGGGATTCAACACCCTCACTTTTCCAGCTGTTTTGCTCACCTCCACACCAGTCTGGTCTCGACATCGCACTCACTCTGTTTGCCTCATCTCCTTCTTCACCTCCCGCTTCTGACAGCCGATGTCGGGTTTCAAGGAGAGCAGGAGAGGGAGGGACGGAAGAGCTCGACTGAATTCATAATTTTACATCTTGACATTAACTGTACAAAGTCTGAGTTTGATAAAGTGAAGAACAACAATTTGCAGAGGTTATAACAGGCACGGCGCCAGGTTTTCATTTTTGGGTGGGCCACGGTAATTCTGGACGGACCTTAATAAGCAGTGACTTAAGTGAAGCAGGCAGGTCGTGCTAGAAAATTTTGTTTAAAAAGACGTCATAAATGTGTTCCCCCGTCATTTTCATTTCTAAAATATGAAGTAAAAACTCACAATTTAATTTTCATTAATTTGTCATTAATATGTAGTCTACACCCGTGCGTTAAGTGGACCATCTTCCAGTGAAAGCAAAGCATCCCGCCCATCTCTCCAAATGCATAAAATGAGCATCAGCCGCTAGTTAGGCGCGCCGCGCGCACCGTCAGCTACGTCAGCCCAGACAAGAGCAGAGCAAATAGAGACAGAATAGAGGATAATTGTGTCTGGATGTGGATGGAGATTACATTTTACAGCAGCCTGATCATCATTTAAATACGTAAACCATCACCTGTCTTCTAGTCCACTCTATCAGCATTATTTTAATTGGTGTGTGTGTGTGTGTGTGTGTGTGTGTGTGTGTGTGTTTTCCACTTCAAACACTGGTCTAACCAACCAGACTAGCGTGTCCAGTAACATATTAATGTTACAATTAAACAGTTTCACTTCATGTAGGCTAGGAACATTCCACCTGCCGTGGCCCGACCGCTTCTGCTCCACATGAACTTTGTGCGTAATCAAATGTCTCTACAGGTGCTTGCTGAGCTGATGAGCTATTCTGCCTCAGACTGGATGCGTCAGGGGAAGCAGCGCGAGCTCTGCATAGAGCGTAATGTTGCAGCAGTTTTATTTATTTATTTATTTATTTATTTTCAGGGTAACTTTTCAATACGAGGCCACGAGGCACACAATAAACTTAGGAAGCATGTTGAGGGGAAACATACTTTTGTCATTGCTTATTTTACAGTTCGACTTACCACTGACACAACAAATATGCTTAAAACTGAAGACTTACCTCCTACAAATTGCTCCTGCTGCTCCGCAGCATGTGTGTTGTGACATGAGTTCATAAAGATGGCGCCATCTGCTGGATAGGTAGCGCAATATTGACCATATCGGCCGTCTTTTTGGCCGATAGTCGATAGAGTTAATGACCCCAATATCGGTGGCTGATATATTGGTCGGGCCCTAATATATATAGCTTTCATTAAAAGAGAAATTATTAATCATTAGTAGGAAAGAACCAGGCTGAAATAGGAAACAAGGATGTATCCCAAATTGCAAAGTATTTAATTATCTTTAAACCAAGTAATTTCTCACATTTTGTGAGTGAGTTTTCTGAGTTGTTTTCCCAAAGAAAAAGAAACAGTTACAGAACTTGGGTCATAAAGAGCAACAATCAGCCCCAAATGAATGAGCAAAAAACTAAGCAAATAAATAAATAAATGAATAGTTCAATAATACCAGTGTGACTCTGATTAGTATTTTCAGATTTGATGCTTTCCCCAGTTTGTTCCAGTTAATTCCAAACTTGGAAATTCCAACTTCCAAGTAGACATGATGAACTGGAACTTCCCCCAAAGTCAGAGATTGTTTTTTAATTCAACTTTGAGGTTAAATATAGCAGTTTTCATAGTAGCTGTGGTGGAAACTTGTTTATTTTACGATATAAACTTTTAAGGGTACATTTATCATCAATTTTATGTGCAGTTGTATATTTTCTGAGGTAAATGAAACACACCATGACATCCGTCCTCCACACTATAGGCATAGAAGAGTAGACGCTGTACCGACCGCTACTGCCTATGGTGGTCCTGTTTGTGGGGTCTACTTTTTATAAAGTCTATGGTTAGCAGGATGATTTAGCTTTAGCTCAGTGGATATCTGGAGTTTGAATGGCAAAAGAATGCCATTTATGAACCCGTTCATACACACCAGAATGAGCGTGCTCACTTTAACGTTCATTAAGCAAAATATGAGCAAGTTCAGTTCACGTTCTCCCCAAAGAAAGAATTCACAGACAGAAGTTTGCATAATCAACAGAAAATAGGTTTGTGTACCAAAAGGATGATTTTCAGTTTGTCTCTCTCGTTCCAGGAGAAATGCTTTACTGTTGTGAGGACTTGCCTCCTCCCCATCTCCCTTCAGGCAAAATGTTCCATTAGAAGCTCGGCAGGTTTTTTCTCCCTTTTGGATTCTGAAGCTTCAGAGCTACGAGGATGTTTGGATCTAAATTCTGAATCCACTTTCAAAGTTTTACTATAACAACATTGGATGGATTTAAATCAGAGTACTGAACCTTGTCGGTCCTCATTAGGATTCACTCACATTGTTGAAGTGGACTGGGACATGGACATTTAGGGGTTTATGTGTCTAGGCAAATGACGTGTTAAACCAGCTTTTCTAAGAATGAACCGTTTCTCCCTCACCTTTGCAGCATTACTGATCTGCATATGAAAACAGGTTGAAGACTGCACAGTCTCTTTGGTACATCAGACACCCCGAGCTGCCCATACTCATCCAAAACCAACGTGGTTTACAATTCCAGGACCCCATTAAGTCCAATTCGATGCCTACAACTATTATAGTATAGAAAAGCCATTTGATTTTGGGCTCCTTTCCCATGTCCCCTGTAGCTCTTTGTAATATTCAACCAGAACATAGTTTCACCTTCTGTTGCCACAGCAATCATTTAAATAAACACAGCCATTTTTGTTACACGTTGAGAATCTACACCCAAAGGTTTCTTAGAGTTCACGTTTAACTTATGAGTGTAAGGAATAGTACGGCCGCTCTGGGACATCCACACACACTCTGTGGTTAGGAAACCGCAACAAGGCTAGGGAAGAATGTCCTGAACCATCCATCACAAACTTGTCTGTGCTGGGTGACCCAATAAAGAGCCATTGAAGCTCTCAGCCTGAGGTGATGTGTTGTAGCTAAAGCTGAAACAACACACACACACACACACACACACACACACACACACACACACACACACACACACACACACACACACACACACACACACACACACACACACACACACACACACAGAATCATTTCTGTGATCTAATTCAAACTACTCTGTCACCAGACCATGGACTTTTCCATTCTGATTGGACTCGATCAGAGGAACTTTCACAGAGTTCTCTTACCTAGATATGTCAGATTTTATTTGCTTTAAATGTTCAAACATAGAAACAAAAGGAGGCTAGAGCTCCACCAGCTGATGATGTAGGTCAGTGGTACCCACTCCTTGTCCTGGAGCTGGTATCCAGTATGTTTCTGTTTTAACTCTGCATCAGATCACCTGATTTCCATCAGCAGGTGATTAACAGGCTTATAGAGCTTGATGAGCTGCTGAACAGCTGAATCCACCATCCAATTAGGGGTGATGGAGTAAAGAAACTGACGTTCAAACATCAAAACCAAAAAGGTCTCAGTTTTGATACTTTCTTATTAATGCTCAGATCAAACGTATAAAACAGAAAAATGAGCCATGGGACTAAATTTGATTTTAATATCTAACAAACCAAGAATATGTTGAGCCCTCATGGGATTTAAAAAAACAATAAAGCAGACTTGCGATTAGTATTGACATTGGACCTAAAGTAAAAAAAAAAAAAAAAAAAAAAAAAAACTTAGATAGGATGTTTTTGAATTCTTAGAGTAGAGTTTTAAAGTGGGAATGACAGTTATCAAACATTGCGTAGAATCCTTACTAAAACCGTACTTAAGCCCAGCAAAAAATGTACTCACGCCAAGTAGGTCGTGATCTATCAAACACGGAGTACACACAGCTGCACGCAATCTCCGCTTCATAAATCGGAGACTAACGAGAATGTTTCTCAGCTGCATTTTAGTCACATCCTGCTCTCACCACGCCCACTTACTGCCATAAATAGTCGATGCAAAGTGCCTTGTGGATCTCATGCATATGCATAAGCCGGCTGTTGCAGCGCTCCACCAATGACGATGGCGACCGTAGATCAAGGCAGATCAAAGAAGCGCAATTTCACAGAAGCAGAAGGTGAGGTACTTGTGGGTGAGGTGGAGAAATGAAAGGAAGTGCTTTTGCAAAACAAATAAGAGAAAATCCACGGAGTGGCACAGCATTGCTGAAGCTGTCAATGTTGTGAATTCTTCAGAGGGATCTGTGGCGGATATAAAAAAAATGGTCCAGTCGGGATTCGATCCTCAGACTCCCAGGTGAAAGTCACGCGCGCTAACCAGTCAGCCAAACGGCGATCTCCCTTGTCTAAGCCAGGGTGCATGATTAATCGGGTCACAGTGACAGGACACTCACTGTCACAGACGCATGACATTCTGTCTTAATCTGTCCCCCTGCTGATATTCTGCATTCCGTATTCTGCGCTTCAGGTTGTGTGTGTGTGTGAGTGTGCGCGCACGTGTGTGTGCATGTGGGGGATCTTGTTCTGTGTGAAAACAAAGCAGTACAAGTGATAATGCTGCAGGATTTCATAATTGTATCCTTCTCAGCAGCAGCACTGCAGGTGCTCTCCATGTCCAACATGTGCGTAAGCCAGGTCTTTAGTCAACTTAAAGTTGCGCACATTTTTCCGCTAAGTTGTCTTTCATAAATCCCAAAGTTTGCGTGGAAAGTTGCTTACGCAGTTTTCCAACCCTGTTTTGTGCGTAAGCAAGCTTGATAAATGAGGCCCCTGCTCCATAATCAGACGGTTGCTGGTTTAAGCCCCACTAAGATTGTTGTGTAGTGCTCGTGACCACGTGAGGGTAATGTAGATCGATTGGTAAATCAAGAGCTCGACCTTCTGGCTCAGCTCAGTATTTCTTGGCCCACCATCCCGTCCTTGATGTAAGCTAAGAGTCCATCCAGAAAATAGACTTCAAGGCCTCCCCAGTTCAGTTTTGCGACCAGAGTCCAGAGCTCAGCAGCAAAGTGAGGAACAGATTGGTTTCCTCTGACGAAGGTGAAGGTTGTTGGTTTTCCACCTCCGCCTTACAGGAGAGGGGAACAAAAGTCTTACAAAGTCTGATTACAAACTGAGTGTGGTCATTGCACAGCACCAACTTCTGATTATAAAGAACAGTCAGGAGGGAGGTCAGCAGCACCACCCTGGGAACAGATGAGGTGTACGTAGTGGGTAGGCATTCAAATATCATATCCAGGTTGGCTAACAGTTGATCTGGCTTTCTGTCCAGCCTATTCCATGTATCAGGCAGGTTGATCCTGGGTTCCTGGGTGGAGGAGGGGCGTAGCTGGAGGGTATGTACCAGGCTGACCGGTCTGATGTGGGCCTCAGAGAGGGTCTTGCACTTGTAGCCAATGTGCTTGACTACATTTTGGAGACTCGTAACTTTTCAGAGTGATGTCACCTCCGTTCGGAGCGACATCACCTTGGCCCGGAGTGTCTTCATTTCTGTTGGATCACTATTGTTGGGCTCAGTCATCCTGTCTGCTCTGCTCGGTGAAGCATTTCAAGGAAGGAAGCTATCGTGCTCGGCTGTTGCTGGCTGATCTTGATGATGAGGTTCTGACAGAGAGGAACAGTATCCAAGTCAAATCCTTAAAAAAACTATTTGATATGTAGACACGGTTGGATTTTATCTTCAGGAGCTCTCAAAAACCAAGCGAGAATGTGACCGGGATTTGACAGACTGCTTGTTAAACCACTGTCAGTACTGGAGTGGGTTTTCAGACAGATTACGTCTTCATACCAGTACCATTCCAACGTTGGTGGGGCACACCAGGAAATTGCTAAGTGGGATATGACAGCGTGAAGCTGCAGCAAGCTCAATTCTGCGGTCTCCAGGTCTGCAGCTGTGTACTTTTGTGGAATTCGCCTGGGTAAATCCAAGCATCCAGTGCTGGGATAATCAGCATTTAAGCATAACGGCGTTACTAACGACGTTCTTTTTAGGTAGGGCTCGGGCCGGTGAAAACTCCGCTGGTGATTGATTCAGCCCCGAGGGTGTAATCCGCAGGAATTTGAGCCGGAGGGGGAGACACCGCTGGGTCAGGGAAAGACAGGTGGCGGGGGTGCCTCGAGCAGCTCATATGGGGTCCGTGCCGGGGGGTTGGGGGGGGGGGGGGGGGGGAATGATGTGGTGGTGGTGATGGGTCGGTGAAAACTCCGCTGGTGATCGATGATCGATCGATTTAGCCCTGGGAGTGTAAACCACGGGAATTGCAGCAGGAGGGGGAGGGACCGCGGGAAAAAAAATCACTGCTAGCAGGGGGGTGGCCCAACACAGCCTCAGTGACAATAATAATGATGATGGCTGGGTTAGTTTGGGAGAAGAGGAACAGTATTCCAAGTGGATCAGGCATTTTGATGAGCCAGTTGGATACTGTGGAGACAGAGATCTGTCAAATTCAGAACACATTGATTTTCTGTCAGTTTTTTTTTGGATGAGGAATTCTGGACCCTCATCACAACTGAAACTAACCGATATGCTCACCAGTATTTAGAGAGGGAGGAACTGAAATCTAGCTCCAGATATGATGACTGGTACGATGTAACTGTCCCAGAAATTAAAGCGTTCATTGCCATTCAGTTCTGCATGGGGCTTGTGGAAAAAGCCTGAGATTGAGGATTATATATATATATATATATATATATATATATATATAAGAAGGGATGAGTAAAATGTGTTCATGACACTGAAGCACCAAAAACAGTGTTTTTGATTGATACGCAGTAAACATAACAAAAAAGTAAAAAATATTATATATATACATACATAGTTATATATGTCTACATAGGAGTATGTATATATGTATCATAAACAATAACAACACTAAGAAAATAAGACAAAAACATAAAAAAAAATCTGCAAATGTGATGCAATACAATATGGCTGCCACCTGATGATGTCATAATATGCAAATTATGTGAGTGAATTTGTTCCTATCACAAATTTGGCTCGTACTGAAGCTTTTTCTAATTTACAATATTCCTCTATCTCTAACTAGATTTAAGCTACAAGCCCTTTAAATAGTGATATAAAAATTTCATATTTTACTGAAAAAACTATGGCACCTAAAGGGTTAACATGATGGGCTTGTAAATATTGGTGAGGACTAGGGCTGGGTTATATGGCCTAAAATCAGTATCATGATATATTGAGGATTTCACCTCGATAACGATAAATGGACGATAACTACAGGTATGCGTGGAAACAGAAGTTGTCCACTAGATGGGGCTGCCACATGAATTACGTTGAGTCACATTTTTATGTGGTGCAAGACGGTACAGCTTCTTAAAGGGACATGACTGTTGCCAACCTACACGTCTTTTAATTTTTTTATTATCAAATTTATTGACCTGGGGAAAATGATCTCGATAAGAGTCAGAAATTTTGATAACGTTACATTTTCGATTTATTGCCCAGCCCAAGTGAGGACTAATCTGTAAAAGATTAGCAAAGAAAAATAAACAGCATTTCAGAAAGTGAGGACATGAATGCAAACCAGTGACTGTAGAAAAAGAAAACAGGACACGCTGGGAGTGAGCAGATCATGGCAAGCCATTTTATCATTAATTAACAATTGGATCTCTCTGTAAATCCCTCTTTATATAGCAATAATTGTATTTTTCCTACTACTAATTAGTCAAAACCGCAAATGAAGACATCAACAGTTATGTTTTCAATAGTAGAAATTATAATTAGGGAGTCCATAATGACAACTGCACTAGTAGGAATTAAGTTTGAGATATCTCAGAATCCCTACAGACCTAAGGTGGCCTTTTTAACATTTGTTAGGAAGACTGGATATGTATTCTAGACATTTATAGTTCTTTGGTTCCTAGTAGAAATTAACATTCCAGATATTCATAGGGACATTCTTGCTGAATGAGCTAATTAGGAAGAATTAGTAAGTATCATTCAGTTAAAAAAAGGTTCACGTTATAGATATAATAGAACGTAACTGTGTTATAGAACATAAAAGTAAAGTTACAAATACTTTGCTAGGTAACTAATTACTTTTACAATGTGGTAACTGAGTAACTAACTCAATTACTTTTGTGAAAAAGTAATTAGTTGTCTAGCATAACTATAACTAATTACTTTTTTATGTAAGATGCCCAACACTGCAAGCATCTTATTTCCATGTTGAAGGAATAGCTCAAAAAATAATTTATGTTTCATAAACAATGACCCCCTTCTGGAGGTGGGGCATGTTGGAAAGCACCTGGTGGCCAGGCTTTCACCCATGGAGCCGAGGTGGGCACAGCCCGAAGAGGAGATGTGGGTCCCTCTTACTATAGGCTCACCACTCATGGGAGAGGCCAAAGGGGTCCGGTGCCATGTGTGTTAGGTACCCAAAGGCAGAGACCTTGGCTGTGTGATCCTCGGCTACAGAAGCTGGCTCTCGGCACATAGAATGTCACCTCTGGTGGGAAAGGAGCCATATTTGGTCTGTGAGGTTGAAAAACTCCAATTAGATATAATCAGACTCACCTCAACACATGGCTCTGGGACCACTTTCCTTGAGAGGGGTTGGGCACTTTACCACTCTGGAGTTGCTACCACTGAGAAGTACCGAGCAGGGGTGGGCATACTTGTTGTCCTCCATCTAGGTGCCTGTACAGGGTTTACTCCGGTGAACAAGATGGAAGCCTCCGTCCGTCTGTGTGTGGAGGGGGATGGGTCCTGCCTGTGGTTTGTGCTTATGTGCCAAACTGCAGTTTAGACTACCCATCCTTTTCTGAGTACTTGGAGGGGGTGCTGGAATGCGCTCCATCCGGTGACTCCCTTGTTCTTCTCAGGGACTTAAACGCTCATGTGGGCAATGACAATGAGATCTGGAGCGGTGTGGTTTGGTGGAATGGCCCCCCTGATCTAAATTTGAGTGGTGTTGGGTTGGAATATGCAATCACTGGGGCTGAGGACGCTGAGGTGGTCAAAAAGCACCTTGGTGGCAAGGTTCTGGGGTGGATGAGATCAGCCTGGAGTTCCTTAAGGCTCTGGCTGTCATAGGGCTGTGTTGGCTAAAGCAGCTCTGCAATATTGTGTGAACATGGAAGACAGTTCCACTGGACTGGCAGACTGGGGTGATGGTCCCCCTATTTAAAAAGGGGGACCACAGGGTGTGTTCCGATTACAGGGGGATCACACTCCTGACCCATCCTGGGTTCTGGAGGAGAAGATCCATCGAATAGTTGAATCTCAGATTCAGGAGGAGCAATGTGGCCTCTGTGCTGGCTGTGGAACACTGGACCAGCTCTATACCCTTAGAGGGGTACTGGAGGTTGTATGGGAGTTTATCCAACCAAAGCGTTCGACCATATCCCTTGGGGGGCCCTGCGGGGGTACCAGGATTAAGGGGTACCTAGCCCTCTTATATGGGCTGTTAGGTCCCTGTTTGACTGTAATTTGAACATCTTAGGTGTGTTCTTGCTGTGTCTTTGTAAATCCATGCTTTTCGTTCTTTTTTAAACACAGAAACAGTTTTGTTTACCTGTTTGTAGCTACGGTTTCGCCGACAGCTGCCGGCTTCTTCAGGCTGACGCTGATGGTGGCGCGTCACTTCCTTCTCCGTTTATCTGCAGGCAGCAGAGGACGTTGTCGCCCTCTACTGCCCGCTCTCCCCTCTCCGACGATGCATTCCCATGCGTGGTCCAGCGTGTAAACTCCGTCGTCCCTGTTCATGGTCCCACATCCACGTCTCCTTATCTCTATTGCTTCCTTGATCCATCTTTTGTATTTTTGTTGTTCAGTGGTTATGATCCGTGTGCTGTCCCAGTCCATTATATGGTTTTCTCTTAAGCAATGATCTGTTACGGCTGACTTTTTTATTGTACTTTCTGCTTCTTCTTTTGCTGCTCTTGTGTGTTTACGATTTGCCTCTTTCTCGCACTCCTTTCTGTGTTCTATTGTCCGTGTATTGAGTTGGCGTCCGGTTTCTCCTATGTATGTTTTATTGCATATTTTGCATGGGATTTCGTAGATGACTCCACATTTTTGTCCAGCTGATATTTTGTCTTTTGGGTGTACTAATCTGTTTCTAACTGTTGTGTATGGCTTTGTTGGTGTGTTTATGTTGTGTTTTTTCATTGTTGCTCTTATTTTTTCCGTTATGCCTCTGATGTATGGTAGGGTTATCACTGGTTTTGGTTCTTGTCTTTCTGGGTTTCTGGTTCTTTTTTTGGGTTGTTCTTTGCTTTCTGTTTTTGTTTGTTGTTTTCCTTTGTTTATAGCCCATGTCGGGTATCTGCAGGTCTTTAAAGCGTGTTGTATGTGTTTGTCCTCTTGTTTACGGTCTCTCTCTTCTGTTATTATGTTTGCTCGGTGATATAATGTTCTGATTACTGACATTTTGTGTATGGTGGGGTGTTCTGATGTCCATAATAAATATTGGTCTGTGTGTGTTGGTTTTCTGTATGTGTTTATGTTTAGGGTCCCGTCGGTCTGCCTGGTGATTTTCATGTCCATAAATGCTATGCTGCCTTCTGTTTCTAACTCATAAGTGAATTTTATGTTGCCCGTGTCGTCAATATTGTTTAAGTGTTGTGTTAGTGTTTCTGTTTGACCTTTTGGTATGATTTCCAGTATGTCGTCTACGTAGTGTTTCCATAGTTTTATTTTGCAGTTTGGGGGGGCGGTGGCTATGGCTTTTTGTTCCAGGTCTTCCATGAAAAACTCGCACAGGGTGGCTGATAACGGGTTACCCATGGCGAAGCCTTCCAGTTGTTTGTATATTGTGTTGTCGTATGTGAAGTAAGTGGAGTTAGCTACCAGTCCTATCAGTTGTGCTATGTCATCTGCTGTGAGGTTTGTCCTTTTATGTAAAGTTTTGTCTTGTCTGATTCTGTTAACTACTATGTCTATGGTTTTTTGGGTTGGTGTTTTTGTGAACAGAGATGTGACGTCATGTGAGATGAGTATGTCGTTGTCTTCTATTGTAATTTCCTTTAGTTCTTTTGCCAATTCTATGCTATTTTTGCAGTGTTGGTCTGTATTTCCTAATAACGGGCTGATGATTCTGCTGATATCTTTTGCCATGTTGTATGTTGGTGTACCTTTGCTGTCAACTATTGGTCTAAGTGGGGTGTTTTGTTTATGTAAAATACATAAACAAAACTCATTATTTGAAAGGATAATTTGTCAATTAAATGCTGAAAAAAATAAACAATACATTAATGAGGCAAGAACTTTTTAAACTTGAACATACCTACACCCACAAGTCTATTTTTACCTGGTTAAAACCATCTAGCTTATGTGCACTTTTTAAAACACTGCCCAGCAAACATTCGGACGTTTAATGACAGTTGAACGGTCACAACTGTAAAATAATATCACAGGAATTAGGAAAGAATAATATAACATCAACTCTATGTTCCTTGGCCGGACTCGAGCCTGGATCCTCCAGGGGGAGAGTCACCCGCTCTCCCAGCTGAGCTATGACAGCAACTACTGAATCTTAGATTTTTTTATATAGATAGGTAGAGAGTAAAGTGCGGGGTAAACTAACCAATCAGAGGACAGGGAAGATCTGCCACAGGCCACGCCTCCAGAGTGCCAAAATCCCTCACAGCCGAGCGAGCGGAATTAGAAACCGAGCGCACAGAGGCTGCCGCGCGCGCACGTTTTCCTCTGCCGTGTGCTCGTTGGCAATGCGCGCACGCAAGTTTGTCACTTGTGCACATCCTTGTGCGCTCACAGACACAGTTTGCTCCCTCTCAGTGCACAAATGACCTCTCGCCATGTATATTTTCGCTCGCGAGTCCCGTTCACACGCGCGCTGCCATGTATATTTTCGCTCGCGAGTCCCGTTCACACGCGCGCTGTGGACCCAATGCGCGTGCACGGGTTGTGGCACGGGTCTGGCGCCATAGATCAGACCATACCTAACGCAACATGCCTCCCAGCTCCTGGTGCAATCTACTGTCATCTCCCGCCTCGATTACTGCAATGCCCTTCTAACTGGTCTTCCAGCCTGTACTGTGAGACCTCTTCAAATGGTCCAGAACGCAGTGGTTCGTCTGTTCTTCAACCAGCCAAAAAGAGCACACATCACCCCTCTGTTCATTGAGCTCCACTGTCTACCACTAGCAGCACGCATCAAATTCAAATTGCTAATACTAGCATACAAAGTCCTAGATGGTACGGCTCCCATCTACCTGAATCCTCTTGCAAAGGCTTACGTCTCGGCCCGGCCACTCCGGTCCTCACAGGATCGTCAGCTAGCAGTGCCTACACAACGTGTAGGACAATCCAGACTCTTCTCATGCATTGTTCCACAAATGTGGAATGACCTTCCAAACACTACCAGAACAGGAGCTTCCTTTTCAATTTTCAAGAAACTCCTGAAGACCCTGCTCTTCAGAGAGCATCTTCTTAACTAGCACCCTCCCTGCACCCGTCCCCCCTCTTTACTGTCCACTCCTTTGTTCCCTCCTCTCCATGATTGATGTCAAGTTGTTGTTGTTGCCGCTAGAGTAAGATGGCGCTCGCGCTATCATGTCAGTGACATGACACATGTGATCTGTGTCATGACTAAAAGACCAAGACCCTGTACCCAATCAGCTGAGCTTTCTTTTCAGTATGTTTGGACTCAGCCAATAGAGACAAGGAGTTTCAGCATCCTGTGGAAGCTTTGAAATGAGTGACCTGCAGTGGTTGTGATTTGGTTACTAGGTGGAGGTCCTAGGGCAGATCCAGGTGTCTCCAGGCTGATAAAATATAATTGCTGGCTGACTGGTTGGATTGACTTGACAGGAGCTATGTTGTACAGAGGCCTATGATTGGCTGGAGGTTAGATGGCATTGCCTCTTTCAAGGGATTTATCATGATCAGTACTCTCCAGTATTGGGTCATGCATGGTTGGATCTTCACAAGGTTCCAAGTAGAGCTTCAAGATCTAACAGGAAAAACTTTGAGTGAGACAAAATCTTTTTCACAGCTCATTTTCAAGTAAATGTAATGGGGTTATGATCCTGGTCCACAAAAATGTGAGCTTCATTTTACGAAAGCTAAGTAAAGATACAGAGGGCCGAATTATATGTGTGGAAGCAGTAATAGAAGGAGTCCGGTTAGTACTGTGCAACATATATGCACCCAACAAGGGAGATCCCAACAAGGGAGATCCAATCTTCTTCCATGAGGTGAATAAAATACTGGGCAATACTGAAGGTGAAATAGTCCTGGCGGGGGATTTTAATGAGGTTATGGACCCAGTTTTGGACAGAAGTGTTTTCAGGCCTCCCCTCATGTATAAGGAAAGACGAGCCTTGCAAATGCTGAGTAGACATATGGGACTAATAGATATATGGAGACTGATTAACCCAAATACAAAGGATTTCACCTTCTTTTCACATTGTCATAAAACATTTTCAAGGATAGATTTTTTCTTACTTAGCAATTCCCTGGTAGACAAAATAGCAAATTGCAATATACAACCAATATCTATTACAGATCATGCACCTGTGGAACTACTGTTTTTGGCGAGCCAGAAGGTTGAACGAAGGGGAAGATGGAGACTAAACATTGGATTACTGTCAGACTTATCTTTTAGAAAGGCAGTGGAGGAGGACTTGAAAGTATTTTTTGAAATCAATATAGGTAGTACTGCAGAAATAACCACAGTATGGGAGGCCTCAAAGGCATACATCAGAGGAAAATTTATAGCACATGCATCTAGAAAGAAAAAAGAGAGTATTAACAAGATTAAGGAATTAGAGGAGGAAATAAAAAGAAAAGAACTAGAACTGTCAAAAAGCATTTCTGATAGTAAACTTCAGGAATTATGTAAACTTAAATACTCCCTACACAGCATATATAACAAGAAAGCAGAATATGCTGTGTATCGGCTAAAAACAAGTTATTATGAAGGAGGGGAGAAAATGGGGAAATTGTTGGCCAGACAATTAAAAGAAAAAAATAATAGTAATGCCATCCCAGTTATAAAGCAGGGGGATGAAGAAATTTACACAGCTAAAGGCATAAATAATATCTTCCAGCAATATTACGAAAAATTGTACACATCTTCAATCTCGGTGGATAAGCCAAAAGAAAATATAGAACGGTTCCTTCTGAATGTAGGTCTGCCCAGGCTTAAAAGTCATGAAACAGAGGGACTAGATTTGCCTATAACTGAGGCCGAAATTAGGAAGGCGATTGCCTCCATGAAAAATGGAAAGTCACCAGGTTATGACGGACTTCCTGTAGAGTACTATAAGACCTTTGCAGATATTGTTGCACCAATACTCCGTGAGGTATACCAGGAAATGTTTGATAAGGGCTGCATAGCACCAACTTTTAACGAAGCGGTGATATTGTCGCGTGCACGTCCCATTTGTCGGTTCCGTTAAAACCCAGTTCCGTTAGAACTTATGAGACTGTGCATCTTTCAGGGTTCAGTGGGGATATCGGTGAGTTTTATCGTACTAGACCCTGGTCTGGACTTCCTAAGTTTAGAATCAGTCTTCTATTTTAAGATAGAATGATATGCAAGACTTGTCCCTTTGTAATAGCCCACTTCTTTTTAATCAATCCCGTTATCTATTGGTTTAGATACTAGGGACGAAGCCCGGCGGGAGGCCGGCCCGCTGGCAATTATTTGGGTTATTTGGATTAATTGCGCCCCTGTCAGCTTATGTGGGTGGTTGGTAACTATAAAATGATTCTTGTTAGTTGATCAGGCTAACATAGATTTATCAATTTATCTAATTAATCCAACCTCCCAGCGCTGATAGAGACTTTTTCCACACTTGCAATCAGAGCCAAAAATTAACCTCTAATGTTTTGGTTTTATCATCCTTAAGACATCTCGTTACTCGCGGGAGAGGAAGGAGACAAGCTCCTTTTATCTTAAGGTTTCTTCATATTAATCTGTCACAAACCGTAAAGTAAATCCTGATAATTCAGGAACCTATGATTAATGTGCTTACCTCTGCTCAATATGGTCAGGGCTCCCACTGGCCCCTTCAAAGAGGACCTTTTAAGAATCAGGAATGTAGATTCTTCTTCAAAAAGTTTATTACAAGATTAAAAAATACAAAAATGAGTAAATATAAAACTAACCACTTCCCCCAAGGAGAAATTAGTCCTAATGATTAATTAAGAAATATGGAGTTGATTTACACCAACTCTGTCTTTGAGCTACGGCTCCTTCTGTCTCTGTTGACTGCCCCAAAAACTTTGTCTCTCTGTCAGCCTCCGTCCTCTGGACGGAGGCCGACCTCTTCTCCCCCAGCTCTGCTCTGTCTCTTCCTGTCGTATGCCCCAACTGTTGTATCCCAGCTCTGGTCAGAGCTGCTCTTTTATACCCTCCTTGGGTCAGCTTAGACAAGGTAAAATCATTACCTCATGACAGTAAGGTCATGGGGTCATTTACCAGATACACACTTTTTAGCTTAACACAGATCATTAATCACCATGTTTGTAGCAAATCTGCAGTTTCCCTTCAGCATTCCTGAGAGGGCTTCTTGATCTGATGAGCTGTTTTTCACTCTGTTCCAGTCCTGTCTTTCCCGCCAGAGGTGGAGCCAGCCTGCTTCCTGACCTTTTGCCCAGTTCTGTCCTCTTGTCCCTGTGACCCTCAGCTTGGATGCTTGTTGTGCAGTTGGGCTCCTGTCTTCTGGCTGATTTTACTCGCATAAGCCAGTTCAGTGTGTTTCAGTGTGGGTCCAAACTTATCTCTGTGGCCCACCTGTTGACTCCGTTTCTTGCCACTGTCTTTGGCATGTGGGGACTGGCAACAATATCACTAATCCCCAAACCAGGTAAAGATCCAACTGACCCTTCAAGTTATAGACCCATTAGTTTGCTCAACCTTGACTGCAAAATTCTTACAAAGATACTGGCGACACGTTTACAACAGGTATTACCAAATATCATACATCCTAATCAAGTTGGGTTTATGAAAAATAGAACATCGACAGACAATGTTAGACTCCTACTACATCTGATGTGGATCAGTCAATCCCGAGATATTCCTATTGCTGCTCTATCTTTGGACGCTGAAAAGGCATTTGATAGGGTGGAGTGGCAATTTTTGCTCTCCACTCTAGGGCATTTTGGTTTCACTGCTGATTTTATAAAATGGATTACAATGTTATATAAGGAACCTAAGGCTGCGGTGATGACAAATGGGATAGTCTCCCCTTTCTTCAACCTGACTAGAGGGACTAGACAGGGATGCTCTCTGAGCCCCTTATTATTCATTATTTTCTTGGAGGTCCTAGCAGTGTCCATCAGAACGCACCAGGGAATAAAAGGAATAAGGGTAGGGGGCAATGAATATAAGTTACTGCTGTATGCGGACAACATTTTGGCAGTGGTATCGGAGCCCTTAAAGTCGCTACCACATTTAATGGATACTATACAATCTTTTTCTAAACTTTCTGGGTACTCCATTAATTGGAATAAATCAGAGGCAACGCCCCTTTCTAAGCTATGCATTTCATCCATGGTAGAAACATTTAAATTTAAATGGACGCGTGGGGGAATGAAATATCTCGGTATTAACCTCTCTGAGGATATAGATGAAATAATAGCATTGAATTTCAACCCCCTGCTTCAAAGGCTAAAAACAAATCTTGATAAATGGTCAAAACTAAAATTGAGTCTGATGGGAAAAATTAATACTAAAAAGATGATTGTTGCCCCACAAATTACCTATGTTATAATGATGTTGCCAATTAAGATTCCACCTGCCATCTTTAGACGACTAGATGATGTAATTAAAACATTTTTATGGAATGGAAAAAAACCAAGACTGAAATTAAGGGAAATTATGTGCACATAGGGAGAAAGGAGGGCTGGGTTTGCCAGACCTGAGATTGTATTATCTAGCATTTGAGATGACAAAAATAGCAAGGTATTGGCAAACAATAACAGATAAACCAGGGTGGAGGAAAAGATATGTTTACCTTTTCAACCTTCAGCGATACTAGCACAAAGGTCTAATATTACTAATCCAGTACTTTTACATTCAAAGGATGTATGGAACAAAGTTCATAGACTGTTAAACCTCAAACATACTCAGCAGAAATATTCCCCATTATGGTATAATCCCAAGGTCTGCATAGGGAAGAAACCTGTTTACTGGAAAGAGTGGCAAGTGAAAGGATTAAATACTATTGGAGATTTGTTTAAGGACGGGGCGTTTCTGTCATATGCTGAACTAGTGCAAGAGTTTAACTTAGAGGGAAGGGGTCACTCGCAGCCATATAATATTGAAGACAACACAGTAACTGAGTATATGAAACTTCCAACTAGTAAACAAAAAGCCTCGCAGTTCTATAGAATCATTAACTCTCTCCTCAGTGATGATTCCAACCAGTTAAAAATGATCTGGCAGAAAGACCTTGGCATAATGTTCGATGATGATATATGAAAACAATTGTTAACTGTGGTAAACACGTAAGAGAGGTGAGGAGTAAACTCACACAATATAATGTGCTAAACAGATACTATTATACACCATCTAGACTGTTTAGAATGAAGCTAGTGGATGATGATTTGTGTTGGAAATGCAAAATGAATATTGGGACGTTCACGCATTGTATTTGGGAATGTGCGCCTATCAGATGTTTTTGGACCCGTATTGTCAAGATCCTAAGTAATTGGTGTGGAACAGACATCCCTTTTAACCCAGAACTGTGCTTATTGGGAGATAAATCTCAGTTGCCTAATGTAAATAAGTGTAATTTTTCAATCATCTCAGTGGGGTTAATAACAGCCTGTCGAGTCATTTTAAGACACTGGAAAGCAGTAGAATCTCCAGAGGTTAAGGAATGGGTCTGTGCAATGGCCGAATCTGCATCATATGAATGTATGCTCAGTAAAATGAGTGAAGACAACAGAGAGGGAACTTCTCACTGGGATGGATTCTGGAACTTTTTAAAGACAGACAAAGGCCTTGGGTGAAATCAAGCATGTTATGTGACTGCTGTTGTTCCGACTTTACGTGTCTGTAAGAGTTATATGATTGGGACTTGTATTCAAAATCAACTGTTATAACTGTATGTTTAGTCCCTCCATGTTTAGTATCTATTGAGACTGTTATGTACCAGCCCCACAAAGAAAGTTCAATAAAAACTTGAATTAAAAAAAAAGGTTCCAAGTAGAGCTTCAAGATCTAACAGGAAAAACTCTGAGTGAGACAAAACATTTTGTGAGCATACATTTGTACAGCTGATCAAAATCCTTCAAACGGCCAAATCTGTGCAACAATGTGGATTTGTTGTTTTTTTCCTGTCAGGTTGTCACACTTTAATTAACTTCTGATGGCAAAGGCAAAAAAAAAATTATATATATATATATATATATATATATATATATATATATATATATATATATATATATATATATATATATATATATATGAAGGCTGTTACTGGTGCCGACTGCAGCCCTATAACCATCAAACAACATCTGATACTGAAGGGCTTCAAAACCAAAAAATGTCTTCAAAGGCTTTGTCCCCTTGAATGCTACGGAACTGACCATTTGGCCTTTGCAAGAGAGCACCAAACATCCATCCATCCATTTTCTGAACCCGCTTTGTCCACGTGGGGTCGCGGGGGGGCTGGTGCCTATCTCCAGCATCCAACGGGCAATCAGGCGGGGTACACCCTGGACAGAGAGCCAGTCCATCGCAGGGCAACACAGAGGCACACAGGACAAACAATCATGCACACACACACACACACACACACCTAAGGACAATTTAGACAGACCAATGAACCTAACAGTCATGTTTTTGGACTGTGGGAGGAAGCCGGAGGACCCGGAGAGAACCCACACATGCACAGGGAGAACATGCAAACTCCATGCAGAAAGATCCCAGGCCGGGAAGCGAACCAAGGACCTTCTTACTGCAAGGCAACAGCTCTAACCACTGCACCACTGCGCAGCCAGCACCAAACATGGAACATTGAAAGGTAGAAAACATTTTCAGTTTTCAGCTTTTGAGAAGAAATTTAACCATGATAGTCCTAGTTTCCAACGTTAGTGGCATAACAAACAGATCTCACCTAAGAGATTTTCTGTTTCACAGTGGAGGAGGTGCCATGATGATCTGAGTTGCTTTTTACTTTAATGGAAAAAATGAAGCGTTTGAAGATGCAGGTATGTCAAACAGCTGTGGTTATGTCCAGATGTTGCAGAGAGAATCCCTCATGGCTCAGGGCCCTTGTCTGTGTGCCAACCACTGGGGTTTTCACCAGGACAACAGACCATGAATCTTTTTGGATCATCCCACATTTCTCCTGGATCTAAATCTTCTTGAGAACTTTTGGGGATGGATGGCTTGGAATGTTTACAAAAATGGACAACAGTTCCAGACAGTAGATGCTCTTCCCGCAGTCTTCGTCAGTACAAGAGAAATGTGCCCACTCAAATCATGGAAACGTTTGCATCGAACACTCTTGAAGTGATCAGCAGTAACAGTGGGGCTAGTCTTTACTTAGCTGATGTTTGGAACTTTGATTTCTGTTTTTGGGGTTTATGATATGAAACTTTTGATCAGCTGTAAAACAGCCTGGTTCAGGTCAAGCCTTGTTTTCCATAAACTGCTGCTCACAAGATGTTTTGTCTCGTTCTCATTTCTTCTTGTTGCATGTTGAAGCTCTTCTTAGAACATGCTAAGATCCAACCATGCAAAATAAGATATTTGGACATTTTTTAAGTGGTCTTAAAGTTTTGACTGTATAAAACATGCATTTTAATCTTGTCTCTGTCCTCTCCTTGTTTCAGCGGTGGTGGTCCCTGATGGAGGATCAGAGAAGTCCGTGTTTTGTGATGAACTCTGTAGTAAAGAGGACATTCTGTATGAAGACTTTCACAGTTCTGGACATCGGTATGAACACCCAGGAGGAGGTGGAGAGCAGCTAGCCATCAATGAGGTGCTCACTTTCATACATTTAATGATTAAGGAGGTGTTCATTGATTAAATATAAACCAAGTGAAACTCAGAGCCAGGACTGAACCAGGAAGGATTGTGGTTACGTCCTATCAGGAGAAGTTTGGACCATTTGCTGCTCTAGTGGTTTCAGTCCCAGTGCATCCCTTACCTGACTCTAAGCTTGACCACAGTTAAGTCAGTGGTACTCAATAGGTGGCCCGTGGGCCCACCCCCCTGGACCGGACCTCACATTAGCACCAGCGGGGTATAGATGTGCTGATGTGTGTGGGTGCATGTAAGTCACTTTTTTGTGGCATCTGGTTTGCCAGCAGTTGGGTTCCAGCACGTTTCTGCATGTTTTAGATCAGAAACACAGCTTATTTGTTTCTACATATCTTTTAGTGTGCTAAAGCACGGTGGAGAAAATGCTAGAATACATAAAAGTTATTTATATAAGATAGAATTTAACAGGGACACAGGTGAAACTGGAAACGTGAGAACATGATGCAAAAGTCTGTTTATGTCAGTAATACTTCTTAGCCTGAGAGACCATCTAAAGCAGTGCCCTCCTCTTTCTACACCCCAGCCAACCCCTGTTTGGCCCTCAAACTCGTTAAAAAAATTGAATGTGACACTTTGAGTCTAGATTATTGAAAATTTTCACAATAATCTAATAATTGAGATTTAGAATGTGGAGTTTTCATAAACTATAAGCCTTAATCATCACAGTTATAGCAAATAATAATAATAATAATAATAATGCATTGAACTTATATAGCACTTTTCTAGACACCCAAATACGCTTTCACACACTCTCACATTCACACACTGCTAGTGATGGTAAGCTACTTGTAGCCACAGCTGCCCTGGGGAGGTCTGACAGAGGCGAGGCTGCCATTTGGCGCCGTCGGCCCCTCTGACCACCACTAACACAGGCAAGTTGGGTGAAGTGTCTTGCCCAAGGACACAACAGCAGGATACCCCTGGCAGGAGCTGGAATCGAACCCATGACCCTCCGATCATGAGGCAACCCGCTCTACCACCTGAGCTGCTGCTAAAGGCTAAAATATCTGGCTGTGCATTGAATCCATAAATTAGTTTCACCTGCTGGTGGTGGCCCTTGGGGGGACCGGTGTATGACAGACTCGCCTCTGTCAGTGTGCCCCAGGGATGCCCGCCCACCAACATGTGAATATGTGTGTGAATGGGTGAATGACTGATTGTGTTGTACAGCACCTTGGGGGGTTCTAGGCGCTGTATCAAATACAGACCATTTACCATAAATGGCTTTTTGCATCACACTCTAATTTTGCCAGTTTCACCTGTAAATGCAAGCCAAACACTTAAAGGAACAATTGTTTATAGAAACCCTGAAGTTTTTGAATTGAAGCCTTGATTGCTTATTCTGAGAATTTTGAAGGAAAAGTCAGAAGATTTGACTTTTTCTGAGATTAAAATCAGTGATATTTTTCCCTCTTCCCTAAAAGTCTGCTATAAGTTATTTGTTCACATGTTTGACACTTTTGAATAGTCAGGTTTTAAAATTGGTAAAGCTCCTCTAAGTCCGAGACCATGGTCTTGAATCAGAAAAGGGTAGAACGTCTTCTCTAGGTCAGGGACAAGGGCCTGGCTCAAGTGAAGGAGTTTGAAGTATCTCGGGGTCCATATCAAGAGGAGCCAGTTGAGGTGGCTTGGGCATCTGGTCAGGATGCCTCCTGGACACCTCCTTGAGGTTTTCCAGGCACGGCCAAATAGAAGGAGACCCAAGGGAAGACCCAGGACATGCTGGAGGGACTATGTTTCTCGGTTGGCCCGGGAACACCTTGGTATTCCCCCGGAGGAGCTGGCCCAAGTGGTTGTGGAGAGGGAAGCCTAATTTATACTTCTCCGTCTGCGGCGAGCGAAAGACATGCAATGTGAACCTGCTGAAGAGCCCTCGCAAGGACAGACGGAGTCGAGCTCTTATTTCCAAACATCCGTATGACAAGACAGAGAACGCAAGCTTGTGATTGGTCAGGATGCTGCTGTCATCAACAGCGCCGCCATTGTGCTCTTAAAATCATAAAGAGGGCCGAATCTAGCAGCAGATAAGGAGCAGCTTGAAGAATACCTCGTGGAAAAACATTTTATTCACCCGTGACTGGAGGAGTGAAAAGATGCGCAGCAAACGTTTCATTTGTGGATAAAAATGATGGGACACGTGAATTCAGAGTTGGCAGGCGTATGAAGAGGTGGAGGACAATGAGGGACAAATTTGTCCAAATTAAAAGTCTCTTAAATACAAAAAACACAATATGAACACAAGAGTAAATCTTGGAACGGACACATGAGAGGATACCACAGAACAGCGCTACGCTCTCTGTTGTCCTGGCGAGGAGTTGCTTCTCAAAACTCCCCAGAAGACTGAGAAGTCCGAGAGCAAAACGTCTCCGTCCGTGCGTGTCTCTCCCTCGTGGAGCTGATGGAGATGTATAAATTAGGGTTTAAGTTGCTGCCCCTGTGACCTGACTCCCGATAAGCGGCTGAAAATGAATGGATGAATGATAAATGGCCTGTATTTGTATAGCGCCTTCTTAGGGTTCTACAAACCCCCAAGGCACTTCACAACACAGTCAGCCATTCACACAGTCACATGCTGGTGATGATGAGCTACAATGTAGCCACAGCTGCCCTGGTGCGCTCTGACAGAGGCGAGGCCTGCCATAAACTGGTGCCACCGGTCCCTCCGACCACCACCAGCAGGTCAGGTGGGTTAGGTGTCTTGCCCAAGAACACAACAGCAGCATTCTCTGGTCGGAGCCGAGATTGAACCTGCAACCTTTTGATTACTGGACAACCCGCTCTCACTTCTGAGCTACTGCTGTACCTGAAAGGTGAAATTAGGAAAGAAAAGGAAACTTTTGCAGAAAGTCTTTAATGGTTTTCAATCATTTGTTGACATTTGTAGAAGATAGAGTTAAATATACATAAATAGATCTAAAAATATTACCTGTTCGTTTGGTGGCAATTAGCGACGGGACCTAAGGCTCTTTAAATGGAGTGGTTGATTCGAGATCCATTTACCTCAATGAGCCGTTTAAAAGACTGGCGATCTTGGAGGGTGGGGTCACTAGAGGACAAGATGAACGGTCCTCTACACGGACTCAGCTCTCATTGTTTACTTCAAAAAGTCGGTCAAAAGATTTATTTGTGAACGTCACATCACTATTGACAATGCCAACCAATGTTTCCACACCACGAATCTTTTATTTGCTCTTATTATAAAAACTGCGTTCAACCCCCTAAACCTCTGATCCTAGAGTCGACCCCTGCCCTTTACATATTGTCCTTGGAGAACACTTGTGATTAGACACTAACAACTGCTAAAAGCTCCAACCTGCAGAACTTCATGACTTTAGCTCTGTCAGGGCTGAGAAAGTAATGCTGAGTTGGAGCGATGATGTGTTAATGAATCCAGCACTGAACAGAGGGAGTGAATCTGTGGCTCTGAGAGCAGTCACCTGTCAACCAGATGGGTGCTGCTTCAATCCAAGCCCGCCAAAACATGTCCGCCCCACCACCCACTCACACGCACACATGCCTAGTTGGTGCCTTTCGCCGCTTCCTGGTTTGTCTACAGCTGTATTTAGCTAAAACATCCCAGTGACTTCAGGTCTCTCTCTCTTTCTCTCTTTCTCTCTCTTTCTCTCTCTTTCTCTCTCTTTCTCTCTCTTTCTCTCTCTTTCTCTCTCTTTCTCTCTCTCTCTCTCTCTCTCTCTCTCTCTCTCTCTCTCTCTCTCTCTCTCTCTCTCTCTCTCTCTCTCTCTCTCTCTCTCTCTCTCTCTCTCTCTCTCTCTCTCTCTCTCTCTCTCTCTCTCTCTCTCTCTCTCTCTCTCTCACACACACACATGCACACACGCACGCACGCACGCACACACGCACGCACGCACGCACACACACACACACACACACACACACACACACACATTGTGTGATCCCAGGCGCTCCGGCCCCCCTCTTCCCAGGGGTTGCTATGACCCAGCATAAACTACTGTGGTATCCAGGATGTGCTAAACACTGAGCTTTCTGATTGGCTGCCAGTGATGCAGGGGTGGGCTTACTAAAAAAGGAAGAGGGTGAAAAAAGGAAAAGAATGATTCTGGTGTTGAGATGGATGGCTGAGGTAGCTCAGATCCATTTTGCTGAGACGGAGGACAAACGGCGCAGTGGGTTAGTGTACTCAGTCTGGGAAGAACACACACACAGACGGACAGAAAGAAAGGAAACAAGGTGAAGGCATGATCAAGTACTGAAGAGAGTCTGCATCCCATCCCCCAGTCCTCACCCTGAGAAGCTGACTGAGAGGGAGAAGCAGACTACAGGATCCTCCAGAAGAAAAACGTGCTGCAGAAAGAAAGAAGAGAGCTCAGAGGAAGGCGGGAGAGCAGCCGGGAGGGAGGATCTACACTTTAACAGAAAGGCTCTGAGCCTCTGCTCCAGGCCAAGAGACCGCTGGCATCGGCAAGGTGGCAGGAGAAGCAGGAGAGGGATCGGTCGGAGCCGAGTCGAGGTGGAGAGCATCTCTAGAAGACAACATCAGGGAGAGTCAAACAGGGGGAGGGGGAGACGCGGTGTGGTGTGGAGGTTTGGCACTAAAAGAACGGAGACGGGGGAGGGGTGCTGGGGGGGAGGAGGAGGAGGAGGAGGAGACCTGGGGACTGATGGCTCGAGGGACTGGATCCGGGAGGTGGAGCAGGCAGAAGATGGGGTTCTTCAACACCCTTCTGCGCTGTAATCTGCCCCCAGACACCCAGAAGGTGGTGGTGTTCCTCATCATGATGCTCCTCATCATCATCAACGTGGTGCTCATGTTCCTGCTGGCCTTCCAGTAGAGGATCTTACACACACACACACACACACACACACACACACACACACACACACACACACACACACACACACACACACACACACACACACACACACACACACACACACACACACACACACACACACACACACACACAGCTGGAGGAGAGCAACCCGGTAGGGTGGACCTCTTAGACTGATGGGGGTCCGACATGCAGGCAGCAGAAAACAGGTATCAGAACCAGGATGCCTGGGTCATAATTAAATGGAAGAGTGCACGGTGTGTGTGTGTGTGTGTGTGTGTGTGTGTGTTATTGTTGCTTTTGTTGCCAGACTTGAAGTTTGCTTTACACACTGCTGCTACCACGTGTCTCTGAGTTTCGTTTGATGGTGAATAGCTCCAGAGACCTTCTGCAGGAGAATGCTGCCTCTGCCTGATGAGCACCAGAAGCATGCAGCGGTCGGGGCCAAGGTCTCGTAATGGTGCTGCTGAACACAAAGCTCCCTGTCAGCTCATCTTCACTCTGACAGCTATTATTTATGTGGAATGAAGGACAGAGGACAGAAATGAGCTCAATTTAAACAACAGCAACAACCTTTTGATAAACCGTGAACACTTTGAGACAGGCCTCTTTCACTGAGGGTGAGGTCTAATGAATGAATGAATCGAAGTCTTTATGACTTGCCGAGTGCATCAGCAATCTAGAAATTTAGACCAGTAGCAAAATAATTTGCTCTTTCTAGCCATTCTCTATTGTAGCCTTAGCAGGTCTACCATTGGCCCACACAGTATTGTGTCTGACCAATCACAGCGCTCCATATGCTTAATACCAGAGTTACAACAAAGAAAACTACAAAAACTCAGGAACGGTACTCATTTGAAACGGCTTTGGCATCGACTTTGGATGATGTGGACTTGGGCTTTTCTGTAAGACGTGAGCAGACAGAACTACTTCAGTTGTTTATTTTGCCTCTTCTTCAGGGGTGTTTGGCAAACTTCCCCGTTGACTCACGTCTGTAGCGATAAATATATCATGTTGTTCTTTGCTCTGATTGGTCCTATCTCTCTCCAGTTGCTTGTAGAGACAGACAGCAGATGATGAGTGAAGTAAGGGAATGGAAGCTAGATGTTTTAGCAGAACCTTGTGAGTATCTGAGAGAGTTTGTGGTGTCTGAGCTGTAAAATCAATTTGGCTGTATGGTTTGATACGCTAGAGATTTGTTCATAAAAACCATCCGATGCCAGTGTGCAGAATCTACAATACCCTTGTATGTGTTGCTCCTGGCGGTCCAGAGGAAAGACGGCTCGAGTGATGAGGTCACCGGACGTCGAGACCATGAGAACCCAGAGAGTCGTAGCCCCCTTTGAATTCAGCTTTCACCGGCCATGAGATGCAACCAGGGCCTGCAGGTTAAATGTCTGTCTGAGGTGTTGGGTGGCTCTTAACCCTCCCACTGTCCTCATGGGTAACCCCGCCAGGAAAGTTGACCATTGAGCAGGATTGATGGTTTATCCCTTGAGGTCCACGTGGCAGGGGTGAGGTGGAGCTCACTCCTGTCACCCATGAGGACAGTGGGAGGGTTAAAAGAGCCGTTGTGTCTGAAATCACTCACAAGTGTTGCAGAGAGGCGTTGACCTTGGGGTCAAAGGAATGGATGGTCTCAAAATGCTTGTTCACCCGATTGGCCTTATCAACTGAAAGGCGAAGACTAGCTAGACCAGGAAGTGTTTCCTGTATTTACCAAATGCTGTTTACAAATTTGACAATTCAGAATTTGACATGTTAAAAAAGCGTTATCAAAACACCTCAGAAATCACGCCTTCACTCGGATACTCAGAGGTATTCTCAGTGCGACGTGGAAATGTTTTTTACACATTTATGTGAAGTGAATGTTCAAACCTTGATATTAACTCATTCACTGCCAGCCGTTTCCTGATCACTAACGGCATTCGCTGCCAGCGTTTCTCACCGTTTTTACTGTTTTTTTTAAGAGTCACAGAATGTTGCGCACTAGCATGATGTCGATGCCAAAACAACCAAAACACAGAGGAGATTCACCTCTTACATTAGGAAGAATCTGCGCGTTTCGAGCGTTATCTGTTCTTTCATAATCCGTTGTCGAATTGTGATCGGCAGACGCTTTTCCGGTTCGCGCCTCACTTTTTTTACAGGAACGGCCCAAAACGATCTCCTAACACATGGATGTGTTGCTTCCTGATCATGTGATCTGTGACGTATGCGGATGAAGATCGGCTTTAGGGCTGAGATGTTTGTTCTCTCAGCGCGGGGGCTCGTTCTGATGCTCAAACAGTAAAAAAAATGCAAATGACAACTTTAGTCGTCATTGGCAGTGAATTAAATCTGAAATCTGATTAGTTAATCAGATGATGTATGAGTATACTGATAGATTAACTTGTTAAATCAACAATCACTGATCTGGTGTAGTTTAAGATCTAAAAAGAATAATTGCAGGAAAAATATTCATTCTAACACACCATTGATTAATGCGCAGATTATTCCAACACTTTGGAATTAAACAAGAGATGATTATATCACACTTATGCAATTATCACGTTTTAAAAAGTCATTTATGATTAAAGGAAGATGAACTTTATTTAGAGTGAAAGTGCAGACAGTCTCATCTTCCGCATGGCTTTTGTTCCAGCCAAGATCAGGTAGCTTGGTTTATTATATCTCCTTTGTCCGGTGACAAGGCATATGTCAATTAATGGGGCAGTCCGCCATACGCTGTTGAGGAAGACACAAACACACCCTTTTTCTAAAGAAAGGACATATGCAGGGCCAACCCTGGCCAAAGTGGGGCCTGAAGCAGAATTTTATTGAATGTATAATGTGACGCAAGCAAGACATTCAATAAATGATAATCAGGGCAGCTAGAAAGTGTATTACCCGCTTATCTACACAGAATAATCCTCCTTCATGTCATGATTTGGAGGTTTGCAGCAGTTTATTAGCCTGGCAAGCTGGCAACGCTCCATTGACGTCTCTCGGTTGTGGGGCGGGTTCTACCGTTGTCTTTCAAATGATCTCCGCATGCTACTGGACAATGAATGTGACATACTCACCGCAACAGCTATCAGTAAATGAGGCGGTCCGCAGTTGAAGAAGGAGAAAACCCATCATTTTTTCTAAAAACAAATACAAATAAATACATCTGTCTGCTCCTGATTCTAATGAAGCCCAAGTTCTAATAGTCCAAAATGGATGTAAAAGCCGTTTCAAACGAGCTGTCGCCATCTTGTTTCACTCTGTTGCATCATCCCACCCACCAGGCATATAGAGTGCCCTGATTGGCCCACAAAGCGGATAAAGCTCTGTGATTTGTTCACTAAGCAGATAGAGCACTATGACTGACCCACTATTACGGACCAATCACAGCTCTTTATGTGTTTGAAACCCCTCTAGAGAGCTGTGATTGGCCAGCCAGAATGCTGTTAGGGGCTGCAGAGGTTCTAGTGGAGCGTTCCTAGACCAAACTTTGCAAAGCAAGAATTTGGTCTAGTTCACTAGGCTAGCAGTTTATGACAAGATTTTCCCTGTAATTTCAGCAACACCAGACCCACCTTTAGCTGAAGCTTAAAAGTAAACATTCTCAATTTGTAAAAGTGCTACTTTTTACGAGTTGTTTTAAAATGTCTTCTAGTTTGTCTTGAGCTGCGTAAAGAGAAAGCAGTAAAGCAACTGTCACATGATATGTTAAGACCAATGCGGCGGGTACATTTAGTAAACAGAAATCCAGCAAGGTGCACTGTGGTGTCAGGTTACTCATCTCTTTTTCTCTCTCCTGCTGGCAGACAATGCTGTCTTTATGTGTGGCGTGCCTCATAGCAGCGATGGCTGTGTCCACTGGAGCTATATAGGGGCCTCTCTGGACGGTGGGGCCCTACACACAGTGTGTTATCTGCCTATAGGGAGGGGCAGTGTTGGACTCAAGCATCTCTATCAGCTCTAATCTGAAAGAAGAGCCCTAGCCTAAAAAGTCAAAAGTTGATGCCAAAGCGATTTCAAAGGCCAAAGTCATTTCCAGCTTAGTTTCACTCAGTCGCATCCTCCCGCCCACCAAACCAATAGAGTGCTGTGATTGGCCAGCCACCAGACAGGGCTGTCCAGGTTCCAATAGTGTGGCTAGACTGACATGCAGAGCAAAATCATCTTGCTTCCACTTCTGGTGGTCTAGAATCTAGACTACCTAACTACAGCTGATTGTCATTTTATAGTCTCACTGACCAGACTGAGTTCAACACACACACACACACACACACACACACACACACACACACACACACACACACACACACACACACACACACACACACACACACACACACACACACACACACACACACACACACACACACACATGCGTGCGCACACATGCATGCTCACACTCAGAAACACACATACATGCACACACAAACACACACACTCACACATGCACGCATGCATGCATGGGCATACACACAAACACACACATGCCCACATGCCCGCATGCTCACACTCACACACACACACACACACACACACACACACACACACACACACACACACACACGCATGCATGCGTGCATGGGCGTACACACATGCACACACACACACACACACACACACACATACATGCACGCATGCATGCTCACACATAGAAACACACACACACACACATGTTCATGCTACAGTAGGCTCCACCCCTCCATATAGTGAATACATTTAAATGGTGGATAGTCTGTGTGTGTGTGTGTGTGTGTGTGTGTGTGTGTGTGTGTGTGTGTGTGTGTGTGTGTGTGTGTGTGTGTGTGTGTGTGTGTGTGTGTGTGTGTGTGTGTGTGTGTGTGTGTGTGTGTGTGCGTGTGTGTGTTGGAATCAGCAACATCCTGCTGTATTTAGGTACTTCCTTTCAAAAAAACATGTATTCTGCTGTATTTCCTATAAAACATGGACTGGAGTCATGAAGATGGAGTGAATTGTGTAGGGTGGTACTATAATATGGTGTGAATGTGTTGCTTAGCAACAGCGACATGGTCTGTGTTTTTAGTGGAAACCAGATCACAGGAAAACCACTAAGGAGTTGCTGCGAGAGACGAACAGTTGTTCTGCAGACAGTCAGCTCAGTGCAAATGGTTTATCAGCAAGTTTGAATGATCTGTGTGAAAAGCATCGTTATGAGGTTTATGTGTAGTCTGGGAGTCCCCTTCTCAACCAAGGTCTGTCTGATCCTTCCTTGGGTGACCTGCAGACCTAGCAGCTATTTGGTTCAGACCTGATGCTGTTGATCTTATGGGCCATTCCCATCTGTACCGGGTCGGCCCGGGCCGGGTAGCGTAGGTTGTTTACATATCTGGGTGGCCTGGTATTTTTCCGGGCCAACCAAGGCTCATTCTCAGCCCTCTTCTCGAGGGGGTCTGCTTCAGGCCGACCAGGGCCAACACACCCACTGCTGACAGCAAATTCACACCTTCCATTAGAGCAAGCCTCTGATTGGTGGGTAGAATCAGCCCACATGGGCTTAAGACAAGGATGTGTGGAATCAACCGGGCCAGGCTGGGGCCGACTGGGGCTACCCGGCCCGGGCCGACCCGGTACAGATGGGAATGGCCCATTATAGGCTCAAAGTGTTCTCATGTGTCCCGTGTAGTCAGATCTTTGCTGGTTGCTCTGATGAACAAACCAGCAGGACAACCACTGTTTCCTGGTGAAGGTCCAGTTACCTGAATGACATCCCAGGTCTAACACCATGGCTCATCCTCTCCTCAGCCACATTTTCATCAACAGGTTCTGCTTCTTGCTGAAAGTGTTTGGTTTTTGTCTGCAGGGACAAGATGATCATTGAAAGTAGTCTTTTTCTTTCCTGGGTCATGAGACAGTTTGTCAGATCCTCCTATAGGTCAACCAAAAGTTATCTTTGACCTCTCAGACTCTGCAGCCCATTCTGTACAATCAGCTGTACCTTGTTCCTTTTTAAGTGGTAGTGGTTCTGTTTAACGTTTTTAGAAAAAAATTTCCCCCCTACATTTTACTGCTGTTTCTGCCCAAATTCTAGTCATTTTTTGTTTGTTTTCAGGTCCTTGTTCTGAGTTTCCTTTGTACACACTCACATTTGTTCTGGCTCTAGAATTCATTCCCTCTATGAACAGCAGACATGTTTAGCCACGCTAAAGCGATCCAGTTTTAAACACCTGCTCACTGATTCAGCTGACTGATCTCATGCTAGGCCCTTTTTTCTGTTGTAGTCAATCTGGTGTTGAAATCCTGCAGCCATACTGTGGTCCAGTTCACCAAACAGCTTCTTATAAAAGTGTAGACGTTTAAGTTCATTCCTGGATGAATCCATGATTATGAAATGCTACATTATTCCTGACTGTTATATCAACAACAACAACAACAACAACAACAACAACAATAATAATAATTATTATTATAACAATAATATAATATAATATAATTATTATTATTATCTAGCAACAAACATAAAGGCTTCAGCCCTCAAATGAATATAAATATGGGTAAAAAAGCTAAACTCATTAGTTCTGATATATTACCATTGTTGACTTTGATTTGATTTTTAACCAATCAGATGTGATTTTTGAGCTGTTTGCCTGCCCTTTATTCGAAGCTGTGTGAAATAGATTTACCAAATTAGATAAAGTATTAGTAGTGGACATTCCCTTTGTGTTTGGACAGTCCATGGTAGAAAGCATTAGCATTTTGCTTCAACCTAATCATTAAAATGATACCCTTGTAATTGTTTTTCCAAGTTACAAAAATGTACCTACATTGGTAATGAGCCAGAATCATAAGAGCAGGTCTACCATTAAAGGGTATGACTATATTATTTTAGTCACTGCCAAGTGTCTGGAACGTTGCGAAGGAAACAGTGTACAATATTCTGAGGTGTGTAGACAGAATCTAGGCGAGTTTCCTCATCACCAGCTTAAACAAATCCTGATCCTGATCCTGTATCATGCAATACTCAAGAGCTGTAAGGGTTCAGACCAGAGAGACGGAGAGTTGGTCTTCACTGATTTCTGGCTGGGGAGACCTCGAGCTGAGATTCGACATCTAGGAACACAAACCATGAATTAATAGGAAAAGTGACACTTTATATTTTTAAATGAACCTGTTTATATTTGTGTAATCTGTAGAGTGTATAGGTTTATGTCGGTCTTGTCTCTGATGAGTTTGTCATTCTACAAAATTTACTTTGGGAACTGGTTCTTCCACTGTGGACGCTGAACTTGTCCATCGTGTTAAAAATGAAATGAAAATGAAAAGCTTTATTTGTCCCAGGGAAGGGAAATTAATGGATTGGTCTACGGTCATGTGTTTTAGAAGAACATAGTCATTTGTATAGAATGGCCAAAAATGACTTTCCTCTATAGCAGGCAAGGGCGCAGATAGGATTTTCAAACTGGGGGGGACAAAGTTCCAACGTACCCTCCCCCAAACACACACACACACACACACACACACACACACACACACACACACACACACACACACACACACACACACACACACACACACACACACACACACACACATACACAAACTATTGCAAGAGCATTAATTAGAGCTTAGTGAGTTTGTGTAATTTCATCCAATGATTTACGTAAAAGCTAACACTTTTATATACGTGTCTGAAGCCATTATGCAATGGAACGCTGGCAACAAAGCTCTGCCTCATCAACGCTATTCTCTTCAGTCATTTGTTATTCTCCCAATCAATTACTAACCAAAACCTCATGCTTTATGCAAAACATGTTTTGTTTAAACATGAACTGATTTTCAGCACACCAATCTTTACAGAAAACATAAAAGGCCAAGTTTACAATATCAACTGTTAAAGATTGTTCAACAAAGTTGCCAATGTTGATTGTTGTTTCCTATGCTTGTCATTTCAAAATCATTAGTTTAATTTGAAGAATTAAATCATTTAACTTTCAAACTTGTCTCTTCATTGAACTGAAACACAGACCCACGGATATTATCGACAGTTTATCGATGAAAACAACCTTTGAGTCTTCTTAAAACTATAAAATTTGGTTATTAATTTATTACAAATTAATATCACAAATTAAAGTGTAGAATGGTTCATCTTTCAAAAAAGAGCCTAAACCATTACTCTACATAATTGGCAGAGCCTAATCAGGTTCACTACATTTGCCCCCCCCAACATCACATCAGCTTATCACCCCCAAACCAACTTCACTGAAAGAGTAAACCGCACATTGGGGCCCTTCATAATCACTGAGAACCAGCCAGAACTCTGGTTCCTTCCAAGCTCTTCTGTGCAAAAGTCAACACGGTTACTCATGCAGAGCTGACCCTTGGTTATCCATCAAAAGGTCATCTGGATGTAGAGGTTAACTTCCTGGAGCACATTAGCAAGACCATCTCTCAACTTATACTTACTTCAAATATCCTGGATACTGCTCACAATCTGCAGAAAAAACCCCCAACATCAAACAGTCTTTTGCAGCTAAAATGGCTCCAAAATGGCAAGAACGCATGTGAAGCAATAAGTTGTTTTTGTGAACTTCAAAGTAGTTTTAGAAAATTCTGGAAAATATTTGAAATCGGGGGCTGTGGACCATTTTAGTTTAACCATGTCCTCAGGACACCTCACCTGTATAGTTGTTGTCAGTTTGCATAAAAACAATCTAAACTAGCACAAAGCTTCAAACAGGAAGTACCTTATACAACACAACTGAGCAGTCAGCACTGAAGGTAAATTGCTGATGCCTGACCTCCTCTTTTCGTCCAAACGTCCTCTGTGCTGCTGGTGATGCCTGATTGGATTTATCTCTTCTGACGTCTCTATCAGCATCACTGGCTATCTATCACCCCCTTTGGATATCACTACTGCTGCTTCATTAATGGGGTTACGAGCTGCTTTGTGTAATCCTGGTTGTGTTGCTTTGAGTAAAACTCAAAGTAGAATTTTGTTTGTTAGGTTTTATTTTGTACCTTAAACTGGATTGGAACTAAACTGAACTGAACTTGAAAATGCAGGTGAAACAGAAAAAGACTTGAATACAGTGCAAAAGTTATTTTTTTTTAAGTAATTCAACTTAAAGGATGAAACTAATATATGAGGCACACTCATTACAAGCAAAGCCAGATATGTCAAGCCTTTATCTGGTATAACTGTGGTGATTTATTAGGATGAGGAACCAAAACTCCAAAAGGGCAGGAAGCCAAAAATCAAAGTCCTGAAACCCAGGAGAACGAAAGCTCACACAGAGCACAAAACCTAGAGACGAGGCACGAAACTACGCTGACACAAAACAATGGACCGACAAGATACTGAGATAGGGCTTTATACACTGGGGAGGATGAAAGGGAGATGACCTGCAGGTGTGTGGCGAGAGAGACCAGGTGAACCGAGTTACTAATTAGGGAGGAAACAAACATGACCTAAGAATAAAAACTAAAGACAAGAAGAGCAGGAACATAACTAATAATCTAAGGAGGGGGAAAAAACCTCAAACACCGATAAGAAAAAACACACTAGAGAGACTAATAACATGAACAGCTGTAGTTAAGGAAAATGACCTAAGAATAAAACCTAAAGACCTGAAGGGCAGCAAACATAACTAATATTCTAAGGGAAAGCTGAAACTAGAGGAAAACACTACAGAAAGAAAAACTACAGGGGCGTGACTAAAAGGGGGCCAAGGGAGCACAGGACCTGGGAGGGGGATGCCTGAAGAGGGAAACCTAGAGGGCTGAAGATCTGGGGGCAATTGGGGAACACCAGGAGACACATGAGGAAGACGCAGAACAAGGACACATAAGGGCGCTAGGAGACACAAAAGGAGAACCTAGAGAGGGATGGAGAACACAAAGAGACACACGAGGGGAGACGCAGACCATGACATCTATTCTACACAGAGGACCCATAAGGAAGCACTGGCATGGCTGGCCAGGCTAGTGACAGCCCACAGCTTATGAAAGCACCACCTTCAAAATATCACACAATTAGAATGGTATCAATAAAACAAGGATTATAAATAGAGAAATGTCAGACATTTGAATAATAAAAGAATCAGTACTTGGTTTGGGCTCTTTTGCTTTTACAGAAGTAACCAAACTTTTGCATGATATTCTTATTTTTCCAGTTTCACCTGAAGAGTAGACTTTTGATCCCACAGTGAAAACTAATACAGGTAAATGCACAAAGACAGTAGGCAGTTATTGCAACATTCAGCAGTTAAAATAATAAATAAAAATATAAAATTGAGTTTCCAAAAAGAAACAGTATAAAGGACAAGGACGTACAAATGTGAATCTGAGTAATGCACATGTCTGTAGCTCTGATGTTAGTGTGGAGTACTTGATCTCCTTGTAAACAGTATACTCCTGATGGCTCATTTGCATTTTGTGTTGGTTTTTGTGTGATTGCTTTGTGCTGGCTTCTTATTACTTCTGCTGTTAGAGAATGTTATGGTTCTGAATAGTTTAAACAAATATTTTTTCAAAAGATGAATGAAAACGATCAAGAGGAGGTGAGGGAGAAGACAGATACAGTGGGGCAAAAAAGTATTTAGTCAGCCACCGATTGTGCAAGTTCTCTCACTTAAAATGATGACAGAGGTCAGTAATTTTCATCATAGGTACACTTCACCTGTGAGAGACATAATGTGAAAAAAAAAATCCATGACTTCACATGGCAAGATTTTTAAAGAATTTATTTGTAAATCAGGGTGGAAAATAAGTATTTGGTCACTTCAAACAAGGAAAATCTCTGGCTCTCACAGATCTGTAACGTCTTCTTTAAGAAGCTTTTCTGTCCTCCACTCCTTACCTGTATTAATGGCACCTGTTTGAACTCATTATCTGTATAAAAGACACCTGTCCACAGCCTCAAACAGTCAGACTCCAAACTCCACTATGGCCAAGACCAAAGAGCTTTCGAAGGACACCAGGAAAAGAATTGTAGACCTGCACCAGACTGGGAAGAGTGAATCTACAATAGGCAAGCAGCTTGGTGTGAAAAAATCAACTGTGGGAGCAATTAGAAAATGGAAGACATACAAGACCACTGATAATCTCCCTCGATCTGGGGCTCCACGCAAGATCTCATCCCGTGGGGTCAAAATGATCATGAGAACGGTGAGCAAGAATCCCAGAACCACACGGGGGGACCTGGTGAATGAGCTGCAGAGAGCTGGGACCACAGTAACAAAGGTCACCATCAGTAACACACTACAACAGCAGGGAATCAAATCCTGCAGTGCCAGACGTGTTCCGCTGCTGAAGCCAGTGCATGTCCAGGCCCATCTGAAGTTTGCCAGAGAGCACATGGACGATACAGCAGAGGATTAAGGGAATGTCATGTGGTCAGATGAAACCAAAGTAGAACTTTTTGGTATAAACTCAACTCGTCGTGTTTGGAGGAAGAAGAATACTGAGTTGCATCCCAAGAACACCATACCTACTGTGAAGCATGGGGGTGGGAACATCATGCTTTGGGGCTGTTTTTCTGCTAGGGCGACAGGACGACTGATCCGTGTTAAGGACAGAATGAATGGGGCCATGTATCGTGAGATTCTGAGCCAAAACCTCCTTCCATCAGTGAGAGCTTTGAAGATGAAACGTGACTGGGTCTTCCAACACGACAATGATCCCAAACACACCGCCCGGGCAACAAAGGAGTGGCTCCGTAAGAAGCATGTGAAAGTCCTGGAGTGGCCTAGCCAGTCTCCAGACCTCAACCCCATAGAAAATCTGTGGAGGGAGTTGAAAGTCCGTGTTGCTCGGCGACAGCCCCAAAACATCACTGCTCTCGAGAAGATCTGCATGGAGGCCAAAATACCAGCTACTGTGTGCGCAAACCTGGTAAAGACCTATAGTAATCGTTTGACCTCTGTTATTGCCAACAAAGGTTATGTTACAAAGTATTGAGTTGAATTTTTGTTATTGACCAAATACTTATTTTCCACCCTGATTTACAAATAAATTCTTTAAAAATCCTGCCATGTGAATTCATGGATTTTTTTCACATTCTATCTCTCACAGTTGAAGTGTACCTATGATGAAAATTACTCACCTCTGTCATCATTTTAAGTGGGAGAACTTGCACAATCGGTGGCTGACTAAATACTTTTTTGCCCCACTGTACATACTACAACTGTTGGACTGACTTCTCTCGTGATCATATGGTTCTTTGATTCCAGAGGTCGAGGTTAAGTATGAAGATGTTTCCTCTTCTGATAAAAACCTTGGGCTGTGATGCTGCAGAACCCGATCTTCAGAGGTTAATCAGAGTGGATGCTGTAAAACGTTTTAGTTTGCAGTTCCACCATGTGAGAGCTCTAAAGATGATATGACCAAACACTTTTCCTCCAAGCTGTTGCAGCCTCTGAATACCTTGTTTTATTAGACTTTCTGTTAAAGAGCTAAAACTGAGCTGATTTGATGGTTTTGGTTCCCACTGACTCTTGTTTCTGTGTGATGTTCGTCCTGCTCAGAAAGCGCAGAACCTCCTTGTTGTCTGTTTTTGGTTTCCTTGAAGGTCAGGAGCCTGATTTAGATATTACTGGAGTGGTACACACAGTTTTTTTTATCCTAATTTGAATCTAAAGCCATCCCTTTGACTATGGAGCAGCAAGGCTCAGCCTCACACTGACACAGTGGTAAAATCAGACTGACTGCGAATTTTTGTTTTAGTTTTTTGAGAACTCTCAGCATCCCCATGGCAACGTGACATTACTGTGCTGTGTGATGTCTTCAGTAACAAAAAGACTGGTGGGCCTTCTCTTCCTGCAGCTGATCAGTGATGGCAGCGTGGTGTATGCTGAGGCCCTCTGGGACCACGTTACCATGGACGCACAGGAGCTGGGCTTCAAAGCTGGAGATGTCATCAAAGTGATCGATGCCACAAACAAGGAGTGGTGGTGGGGATGCATCATGGACAGCGAGGGCTGGTTTCCTGCCAGCTTTATACGGGTGAGTCCAACTCTGCCCACAAATCAGCCATCTTCAGTTACATTCAGTTCAATTTCACAACAAAGGTCGTCTCAAGGCTTTATACAAAAACAACTAGTCCCAGTCTTGCTGTTGCTGGTTTTACTGGGTCATCACTAAAAACACCAGAAATAGATTAGAGAAAAGACCTTCTCATGTAGGAGGAACTTTAAAGCTTTATCATAAACAACATGAATCAGCTTATTTCCACTGTAGTTTTTTGCTTGAGTGTAAAAGAACAGAGAAATGTTGTGACAGGTCCAGGTTTTCATTACAGAACTTCTGATGGTTTCACCCATGATCTGGTTCTCTTTAGCTGCGTGTGAATCAGGACGATCCAGTGGAGGAGTACATGTCCTATCTGGAGGAGGCTGAAGCTGGAGATGAGGAACAAGCAGGACCCGGTTTACCCTGTAAGGAGCAGATGAGAGCCAACGTCATCAATGAGATCATGAGCACAGAGCGAGACTACATCAAGCACCTGAAAGACATTTGTGAGGTCTGATCTGACTCCTTCTATTAGCCTCTGAAGCTTCCAATGAAAAGGATGCAGACTTTATTTACAGTAAATCCTCTAATACAGGCCTTTATTTACTCAAGTGCATCCTGGTTCAGGCCTTTATTGGAAGGAGGCCAGAATTAGAGGCAGGCCTCAATTTCAATTCGAGCAAAATAAACGACCAGTAGAATGAATAAAAAACAAGATTTTGTGTCTATTTGAACCTAGAAAACACCAGGTTGGTTTATTTAAAATATACAGTTATTGTGTGTATGTATGCATATAGAATGTGGTAAACACTAGGCGATAATTAGGTTATTGATTCACAGCAAAAGGCAACAGACACCTTACTGCTCCAAAGTTTAACCGGTCGTGTCTCGTTTGGTTTGAAGTAAAAAATAAAATCCTCCAACAGTTTAATCCTCATCCTCCCCAGTTCCACATTACAACACTGAGCTAACTGCTAAAAATTTTAGCACTCTACAAGCTATTTGCGGTGAGGACGTGTGAAAACAGGGGCAGCAGTAGCTCAGGTGGTAGAGCGGGTTGCCTCATGATCGGAGGGTCATGGGTTCGATTCCAGCTCCTGCCAGGGGTATCCTGCTGTTGTGTCCTTGGGCAAGACACTTCACCCAACTTGCCTGTGTTAGTGGTGGTCAGAGGGGCCGACGGCGCCAAATGGCGGCCTCGCCTCTGTCAGACCTCCCCAGGGCGGCTGTGGCTACAAGTAGCTTACCATCACTAGCAGTGTGTGAATGTGAGGTGTGTGAAAGCGTCTTTGGGGGGTCTAGAAAAGCGCTATATACGTTCAATGCATTATTATTATTATAAAACAGTATCAAACTGTTTACCTGCTGTTTTTATAGCTGCGTTTCTAAGCTGTTCAATAAAACGCCATAAAAAACTTGAGTAAACCCTTACCTGTGATGAAGTGATCACTGCAAACTAACATTTTCCGTTCCGTTTCTGCTCATCTTGCAGCTGGAGATTATGATCCACTATTCCATCTTTGTTCAGTAAGTTTCAGTAACTCCTTTGTGGCGCACTACTTTCAGGACACATAAAAAAAAAAGTTTGTTTTTGTACCGATCGCACCGCGCTGCATCGTGCCCACAATTTTGAGAAGTCAAGTGGTCACACAGGACGTGTCGCGCCGCTGAGCGTTGCTTGGAAAGTCGTGCAATACTCATAACAACATGCGTGTCTTCAGAACAGGAAGCAGGAAGTGACTAGCCTAGTGAACTAGACCAAATTCTTACTTTGCAAAGAATGGTCTAGGCATGCTCCATTGGAACCTCAGCAGCTCCTAACAGCATTCTGGCTGGCCAATCACAGCTCTCTAGAGGGGTTTCAAACACATAAAGAGCTGTGATTGATCCATAATGGTGGGCCAATCATAGTGCTCTATCTGCTTAGTGAACAAATCACAGAGCTTTATCTGCTTTGTGGGCCAATCAGGGCACTCTATATGCTTGGTGGGTGGGATGATGCAACAGAGTGAAACAAGAGTATGTCACATTCATTGTCCAGTAGCATGCGGAGATCATTTGAAAGACAACGGTAGAACCCGCCCCACAACCGAGAGCCGTCAATTGAGCATGGCCAGACTAAATAATACATTTATTTAGTCTGGCTTGCCAGGCTAGGAAGTGACTGTATTGTTTATACGTGATCAGACTTGCCGTTGTGTTTTGTGAGACTCTAACTCCTTAACAGTGGGTAAGTACACTATTTATTAAAATTTCTTAAGATCAATAGTACTTTAAAGTAGTCAAAACTGCGGCTGGGTTTATGCCACTGTTAGAGACTGGCCTTTATTTACCCCCGCTGACAGTGAGACCTGCCAATGTAGGAGGCCCGGCCGGTAATGGAATACAGGCCAATATTAGAGGATTTACAGTAGTTTGTTTAGTTTTTAATTTGTTTTGATAGTTTGAGGATTTTGGTCAGGAAATGAAAAGCCACTGCTGATGACTTCAATGGTATATTTTGAGATTTCACAAATCAAAGATTTCTGTGAAAAATGAACAAAAGAATATAAAAAGAATTAGGTAATGAACCATATTTAGATCAAACCCTGAAAACAGTGGGAGTAACACTTGAGGGTCTGTTAGCAGTAAGGCAAAAACAACATCTAAATGATACCAGAAGATTATAGCCTAACCCTAACCCTAACCAATGGGGTTCAATTCCTAACCCTAACCTAAACTAAAAGCCCTTTTGTCAAGAGACCCCGTGCCGACAAATTGGTGTAATATTACTACAACAGTGTGTCTTAAAAATGTGTCAAGCCGGCATGGCGTTGCACAAGATTTGTGGTATTTATTCCGCCTCACTTGCTACTACCATTGCTGTAACTGTCTTATAAATGGCGATTGGCCTTGGCGCAACAGAGGGTGGTGTCATCATGATGTGGGGAGTTACTGCTGAGCTTTGCTTGGCAAACATTGAAAATGACAGTAAAGATGTAAGTTTTGCTTTTTGAGCAAAATCAGCTGAGACAGCAAAACTGGAGCGCTGCAGCACACACCACCTCATTGACACTGGGAACACTTTTTCACACCAAAGACAAATGGACAGACTAGACTTATCTGATCTTTTATTTTGACCTTCACAGGGTTCCATAAAAGTGGAAAAAAAATACTGCTTGCAGAATAAATGAATAACTTGTACTGTCTGGTGATGAAGCAGTCAGCTAATTCCCCCCTCTGTTGTTACATTTTTCTACGCATCAGGGTTACATCAAACAGTGTCGTAAGAGGACGGATATGTTCACTGAAGAGCAGCTCCTGACAATCTTCGGCAATATCGAGGAGATCTACAGATTCCAGAGGAAGTTCCTGAAAGGCCTGGAAAAAAAGTTCAACAACGAGCAGCCTCATCTCAGCGAGATAGGCTGCTGTTTTCTTGAACATGTGAGCCACAGTCCAAAGAAACGTTCTGCTTTTTGAAATCTTTATCTGTAAGCTTAAATTGCCACTTTTCTTTCTCTGATTGTTTTCTTTCAGCAAACAGATTTCCAGATCTACTCAGAGTATTGTAACAATCACCCCAATGCCTGTATCCAGATCTCCAAGCTCATGAAGGTCAACAAGTACATGTTCTTTTTTGAAGCCTGCCGGCTGCTCCAAAAGATGATTGACATTTCTCTGGATGGCTTCCTGCTCACTCCGGTTCAGAAGATCTGCAAGTACCCACTACAGCTGGCTGAGCTCCTTAAGTACACCAATCCTCAGCACAGGTGACTTCAAACAAATGTTCACAAAAAATGATGACCCTGATTTTTGATCATATGAATTCATGGTGCATGCCTAACCTAAACCCTAACCCTAACCTTCATGGTGCATATGCCTTCATTTGAACTCTTTTGGATTCATGGTGCGTAGATTTATACTCATGGGTGGGAATTTGTTTTTTTACAAAAACCCAACTATGAGTGTAAAGCGATGCATCTTGACTGCGATTAAAAAAATTTTAGTCAAACGACTAAAACTTAAATAAAGTTTTTTTTGTCAGAAATAACACTGCTCTCTGGGCTGCCGCCTTATATGGGTGGAGGGGTTTGAGTGTCTGGGGGTTTATGCCTCAGGTAGGATCACCGTGGCAAACAGATCCTAGGTGAGGAGTCAGACAAAGTGCAGCCCAACAACCCCTTATGATGAACAATATAAATGGAAACAGATTACCCTTGCCTGGACGCGTGTCAATGGGGCCCCTATTTGGTGCCTTCCGGTGACTCCCTCGTTCTTCAATGGTCCTGTGGGCAACGTTGGAATGGCCCTGCTTATCTGATTACAAGCAGTGTTTTGTTATTGAGTTCAGTGCTTGTCATGGGTTGTCCATAATGAACACCATCTTCAGGCATGAGGGTGCGCGTATGCGCTCTGAGCACCAGGACACCTTAAGCCACAGCTCAATGATTGACTTTGTCATCATCTAATCCGATCTGCGGTTACATATCTGACCACTGCCTGGCGGTGAGTTGGCTTTGGGGTGGAGGAGGATGCTGGTCAGACCTGGCAGGCCCAAACATGTTGTGAGGGTCAGATGATAAAGTCTGATGAGTCTCCTGTCTAAGGGGGTTTCAATTCCCACCTCTGAGAGAACTTTAAACGCATCTTGTGGGAGGTGGGGGAGTTTGAGTCCAAGTGGACCATGTCCCGTGCCTCCATTGTTGAGGCTGCCGGACCGAAGCTGTGGCCGCAGAGTGGTCGGTGCCTGTCGCGATGGCAACCCTAGAACCTGCAGTTAGAGATACTTTCAAGCTGAAGAATGAGCCCTATCAGGTCTGTGGGATTCCACAGGGAATTGTTGGGTACCAGCAGTTCAAGCAGAATGTGGCTTCCATACAGTTTTAAGCGGCTTCTGGTCCACCATCCGACAGGGAAAACTAGCCCTACCAACAGTGTTTATAGTGGGGTCATTGTGCTTCTGACCTCAACTCATGATGTTGGGGATTGAAGGATGGAGCACTTCAAAGACCTCTTGAATCCCACTGGCATGTCTTCCAGTGGGGAAGTGGAGTCTGGGCTCTCCAATCTTTGTGGCTGAGGCCACTGAGGTAGTCATAAAGCTCCTCGGTGGCAGGATCCCAGAAGATGGATGAGATTTGTCAAGAGTTCTTTATGGCTCTGGATATTGTGAGGCTGTGTTGGTTGACATGACTGTGCACTGTTGTGTGGACATTGGGGGTAGTGAGATTTATACTCCACCAAAGCTGCCCTCTGTCACCAATTCTCTTCATAACTTTTATGAACAGGATTTCCAGGCACAGCCAAGGTGTTGAGGGGATCCATTTTAGTGGCCTAAGGATCACATCTCCGCTTTTAGCAGACGATTTGGTCCTGTTAGCTTCATCAGGCCGTAATCTCCAACTTTCTGTGGAGCGGTTTGCAGCTGAGTGTGAAACAGGTGGGATGATAATCAGTTTCTCTAAATTTGAGATGTTTCTCTAAATTTGAGACCCTCATCTTGTCCTCCTTCAAGTCAGTGACAAGATCCTGCCCCATGTAGAGGGTATTTTTCACGGAATAATGAATGATGGAGTGAGAAATTGATAGTTGGATTGGTGCTGTGTCTATAATGATGCAGGCGTTGTACCAGTCTGTTGTAGTGAAGCGAGAACTGAGCTGGAAGGCAAAGAGCTCACTTTATTAGATATCAGAGGAAAATGGATGGATGGAGCTGTTATGACAAAAAGGAGACTAATTGTCTAGAATAACAGAAGACAGTAGAGAAAAGATTAAACCAGAAATCAAACAATGAGAAATACCTTAGCAATTACCTGACCTCAGATGAAAGGAAGAAAACGGATGGATGGATGGATGGATGGATGGATGGATAGAAATTCTGCTCTCATGTCTTTAGGGACTACACAGATGTGGAGGCAGCTCTAAACGCCATGAAGAATGTGGCCCGGTTGATCAACGAGAGAAAACGACGTTTGGAGAACATCGACAAGATCGCTCGGTGGCAGAGTTCCATAGAGGACTGGGAGGTTTTACATCTTTTATGTTTCTTTCTCATAAAACTCTCCATCTGTAGGAAGTCTGACAAGACCATAATGGGTGTGTGTTTGATTTGATATTCACAGGGTGAAGATGTTCTTGTCAAAAGTTCTGAACTCATCTTTTCAGGCGAACTGAACAAGCTGTCCCAGCCTCAGACCAAGAGTCAACAGAGAATGTTTTTCCTGTTTGACCATCAGATGGTTTACTGCAAAAAGGTATTTCAGTGATTTATACCTAACAAAACAAACACCTAAATACTACAGCAGTCTGTGCTTTGCACCAGACCCTCACAGGCCCCACTAAGATGGTGTAGCGTTTACAATTTGATGATTTTAATCTGTTATGACCACTAAGATGTAATATTCTATATAAATATAAAATATTAACCTGCGAGGTCTTTATTGTAATTATTCAGAAGATTCTAGGATTTAATTCAGAAGATCTAGGTTCCAAGAGTGGGGAATTTCCATCCCGGGAGGGAGGGGGAGTGGGCGGAGACTGTACCGATGACGTGAAGTTGTACCAGCCCCAGTCAATCACAAGTTTAAAATGCAGAAGCCGCTGTTCTGCCGCAGGGGCAGCACTAAGACGTTTTCAGACCTAGATTCTAGATTTAATTAGTTTACACAAACATGTCAAAAATGCACAGAAACAGAAAAATTGCATTCGTAAATACCCAATTATACAGTTTAAGAGCCAAAAAAAGTTTGTTAGGGGTTTAGTAACTCTTTAACAAGCAAAACATTTTGAGTTATATGGATTTTACACAACATGTTGCACAACCAACCCATGACAGAGGACACACCCTGGGCTTGGTCATCACGTATGGTCTGTCCACCAGTGTGTCCTCTGTCGTGGATTCAGCGATCTCAGATCATTTCTGTGTGTTTTTTAACATCACCAGCATAATTCAGCAGGAGACCTCTGTGAGAACTGTAATGAAACGCCATCTAACCCCTGAAGTAGCTGCTGGTTTTCTGGAAACTTTTTAAAAGATCCCTCCTATTAATTTTTTATTTTTTTTAATCTTTTATTTCATTCACAAACAAATACAGGATACATTAACATATTGAAAAAAAACCATTTGAATGAAAAGGAGCAGATAGAAGAAAAAATCTTATGATTTCTGCCCCTTAATTTAAATGCCGCCTGTGATTTTATCTTCAGTGATTTTAACAGTAGACTTAAATCTACTCTGGATCTGCTCACTTCACCTCAAATTAAAGAGCTACAGCCAAAACCGGCTTCCCCTTGGAGCAATGAAAACTTAAAAATGTTGAAAAGATCTTGCAGGGCGGCAGAGAGAAAATGGAGGAAATATAAGAACACAATTAATAAACAAATATACACTGAATTATTAAAATCATACAACAAAGCTGTTAGAAATTCCAGAAATAATTACTTTTCTAAAATCATCTCTGAACACAAATAATCCCAAAATTCTGTTTTCCACAATAACAAATATTTTGGGTCGTGAATTTAGTTCTCTCCAGAAAACCCCCTCGGACGCTCTCTGTGAGGAGTTTGCAGCCCACTTCAGAAGGAAGGTAGACACCATCAGACATAACATTTTATCCTCCCAATGTCATGCTGCTCCCGATCAATCTGAGTGTGTGTGTCTACCTGAGGAAACACTGGACAGTTTTGTCTTGGTTGAAGTTGAGACTGTTGATAAAGTTTTCTCCTCAGTGAGGCCTACCACGTGTGTTCTGGACCCTATCCCCACAACGTTTTTTAAACAATTTTATGACTCATTTAGATATGAGATTTTAACTTTGATGAACTGTTCCCTTCAGACGGGGGTCTTTCCTGCTGCTTTTAAACGGGCGGTGGTCAGAACCCTGTTGAAGAAGAGCAATTTAGATTTGAATGACTTTAACAATTTTCGACCGGTATCCAACTTACCATTTTTAAGCAAAATTTTAGAGAAGCTTGTTTTAATACAACTTAATGATTTTATCAACCGCCAACATGTCCTAGAGAAATTTCAGTCTGGTTTTAGGGTGAACCATAGCACTGAGACGGCCCTTCTGAAGATTTTAAATGTTTTTAGAAGAAATTATGATGCTCGGAGGGCAACAGTGTTGGTTCTGCTGGATCTAAGCGCTGCCTTTGATACAGTAGACCACACTATTCTTTTAACCCGTTTAAAACAGATCGGGCTCTCTGGTGTTGTTCACAGTTGGTTCACTTCCTACCTCACAGACAGGACTTTTATGGTGAGTTTGGATACCTGTTCCTCTGGGGTCCACAGCATCACATGCGGTGTGCCTCAGGGTTCAATTCTAGGCCCAGTGCTTTTTAACCTCTATATGCTCCCTCTGAGCAGCATCATCAGGAGACATGGGTGAATTTCCACAGTTATGCTGACGATACACAGTTGTGCATCTCCGTGTCTCCTGATGACACACAGCCAATGGAAACACTTTTTAACTGCATTTTAGATATTAAATCATGGATGACTGAAAACTTTCTCCAGCTCAACCAGGGCAAAACTGAAGTTTTAGTCATCGGTCCCGAGACCCAGAGAGAGAAACTTTTAACTAAACTAAAATCAATGTCTTTTTATCCATCACTACAAGTGAAGAATCTGGGCGTTATTTTCGACTCTGAGCTGACTTTTATTCCCCACATTAAAAACATCACAAAAATAGGTTTTTACCATCTTAAGAATATCGCCAGAGTCCGCCCCATTCTGTCTTGGGCCAATACGGAGACGCTAGTGCATGCTTTTATAACCAGTAGAATTGATTACTGCAATGACCTGCTTTCTGGTCTTCCCAAAAAGAGCATCTCAGGTTTACAACTTTTACAAAACTCAGCAGCACGTGTCCTGATGAAGACCAGGAAGCGGGAGCACATCACTCCAGTTTTAAAATCACTGCACTGGCTCCCTGCATGTTTCAGGATCGATTTTAAGGTTCTTTTAATGGTTTTTAAGTGTCTTAATGGTCTCGGGCCTTCTTATCTTTCAGAACTGCTTTTACTATATAAACCCTCGCGGTCTCTGCGCTTCTCTGGCAGCCGTCTCCTAATTATTCCTAAAGTTAAGACACACACCCACGATGAGGCATCCTTCAAGTACTACGGCCCTCGCCTTTGGAACGGGCTGCCGGAGGACCTCAGGGCCGAAGGGAATGTCCAGGCTTTTAAGAATAGGCTCAAGACCCACCTTTTTAGCTTAGCTTTTAACTGATTACTATTTATCTAGTCTAACCGTATCACCTGTCATATTTGTTTATTTTATATTATTTATATATATATATATATATATATATATATATATATATATACCTATTTATCTCTTTTAATTAATTTTATTATTTTATTTACATCTTAGTGTTTTTACATTATCATGTTTTCTTTTACTATCTTTATAATCACTTTTTATCAGTTACTTTCTATCCATATTAGCTTTTGTCATTTTACATTTATATATTTTAATCCTCCAGTGTTTCCTCTGCTGAGCCCTCTGCCTTGGGGCCGGTGGTCGGCGGCGGCGGCCGGTGCGCTCCTCAGGTAGTGCTCGGGCAGTGGTGGGGGTTTCCGTCCTCCCCCCCTGGGCGTCATGGGCCGGTGTCTTGGCTGCTGCCGTGGATCTGTTACTGTCAGGGCAGATGGCTCCGCTGATGATGCGTCGTTCATGTACACGTACATGTCACGCGAAAACATGATGCAGAGAAAACACAAAGCACTATGGGGCCATTTTAATCTGTGAAGCACTTTGAGTTGCATTTTTTTTTGTATGAAAAATGCTATATAAATGAAGTTGATTTGATTTGAACAAGCCAAAACTACTCTGGTACCCCGCCTCTCCATCCCCTGATGAGTCGTTGGCCAATAGACAGCTACAGCTTATAAACTTGACTCTCCCATATTCCAGTTAGAATTGACAAAGCTCCTTGGATGAGAAGGAAAACATCTTCAAGAAACCAAAGAAGTCCAGTTGCCTTCATTTGAACCCTTTGGATCACCATGACCTGGATGACTGAGAACCTTCACCAGCATGTAGATTAATTCAAATCCAGTCAGCCATGTTGCTACCAATGAGTTCTTTCAATGATTTTGCAACAAAATGATGTCTTGTCGTTGTAGGATCTTCTTCGTCGAGACATTCTGTACTACAAGGGTCGTATGGACATGGATCAGGTGGAGGTGACTGATGTGGAGGATGGGAAAGAGAAGGATTTTAACATAAGTGTGAAGAATGCCTTGAAGCTTCAGTTTGGTGAGGAAGTCCACCTTCTCTGTGCCAAGAAGCTGGAACTGAAGCAGCGTTGGCTCAGAGCCTTTGCTGATGAGAGGAAGCAGGTTCATCATGACCGCGAGACAGGTCAGATCTAGCTCCTGTCCATGCTGGAGGCTTTGAACTTTTGAAATGGATCAGGTTCTTTCGTGTACAATCAGATTTTATCAGACGTTTGTCTGAAAAGTTACATGAGCACCTTCTAACCCCTTTTGAGTCCTTTGAAACATCTAACAGTATCTCCTGGTGAAAGGTAGCTACAGCAGGAGGTGCTGTTGGATTAACAACTGCAAGACAGACTGCAGGAATATTTTAGGTTGGGTAAATAAACAGCGCGTTGTATAGAGAGTTGCAACACGTTGGTCACATGGTTCATGACGCTCTTCCAGCTAGTTTGAAAGAATATGAGCAGTTTTGGATGCTTTTCTCCAACACACCTGATTCTAACCTGTAGGTGATTAACAGGCTCCTGCAGAACTGGATTAACTGCTGAACAGGTGATTCACCCATTGACAACTAAATTAAAGGCCCTGTCCCAATACTCGCTCCTCCGTCCTTGTGCCCTTCAATTGTGCATTCTGTCCAGGAGTGCAGAGAGTGCCCCGATTCTCAAGTGTGGAAGTTGACCGTGCCCCTTTTGCACCCTTGATCCACACTTTGCAGAAATGTTTATCGATGCAGACTTTGGAAAGGGCATTACCTTCAATCTGTTGCTGCGTGAGAGTCAACAATAACATGTTGAGATTAAAAATGAAAAAGAGAATGTTCCCACTTCCAGTCAGGAGTGTAGAGGGTAAATATTGTTGCTTTTAAGCTTAATATATTACCTTTACTTATGACCAATAAACTGTGATATTCTATGTAAATGTGGAATATCAACCTGCTTGGTCTTTGGATGTTTAATCAGAAGATTCTAGGATTATTTGCTTTTTCAGGGATCAAACACACTTCGTCTCAGTTCAGACAGTCAGGTTTATAAAAGTAAGAAATTTATTTTCTAAACAAATAAAAACATGACAAGTTAACCAAGACTACTGTGATGGATGAATCGAAGTGGATGGGATGTGATGTGTGGTGATTTAATGGTGTGTGTTTATCAGAACCTTGTATCTAGAAGAAACTGAGTTCTGGGTGTGAAAAGAAATTTGGTTTGCATTAAACTATGAAGTTGGTTCTTATCAAAACGGCATCAGACACAATCTGTGTCTACCTCACCCTTTCTTTGGAGACCCTGTTCGCGGATCCGGAGGTCAGGGAGGTCGGATGACCTCTGGGCACCGAGGTTCGGTAGATTAACCGCAGCACCGACTCTCCAGTCCAGAGATGTCGACAGGCACACGGGTTGGAACTAGTTTGCGTCTAGAGCAGCTGTTTCTGAGTAGCTGAAGGAACCGTTTTGCTGTGTCAGCTGTAGGCAGTTTTTAGTTTGTCGAAAGCTTGTTAAGAGATGCGGTGGCTAGTGAGTTTTCCTCCAATGACCAGTCAGAGTTAGCTCAACTAAGGGGGGGGGGGGGTGGGGTGGGGGGGGGGTGGGGGGGCAGGTCGCAGTCTCCCTAGGGTCCTTGCGCTCTGGGGCAGCTCCTGGATCTCTGAGACTTGGAGCTCCTTCCATCTCCTACGCATCTTTGAGAGATGCGTAGGAGATGGATCTGTGGCCCCTCACACTCTCTTTTGGACGCTCCTATAGAGAAACGTTACATATACAAGTGCGGGTATGCACCCAGGGGCTCACATGGTGCTCTCATAAGTATGGACTTGGGCACGTTCAACACATGCCATAAGACTGTGGTTGTCACTTAATGCACTGTGATTCATTATCGTGTGATTGTTCAGTAAAACAATGTTGATTATATATTTCCTCATCAGGTTGACGCAGTGATAGTTTGCTCCAGTTGTATTGTTGTGTGTCCCTTTTTTCTCCCCTTCTGCAGGTTTACAAGCAGACTCTTGTTCATCATTGATTGTTTATTTTTGTCGTCCCGTTTCCCCCCCCCCCCCCCCCCCATCTTTTCCTTTCTTTTTCACCTCTGTCTCCGTGTCTGGTCGGAATTACAAGCATTCAAAAAGCAATGACAATAAAGTTTTAAGTATCAGGCGTGACATTAAAGCAGAAGCTTTGATGCTCCACCTGAGAGTAAATCTGTAAAGCTTGTCACCTAGCCTAGTGAACTAGACCAAATTCTTGCTTTGCAAAGTTTGGTCTAGGAACGCTCCACTGGAACCTCTGCAGCTCCTACCAGGATTCTGGCTGGCCAATCACAGCTCTCTAGAAGGGTTTCAAACACATAAAGAGCTGTGATTGGTCCATAATGGTGGGCCAATCATAGTGCTCTATCTGCTTAGTGAACAAATCACAGAGCTTTATCCGCTTTGTGGGCCAATCAGGGCACTCTATATGCCTGGTGGGTGGGATGATGCAACAGAGTGAAACAAGAGTATGTCACATTCATTGTCCAGTAGCATGCGGAGATCATTTGAAAGACAACAGTAGAACCCGCCCCACAACCGAGAGCCGTCAATGGAGCGTTTAGACTCAGATTTAATGTGGACAGCAATATGTTATGATATGATATGATATGATATGATATTATATTATATTATATTATCTTGTATTGTATTATATTATATTATATTATATTATATTATATTGTATTGTATTGTATTGTATTGTATTGTATTGTATTCATTATATGCATTTGTATTCTATAGTGTTTGATTTAAGTGTATTACAAAACAACAGCACTCGACTGGAGTGATTCAAAATTCAAAAGCTACACTTATTAAAACAAAACACATCTTTATGTAAAACTGAGACAGGTTTCAGTAGTCTCACTGGAGTTTTTATCTCTCCTCAGGTTTTTCACTGACTGAAGTCCAAAAGAAACAGGCCATGCTGAACGCCGGCAAACAGCATGTGGTCAGTAAACCCAAAGGTATGCATTCAGGACTCCAAAAGAAAGGAAACACCAGTTTGCATGAAGGTTTTTTTGTTTGTTCATTTTTTACCTTTCCTTGTTCTAATAACTTAAGCTGATAAAATGGAGTAGATTTATCTTTCAATACATTAAGCTCATTTGACAGTTTTGCGTAGTTTCAGCTTCAGTTCAGCTATTCAGCAGCTTCAGCTTACATTTTCAGCTATCCAGCATTCAAACAGCATTTCTGCAAGAAATGCGGTTCATCTAGCTGTAGCTGATATCTAAAACGTTTTATCGATCCAACACAGCTACAGCTATTTATGGTTGGTCAGTTGCTTAGAAGTTGCAGCTTCGGTGGCTAGCGGGTACTAACTTCCTTGCATTTTTAAGTAAACCATTATGCACAATTAACAAAGTAAAAGGCTCATTATACATTTATATTGAAACTTATATCTATGAAATATAACTTTCATGTGTTTCACGTGACATTATTGCCACGGTCACCTGAGGTAAGTCTGTTCAATTTAACCGTTTTCTTTGACGAAGGTAGAACATCGTCCTCATAAGCAAGGCAAGGCAAGGTTCTTTGTTTCTCAGTTAGGGTTGTCACGGTATGAAAATTTAACCTCACGGTTATTGTGACCAAAATTATCTTGGTTTTCGGTATTATCGCGGTATTTTTTAAACGGTGTTGCATATGTTCAGAAAGCATTGATAGTCCTGTTCTACACAAACTGAAATAGTTTTGAAAAGGTTTAACAGTGTTTATTAAACCTAAAATAACACAAAGCCTTAGCAAAAGTGCAACTTTTCACAAGTAAAGGAACAAATAGCTTATTTTTCTGGAACATGTTACAGTTGTCAGTGCAGGTTTAAATTATACAAATCCAAACATTCAAAACATAAACAATATGTAAACAAATCAAAGAAACACCACTTGTTTTCTCATATACATGTTTTCTTCATTATCAAAATGAAAATCTAAAACTCCAGTTCACACTTGACTTGAGCACTGTACAAGTCAACCTTAAAAAAATATGTATTTAAAATAAATAGCCACTTTAAACAAATTACTAAAATAACTACTACACTATGTAATCAAATCCAAATGTTCAAGTATAAATGGCATTGAATAAGTAAACAAATCAATGACAAGGAACTAATTGTATATTTCTCTTCATCATCAACAAATAAGATGCTTCATCCAGCAACAGGGTGTCCGTGACACGGTTTAAATGCTGGCAGAGGACGCTGCGGCTGCAGTATATAGTGACTCGTTGCATTCTCCCTCAACCAAAAGTCCTCACGTCATTCATTTAAGCTAAAATGCTAATGTTAACTTACCTTGCACTGGCTGTAGAGACGTGGGTGATGGTCACGCAGATGTGCCATTAGATTCGAAGTGTTGCTGCCTTTTGCAGACACTTGTTTCCTGCACGTTCTGCAAACGGGATAGCAGTCTTCTATTAACTGTCCCTCAGCATTTTCAGAAATCCAAAATATGCCCATACTTCCGATTTAGTCTTCTTTGAGGGCTGATGGATGTCCTGGGCGCTGCCGTCTCCTCCTTCGGCCATTATTTCAGCTTCAAAGTTTTGGTGCCGTTGCAAACTAAAAAGTGCGTGTGCGCGCCGCGGGAACTTCAGCTGAAGCGACGGTAGCTGGTAAGGGTCATCGCGCCGAAACCGCGGCCACGGTAAACCCACCGAGATAATATAGTTTTTTTTAAAAACTGGACGGTTATTTTTATTGTCAACTTTTTTACCGGGGTTTACCGCTATACCGGTTACCGTGACAACCCTATTCTCAATGTCAAGGAACCTTGCCTTGATGTCTTGGCCCCACCCCGGTTGCCTAGGAGATACGTCATCAGGAGTCGCCAAGACGTGTTCCAATTGGTTCCAATGTTCATTTTCTACCGAGGCATGTGTTCTTCGTTTGTTAGCCGTTTAGCTTGCTGAGCAAGGACACATGGGAGGTGTCTTGTAGCCTAGCCTTGGTCAAAAATTACCCACAATACGCCACTGTATTTTGAAAAGGACAGCGGATCAGAAGCCAGCAGCTACTTCGGAGACAATTTTCAAGTTTAGAAGTAAGTCAGCTAATTTAAAATGTTTTTTTTTTTTTAGATCCAAAGAAGTTATCTATTGTTGGTGAGTTGCTTAGTAGTTGCAGCTTCGGTGGCTAGCGAGTAGTAACTTGCTTATATTTTTAATTTAATAAACATATACACAATTAAAAAAGTAAAAGGCTCATTATATATTCATATTGAAACTTATACATATAAAATATAACTCATTGACATTGAGAAACACCCCCTGTCTCTGGGCCAGGGACGAAATTTTGATTTCAGAAGTGGGGGGGACACAGCAGGCTTGTGCGGATTTGGGGTGGGGGGTGTTATGTAAAGACCCCTTGACACGTCACGTGCCCATCTCAATAATTTTTCCATCCTCAATATATATATATATATATATATATATATATATATATATATATATATATATCAAAGTTAAAAAATGTACAACTCTATTATTATTTTTATTTATTATCATTATTGAAGTGCAGTTTTGGCTGTTGACAATGGATAGGCCATTGTATTTATTGTTTTGGGTCTTTTTTTATTGTTTTTGGTGCAACATTTTCTAACAGGGAGTGAGATTCCTTTTTTATTTAATTTTTGTTTGTTATTTTTATTCATTTAGAAGTTCTGGTTCTGGACATTTCAATGTTAAATGAAGGTTTATTTGTTGCATTTTAAAGGGTGTACTTGCATTATTATGATATATTAACATTATATTAGTGGTTATTTTGGTCTAGATAATGTTGACAATGATATCGTTTATCATCAACAATTTGTTGGACAAAATATCGTCCAGCAAAATGTGTTACTTTCCCAGGCCTAGTCAAAAGTATAAAAATTATTTATACATAAACGGTCCCTCCTGAGATCTGGCCGTTTGTTCATTTGCTGTGTTAGAGGACATGCTGAACTAATGTTTTACACATGATCATCACCCTAACATTTGAGTGTATAAAAACATATTAAATATGTTTTTTTCCCTTAAAAGTGTTTAAACAGTTGTTGCATTTCAACACACAAAAAATAAATGGAAAAAATAAGATAAATCTAATGAAAAGTGTACATCTTTGACATTAAGCTTAAAAAAATCTGTTGACGATGATGATACTGTTCATTTTTCAGAGCTTTTTAATGTGAAAATATACATTGCAATAGATAAGTTTACAATAAAGTTAAATGATAAAAGTTTTGAAGTTACACTTCTACTACTACTAGTAATAATAATTATGAAGATAATAGTAATAATAAAAAAAATAATAATTATAATAATACGAATAAATTGTGTCTGAGGAGTCAGTTATGTGGAGGAGATGAGTTTGTAAAAGTTAGTTTTGAGTATGTTTGTGAAGGAGGAGGTGAGTCTGAGCTTAATGCAGGTCTGTCACATGTTCCAACTTACGTTTAGACTTTGAAAGAAGTCTCTTATATCCACTTTTCGTTTTCTTGACATGCTGCCTCCTGGCTGTGCCTAACTACCAAAGACTCACAAATGAACACTTATTCAAATGTTATGTAATGGAAGCTGAGCTGAGCTCTGATATTACACAGCGTCTAGTTGACGATGTGACTCAGTACCGGTGTTCCCTAGCGGCTCCAAACTATCAAAACAACGTGAGCACGTTCTGACTGTTTACAACTTGAGTGACAGCAGCAACAGCCAATAATACGTTAGCAAGTATCAGCAGAGCCAATAGATTAGCTTTTGGGCGGGTCTAATAGTAAAGCGGTTTCCGTTTCGGTCCTAGTGCTCAACCAAATCCATTTAATTTAGCGTAATATTGTTTTTGGACGGAAAAAAGTGCAGGGGACCAAAACTGCCTTTTGAAAAAGTGGGGGGGACATGTCCCACCCGTCCCCCCCCAAAATTACGTCCCAGCTCTGGGCGACGCCATATTGGATGCAATGCTTCTTTCTACGGGAGCCCGTGAGGACAAAATGCATTTACTGATTCATAAATGTTGTTTAACACAATTACCTCTTGAATCTTTGCCAGTGATGAAAGGGAGTCTGATGTGCTTGTCACTGTGCAGGAGGTGTCAAAAATCCTCATTAAGCCTGATTTATACTTCCCCGTCTGCTTTGGTGCAAGGGATCTCCGACGGCCTCACAGGGGGTGACAGAGATATGCCCTAAGTTTTAAACATCCTTCGAAGGTAACGGAGACCACAAGCTTGTGATTGGTCAGGACGCCGCTTCCTGTATATTTGTCACCGGCACCGCTGTAGCTTCGTTAAAAAGTAAACAGATATTTAGCGGCAGACCCAGAACAAATTGAAGAACACATTGTGGAAAAGTCAGACAGTATGGACGTTTATTCACCCGCAGTTGAAGGAATACAAAATACGGAGCAAACGTGGACGGAAACAATGGAAAATGTGGGTTTTGAGGTGGCGACCGCGTGAAGAGGTTGATAAGAACAAATTTGTCCATGTTATAAAGTCTCTAAAACATATAAACACGTTAGTAAATACACTATGGGGGATGGATACACGAGTGTTATGGTGGCAGGACACCACAGAACAGCGCTACGCCCTCTGTTGTACTGGAGGGGAATTGCTTTGCAACGCTCCGCTATCTGAACTCAAGTTCGAATGTGAAAACCTTTCCGAGACTCCTTGTGCGTCTCTCCATTGCGGAGCTCACAGAGAAGTATAAATCAGGCCTAATAGCCATCCGTTGGTAAAGTCTTACTCGAGCACAAAGATGCCACTTGCTTACAGTCGTTTAGGTTTGTACTGCCCCCTATCGCCAGGAAAACTACACAGTCACTTTAACAAGGCAGCAACCAACCTTATAGTCTTATTCTGTCTTATCTGCTGAAACTAAAGCACAGCAGAAAATAAAACCAGACAATTTTAGTCCAGTATATCCATTCATACAACTGTTCAAGTACAGTTTGCACTTCAGACCACAGAGTTTAAACGTTGTGATTTGGTTGTTGTAGGACCAAGGGTAAACACCAAAACAAAAACCCAAAAAGTGCTTAAACAAGACAAGCAAACAGGATAACTGCTGGGCAAAAGAGGATAACTCCAGATGTGTTGTTTCTGTCAGCAGTGACCAGGCCGTACTGCGACTTCCTGCTGCGTCAGAAACACCCCTCCCTCCCCGCCGCTTTGCCCCAGCAGCAGGTCTTCATGCTGGCTGAGCCCAAACGAAAAACCACCTTCTGGCACAACATCGGGAGGTTGACACCTTTCAAGAAGTGAACCCCAAACCAGAAGGGAGGCTGTGGAGCAATGGAGGGATGGCCTGAAAGAGAAAACCTGTCTAATTCTCATTCCTCTCATTTCTTTCCAACTCGTAACTTTTCCAGGGTGACTTACTGATCTGTTTAGAGGAAGATTATAAAGAGGAAGAGATAATTTTTGAAAGCACTTTATTGGCTGGTGTCGTGGTGACACGGGGACGAACGGAGTGCGGACTTAACTAGTCGACTAACTGCTACTAAATGTCTGCAGAGACCGTGGGAGTCCAGCTGATTCTTTCCACTGGTTCTTTCTTTTGATTTATGATTTTCCAACTTTTTATTGTGTCACAGGATTTATTTGGATATTTCTCTGTTTTCTGTACTTTAAAGGGGAAGGATGTTTTGTGCTTTTTTACGTGCAGAAACATCATTTCAGGATTATTTGAACCACATTGCATTGTTCTGTGCTCTCCATCTGTATAGATTTGGTTCATATTTACTCAGTTGTATACAGCGTTAATGATTCTGACTACACACCTTGAGATTTGCCAACACTTTCCTTCAGGTGGATCCTACGTTGATGAGAGTACATCATCTGCACCAGTTCTTTTATTTCATTTTTTGTGCCATTTAGCGTGCGACCTGACTTTTGAAGACGTGCATGGATGTGATGAACTAAAACTGTGAAGACTTCTGGTTAATATTTACCTCTGCAGGACCTTGCTGTGTTTACCTGACTGACTGGCTGAGCGTTATACTCTCACATCAGTGCTTATACCTTACTCTGTTGGTCTGGTCTCTGTAATCTCATGTTCAGTGAAGCCCAGTGATGCTCTGTAAGTGCATTCAGTGAATCAAACTTATTTCAACTTTATGTTCAAATGTTAACCAATATTAAACATTCCTAATCTACAAAGATCTGAGTCATTGTTCCTTCTACACAAACCAGGGGTGTTCAATTCTGGGTCTGGAGGGCCGGTGTCTGGCATGTTTTAGTTTAAACTCTGTTTTAACACACCTGATTTCAGAGCCGGATGAGCTGCTGCAAGGGTGATTCAACCACTGAATCAAGTGTGATTGAGCAGAGAAACCACTAAAATGTGCTCAGTCCTGCAGGACTGGAGTTTAATACCCCTGCTCTAGACCAACAGTCTCTAACTAAATAGAATTTGTTTAAAGATGTGGGAAGCTCACAATCAGAGGTGTGACAAAGTCACTGCTTTGCAAGTCATTAGTAAGTCACAAGTCTTTCCAGTCAAATCTCGAGGCAAGTCCAAGTTGAATCCAAAAGTCAATGATGTGGAAGTCCCAAGTCCTTAAATTTGAATTTTCGAGTCATAATCAAGTCATCTGTTCAACTTCAATTTATTGACAATGATAATAAATAAATTCCAGGAATAAAGCTTCTTAAAGCTTCATTTTTTTGCTCAAACAAGCAGAAACTGAAACTGATTATAAACAAAGTGCTGCTGCATTTAGCAGAACAAGATCAAACCCAGAACCAAGAATGATTAATGATTTTTGTCCACGTCGCGCCACTTTTGTGCTAAAATATCAAACACGCTCAAGTCATCTTCAAGTCAACAGATGCAAGTCAATTCAAGTCGCTTGTCACTGGCTTTCAAGTCGTAAGGTCAAGGTCACATTTATTTCTAAAGCACACTCATTATTGCTTCCCCAACCCAAAGTGCTGTTCAACACAGAAGATAAAATCGCAAGGAAGTATAACCAAAAACCATAAAACCATAAAAATTAGTCTTTATAGATTTTATCAAGTCAAGTCATTAAAATAATGACTCAAGCCTGACTTGAGTCCAAGTCATGTGACTCGAATCCACACCTCTGCTCATAATCAGTGATGGGTAGATAAGGCCTCGTGAAGCGTTTTCGGTGCATTACACAAACTATCGGCTATGAGTCAACACCGCCCCGTTTGTCTGCTGACACCTGCTGCATCATTAACATCATTGCAGGCAGACCTGAAAGTGAGACACCCTGACATCAAGTCCATCGACATATACACAAGTCCCGCTTGGCTGTAATGTGGGCTGGTCTGATACCCCCCCCCCCACCCCCACCCCCCCGCGCTCTGACGGTGGGACAGCCAAATTTCCACATGCATTTCCCGTGTATTGTCTCATATTGATGCCATTCTTTTATTAACCCACTCAGGCTCAAAATAAGTTTTGATTAAGGGACGAACAACTAAGTCCTTCAGGGGCACTTCTGAGTGAAATGCTCATGAAATACGAATGTGGAGTAACCAGGCAGGTAGGTTTTAGCGTTGCTAATCTGCAACGCCTGCCTCCAGAGGGTTAATGTATGAAAGTTTAGTTGAACAAATGCAACATTTAACCTGCAGAAAATATGAATGATTTCAAAATAATCAATTAGAAACAAAATTCTGATGGATCTTGTTCCTCCTGCAGCTGGTGGATCCTCAAGTGGACAAGCCAAAGTAACAGGTTTGGGCTGGACCCTGCCGGGCCCCATGGGCGTGAGCCTGGACCCCAGGGGTTTGCACACAGGCAATGCAAAGAGAGAACAGTTTTTCTTTTCAGTGTAGCAGACTCCAATCGTACTTTAACCCCTTACATTTCCAGGTTTAATGAATGCAACAGGGTTTTGTCCCACGGGCGGGAAGCTGGAATGCTGAGGGGTTAAAATATGATTGTTTCTGTCTCGGTGCACTTGAGCAAGTGAGATACAACGGGGTATCTTGTGATGAACTTAATTGATTTACCGGTGCTGCACAAGACTTGAACAAGTGAAAAGAGTTTTGGTTTTACTGGTGTTTATAGATACTTGCAGGGAGCAGATGTTTAGCCAGGAGAACAGAGGCGCTGCACCAGCATCCACATTGTTCTGCTAAAGGTTCTGTAACAAGTGTGGACTGACTGGTGGGTTTTGAGCACAGGAAGCTGTGACGCACTCTGAACCAGAACCAAACGAGAGAGTTTCAACAGTGGAGGCGATGGATGATGTAACATAAAGTATCACCTGAGTGTTCTCAGGCAGTAAAGTCAGCTGTGGCTACCTTGTAGCTCATCACCATTAGTGTGTGAATGGGTGAAAGACTCTGTGTCTGGAGGGGTTGAGCTATATTAATATGAGCCATTAATTACCATTGTTACCATTTAATTGTAACAAACTGGATATGAAGCTTTTCGTGCAGTCCAGCAAGTCTAGGAGTTGTAGAGCAGCCAGAGAGGTGTAAGGTGCAATAAGAGGAGGCTACGCTCGGACAGCAGAGGGCAGCAGCACAGGGACATGTCACTCAGAGAACTATGGGGAAGCTGCCGAGAGCCCAGTGGGTCTGCGGTGGGCCCATGGGAGTCAGAAGGATGTGGGACAGGAAGGGGAAGGTAGGAGCAGGGTGTCCGTGCTTTTTATTGACTTCTACTTCCCATCGCCACTTCCTGAAACAGCAGCGCCAGAGCCAAAGAGACTGACTCAAAGACATGAATTTAAACTCTTTAGATGTGACGAGTGGACTTGGCTTTACCGTGACCAGGGATACCTAGAGACAACACTTTTCAGTTTGATCCCTAAACGGTTTTTTCCAGCTTTCCTGAAACTGTTGATTAAAAACAAAACCATAGAACTGATGAGGTTTTAGAAGGAGGTAGTCCGTGGCTTCACCTTGCTGCAGAAGGGGCGGGTCAGAGTGTCAAATGTCTGTGTACCCCTGTAGAGGACAAATGTAGAGAGCACAAAGATGGGAGGGTCCAATTCAGACTGAAGTTGACATCATGATTGTGGTTTGGGGTTTGGAGAGGCGTGGTTATTTAGTTCTTAAAGAGGTCTGCATAGATGGCATCACTGTTGTCTCACAGCAAAAGTGTTGCGGTTCAAATCCCAGCGTGTCCTCTCCATGCATGCGTGGGTTTCCTCTGGGTTCTCGGGTTTGCTCCCACAGACCCAACACATTCATGTTCCTTGTTCCTCAGTGTGGCTGTCTGTGTGCCTCAGTAATGGACCAAAGACCTGTCCAGGGTGTCCCCCGCTACTCACCCATAGGCTGCTGGAGATAGACCACAGCTCCCTGTGACTTGAAGCATTAATCAGTCCAACATGAGTGAATGAATGCATAGTCCACACATAAACATATATTTATACTTCATTTTAAAGGTCCATTTACATCTACATGAAACGTTTCTGGACACGTCAGCAACACAGACTCTTATTGTTTAGACCTGCACATCTGGACGTACTGAACAGCATAAGACCGTCGGCCAGTGAGCTTCATGTCTTCATCAGAGTCCTCCTCCTCCTCTTCTTCTTCTTCAGCATCGTCATCCGTCTCGTCCCGCTGCCCCTTCTTGTCTGCCTGGTGCTGTAAATTGCTGTGTGGCTGCAGGTGAAGAAAGAGGAGGCACACTAGGTTATGACCTTCAGAACAACAGAGAAAAGCGTTTTCTCACCCTGGGAGCTGGTCCTTCATCACGTCCACGCTGCAGTGCATGGCTTTGAGCTGCTCCAGAGGTTTCTACTGAAACTGGATTTGGGGGATTGGAAGAGCTAGGAGGAAGGCTGGAGTAATGGATCGTGGGAGGAGAAGACTGGCTGTCCAGAGACCAAACTGGAGGGTCGAATATCTTTATCCGAGCAGAAAACAGCTACAACGGGACGAGACAGTTCTAGTCATGTCACAACATCTACCCTTTATATTTGGACACATTTCCATCTACGTAAACGTACAGCAAAAAGAAAGTTAGGCCATTGGTGTTTGGAAGATTGTTTCTTTGTTGAAAAGATAAATGTTGGTCGTAAATCTTCTGCTGCTGGACAGTCTGATCATGTCCTTTAAATGAAGGCAGGTTTGTAGGTCCGTTCGTTTGTGTTTGAGCAGCAGAGCGGTTTATGTGCATGTGCTATTGTCAGTGTGTCTTGTTTCTTCTGACTTTCAACCCATCCCATAAAAAGCACGCGTCAACAACAGAATCAGCTGTTTGACAGAGAAGATCTTCACGGATCAACCCACAAACTGACTTCCCTACAAAAGTGGAAACATTTGTTGGACATGATCAGGCTTTTTCAGAGGTTTTACACAACAAAAATAAGGAACTTCTCATTTTGGTCTTTTAAATGTGACATGAAAAGGCATAACTGACCTGGAGATCCTTCTGAGTGTCCATGGCCTCCAGGTTGAGGTACGTGTGAGTGTAGACCTCCAGAGCTTTTGCATAAAAGCTCATTTCCACAGTGATGAAGTTGATGAAAATAGTCTTTGGAACAAAGAAAGAAAACATGCTTCTGAATGTTTCATCAGCTGTAGGACGTGTTTGTTCATAAAGCACTGTGTGAGACTGACTTTTATGTCCAGCAGCTTCTGCCTCTGGAAGTCCATGATGGTATCTTCTAGCTGTGTGATGCTGCGCTGGGCGTTGGTGGAGGCCTGCTGAAGATTCAGCTCGGCCTGGTAAACACAATAAACCACTTCTTCTCTTCATCTGTGTAAGCTGGCAGAACAGCGTATGAAACAGTAAAGGTGTACATTACCTGGGACTGAAGACTGGGTTCAGGAAAGTGTGGTAAAGTTTGCAATTTGATTTATTAGACAATAGAGAACAGCTACCCGTGTAGTGTTATCAGCTAGATTTACTCCTATTGATCAGTAGTCAGTGTCATGCTGTGGAACACACTGGACCTGGATGTGGGGCGACGGTGGCACAGGAGTGAAGTCTTCACCCCGTGATCGGAAGGTTGCAGGTTCGAGCCCCGCTCAATCTGTTACTGCCGTTGTGTCATTGGGCAAGACACTTAACCCCCCGTGAGTACTAGTGGCGGGCCTCGCCTCTGTCAGCGCGCCCCAGGGCAGCATCACCACCAGACTTTATGATTGGCTTAGTTGATCTCTGTGAAGCACTTTGTGATTCTCTTTCTGTGATGCAACATAAATAAAATGTACTTCAAAGCTTTGGGTCATAGTTAAAAAATTCTAAAGTAACTCAAAAATGAGTAAATGTAACGATATGATCCTGTTCTGCCAGGGATTCAGTTCAGCTTCTACAGCAAAACGAATCCTTCGTAGGGATGGGAACCGAATTCTGTACTTTTTAAGGTACCGACCGAATTCCACAGTACCGACCGAGCACCGATTCACGTCGTTTCAAACGGTGCCTCGTTTCGGTACCCGTCCTTCATAACGAGAACTTGCCTAGACAGCTGCGCATGCGCAAGAGCGTTATGTTATGTTGTCGCTCGCTGTACTCGCTAGACCTTACTCGCTCGCTGCGAGCCAGTTGTAAACAGAGCAGCATGGTAGAAAGAACGAACACTAAAGCTTGGGTCCACTTCACTAAATGTGATGGGTAACTGGGTGATGATGAAACCAGCGAAAACGATCTAAGTGAGACATCCTCATGTTAATCTGCTCCGGTAGGTAAATAACATGTTTAAGATAACGTTAGCTTGATATGTTAGCTTCCGTTTCGCTAATGGTGCGTTCGCTTTCTCCTCGGAACTCCGAATTTCCGACTAGAAGAATATGAACGCGCTCTAAAGTTTGGCTTCACTTTACTAAATGCGACGGGTGATTGGGTGAAGATGAAACCAGTGACAACGATCTAAGTGTGAGGCCTCATCGTTTTAATCTGCTCCAGCAGCTAAATAAACTGTTTAAGATAGCGTTAGCTTGATATGTTAGCTTCCATTGCCACCGTCATCAGCTAATGGTGCGTTTGCTTTCTCCTCGAAAATTCCCAATAGGAAAAATCAAATGAAAAAAGGCGGCAAAAGGAATGAAGATACACAGTAAATTTAGTTCACAGTAAAGATGTTTGCTTCAGTTTAATTATCAGCTTATAAAACTACAAGGACGATGTTAAAATACAAACAGTTGAATGTTATTTATCGTGATATTTATCAAATATTGTTATATATTGAGAAAAATATATATTTAATTATAAAAGAGAATTAAAATAATAAACACTCAAAAGTATCTAAAATTGGTACCGTTAAATACCGCTATCAATTCCTAGGTACCGGGAATTAGTACCGAATCTATTCAAATGTCAAAGTTACCCATCCCTACACACAAGGGAGTTGACCCAAAAGACGTGAGTCTCCACAAGACGGAGATGCCACTCAATGAGAATGCGCCCCAGTTCCCAGCACACTTTAAGCTAACCGAGGAAGAGGAGGGAGGGCAATGAAAAGGGACTGATTTTTTGTATATTGGAGCCAAGTGACTATCGTAGTGTTGCTAGTGCCAGGTTCCTGCTGGTTTTAGAAGTTTGCCTAGCCGAACACTGCAGAACAGGATACAATCCCTTGTCGATCACCTGGGCTTTTCTGTCGCATTCTCTCCAGCTTCTGCAGCTCCTTTTGCTCCCTGTTCAGGTCAGAGCTGAGTTTCTTCAGGTCCATCTGGATGGAAAATAGATTACGAATGAAGAAATGCAAGTGGAGAGCTGAAACCCTCAGACCCACTTATCTAAAATCCCCCATCACTCATTTCTGCTGTTTCCTCAGAGAGTGTGTGTGTGTGTGTGTGTGTGTGTGTGTGTGTGTGTGTGTGTGTGTGTGTGTGTGTGTCCCATTCACTTATTGTGTAGTGATGGGATTTTCATGGGAGCCCTTTATTAGTCGGTCTTTTACCTCAAAAAGCCATTCATAAGACTGGCTCCTTTGAACGAAGCAAAGCCAAGAGAGCGGGGGTGGGGTATTAAGAGCAACGTGTTCCTTTGGTGTCCGTGAGGGCGCACGGTGGTTGGGTAGCGTTCCTCCGACGTCTGTCACGGCAGTGGGTGGGGGTTGAGCGGGTGCGCTTTACTGACTTTTGGGGAGGTTTGTTACCGGAAGACAAGATGAACGGCTCTCTACAGGGACTTTGCTCTCATCGTTCACTTTGAAAACCCGTTGAAAAGATTTGATTCGTTCGTGAACGTCACATCACTACTGGGTGCGCCCCCTCCCCCTACAACTGGTCTGTCTCGCGGAGGAGCTAATTTGTGTGCATCTGTGTGAAGCACGCACAGGAAATAAAGAACGACAGAAGCAACCCCCCCCCCCCCCCCCTTCCCCAGCCGCAACTCGGCTCCCATCGTTCATTTTTATGAGCCACTCAAAAGAATTGGTTCGTTGGCAAACGTCACAACTCTATTACTGTGTTTTATGCTAAGCTAAAGCTAAAGGAGTACAGCCGGGTCAGGAGAATGACTGGACTGGTTACAAAAAGGCTATTCCCACATATCTAACTGGGAAATATGTCAACCGTCAAAATTTCAATTTTGAATGGAAAATCCCTTTAAGAAGAATTATCCAAGTGACCCAAACAGGTCACCTGATGGAAGCGTGACTTGAACAACTGTCTAATAATGTCTGGAACTTCCAACCCGTGACCAGACAGACCTCTCTGCCTCATTCCTGATTGCTCACATGATGCATTTCATGCTGCTGCTGCTGCTGTAAACTCACCTTTTTGTTCTTGACTATATCTCCATAGGCTTTTAGAGGTGCAACAACTTTGGTCTCGAGTCGGTCAACCTGAAAAAACACCTTCAGATCACAACCACATGGAGTTTTCAACATGAAGGACCAGCAGGACGAACCGTGCCGTGTTTACGACCTGAGCCTGTCTGTAGTCCTGAACCATGGCCAAATCCTCAGCAAGGTTTTTCAGGCCCGTCTGAAACTCGAGGTCCTCTGTACTGGAGAAGTCAAAGAGCTGAGCAACCAGGAGGTCTGCCCTGTCCCTGAGCTTGGCCTTTTTTCTGGTATATGAGGCCAGGATGGAGCACATCTCACCAAGGTTCTTCTCAGCCAGCTTCAAAGTCTGCTCCATTACCTGAATCGTAACATCTCTTCTAAAACTCACAAAGCATTCCGTTAAAGAGCATTAAGGGACGATTAAACTCAACTCAAACTTTATTTATAGAACAAAGTTTAAAACAGGAGAAGTAAACTGACTTACTGAACAGATAAAAGTTAACATATACAACACAACCCTAACCCAACCGTAACCCTGAAGAGAGTCTTCAGAAGGTAGAAAGCTCTGACTCTCAGCTGAACTAACATGCCCTGGGAGGCTGACTCTCTTGGTCAGCTTGCTTCTCACAGCAAACCTTCTGTCAGGAATCTTGGCGTGACCTTTGACCCAGCTCTCACCCTGGATTCTCATGTCAGTTCTCTTGTTCGCTCTTCCTTCTTCCATCTCAGGAACATTGCTAAGCTGAGTTCCATTCTGTCTCGCTCTGAACGTGAGACAGTTCTCCACACCTTCATCTCCTCATGCTTAGACTACTGTAACTCTCTTTTCACGTGTCTGAGCAGAACCTCCCTGAACCGTCTACAGGTGGTTCAGAATGCCTGTGCTCGGCTTCTGACCAAGTCCTCCAAACACACCCACATCACCCCGCTTCTCCTCCAGCTTCACTGGCTGCCAGTCAACTTCAGGGTTCATTTCAAGATCCTGGTTCTGGTCTATAGGGCCCTACATGGACAAGCACCATCTTACATTGGTGATCTTCTTAGACCCTACACCCCCAGCAAGCCCCTGAGGTCCGGTGATCAAAGCCTACTGGTTGTGCAGCACCAGGCTAAAGACCAAAGGTGACAGATCATTTGCTGCTGTGGCCCCCAGACTCTGGACCTCTCTCCCCCTGAGCCTGAGATCAGTGGACTCAGTGAACTCCTTTAAAAAGCAGCTGAAGACTCACTTGTTCAAGCTGGCTTTTGTATGACCTTCTTCACCACTCTCTCTTTATTCTGCTCTCCCCACCTATTCCACCTTCCTCAGGATCCACTGATTTCCCTCTTTCCTATTCACTCTCTCTCTTTCTTAACATTTTTTAACCACAATTGTCTATTTTGTGCACACTTAAAAATAATTTTAACCATTTTCTAAAATCTTTTTTTATATTTTTACATTTTTTTGTTTTTGTGAAGCACCTCGTGAGTTTTATCTTAAGAGGCGCTATAGAAATGATATTTTCTTCTTCTTTCTTCTTCTTGCCCAGAGCCCCATTACTGTAACTCCTAATATGAATCAGTCGGATCAGCTGTCACCAAACATCTCCAGCTTCAAGGCGAAGAGAAGCACCGAAGACCTACCTGGGAACAAGGCCGGACATATTTCCTCTGTCTTCTCTCTACGTCTTCAACTCTGATGTTTACTTCAGGTTGGACTCAGCTGGGAGGCCTGTTGCCATGGGAACACTGAGCTCAAACAAGGCTGAGTTGAGGTGCAGCTGTGACTATTGACCACCAGATGGAAGCAAATCACAGATAATTCCATCCACTGAAGCTCGGCTCTCTGTGGCCTTGCCGCAAACTAACGGACCCCATCCAGCATGGACGTAATTTTCACTTTAGAAGTGGGGGGTGGGGTGGGGGATCTTTACAGTATGCTCTAAGTAGCTAATTTGTGTGCATCTGTGTGAAGCACGCACAGGAAATAAAGAACGACAGAAGCAACCCCCCCCCCCCCACCCCCCCCCCCCACCCCCAAATGACGTCCTTGCCATCCAGGATTAATGTTTTAAAACGGTTGATCTTTCCAGTTTTATTTTGTTGTTCCTGTGAGTCGTCCTGGTGTTTACTCTTCATATTTGTTGTTGTTTTTTTTCCTTTCTGTTGAACTCTTCCTGTTTTATCTGTTCACAAAAAACGACCCAACATTTCTTGCCCTGGCCCAATTTCTGAGGGTGTCAACGGAGCTCTTGTAGTTCTGTGCTGGTTTGACAACACCTCAGGTACCTGGTGTGTGTGTGTGTGTGTGTGTGTGTGTGTGTGTGTGTGTGTGTGTGTGTGTGTGTGTGTGTGTGTGTGTGTGTGTGTGTGTGTGTGTGTGTGTGTGTGTGTGTGTGTGTGTGTGTAAAACAGCACAGAAAACCAGACAACATTGTTTAGACACATTTTATTGTTGCACTAATATTTTCAAGACACATTAATAGCAGTAACAGACCCCCCACCCCCCACCCCCCCACCCCCAACCCCACCCCACCCTATTGAATCATTAGGGGCCAAACGGGCCCCAGGAGCCACAACAGGAACTAATCACGGTTTAAATATCAGCAAGCATTTATTATGATTTGGGAGCTCTAGTGAAACAACTAAGCGTACAAACATCATGAAACAGAAGTTTAAGGTCAACTGAATCTAAGTTCAAGCTTTTATAATCTAATTCCCAGGGTAGCTAAAACATCAAAGCTGTGATAGAATAATAAACGTTCTCATCTACAGGAGCTATAACCGTCCTCTCAAAGCTTTTCATGTCAAACACAAACAGAATGTAGAAAAATAGAATAAAGAGATTTCATTTGACTGAGCAGGACATTTTTGGTACTTATTACATTAACTCTAATATATGCTAAAAGCTGATTATCCAGAGAAATGTAAATGTCTTGCTGTCCCAACAGCATTAAAAGTAGAATTTAGGAATACATCTCACATTTTAGTGTGAAGATGTGGGTTTACTATCATCTGTTGGGTTCAGGATCTCCAACATCAGGACCAGTAAGGCTCCATGTGTCTATATTGCTGTCATTAGCTGCTGATTCCCTGACCCGATACTGTTTAGCCTGTCGAGTCACATCCGGATCCTGAGTCTAGTTTTGGTGCAGGTCCTGTCTCATCCAGCTCTGAATCAGGGATCAGTCAGGATCGCATGATGGCTCTGAGCTAGGCATTCTCTGAATCCTTTGTTCTGTCATGGTTTAATTTTAATTAGCCTGGTTCTGTAAAACCCTGAGAAAAGCTCTTAAACCTTACTATTTATAAACAAACAAAATGTCATTTTCATCTTTAATGTTGGTTTGTAGGAGAACGTAAGTAAAGTTATTTTGTTTCATGTGCTGGTGCATAGAAGTACTGGCAGCACTGGGATATACGCTGACCCTCTGAAAACAGAAAAACCCACAATGAACCCTGAAAGTCAGCTCAGACGTTCCTGAGCTGTGCTTCAGAGGAATCGTCTCATCCAACATGAGTTAAACCTTTAACAGAATATCCACCACAGGTGCTCTGGTCCACTCCTCATGAGCAGACACCTCCAGATGCTTCAGCTCCTTCTGCAGATGTTCAACAGGTTCTAGATCAGGTTCTAGAAGAAGGAGAACCACTTGAGACCACAGTTGGTTCTGATTCATTCCTGGTGTTTTTTGGGGACTGGACTCATTACCCTGCTGGAGGACATGAGACACCACATCTGGCTTCAGAGGGTCTTGAGGTTTCTTTGGACCCTGAACAGATTCAGGTCTCCCTGGTTGAAAGCAGGTCCAGAACAGAACCGAGCCGGTTTACCAAGCTCCGGCTTTGTCTCATCAGAAGCTTTGTGGCGTGCAAAACAACTCTTAATGATTTCACTGATCATTGTGGGGGTTTTCCACCTTTGAGGGTCAAACGTCTCCACTCCTGTGAGATGTTTGAGTCTATACGTTTGTTCGTAGTGTTTGTTACATCTATCCAGCTGATCCTGCAGGTGCAGCGAAACAAGCAGAGAACTAATATGTGACCCACCAACTCCAAGCAACAAACTGGATTATTTACTTAAGCAAGACACGCAAATAACAGCCAAATATGCTTCGATTTACACTTAGGATGTCAAGTAAAAGCTTAGCGGAGAACAAATCTACATTGCACTTGTCAGGAACGTTCAGTTGTTGTAGGAAAACTCAACGAACTCAGGTAAAGAGGCGAGGCTGTGAATGCCGAAGAGCTCAACGTTTGGTCCAAGAGCAGCGTGATGCTACATCGGTGTTTATCTTTACATTTACATCCGCTTTTAGAGCAAACCACTAATTAATCATCTGCAGCTTCCCAGAGCTTTATGGAATAATTTAGCCTCTTTGATCGGCTTTTCCCATTCTTCCAGTTGAAGAACTGACATCGACATGAGCAGCAGCCAGGCTCAGAGACTCCTGCTCAAACTGATGGGACCAGGGTGGATCTGGGACACTACTGCTCTTGGGTAATGGACCGATGACATCCATGGCTATTCTCTTGTAAGGTACATCCATTATTGGTAAACTTTGTAATTGGGCGCTGTCTGACACTTTGGTGGGAACAACTAGTTGACAGTCATGACAGGTTTTGCAATAATCAACAACATCTTTGTACATTCCTGGCCAATAGAACCGCTGAGCAACACGACTGTATGTTTTTGCCTGTCCTAGATGTCCTGACCAGGGTACAGTATGACCCAAATGTAGGATTACGGCACGGTACTCTTCAGGCACCACCAGTCTGGGTTCATAATATCAGCAAGATACAACAGTTTATCCTTCATGATAAAAGGTTCTCCATCTAAACTTTTGACCCCCCCCCCCCCCCCCCACTCCAACATTTTCTTCACCAACTTCATGTGCTTTGAGTAAAAGAGGTTTTAAAGATGGATCATTTTCTTGGCTCTCTTTAAAGTTAGGGTTAGGGGATTTGCCACCGCCGATCAATAGGTGGGGTTATAGGCAAAGCAGGTTCAGCAAGTTTTGACATACCCTTGTACTTGTGAGAATCAGGTGAACCTAAACATGAGTCCAAATGGAGGATAATCCAAGATCATCTGAGATTATTTCACCTTTTAAATACTATTTAAAAATTTCTAAGAAAATAGAAGCTGTTCTTTGTTCCATTTAATTTGAATATTAAAAATAAAACTGAAGAGTTGCTTTGCTTCATCCAGTTTAGTTTTCTATGTTCGGAATATTCTCTTCCAGGTGAAACTAATTAAAACTTGTGGTTTCTAACTTTTTTAGTACAAAACCAGCAGCCTAAACTGTCAGTCTGAGTGTTCCCCTGCAGCCTACGGCAGTTGCTGGAGCTCATGCTGACGAAGCTCCATGCCTTCGCTGAGTTTTTCAGCCTGACTGCAGTGAAAGCAGTTTACATGGGGAAACATGCACCTCCCACCCCCCACCCCCTCCCCCCCCCCCGCCCCCGCTGCTGTTTGTTGCATCCTGAAACTCCAGAAGTGGTCTTCCAGCTGTCTGAGACGACAGACCTTTTCCTGACTCTAAACCAGAAGCTGATGACACGCTGAGTTGCTAACAATAAAAAATCTGACGCTTTGTTATGGAGGTTCTTTGTAAATGTTTTAAATCCAAACATCCACGTCTTCATTAGCTCTCAGATTAAACGCCTACGAGGGTTAGGGTTTTTTAAAGCCTCCCAGCCTTGAATATTTTAAAATTAAAACATAAAAGATAGTTTTTATGAAAAGATAAATAAACATTTTATTTTATAATCATGACTTTATACACCGAGGGGAAATACTTGATTTTACAATAAAACTTTAGATTTATGATTTGATGATGTACAGATAAATTTGAGGCACCTTAATAAATAATTTCTTTTGTTTGTTAAAACGAATGAATATTACAAAATTATTTGGATATTAGTCTATTTAACATCCTAAAACATTGTTAATCCACCAAGTGGGTAAAAGTTTGGTTGGTGTTTCCTAATCTGATGAGTGATTGTAATAAATAATCCTGTTTATGATTTCCATAATCAAGCAGCCTCACTTTTATTACACAGTTAGGCTGGATATTCCTGCAGGAAGGCCCCGGAAGCTCCATCCAGCACTTCCCATCTTTACCATCAGCTCTGGCTGCGTCCAGACAAAAACTGTCCACCCTCCAGCTGGGTGTTGTCTCTGAAAAAGGACTAATATCTGTCACATGGACCAGTGTCTTGTGGGTAATGTAGTGTATCCGAATGAACGACTGGTCCGGATAGAGCGCTCGTCTGTTCTGTGTTGATCCGACACACGAGCATAAACAAAGAGCAGCAGATGAGTCCACGTGTCGGGCAACCCTGAAGAGTTTTATGGGTGTCTGAGCAGAAAGGGGTTCCCTCTGCAGACTCTCGTCGTGATGATCAAACAGGACTTTTGTGCTTGAGGTTAGAACTTTTTAAACAGGTTGTGAGGCGATAACTGAGGTACGCTGCAGAGATCCATTATTCAGTTAGGATCCTTTCGTTACTAGTCACGGCCCAACAACCAGATCTTCACATGTTGGATTCACAGCCCGTCTGAAGTCGGAGTTTTAGATTTTTACTAACAATAATGTGTTAATTTGGGCGAGAACTTCATGATTTAGCCATTCACAAGCTTCAACGTACCAAACGTGTTTTGGTTAAAAATGGGTGAATGCGGCAGAAACACTCTCAATGTTTCTCCAAAGCGTCACAAAAGCAAACTGTAGGTTAATGCCACGACGTTGAACAGTTGACGATAACAGCACGTCTAACCTGGATGAAAGCAACACGGACAACAGGTAAACTGTTGGCTTGTTCCTCTTTAGTCCTTTGTAAACTCGCCGGCCTCCCAGCGCAGAGCCATGGCACTTTTTCTTCTTCCTCCAGCGAAGGCATCAGGAAACTGAAAGAGAGTGAAACGTTTATTTTCCCCACCGGTTAATCAGACCAAAGCCCCTCTCACATGTCTGTACTTGGGGTCACACGCGCGTTAGGAAACATGCTGTGGAAGAAGATGCCATCAAATGTTTTTCCGGATTTAAAGCTTCATACCTCTCTGTTGTTGTCAGACGCAATCACTGGTTTGATGGGAAGCTTCTAAACACGTGACTTTCACTGGAGCTTTTATTACAGAAGCAGGGAACATGGACAAGACCAAAAAGACTGTGACTGACTTCAGGAGAAGTCATTCACTGCATCCCCTACTGGCTATTGACAGTGCAGCCTTGAAGAAAGTGAGGAGCCCGCCTTTTCACTGGATGAATAAGCGGCGCATAACAAGTGAGAAGAAAGACGACAGCGTGTATCCAGAAGAGTCTGTGGTTTATCCCTCTTAAGCCCAATTTATACTTCTCTGTCAGCTGTCTCACAGAGTGAGAGCTGACAGACATTTTGCTTTCAGACTTCTCCGTCAGCTGGGCATTGTTGCAAAACAATTCCCCGCCAGGACAACAGAGGGCGTAGCGCTATTCTGAGGTATCCTGCCACCATTACAGTCATGTGTCCGGTCCACTATAGGGAGCCTAAGTCACTTCCGGACCACGGGTCGCCGGAAGAATGAAAAAAATAAATGCAAGTCAACGGGGCTAAAAACGCAATTTTCTAATTCTGCTTGTTATGCCCCGTGGATTTCATATATGCTGTCTGTGAATTTTAAGTATGCATTTTGATTGCAAGAATGTGCTTATTTTCGAACGGGGGGAAACGTTATTTTAGGTTTTGTGTGAAAATAAGTCCAGGACTATAAATACGCTTCACGAAAGGGACGTCATCGAACCAGACACGGAGAAAAACAGAGAGAAAATGGCTGCAAATCAAATCAAATCAACTTTATTTATAAAGTGCTTTCACGTGCCCAAAATGGACAAACAAAGCGCTGTACACCAATAAAAGTCACAACAATAAAAAAGACATATAACCATTTAAAATACAATAAGAAATCCCGAGTTCAAGTTCGCAATCCATATCAGTCCTTTTTCCAAAATTCAATTCAATTTTATTTATATAGCGCCAAAGCACGACAAGAGTCGTCTCAAGGCACTTCACATAATAAAAATTCCAATTCAGGTCAGTTCATTAAGCCAATCAGAAATAATGTTTCCTATATAAGGAACCCATTAAATTGCATCAAGTCACTGACTGGTGTCAGTGACTATACAGCAATCCTCAGATCCAGACACATTCAAAGTGATTCTGCCCATGCAATCCCAACTTCAATGTCCAAACGCCAACGAGAACAGATGTGTTTTTAGTCGGCTTTTAAAGGTCTCAAGTGGTTTGGCCTGCTTTACGTCAGCTGGCAGCTCATTCCAAAGACTTGGTCTGAGCACTGAAAAGGCAAGACTCCCACGAGACTTCAGGCTGTACCTGGGCACGGTTAATAGTCTCTGGTCAGCTGACCTAAGGGAACGCACCGGGACATGTCGGTGTATGATGTCAGAAAGGTATATAGGTGCCCCTGAGTTTAACGCCTTAAACACAAACAGGATAACCTTAAATCTGATGCGATAGAAGACAGGGAGCCAATGCAAGGCACATGGGACTGGTGTAATATGTTCAGACCTCCTGGTAGATGTTAACAACCGAGCAGCCAAGTTCTGAACCACCTGGAGGCGTGCTATTGGAGCTTACCTAAACCCCGCATATAGCGAGTTGCAATAATCCAGCCTGCAGGTAACAAAGGCATGGATCACAGTTTCCAAATGACTACATGACAGAAATAGCTTAATTTTCGCTATATGGCGTAGATGAAACAAGCGAGATCTCACGATTCCGTTCACTTGAGCCTCAAATCTGAGCTCTGCGTCCAACTTTGCCCCTAGGTTAGTGACCACCGCCTTCTGATGCGGTGCCAGTGTGGAAAAATCAAGCCCTTGGGCACCTTTTAGGGTCTTTGGTGGAGTAAACAGAATTACTTCAGTCTTGTGTTCGTTGAAACACAAGAAGTTCTGAGCCAACCATAGCTTGATGCCCTCCAGGCAGTCCAACAAAGGTTGAATGGTGCATAAACCACCACGCCTAATTGGAAAAATGACCTGGCAATCCTCAGCATATAGATAGAATGACACGTCATGCTTGCAGAATAGGTCACCCAGGGGTAGGAGATATAGGGAGAACAATAGTGGGGCCAAAATCGATCACTGGGGCACTCCCCAAGGCAGCTCAACCAGTTCGGAGGAACAGTCCCCCAACCTCACACCAAAACTCCTCCCTGTCAAGTATGATCTTATCCACTTAAGTGCCTGGCCCGTAATGCCCACAGACCGCTCCAGCCAACTATCTCTCACCTAATGTATCCTCTGTAATCTCCAACCTTGGAGTAAAAATGGACCAGGCTCTGAAGATGGATGCCCAGGTCAATAACACAGTTAAATCACGTTTTTACCAACTAAGACGCATCTCAAAACTAAAGCACATCCTGAGTGTACGTCTTCTGAAATCGGTGGTCCACACTTTTATCACCTCAAGGCTGGATTACTCTAACTCCTGCTTATATGGCATCAGTAAAGCAGCTCTCTCTAGACTTCAGCTGGTCCAGAATTCAGCAGCTAGGTTGCTGACTGGAGCTGACAGAAGACAACACATTTCTCCAATTCTGAAATCTCTCCACTGGTTGCCCGTGCAGTTCAGGATAAACTTCAAAATTATGCTTCTCACTTACAAATCCTTGAACCATCAAGCTCCTCCATATCTGTGTGAACTTGTCCATTACTACAACCCGCCGCGTGCTCTCAGGTCTGAAGATAAGCTCCTCCTAGCTGTTCCCAATGCACGTTTAAAAAGCCGTGGAGAAAGGGCTTTCTCTGTCTGTGCACTGAAGCTGTGGAACGCATTACCACTGCTAGTGAGGCTAGCACCAACAGCTAGCATTTTTAAATCACGCCTGAAAACTCACTACTTCAACCTAGCTTATACAACATAATTATGAACCTCACTGACATCTGCACTGTTTATAAACTGACTCCACAATTATCGACTTCCGTATTATTGAGGTTCTTTGTAAAATGTTTTTTTTTTCCTATTTTTACTTCACCCTGTGTCTTAATGATTTTTAGCTGTTATTTTTGGGAATTTTGTTGTATTTCCTTTTTATCTTTTATCTGTGTTCGACATGTTTGTATAATGCCTGTTTAATTAACCAACATTTTTAGTGTACAGCGCCTTGTTTGGTTGTAATGCCTTGTGAATGCGCTTTATAAATAAAATTGGATTGGATTGGATTGGAGCCTGTTTATTAGGATGCTATGATCAATGGTATCAAAGGCTGATGTCAAGTCCAAGAGCACCAGAACCACAGCATCACCGGAATCATTAGCCAATAAAATGTCGTCGAGGACCTTCAGCACTGCAGATTCAGTGCTATGAAAGGGTTTAAACCCAGATTGAAATACTTCTCCAATTCCCCATTCCTGTAGAAAAGACATCAGTTGGATAAACAATCTTCTCTATGATATTTGAGATGAAAGGGAGTGTAGATACAGGTCTGAAATTAGAAAAGATTGTTGGGTCCAACCCTGATTTCTTAAGAAGGGGTCGTACCACCGCCTGCTTCAGGGAAACAGGGACTTCCCCAGACAGCAAGCTGCTAGTTACAATTTGCAGTTCATGGTCACCCACTACAGGAAAAACTTCTGTCAGTAGCCTTGCCATGAGAACATCCAAACATTACTGGCCTGTGATCTGAAAAATAGGCCTCTTGGACCTGCAAGTTTAGCGAACTAAAAATCCTTCCTTCAGGAGGAAAGATCCACCATAAATCTGGTCATTTGGTAAGTAGCAGCTACGCTAGGGGAGAGGACATCCTGTGGTGATGTCACATATGCGACGTGCTGATGTTGTCATGCTGATTACAAACTTTTACAAGCTGATAAATTGCAAAGTACGTGACTGGCGTGGTCGATACGCTCATCATTAATTTCCATTTAAATTGCAGTACAGCATATGTGAGATCCAGGGTCTAAGGCAAAGCGGGTTAGAAAATAGCGTTTGTAGCCCCGCTGACTTGCATTCATTTTTTCATTCTACCGGGGACTCATGAGCCGACCGGAAGGGGAGGGGACTTAGGCTCCCTCTAGTGTATTTAATGTTGTGTTTACATGTTTTAATGTATTTCAGAGACTTTTTAACACAGACATTTTGTCCCTCATTCCTCTCCACCTCTTCGTGCGATTGGCATCTCTAAACCCAGGTTTCTCGTCTTTTCTGTCCACGAATAAAATGCTTGCTGCATATTTGTACTCCTTTAGTCACACGTGAAAACATGTTCATATTTTCATACGTTTCCTGCAATGCTTTCTTCAATCTCTTCATTTTTTGATGAGGCAAAGATGGTGCTGTTGGCGAATTTACAGGAAGACATTTCCTGACCAATCACAAGCTTGCGGTCTCCGTCAACAGGGCACGTCTCCTTCACCCTCTGCGAGCCAGATTGAGGGCTCTTGCAGCGACGCATAACGGCGTTGCGCATCTCCGTTCCGGCGCAGATGGAGAAGCATAAATTAGGCTTTACTGCTGACCATCTGCTGACAATTCCCAGTGTTGCATTCTTTGTTGGTAAAGTTAGTAAAATGGACACTATCGGGTGTTAAAGAAAGACAGTCTGTCTAGTGCAGGGGGTCGGCAACCCAAAATGTTGAAAGAGCCACATTGGACCAAAAAACAAAAATGTCTGGAGCCGCAAAAAAATAAAAGCCTTATATAAGCCTTAGGTTACACATGCTGTATGTATCTATATTAGCCTACTATCAAAATGACTAAGTTGGCTACAAATACATAATGAGCTTTCATGATTAAATGTCTGTAGCGCATCCTGTAGAGAATGACGCACCACGTGACTACTCTGTTGTACGATGCCGCCTCAAGTTTAACTACATTACAATATTAATGAATCTTGTTTCATTGCTTTGATGAAATTAAAGAAATGCAATAAAGAAATCCGATTTTTGATGTCATTTTTATTTTTAGGATTCGAAAAAACAACAAAATGGAACGTGAATAACGTGCCCCTCATCGGGGCAACAAACAGTGCAATAAAACGCAGCCTGCATTTATAAAAACGACTCCTTCATGTAGTCACCATCTGTGAACGGTTTTCCACGCTTTATTATCTCCCCGGTTGCAACAAAACTTGCTGCAGAAGTGGAGTTTGGAGATGCAATTCACTTCTTAAATCTATTTTTGCGCTCCTGTAATTTCTCCAGAAGTAATGCAATCGCACGTTTTCTCTCACTCCCACCTGGATACTCGGCTGCAAATGTAGCATGCCTTCCCTGGAAATGTCTTTCCACATTACTCTTTTTGTTGTTTGACAACTTCTCGTTACAGAGCAAACATTCAGGCAATCCTTCCGCATTGACAATGAATGCAAATGATTCGGTCCAAGAAACGTCGAATCATCTGTTCTCCTCAGTTATTTTTCTCTTTTTCCTTTTGGGATCCATGGCCCATCACACAGCCGCCGATCTGTTTACAACAGCCACCTGCCTGGCATCCCGCCCGGCTGATAGAAACATGTGTCGTAGGCTATGACGCAAATCTTCGTTGACAGAAATGTTGAAATTTAATATTTTTCTACACATTTTTACAGCACTGAAAAACGTTAAGAATATTTGTGTCATGTTTGTCCTCCTACAGAAACTATATTAAAACAAAAAAAAATCATTTCCTTCCCCCATCTTTTTCCATTTTCAAACATTTTTGAAAAAGCTCCAGGGAGCCACTAGAGAGCGCTAAAGAGCCGCATGCGGCTCTAGAGCCGCGGGTTGCCGACCCCCTGTCTAGTGTCCCTTCAAGAGTTACGGCAGAAACTCACTCTGTGGTCACAGGATAAGGCAGAGCGGTCCATCCTGTGGGCTGACTTCATCGGTGATGAGGGGGAGGACTTGCACTTCACTGGGACAACTGTTGCCAAAGACAAGACCATACAATTCAACAACATACACAAGAATATCATGATGGATTAAATGGATTCGATTAAATAATCTTGTGTTTGATGATTACTTTCTGAACATACCGGAGTTGTCAAAAGCCAACGTGTCCATGGGATTTGACGAGCTCTTGTCAGCACCCAGCCTCTCTTTGCCATATAGTTTTGCTCTCTCCTTCCTGAGTTCCTCCTCCCTTTGTTTCATCACCTTGATTTCCTCATCCACGAGTGATATTGAGCTTCTCGAACGCAGCTTGAAAAAGGGATTATTCAGGAATATTTTTTCCTGAGGCTGCTCACAGGCTTTGTTGAGTGAGAACTCCGAGGCACTGCGGATGATCAGATTAGATGTCTCGAGAATGATGAGGCTGGAGCCACTTTCCTCGGGACACCACTCCCCAGACCGGCCCGTTATGTTGTCTTTAGAGGTGAACTCATTCCTTGGGTCTAAAATAATAACATTATTTGCTGATACTTCGTGCTTGAGTGGTTCCTTAGTGGGGGAGGAGGTTATGATGAACGACGGTGTGAGGGGTGTGCTTATGGATCTGGGGATACTTCGTGACGGAGCACAATCCGTTGATTTTCCCATCCTGGAGAGCCCCCTTTCTCTTTTAAAGTTTTCCTCCCTCTCCACTGACAAACGGATCTCCCTTTCAACTGATGTTTCTGGGTCATCGTAGGGAGACCTGTAGCTGGAATCATCTAGACCGGAATCCTCGGAGCAAGGGCTGAACTGAGTGTGAGAATAGTCACCGACCAAATTTAAGTTCTCCAAGTCACGTGTTTTCATGTGTGTCCTCTCAATGTTGCGGACTGGTGTGTACATGAAACTGTGGCTGCTTTGTAAACTTGACTTCTTAGTTGAAGGTAGGATAATCTTGTTTTTCATTTGCTCTTCCATTTCCCGCCACTGTTTGCGAGCTAGCTGGAAATCCACATGCTCCATACTCACATTTTCACTTTTGGTCTCTTGGATTACACAGAAGTCTTTGGGTAGCCTCTTGACTGTGTCTGCATTGAAGCTCTCTTGATATTTGGTGTGGTTATGATTGGCATCTCTGCCATTTTCACTCTCGTCTTCAGATATTTTGGACAGGCCTTGAAGACCCAAAGGACAATATTTGACTTCTTGTGGAGGGACTGGAGAGGAAGCAATGTCCTCAGGTTGTTCCAGAACTTCAGTTATTTTGGGGACCTCGAAACAAACCTCTTCAAAGTTGTTACCATCTTCTTCGTTAACATCACTTGTCTCGGTTTTCTGCACAAATAGTTCCTGGGCACTAAGTTGAAGACTGTCTAGATAAGAGTCATCATCTTCTTTATTTATGGAGGAGGAGAATATTGCTCTCCATTTGTCATCTGTATCACTATCTGAGAGAGATGCTGCAATCTCAATTTTTAGGCATTCGTCAATATCTTCAGGGTTATGATAGGACTCATTAGACACATCTGACAAAGCCTCCTCTCTAATGCACTGCTCTAATATTGACTCGTCTTGAAACGGTTGCTCAGACAGGGTTTCATAAACCTCTGAACTATTTTCTGGGTAAAACTCTTGATTCTGGTAGACCTCAACCTCGGGATCCACTTCAGGGTCTTGCTTAGTGTATAACTCAAACTCAGTGTTATGTTCTGGTTCTGGGTCCTGCTCGAGATCAGGGTAGAACCCCATCTCATAGTCTTCCTTAGGTTCGATTTCGGGTTCCAGCTCTGGTTCAGGGTAGAACCCCATCTCATAATCTTCTTTTAGCTCAAATTCAGGTTCTTGCTCTAGCTCTGGCTCTGGTAACTGATCCACGTTGCTGTCTTCGAGTAGCTGTTGGTACAGTTTTGGTGATGGACTGATTTCAGGGTCTTCACACTGATCTGACTCTTGCTCAAGAGCTTGTTCTGGTGGGATCTGCCGCTGACATTGTGGCTGGACCTCGTAAACACTGTCAGCACTAGAAATGGTGTCAGATGAGTTGACTGACTCTTTTCTAATAAGTTCATCATGATCTTGTTCTGATATGACTTTTTCTTTTGAATCCTGACAAGGAACACGAGTGCAGACATTTGATTCCGTGCGGTCATGTTTGTCAGTATCAGTTGTGCATGGGAGGTCAGAGGTCAACGATGATGAGCTGACCACTTCCCTCTGGTCATCTGGTGAGTCTGTCTTTAAACAAAACAACTCTTCTTCAGCAACAAGATCCCCCTCCAGCTCAAGTGAATCGGCCACAGCTCCTGTTGTACAGTCCATCACCAGCTTTGATAGTTCTGTTGTTTCCATGGTGACCGGGATGAAGTTGTGAATATCAGTTTTGCTGCAACCTTCGTTCAGCTCTTTTTCTTCAGCCTCTGTCTTCACCAAAACGGCTTTCTGCCAAAACAAGACAAAACAAAAGAAAAGGTTTCAGCACATACATTTGTTTACGGTTTGAATCGCACGCATTCATTATTTATCTACAATGTTCTCCAAACAGTTGATTTACATTTTGCTTTGCTATGTTGCTGTTCTTAGATTAGAAAAACTGTCCCTTCAGTCAGACAATATTATTTGTCATCATTTGCATAAAAAATGCTTGGATTTCTTTTGCTGCTGTAATCAATGTTTTGAACCACCATCATCAACGCCCCAGGCTAGAAGAGTGAATCACTGCAATCACACCTCATGGTGTAAAAGTGAAAATGTTAATATTAGTGTGACTTAGCCAACTCTGGGAATGTAACAAGCCTCACCATGGACAGGTCCCAAATAATCCCATTCAGATATCTATGTGTGAAGTGAAATAACGGGAAGGGGGGGGGGGGGGGGGGGGGGGGGGCTGTTGCTATGCTGAATGTTACTCTAAGTGTGCAGCAGGAGAGAGAGAGCACATCAGAGGCAGCTGAATTAGAAGATATTATGTTGGCTCTTATGTAAGGCTGCTGTACTGGGTCAGCCTCCCACACACTGCAGGAAGACTGGCTGAGCCCCCAGTCCCTGTTCACTCCTTTAAAGCACGTTATCAGAACACACATGGGCATCAATACAACTGGTGGCTAATATGACAAATATATTTTTGGAAGTAATTTAACACGAGCGTTGAGTTTAAAGGAGACATATTGTGCAAATCTTACCTTTTGCATCCTTTTCTGCTGCCATCTGGGTCTCTACAACCTCTACGGACACCCCACATGTGGATAAAAACCACCCTTCCGCTTTGTCATTGTCAGTGTTTGGTGTCAGGAATCACTTACTTCTATGAGCCGTTTCAAAATGTCTCTTATTGTGATGTCACAATAAGGGAACTTAGCATAGAATTAGTATACCCCCCACAAACACACACACACCTGCTAATGCTGGAGGAGCAACGGTTTTACTCTGATCACCTCCCAAAGATTATAGCTCCTCACCTCATAGCAGCCAGCCAGCAGATGGGTGGGTATGACCAACAATAGCTTGTTTTCCTAAAGTGACAGAGCCCTGAAATGACTCATTCTGGAAGGTTCTGAAAATGTCAAGAATAAAACTGCTGAAATCCCTTCATGTGAGACTAGAGAGCTTTTATAACTTTTTTTAAATGGTGTAATATGTATGGAAGCATATTGCAACCAGCCCAAAGAACAAAACAGCTCAGTTTTTCCTAATTAATAAGATAACTTGATGAAATAAAAATAAAAAGCATATGAAATAATTAATAAAACAATCCTTCTACATGTTCTGTGGAGGAACTCAAGCATGTTCTGTTTGTTTACACTAATTCACTTTTAATTTGTTTTGGGACGGAGACTGGAAAATAGTTACTTCATGTTTTAAATTTCAAAGTCCTCAACAAGTCGAGCAAGAAGTACAAGATCCCTGTTCAGTCTTCCTGAAGAGGAGTTTAATCTGCAGAAATGGTTGGATTTCAGGAGCCCTCAGAAAAGTGGCCGGTGACAGCAGCAATAACAAGCACAGGCACCATCCTGTTACTGACCTGGAAGCAGAAGTTTAGGGACGCACAAGCTCCGTGTTTCACATTTTCACATTGTTCACTCAATCTCCATCAATGCTCCCCGACATCCACGTAACAGCGGTGTCCCCAGCTCAGGCCAGCCTTCCTCCAACAGCTGGCGGCTAAGCAGCGGCCCACCTTGTTTACTCAATTTTCTACACTGCTCCCCAAGACCCATTAACAGTGAGCTCCCCGGCTCTTGCTAGCCCTCCTCCATGTGTGAATCGCCAATAGCTACGAATTTCAAGCATCCTGAAAGTACTTGCTCGCTTCCTTCTGAACTTTATTGCTCAGTCGCAGAAGTTAAATGCTTTGTTTGGGTTACGCTAGAGAAAATGGCAATTGAATTACTATGAAGCTCATGCTATTTACAGGAAATGGAGCTGATTGCTGGAGTGAATGCTGAAGATTGCCTTTTGGGTTACCGTAGTTGCAATACATACTCTAAACTGTGTGGCGCTAAAGAGTCAAATGGACCTTTATCACTGGCCACAATCGGCATTAAAATTTAATATTAAAAAATCTGCATCGGTTTTTACTCTATTAATTACCCAGGTTTTACATACCCACCCCCGGACTTTCGCATGGGCTCACCTGGGCTACAGCCCTGGGCCCCTGCGTGCTGGAGGGCCCCGCCCTCGGTCCAAAACGCATTTTTATTTTTGTATGTAATTCGCTAACAAGATGTTACCATTTAGCTAAGAAGCACTGGGATTTGTTTTGGCAAACATCTATCATGAGTCATGACTGCTTATAATTGGTCCAAGTTTTTTCACTCTTTACGTCACGGTGGGCGTTTGCAGCCTGACACACCCCAGTGTGCGGCGGCGTGAACAGTGAGTGCTTCGTAATGGCGGACAAACCCAGAAAATACAACAGTGGAGCGCTGAAAAGAAAGAAGAAGAAGGAAAAGGGGGAACGCGACAAAGAGGTGCTTCAGAAAATACCAAAGCTAACAGGTTTTTTTAAACCACTGAGCGAAGATGGAGCTGCAGGATCTTCCTTGCGTTCTGTAAACATTAGCTTTGCTAGCAGCATTGCAGTTCGGCCAGCTGATGTTCTAGCAGTTGCAGAGGAAACAAAGACGCCAGACTTGGGGGAACCTGCTGAGACCATGTCCACCATGGATTATCTTTTCCCGCTGGAGAATGATTGTGGAAGATTGGCGGCAGAATCCGAGGCTGCAGAGAAGGCTAAAACGACGAACCCGGGGGGACCTACTGAGGCCACGTCCACCATGGATTATCTTTTCCCGCCGGAGAGAGAATATGGAAGTTTGGCGGTTGAATCTGCGGCGGCAGAGGAAAAAAAGACGCCGGACCCGACGTCACCTGCTGAGACCACCAACAACACGAATGATCTTTTCCTGTCAGTGAGTGATTGTGGAAAGTTGGCGGCTGAATCCGCGGCTGATGTTCCGGCAGCAGAGACGCTCGACCTGGAGGCATCGGAGACCACCACGTCCTCCATGGATTATCTTTTCCCATCGGAGAGTGATTGTGGAAAATTGACGACCGCAAGTGCGTCTGGGCCACGGATTGAAAATTTAGATGAACCTTACAGTACGGATCCAGCTTGCTGGGGAAAATGTGATGCATCTGTGCGTGCCTACTGGGCTGAGCGAGGACCGCAGAGCTGCCAACACATGGACGTAAATTTTAAAGCGTCCGAACGTGTGTACAAACAGCAGAAGCGGTTCTTCTCCAGACTGCACTTTAAACGCAGACTCGCCAATGGTGAGTATGTCCAAAGACAGTGGCTGCTTTACTCTCCATCTACCGGAGCTGTGTTTTGTTTTGCATGCTGCATTTTCAGTGATGCTAAAAGCAAATCGTGCTTTGAAACTGGTTTCAGTGACTGGAAACATGCCACAAACAGGATGAAAGAGCATGAAAACAGTGAACATCACAGAAAATCTATGCTGACTTATATCACACTTGGGTCAGCTGCTGGGAGGATAGATTCAGAGCTGGAAAAACAATTTGAATCTGAGAGTGCATATTGGACTGAAGTTTTGAGAAGAATTGTGTCTGTTGTGAAGTTTTTGGCAGAGAGAGGACTTGCTCTTAGAGGATCTAGTCATGTTTTTGGCAGGACTGATAATGGTAATTACCTGGGCCTTCTGGAGTTAATCAGCGAGTTTGATCCCTTTTTGAAGTCTCACATAGAGAAATATGGAAATGCAGGTGCAGGGACACCTTCATATCTGTCTTCTAAAATATGTGAAGAGTTTATTCAACTGATGGGTGATCGTGTTCTGTCTGAAATAGTCGGTGAAGTAAACATGGCCAAATGCTATTCGATCTCTGTTGACTCCACACCAGATGTTTTCCACCTTGATCAGTTAACATTTATTCTGAGATATGTGTCACCTGAAGGGCACTCCCAGGAACGCTTTCTTAAATTTCTTCCCATAGAGAGCCATACTGGGGAAGCTTTATGTGAGCTTGTACTCAAGGTTTTGGGAGAAATGAACATTGACATTGCAAACTGCAGGGGACAGTGTTATGATAATGCTGCCAACATGTCAGGAGTGTATAAAGGACTACAGGCACGTATAAAAGAAGTAAATGCCCTTGTTGAATGGGTTCCATGTGCAGCACACACCCTGAATTTGGTTGGGGTCAACAGTGTTAACTGTTGTTTTGAGACAGCTGATTTTTTCCAGTTTGTGCAAAACCTTTTTAACTTCTGCTCCAAGTCAACAGCAAGGTGGAACATAGTGACAGCTGGACTCAAGCCCAATGCTAATAAGCGCATTGAAACATTGAAGTCACTTTCTAACACAAGATGGGCTGCACATGCAGATGCCACACAGGCCATATGCATAAACTATGCAAACATTCAGAAATCTTTAAGGACTATTGTACATGACACTAACCACAATGCAGCAACTAGAAATGAAGCCAGGTCACTTGATAAAAAAATGGACAAACTTGAAACTGCCTTCATGTGTACTGTGCGGCATTTCATCCTCCAGCGCTTTGAAAAGGCAAGTGTAGCGTTGCAGGCTGTGGAGCTAGACTTGTGCAAAGCTTTGGATTTGGTACGATCCTTGAGGGACTACATTGGAGGTTTGAGAGACCAGTTTGACAGGTTTGAGTCGCAAGCAAAGGAGTTGTCTCCAACAGTTTCACATGTTTACAAAGGAAGCACTCAGAGACAAAAGAAAGCAAATACAAAAGGAGAAAGTGCCACCACTTCAGAGGTGGAGCAGTCAGCGAGACACAAATTCTCCACAAGTGTATTTTTGGTGGTGGTTGATAGACTACTTGCTCAAATCGATCGCAGGTATGCTGCATATGATAACCTCAACAACACTTTTGGCTTCCTGAACAACCTTTCTAATGTCACTGCCCAAGAACTACGAAACAAAGCCTCTAATCTCCAAAGAAAATATTCAGCCGATCTGGAGATGGACTTTGTAGAGGAGATTGTCCAGTTCAAAGATTTTATTCAGAGTAGAAGCTTCACTTCTGCTCCATTACTTTTACAGTTAATCAGAGAAAAAAACCTACAGAGCATCTTTCCGAATGTGGATATTGCATTTAGGCTTTACCTGACATTCCCTGTCACAAATGCAAGTGGTGAGAGATCATTCTCTAAGCTTAAAATAGTGAAGAACAGACTCAGATCAACAATGGGACAAGAAAGACTGAACAGTTTGACTCTCATGTCCATTGAGAGTGATGTAGTGAGAAGGCTGGACTTCAGTGATCTTGTCAAGGACTTTCCTGCCAAAAAATCCAGAAAAGTAAGCATGTTCTCAAAATGCTGATGGGTTTTAAAAACTTTGACAAATGAGTAAAAGAGCTTGGTTGCCTGATCCATCTTTTGCTTTGAGCACAGTCTTCTGTCTTAGTGGCAGATGAGTGCGCTTTTGCCTTTTGTTTATTTTTGTTTAAGTAATTTGACAGCAAAAGCAGAATTTGAATTGTATTAAAATGCTCAATGTGTAAATGACAACCTAATGTTAGGTTGTTGATTCACAGAGCTTTTAGAAGCCAAAGTTTAAATAACATTTTCTTTCTATAAAATGCAAATCTATTCATTCAAGGATTATTGTATTGTGTGTGAATTGGTTTATTAAAGATGTGTGATCTAAACAAAAGTTTCAATTTGTAGTCCTTAAAATAATATAGTAAAATTATGTGTGTGTGTGTGTGTGTGCGCGCGCGCGCGTGTGCGTCTATGCAACAATTTTGAAACAGGGGGCCACCTAAATTGACTGAAGCCCATGGGCCCACAACCTCCTAAATCCGGCCCTGTACATACCATACACATACAGTGGGTCCGGCATGTATTCAGACCCCTGTCAATTTTTCACTCTTTGTTAGATTTGCTAAAATCAGTTAAATTATTATTTTTTCCTCATTAATGTAAACACAGCACCCTGCACGGACAGGAAAACAGAATTTTGGAATTTTGTGCATAGGTTTAAAAAACAATAAACAATATTAGTGTGTGTCCAATAGTGTAGGCACTAATTACATATATGTGCTGCAAAAGACTCCACCGTCCTCTGGACCATAACATGGTTTTGTGTAACTCCAGCATTGATTAAGAATCTAACAACAGCCAGAAAATGTACACCCTCTATAGACCCCCCCCCCCCCCACACACACACTCTCCTACAGGGACACGTGCATGCAACAGACTGAGCCCCATGGAAACCATCAGCATGCCTGACACTTACTGCAGCGCTCAGCTGTCACCTCCTCCACCACCTCCCCCTCACCACCTCATCAGCAGACTGCTAAATGTGATCAGGAGCAGCTCACATTTTAAAAAACACAAAGGAACTAAACCAGCAGCGAAGTGAAGAAAAACAACAGGTGTGCATTATTAAATCATAAATTCTTAATATATATATATATATACAGTGTATATATATATATATATATATATATATATATATATATATATATATATTTACATGCATCAGGTTTGTATTTGCTGTTCATATATTAAATATAACTTCTGAGTAAATGTTCACAAATAAAACCGGTTATTGTATTCATATTCCAGTATGATGTAATCATTTCTAAGGGCCTCTGTCTCTACCTGCATGCTCCGACATCAGTCTCTGCTGGATTATGCGTAAAAACCTGATATCTGTCCAAACTGGCTGTAGAGATGATTACGTACTTGTTCCAGGATGAGTGAAACAGATAAACAGACACTCAGCTTAGATTTCTCTCCATCATGTGAGCATGTTTCATTGCAGCGGTGAGTCATTCCTTTATTGAAATGTCCTGTTCTTGGAGAGGATGCAGCTCGAGTCAACGCCAACATGTGATGAAGACGACCAGGTCCTTCTTGTCCGTGTATGTTTCTGTTTCCATTGTTTAAGGTACAGTGCCTTCTAGAATCCTGGAACCCCCCCAAGGCACTTTACAACACTATCAGTAACTTACGCATTCACACCCTGGTGACGATGAGCTACAATGTAGCCAGTGTCTTGCCCAAGGACACAGCAGCAGCAACAGACTGAGCAGGGCTCGAACCTGCAACCTTACGATTACAGGGCGAGCACTTGACTCCATTGCCCCTATCTTTTGCTTTTCTAATGTGTCTTTAGCTTTTGTAAAACTGATTAACTGGACCCAAGCAGACGGTAACCTTTGTTAAAATTCTGTTAGAGCTGCTGAACTCGCGTTGAATCCACAAACTGATTCTTCTGTCATCAGCAGAATGAAGCGTCTGTGAGGTCTGAGAGGTTTTGTGAAACAGATCGAGGTATTGATCGTGTTTAACCACATGTTCTGGGTCAGTCATTATTTTCTCTGACTGGCTGACTGGCTGATACTTTCATGAGCAACTTTACAGATAAAATAATGTACAGCAATCTGATGGTATGGTTTTAATATATTACATGACTGTTTCTTTCATTTCTGACATTCAATACATTATATATTTATTAAAATATGTCTTTATTGTGGCATAAATATGCTGTGCATTTTTTTCTCTATTGAATACTGTCACTCTTGACTCTCCATAGAAACCTGCCATTTACTGCATTTTATAAAAATGTGAATAATTTGGAATAAGAGGTACTAGTTAGACAAGATTAGTTAAAACTTGTTTGGATAGTAATCAATAACAGAATTAACCAGTGGTTCCATATTAGTTATTTGTAGTCTAGTTAAACATACAAGGGTGCATCTGCTAAATAAGCTAGCTTAAAACGTTTAATCAAGCCCGCTAACAACATTCTAACATAATACAGCTAACAATCACCAGACTATTGTCTAAAACCCTCAGCCAATAACATGGCTCAGTCTGGAACCAACAGCTGGACCATCTGGTGGTCTGTTTCACTGAACCACCGCACCTCACTTACCTGGGTCCTCCACTCATCACACACCCACGTATTTGCTAACAGAACACCACTGGTGTGAGAGGTTCAATATTATCAGCAGCTGCTACCACTTCAACTGTTAGAGTCCTGTTTTGAACTTCTGAGTTCAACTTGACAACACAAAGCAAAACAACCATATGCTGCTCCACGTAGTTTAGAACCAAGACACCTACCGTTAACCTGCAGAAGATCATCCACAGAGAAATCATGTCCCAGAGAACAGCACCCACCTACAAGCTGCTCCAAGAGTGGGACGAGCCCCCGATGGGGAGCTTACAGAGGAAAGCACACACACACACACACACACACACACACACACACACACACACACACACACACACACACACACACACACACACACACACACACACACACACACACACACACACACACACACACACACACGTGGTCGTCATTAGGAAACCGCTCCAGGGGGCTTCATTTTCACTCGGTTGTACATGATGACAGTTCTACCAATAGTGTGTGTGTGTGTGTGTGTGTGTGTGTGTGTGTGTGTGTGTGTGTGTGTCTGCTAACTCCATCCAGAAATGCTGCAGCTGTGAATTGGGAGTCAAACCTGCAACCTTCTTGTTGGGGTGTAACAGCCACCAGCACACAGACCCTGAAGCCAAATAGATGGAAACCCATCAAGATCTCCAAAGCTCAACCTGATTTTCTGCCATTGGTGAATCTATAATTATCGAACATCCATGAAAAATTCAACTTTTGTCACAACAAACATTTTGAATATGGCTGATGGCTGAGGATGTTGCCATGACGACCTGACCTGGATAAGCTGCAGAAGTTTGAATCACTATAGATGAGCTTGTTTCCATCATAACCTTTGGTACAAAACAACACAGTTTTACTGAGGCCGTTCTGAGTGGATCAAATCAAATCACATAAAGAACGTGTCCGCAAAGCCAGGGGCGTGTCTAGAGAATTTATTTTGGGGTGGCCAAGTAGGGGCACAAATTTGGACAAGGGTGACACATGTAAATGGCCCATAGCCAATTAAAAATGTTCTTTCTTTTACAAAACTACAGTGTTAATCGAAATTTAATTGGCTACTATAAACAAAAATACTGTCAAAATTGTCACCACAATGGTGCAATTTTTGTAATAGTTATCTATGACATTTTGCTATATATAAATGCATACATTTGTTATATTAAACTGGGATATCCTCTGACATTGTAAAGTCAGGGTTTTTTGAAAAAAAAAAAAAAAAGAAGCTCAAGTTCAGGGCTGTCAGAAGTACAAAAATGGGAAAAAGTGCACTTTGGACGAAGCAGGTGTCAGTTCTAGGCTAGCATATGGTGCATTTTAACTTTTGGTTAAATAATAATTATTAAAATATTTTTCAGCTAACAACTAAAATAAATTACGTTTTAAACCATCAACACTGGACAATTCGTGTCCGTAGGCTTGAATTGTAAGTTTTTGTGCCCAAATATGAGGTTCCCACCGCCGCCATTTTGACCGTGTCACAGGTCCCGTCACACTCAGACAATCCAAAAATGGGAAAAGAGGTGGAGCGAAGGGTGGAGCTGCTACATTGGGAACAGGGTTGGAACAAATGAACCAGTGTAGCTACTAGCTAACGTAGCTAACCCAAGAAGCTAAGAAGGGCTCCTTGAACTGGGGTATCCCACTCGCAAGGCAGACTGGCTCCCGTGTGAGGCTGTAGTCATGCTGAACGCCTGTGGTGATCTAATATGGACTGGGACTGTTAAATTACAAGCGGAGCCTCAGACCGCTGCGATCGCAACTGGGTGCCGTGACCCTTTACATCAGCTCATGCTCTCCAGTCGGAGATAAGCGAGACACTAACTAGATGCTAACCCAAAGCTAACAGAGTTTTCCGGCCGTTTTCAGCAATAAAAATGTGGTAGAGTGATTCCAAAATAAAGGCACCTCTGGCCTGCTTAGTAACGAAATCATAAATAGGTAAGCTGACCGAGGATATCGGACTTCGCTGGTCCACTGTGGTGAAAGATCCGCGTGTCCGCCGTTGTTGACGTTCCCTTCTCTGGAAGCCAGAGATCAGCGGGACATTAGCTACATGCTAACCCCAAAGCTAACAGAGTTTTCCTGGTCGTTTTCAGCCAGAAAAATGTGGTTGAGCGACTCAAAAGTGAAGCGGCATCAACAAAATGAGCTGCGGCGTTTCTGTGGTCTCCCTCAGCATCACTACAGCCTCGCTTTGGAGGAGTCAATGAGGATTTGCTCTCTTGTGCTGCCAGCCCCTAGCGGATGAAGGTGGAACTGCAGTTTTTGCCACTCCCTTGTTGGCTTCATATTTGCTGCAGAATTATGGGGGCTTTTGTTTAAACCTAAAAATTATCAACACAATAACGTCAACATCAATAATAACAAGAAATGAAAAATCTGGTTTGCTATTTTGTTTAAACACAGTGGACTCATTTTCTGAATTTCAGAAATGTGTTGGAGCATGAACCGAGCTCAGTTTAATGCAGAAAATACTAAAACACAAAAAAACAATGAACTTCCAATAAAATGTTGGATGTTTAATTTCTGCCACTGCTATTAAAAATAAACAAATAAATAAATTAATTAATCAATTAATAATAATAATAATAATAATAATAATAATAATAATAATAATAATAATAATAATAATACCAGCAGGTGTCTGTGGGCTGGATTAGGATTTTGTTACAGCATATGGATCACTATAACCAGCTAACTGCATTAAAACCATTCCATTAACCTGTCCTGTGGGTCACTTTGACTTCCATTATCTCGTCATGTATCTGTGGGGGAGCAGATATAGAGAAACCATCTAGCCTACTGTAACTTAAAGTAAATCAAAGTTTCCTCTAAATATTTATCTAAGTTGACTTTAACATCAATGTAATGTCCCCTTGGTCCATGAACAAGATAATACAGCTTAGTCAGAACGTCTACAGGCTGATACTGCAGTACCATGTTGTTACAAGTTTTCATTTCTCTGTTCCAGGGGCGGCGTTAGGCCCGGCTACTTGGGCTGAAGCCCCGGATGTTTCATGAAAAGCCCCGGATCTAAATTGCGGAAGTTACATGCAGTACCAAAGTCCAACAGAGAGGGAGCAGCTGGCAGTAGTTTATATACAGCCTGCCTGAGCCTCCACCACTGAAGAAGAAGCCCTTCAGCAGCCGGCTTCTTCTACACTCTCTGCCTGAAACGCATGAGTGAAGATGGACATAAGGACGTTTTTTAGACCAAAAGTACGGCGACAGAACCACAGCTTTGATGAGACTGGTGTTGACTCAGGTTTGTGAGTCTTATTTGAAAATATTTGTTGTGCTGCTGGTTTGCCTAAAGTTAGCTTATCAGGTAAAGTTGTTGGAGAAAGAAAGGGAATATTTACTATCATCTCTCACTAAACACTAACAGGAACAATACTCTGCCCTGAAAATGCTTAATATGTAGCTTCAGATTAAAAATTATGTGGTACAAGACAAATATATATGATGTTGTTGACTAATGCGTGTCACGTGTGTGTGTGCGCGCGCGTGTGTTAAGCCCCAGATCTTCTTCAGTCCTAAGTCCGCCCTTGCTCTGTTCTCTCATCCACATCTCTCACCGTCTCCCTGTCAACTCCTCTGTGTCCCTGAAGAGCAGCAGAGCCTGATCAGAGATCAGATCACTGACAGCTGTTACTCAGACACAGCTGCTGACCCGCTTAGCTGAGTTCTCAACAAGTCCAGAAATTAAACCCCAACCCGATATCCCCCAAAACCATCTCTCCAGACACCACATACAAAACTTGTTTCCTGTTTCTTTTTTGTGCGTTCACGGTGTGTGAGGCTTGGCCATTGGGCCAGACACACACAGCTCCATCTCTCTCTCTCTTTTTCTGGGCTGTCTGAGTCCGATGCGGACCGGTAAATTCACTTAATTAACTATACATTTATCAGAAAAAAAGGAAGTGTGCTGATTTATTTTTTTGCCTTTTCCCAGGATAAGGAATTCATAAAATGTATATATATATGTATATGTATGTGTACACACACACACACACACACACACACACACACACACACACACACACACACACACACACACACACACACACACACACACACACACACACACACATGTATACATATATATATGAATTCCTTATCCTGGGAAAAGGCAAAAAAATAAATCAGCACACTTCCTATATATATATATATATATATATATATATATATATATATACTATATACTTCCAATATATATATATATATACTATATACTTCCAATATATATATATATATATATATATATATATACACACACACACATATACACAGGGCGGTGATTTAAGCTCGTAGCAGTGGGACACATGAAAGTGTTCAAATCGGTGAAAGATCATTTTCTCTTCTTAGGTGTTCATAGACCAGTGTGTGTGTGTGTGTGTGTGTGTGTGTGGTGTCCTGCTCATGGTTCTAGACGAAGTAAAATGGTAGAAGGCTCCTTCTGAGTGGCAATTCAGTAGCTGCCTGAAGATAGGATTACCTTGAGTCTGAGTGATGGAGGAGAGATCTACCAACAGCTCAGAGCTCCATCTGACTTCACGTGAGAGCTGTCAACACGTAGTTTAGATTCAAAGGAGCATCACGTGAAAAAATCTGAATCATTTGTTGTTTTATGGACCTCACACAGCCTCCCACACTACCTACTCACAAGCACACACGACAGGTCACTCAGGAACCACTCTGGTGAGACCTCACTTCACTCTTTTACTGTAACTTCTCTCCAGGGTCAAACGATTCAGCCGGTAAAGATGGAAACCATTACAGAGAATCCTTCTCTTGAGGTGGAGGCAACATGTAGCATATAAATCCATGAACCATGTCTACAAATAAAAATGGCACTTTCTGTGAGAGCAGAATAAATTAAAACTAATTAAGTAGATTAAATGAAGATGACTCCAAACTGTGAACTGAGAAAACACCAGCTTACGAGCCAGCACATCCTCTAAATCAATAATCACCGTTTTAAGCCTCACACCAAAACACCATTGTTTTCTTAGAGGAAAACACAATTGAATCTGCTGGCTGCTGGAATGATTCCCTAACCATGTCCAGAACAGCATCAAAGCTGCAGCCACAAACAGGGCCTTTCTGAAGAACTTCTTTGGTCTGCTTTTGCTTGAACGAATCAAAAGCATGTTTCCATAAACACGATCGGCTGAATTCCAGACGAGGACACCGAGACTCAGAGCTGCGGAGTCGACACAAAACCCAGTAACTCCTCTCAGCTCCGCAGCATCCTTCCCTCCTCATCAGTATCTCCTACATGATGCAATTTCCATTTTAGCAGCTGAATCTGACAACGGAGTGAGGATCTGCTGAGCCTTAATCCTCCCTAACTTACATCATGAGCGTTTGTTCTGCAGGACCTACCTGAGACACAGGAGGCTGGAGAGGAGACTGTTCTGTTTCTGAGTGCAGCTCAGCAGCTACAGAGTGCTCTGCTTGCCTGCTGCAGACTTTGATTGGACGGCTGCTGAAGGAGGGGGCGATGCGCAGGAGTTGACCAATCCTCAAGCTTTCTCTCATTAACACACACTCAGTCTGCAGCTAGAATCTCACACAGGCTCCGCCGTCAGCCACCTGCTCAGATTGTTATGTTCTCAGTCCAACTGAGAAAAGTTGGGACAGCCTGTGAGATGGAATAGATGTAAATAAACCGCCCAGCCAAAAGAAAAGTCGCCACCTGGATTTAACTAAGCAAATTTAGCTCATTTAACTAAGCAAATATGTACAAGACCAGTTCAGTGATTGGGGTTCAAATCCTGGTTGGGCTGTTCCAAAAACCTTAAAAATGGGACCCAATGCCTCCCTGTTTGATGCTCAGCGGTAAAGGGGTTGGATTGGGGAGATTAAACCACCAAAGAGCTCCCGAGCATGGCCGTGTCTGCAGGTCGCCCCTTCCCACCTGGATGGGTCCAATGCAGAGGACACATTTCACCACACATCTGTGACTTTAATCTTCTTTAATCTCCTATTGGATAATTACTGCATGAGCGATTATCTTTCAGCTGCAATAAGTTATTTAACCCTTACTGGTGCAATGAGTTGCACTGGCATGCATCAAGCATCCAAGGAGATGCAGAAACGACTAAAACTGGGTTGAGAACTGTCCAACACATTATTAAAACCTGGTCTGATGACTCCAGATGGACGCTGTTCCAGAGAGATGGAGCATCAGGGTAAGATGAGAGGCAGATGAAGTGATGCAACCATCATGCCTAGTGCCTACTGTACAAGCCTGTGGGGGCAGTGCTATGATCTGGGCTTGCTGCAGTTGGTCAGGTCTAGGTTCAGCAACAGGATGAGGTCAGCTGACTCTCTGAAGAACCTGAATGACCAGGTTATTCCATCTTCCCTGATGGCACAGGCTTATTCCAAGATGACAATGCCAGGATTCATCAGGCTCGAATAGTGAAAGAGTGGTTCAGGGAGCACGAGACATCATTTTCACACACGGATAGGCAACTATAGAGTCCTGACCTTAATCCCATCGAGAATATTTGGGATGTGCTGGAGAAGGCTTTGTGCAGCGGTCAGACGATCATCATCTATGTAAGATCTTGGTGAGACATTAATGCAACACTGGATGGAAATAAATCTGGTGACATAGCAGAAGCTTTTCAAAACAACGCCACAGTGACTGTAATCAAAGATAAAGGTAGTCCAATGAAATATTAAAGAGTGTGATCTTTTTATTTTGGCCTGGGAGTGTAACACATCTTTATGTTTGAATGCAAATGAGGTGTCTGTGTGTGTGCGTGCGTGTTTTAAATATGCTCATGGTGGGGAACACCAATCTGGGTTCCTCTGGTCTGAATCGGTGACTGGACCTGTAACTTTTTACCAGATTGTTTGTTTCATACCCTGAAATGTGGAAGTGAACCAGAAAGCATCACAACAAACCAGGTGACAACATTCAGGCAGCTGATTGTTCAGATCACATCGGTACAAACGTCACTAATGCTACAATTCCCACAATGCACTGGAACACGCAGCCCTGCACCCTCTATGGATCCCTGCAGGAGCATGGTGTGGATCGACTCCTGTGATCAGGTCATGATACTCATTTATGCATCTGGAACTCATGTTTTGATGTTTTTGTGATGATAAATGTCCCGCACATATAGAGCCTTTCAGACTCGGAGGACTCCAAAGCACTTTACACCACAGTGTATCAGCCGTCCATTCACACACCCTGCCTGGCCACCTGGTCCTGATGGTGTAAGGTTATGAAGTTCATTATTTTCAGCTCCACACAGCTGCCCCTGTGCACAGTAACACCCGTGTTGAAAACGCCAAGGTCGGGTGTTCCTCAGACTGTTTACATTCCAGGAGAAGAGTCCGAAGGAGAAGAAGAACGCTTTTACTTAATCAAAGTACTTTATTTGTGATTAAAAAAATTAAGCAAAACATATGTTGATCAATAACAATCAAGTGAATGATCTGTGGAATAAAGATGTCATGATTTATGTGTTTAATGAAAACAGGACTATTGCACAGACAGACTGATCCTCATCTCCATTGAAACGCATGACACATTGTTTCAACCAATCAGAGCTTTCGGCTCCCGCAGGAGAATCTGGCTTGTTGACTTAAAGTGTCCAATCCGCTTTACTAAAACTTATCAACAATTCAGAGATATAAAACAAGGCAACGCCATTTTAAGCTCAGTTCCATTTTGACTTCAGTTCTAGTCACCATCATCCCAAAGAGAAGCACAGGCTGGCCAGATGTGTTTTCTTCTTTAAACTAAGAACTGTGAAGTTGGAGATTTTCGTTGTTTAACAACCAGACGACATCCTTTCAAAATAAGAGCACCTGCTGACGCTGCCGATTGGTACCGGGGTCGACCCTTCAGACGGGCTTTGACGTGCTGCGACCGCTGCTTCGACAGCTCCAGTACACATCCGAGGTTCGTGGACCTGGCATTTCCTGATCTACCTGGGAGGCCCCCACTGGGTACGTACACGGCAAAATAGCGGCTCATGTCATCACTTTATAAGCCTCCTGATATCTAGTCATAACAAAGACGACCAGATTCAATGACGTCAGCCTAAGGAGTCTGAACCAACCACACACACACACACACACGCACCAACACAACATCCAAATCCATTTTCATCCATCACAGAGTTAGTCCTGGTAGATTGTTAAGAATTTATAATTAAGAAATTAAAGATTCTCAAACGATCCCAACTCTCTCTTTTCTTGTCTCAAATTCAATACAGAGTGTTTAATTAAACTCCCTGATGATAAAAACAGCCTATTCTTCTGATTATAAAAAGTGATCTACTTACAGTGTATTAAAATACAACTCTAGATAGTTACATCACTCTATTCCGTTACATTTGGCGAGCCTAGCATGATATCTGCACAGTTTATTACACTTTGTGCCGATTTTGAGACATATTTTGGGATTTTGTCCAGTGTGTGAGTTCAGAATAAAAAGGCGAGCATTTCCCTCATTCAGCTTCTCAGAAAGGGGGGTGCACATTCATCACCCTCCAACAGGAGGCGCTGTTTCATCAAAACACCTTAAGTGCTGACGTGTGCTGACGGCCATTTTGAGGCCTACATTTGAGGGTAAACATTTCTCCTGTTTTAATACGTTGGAACCGTCGGTTTATTGTTTGTCGCGGTGTTTGTGACACTGTGTGCATCCATTTTTGTAATCGGAGACGGAAGACTCCGTCGGAAATTTATTTCCGTTCAATAAGCGCCTGATCCACGCTGTTCCTTGCCGGAATACTCGTTAGCACCTACCGTAGCTTAACTTGCTAGGTAAACGCTGTAAGTCGGGTTATTACCGTAGAGCGATACTGCATCCGGATTGCGTACGCTGTTGAAACCCTTTTAACCACGGAGCGAGATGCCCGTTGGTTGATCGGGCAATTTTAAGACCCTGGTCGCTCCAGGGCGTTCGCTAGCATTAGCCGAAGAGCTAACTAGCCACTCTCGGTGAGAAGCTCGGGAACGCGTCCCACGAAGCTTTCAAGCCGTTCCGACGCAGCGATTCTGCGTCCTTAAATCCGCTACACCTTCCGGTACGGAGTACTTTTGGGTAACGTTAGCGGCGGTTCTCATAAACGCTCCGGTGTTTAGAATCGTGAAATTGCTACGGGGATCAAAGCCGGGTGCCGGACTGCACATGCGCAACCATCCGCCATCTTAGGTGCCCGACACGTAGCTCGACCGACCATCTTGGATAGGTCAAAAGACAATGATATTTTTGGCATTATTGAACAATTTTGCCTGGAATATTCATTCACCAGCCAAGCTTCCCTGTAACTAATTCTTTAATAAGTCTACAGGTAAGGTTGTTTCAAAATAAACATCTTAATACAAACGAAATCAAAGAGAAAGTTAGTAAATTAAGAAAACTAATTACTATCTTGGAAAATGGACTCAGAGGAAACGATGCAATTATCATCTCAGCTTCAGGCGATGCAAAACACTTTCCTTCCAATGATGACTAACATGATGAACATGATCTTCAATCTTCAGAAAGACGTCGAGGGCGTCAAACAATTTGTGCGTGATTCTCAGGCGACCCGGGCAGCGGCTCCGTGTTTGCCTGAGAAGCCGCAAAATGAGACTGAAATGCTGCAGGCTGATGTTTTCACAGGTTCTGACTCACAGGAAAACAACAACACCTCAAAGGAAAGCGACAACACCTCACCGGTCGTTCCATCCGTGGCGATGTTAGGCGATGAACCCACAGATGACGACCCCAGTACCACTACTGCTACCGCCGTGACTGAAAAAATTTTGCTTGCACCTCTGGTCGTGAGAAAGGGATCTAATAGGCCCGCAGTGGAGGTCACTGTAAATCAGAGACATCGCTGTGTCGCATTATTAGACACAGGAGCGGACATCTCGCTCATCAGCGGAGCTCTTTACAGCAGCATGTGCGAACAAAGGGGGGAGGACATCTCACCCCCCACACTAATTTCGGGCCCAAAGGATTTTGACGATTTCTATGGCGCTCCTTCGTCCGCGGCTGCGACGACTGAGGTCAACATCTCGATAGGAGGCATGTCCTTTAAACACCTCGTGTACATCTGCGAGGAGATGAGGATGCCCATGCTCATAGGGTTGGACTGTCTCCAACGCCTTGACGCTAGAATCAGCTGCGCGTCCGGACAACTGTTTGCACGTGTGAGGAAGCCAAAGCCGTACAAACCGTGGCCTGACACAGGCGGACGCCTTTCTGTGGCAAGTCTTTCGCGGGGGGACGCGATTTCGACCTCACCACCACTCTCGAAGCCAACGGGTAGACCCCCGGAACTTCTGTTACAGATTGAGAAGGTAGTAGACCAAGCAGATGCTCTCACCAACGAGGTTGAGCGAGACAAGCTACGACAACTTTTGCTAAAGTACCAGGATTTTCTTTCACTTGACTCCTTGGACTGTGGTCTGACCACTATCCATGAAGTCCGGATTCCTACCAGGCCAGATGCACCGCCGTCCTTTGTGCGGCAATACAAGATTCCCCTGGCATCCATAGAACCGGTCCAGGAAATCATTGACAGCCTCTTGGCTAACGGGGTCATTCGACCCTGCAACAGCACCTACTCGGCTCCGTTGTGGCCGGTACTGAAGCCTAATGGTAAGTGGCGACTAACCGTTGACTACCGGCAACTCAACAAACAGGTCCCCTTGTCTAGGTGGCCTATGGCACGCCTGGAGCAGGAGCTTCCAAAAGTGAAAAATGCTAAGTACTTTTCCACCCTTGACATTGCGTCTGGATTTTGGACGATTCCCGTCCACGAATCGGACCAACACAAACTTGCTTTCTCCTTTGCCAACCGGCAGTACACCTTCACCCGGTGTCCTTTTGGTTATTCCAACTCGCCAGCTGAGTTCAACATCTTCTTGAACAAGGCCTGCCCCGATGCTCGAGAGCGTGGGACCCTCATCTATGTCGACGACATTCTTATTCGTCGGCGTACATTGGATGACCACTTGGCCGAGCTGGACCATGTCATGGGTCAACTCGCGGCGGCAGGTGCAAAGATCTCTCTCGCCAAAGGACAGTGGTGCAGGTCGCAAGTTCAGTACGTTGGCCTCCTTGTGGGACCACAGGGAGTGCAGCCTCAGCTTGGCAGGATTCAGGGTGTTGCCACCATCACACCTCTGACGAGCGTCTCCGAACTTCGCAGCTTTTTGGGGGTCTGCAACTACTCGCGTCAGTTCGTGGAACATTACGCTGAGTTGGCACGACCTATGACTAATCTGTTGAAGAAGGATGTGGCGTTCGAGTGGGCGGAGCAGCACCAGCACGCCATGGATGACCTGAAGGCCGCGATGTGCTCGGCTCCGTGCTTGGCGCTCCCCGACTGTGACAAGGAGTTCCACCTTGAGGTTGGTTTCTCAGCTCACTGTTTGAGTGCTGGTCTCTACCAGATTCATGACTGCGACAGGCGTGTCATAGCCTATGCTAGTAAGCTCTTGACTGGACCTGAGTTGAAATACTCGGACTGTGAAAAGGCTTTGCTTTCCACCATGTGGGCAGTTAAGTACTTTGCGAACTACATTGGCGGACAGAAAATCATCATTGAGACACAGCACCAGCCGGTGACCTTCCTTAACAGTCAGCGCATCAGAGATGGTGTGGTGACCAATTCACGAATTGCTTCGTGGCTGCTGGCTCTTCAAAGCTTCGACATCGAGGTGCGCTACGCCCAGAACCGACGTAGCCCTCTTGGCATGGATTTGGCTGCATGCCAACACTGCTAGGACGACGCCATTGCGTCAGTCCCGCCAGCCAGGCCCCCTCAGGCTCTTCTAAACCACAACCACCACTACTACGACCAGTCATACTGTGCGGGTTTACCGACCGTATACGTGGATGGCAGTGCTTTTCGGCACGGTTCTGCGCCTAGTGCGGGCGTGGGTGTCATCTGGGTAGACGGTGACCACAGGGAGTCCCGATGTTACTCTCTGGGTGAGAAGACCTCACAGTATGCTGAAGTAGCGGGGATCGTGATAGCGCTATGTAGCGCTAGGGACCGTGGCTTCCCTGAACTGGTGATTTGCACTGACTCGGACTACGCGCGTCTCAGTTTCTTATGTCATCTACCAACGTGGAAGAGTAACGGGTTCCAGACCGCTAGCCGGAAGCCCGTCAAAAATCAGGCCCTCTTCAGGGCATGTGACGTTCTGGTCACTGCACTTGACATGCACATTTACTGGCGTAAAGTCAAAGGTCACTCTCGCGCACCCGGTCCTGAAAAAGAGTTGAACGATCTCGCAGACTCTTTGGCCAAACAGGGCGCGACCGATGTCCCCCTGTGGGTTTTCGACCCCGGGTGGCTTGAGGGACTTGTGTGGTCTTTCCCTGATGAGAACCAGGTGTGTGTTGTTACTCGAGCTCGGGCTGCTAAAGCGTCCGCCTCGGAACCACCCAAAGGTGCGGTGGCCGTTCAACCTGCCTATTCGGATACCGATCTTGTCAGTCTTCAATCCCAGGACCCTGCTATCAGCAGGATGATCAAGTACATTTCTGATCCTACAACCCAGCTACCAACTTCCGTCGAGCTTGATTCCGTTCCAGAGCTTCGCTCTCTCTTTCGTGTGTGGTCCACGCTGAGGGTCGTCGAAGGGCTGCTGATGCACGCCGCCAAGCCTCCTTCGCCGCCTGTCCTTGTTACTCCAAAACCGATGACGAGGGGCATGATCTCACAGGCTCATGACTCTCCATCCGCCGGTCACAAAGGCGTCAAGGCCACGTTCGGTGCCCTGTGCCAGGTTGCTTATTGGCCGGGGATGCGTCGTGACATCTCGGACCACGTCGAGCGTTGCTTGGTCTGTTGTCAGTTTCAGCCGTCCAACCCTACGCACAGAGCTCCCCTACAAGAAAAAGGGCCGACCACTCCATGGTCGGACTTGCAATTCGATTGGGTGGGGCCTCTGACCAAATCCACCAGAGGAAGTAAGTACATACTGACTGTCACAAGCGCATTCACCAAATGGGTTGAATGTTTGCCAGCACCTGATGACACGGCTAAGACTACAGCGATCCTCTTGCTGAATCACGTTTTTGCCCGCTTCGGTTTGCCCACAAGGGTCGACTCGGACAGGGGTACCCATTTCACCTCTGAGGTGATGAAACATCTTTGGGAACTGTTGGGTGTCAAGGCTAAGTTCCACATTAGCCACCGGCCCCAGTCCTCTGGACAGGTCGAAAGGGTGAACCGCACGGTTATCAGCATGTTAAAAAAGTACGTGAAAGCTAACCACCGAGATTGGGATGTGAAACTTCCGTTGGTCCTCATGGCCATACGGGCTACCCCCCATGAGTCTACAGGTGTCTCCCCGTTTGAAATGATGACGGGCAGACAAATGACTCTACCGCTTCACCTGCTGTATCAACGACCGGTTCGGTCCGACACAGCCCCGGCTTGTACGAGCGGCCAATACTTGCAGGACCTGAGGACTCACCTGCTTGCAGCATTTTCGTTCGCACAGGCATCTCTGGAAAAGTCAGCTGAAGGCAGAAAAACTTATTACGATAAGAAAGCCTCACATTCCGAACTCGATGTAGGTGATCAGGCCTGATACTACATTTTCGCTCCCAAAACGGGTAACAAGAATGCGACCTCGGGGAAGCTGACTAAGAAACTTTTGCCCAAATGGTCGGGTCCATACCTGATTACTGATAAGATCTCTCCGGTCGTGTATCAGATCAAGATCGCCGACAAGAACAAGTCGCCCGTCTACAAATGGGTACACAGGGACCATATCAAACTGCACAAGGGTCCCACAGATTTGGCCGATACCAACAACAACAATCCACCGACTTCAAAAGGGGGGTGATAAATACGTCCCGTTGGTTCCACAGATTTCTATCTCTGATAACACAAATTTGTTTGTTTGTGAGTGTGCATGGTTGTCTTCCTGTTATACGTCACGTGCAGACTTAAGGTGTGTTGAGACAGACGTGCTGTGGGCTCCTGGAGTCAGGTAAACGGCCAGGTAACAGTGAGTGGGTTAGGCCACATAGTACTGTTGTCCAAAATTTTGTTTTTTTTTTAATCTTTACTAATCACAATTCCTTAGGGGTACATTAACATGAACATGATTACTAACCACTGATTGACATTTTAGTACTGATTTACATTTCTGTTTTTTTTATAGTACCTTTGACCAGTTGATTTTAACAGTGAATATTATGTTTGTGATTATCAATTCTTTGATTTATCCCACGGGGTTATAACCAATTTTGCCCCTGTCCTGACAGCGTGTATTTACAGTGAGGATTCACTGATACCAGTTAGGGTTTCTTTCATTTTTCTGCTTCTCGCATCATCCCTTTTTGCATCTAACACAGACAGGGCTGCATCCATTTCTTCACTTCATGGGTAATTACACATAAAACTAACACATAGTACAAAAGGCACTCATAGAGTTAGGTTTTTATTATTTTTTATTTCTTTGATGACATTAAATGCACTTTTGTCGTGTCTACATTGAAGTGCCTACACTGTGCTCTCTCTCCTCTGCTGAGCTTGTGAGGATCCTGCTTCCTGGGGGTGGATCCGTGACTCGTCATCTGCATCGACTACTCCTGAGGGTGCTTCGGCTCGTTGGCCTTGGACGACTGTGGTTCCGGCATGGCTGCTGGGACACCTCATTCGTTGGGATTACAGTCAACTGCTCTTCCCTTTTTGTGGATTACGTTAAGTACTCTTTCAAAGTTAAATTTTTATTTGGAATATTACCCTGCCTGCAGATACAACAATCAATTTTAAATTGGAATACTACCCTGTTCGTGGATACGTACAAGATTTGCTCCTGCTTTGCTTTATTGCCCGTGAGGATATAAAGTTGCTGTTGCTTCGTTTGTGGCTTCCATGGGGAATGATTAATAACCTGCTGACTTGTGTTCTTCCTGAGGAGTATGCGAGACTGTTCTCCGGCGTGGGGTTCGTACCTCACCACAGATGGCTGTTCCCTTGGGATCGCATCCGGTTCTGTTGTCAAGATTCTTCATAACTTGGGTTTGTTCAACGACCAAGTGGTCTCTTGAAGGACCACATTGACCTTGAAAAGGGGGGATATGTAAGGTTATGAAGTTCATTATTTTCAGCTCCACACAGCTGCCCCTGTGCACAGTAACACCCGTGTTGAAAACGCCAAGGTCGGGTGTTCCTCAGACTGTTTACATTCCAGGAGAAGAGTCCGAAGGAGAAGAAGAACGCTTTTACTTAATCAAAGTACTTTATTTGTGATTAAAAAAATTAAGCAAAACATATGCTGATCAATAATAATCAAGTGAATGATCTGTGGAATAAAGATGTCATGATTTATGTGTTTAATGAAAACAGGACTATTGCACAGACAGACTGATCCTCATCTCCATAGAAACGCATGACACATTGTTCCAACCAATCAGAGCTTTCGGCTGCCGCAGGAGAATCTGGCTTGTTGACTTAAAGTGTCCAATCCGCTTTACTAAAACTTATCAACAATTAAGAGATATAAAACAAGGCAACGCCATTTTAAGCTCAGTTCCATTTTGACTTCAGTTCTATTCACCGTCATCCTAAAGAAAAGCACAGCCTGGCCAGATGTGTTTTCTTCTTTAAACTAAGAACTGTGAAGTTGGAGATTTTCGTCGTTTAACAACCAGACGACATCCTTTCAAAATAAGAGCACCTGCTGACGCTGCCGATTGGTACCGGGGTCGACCCTTCAGACGGGCTTTGACGTGCTGCGACCGCTGCTTCGACAGCTCCAGTACACATCCGAGGTTCGTGGACCTGGCATTTCCTGATCTACCTGGGAGGCCCCCACTGGGTACGTACACGGCAAAATAGCGGCTCATGTCATCACTTTATAAGCCTCGTGATATCTAGTCATAACAAAGACGACCAGATTCAATGACGTCAGCCTAAGGAGTCTGAACCAACCACACACACACGCACCAACACAACATCCAAATCCATTTTCATCCATCACAGAGTTAGTCCTGGTAGATTGTTAAGAATTTATAATTAAGAAATTAAAGATTCTCAAACAATCCCAACTCTCTCTCTTTTCTTGTCTCAAAGTCAATACAGAGTGTTTAATTAAACTCCCTGATGATAAAAACAGCCTATTCTTCTGATTATAAAAAGTGATCTACTTACAGTGTATTAAAATACAACTCTAGATAGTTACATCACTCTATTCCGTTACAACGGGTAGGTGAGGCTATGAAACCAGCTGAGACAATTAGGTTTGTGTGTTTACTGCTGATGAGGATAAACACGATGGAAGTCTGAAACGTGACTCGGCTGCGAGTTTTCAGCTCTGCGTTCATCAACAGAAACGTGAGCTCAGTTTCCAGGAGAACCCAGAACCTGATGATGATCCCACCAGAACAAGGAGACAGATTTTCCCGTTCAGTCACGGAAACACAACATGGCTGCAGCTTCCTTCAGCTCAGATCCACTTCGTCTGGAAAAAATCTGTTACATAAGTGTTTTCACTCTGAGCCTTTGTGTCGTCTCAGAGAGGAGAGAGGGCCCAAGGACAAGTGACACACACACATGCACCTTCACGTTTCTGACTGGTTCTGATCCATCAAAAGAGAACGTAAACGCTGCTGCGTCAGCTGATGAGAGATGATCCTTTATTTAGAAGAAACATCACAGATTTTCATTTCCAGCCCAGAACTCAAGGCAGCTGCATTCATAACGGAAGTTTAATCAAACGGATGTGAAAATGTTTTCAGTAAAAACACTTGCAGGTAAATAATCCAACAGCTGTTTTCACTGTGTGTAGATGTCTGTATGAAGATTAAAAAGTGTAATAATGATAATACCAATGCATCGTAATTAAAACAGCCTGGTTATTGTTGACCTGAGAAATATTTATAAATCAGCTAAAATAACGTTGACAGCAGTTATGAGCTAGGCCCGCAGAGGGCAGTACAGCGTTTATGAAACAGGTCCTAGAGGGAGGTAGGAGGAAGGCAGAATAAAGACCTGTGGTGTTTTCTTCTCTCTGGCTTGGTCTCATCTGACTGTGGAACAGACGCTGGTACCGATGGTACCGGTGCTGCTGGTTCCAGCCTCCTGGACCTACTGATTCTGCAGAGACCAGCTGCGTTTTCCGGACCTGTGACAGAATGTCGGCTTGCGGAGCTCCAAACCCTCCTCGGTGAGGTCTCCGTCACGTGAAACTTTGACCACGCCCATCTTGGGTTGGAAGATTTTGCTCTTGCATCCCTCTGGGTGATATGATAAATATTCCTTCCTCTCTCTTTGGTTTCCCACACAGCTGTCTGCACCGTCTTCATCACTGCTGTCGGTGATCAGAACTATCTCAGCTTGGACACCTTCCTCTTCATCTGCAGCGTCCTCGTAGCCCATGAAGACCATGGTGATGGATTCGGTGTTGGCTCGGTTCTCCGGGTGGATGGGTATGTGTCTGGGAGAATTGGCTGATCTCTCTATTAGAGCAGCAGACTCATGGTTGACTAAAGACGGGCTGAGTCCACTGGGAGACCCATAGGTAGGTGCAGGTGTTCCCCCAGACCTGACTGTAACCTGGACAGGAGCCACAGAGTTTGGACTGTTGGCATCGGTGTTCTTGAAGGTGGATCCCGGTGGAGATGTCTGACTGAACTTTGACCAAAGATTCAGATTCCTTTGATTCTGTCCTGAAGTGCTACAGCAGAGTGTCTTGGCGCCTGAAGGGAGGTCTGGTTGTGGTATTTGCGGGGGGGTCTGTTCTTTCAGGTCTTGGCTGCACTGAGTTTTGCCTTTGAGGTGTGATTTGGTTGGTGTCCGAGGTGTTGGCGGTCTGCTCGTACCCATGTAAGGTGCTGAGAAGACAGGCTGATGATACTGCACCCCCTCCTCAATGGCCTGATGCAGAAGCTCCTCCACCTGGGTGGGGGTCATTACCTCCACAGCTCCTCCGGGACTTTGGTCTCTCTCAGACTGCAGAGCGTACACAGACTTCCGCCCATCATCATACACCTTTAGCCCCTCCCCCTGCATTGACTCGTGGCTTACAGCTGCTGTAGAGAGCACCTGGTTTCTGCCTGTTTTAAAATCATGCTCTATGCTGATTTTAATAGCAAAGGTGGCTGCAAAAAAAAACACAAAAAAAGTCTTAGGATAAAGAATGGAGTCACTAACTATAAAGATAATTCTTTTTTTTAGAATTTTTAGATGAAATCTGATTTGTATCTGACATTCTTGCTCAGCACCTGCTAGCTTTAGCTTCATGGACTATTACTAAAATGTTCTGAACAAATGTTGCCATACCTCGCTTGGCTTCGTCACCATCTTGACATACCGGGTGCCTTTTTTCTGGGGCTTGTGAGACGTCTTTGATGGACGTGGGGACATAGTGTGTCTCAGCTAAGAACAAGACATTACCAGTAAAATGAAAACATGAAAGAGCCACAGCATGGTAGACATAAACAACACCCAGACATTCTTCCACACAGCTGCTCATTTAGTTTGAAGCCCATCATTCCAGCTCACTAAGACAACGAGTGAGACGCGAGGAGGCCAGTTTTTAACAATCACAAACCTAAATTGCCATAAGTCTCATTTGACAGAACTGGACACAGAGACCTTGGTTTCATTCCTGAGCTCACATGTTGATGCTGCGTGAGTAACTCAGCAGATCAGAAGATCTAAAGGGCGGAAACAAAAGCAGGGGAATGTGAAATGCTAAGCTAAAGCTAACATAGCACCAGCTCTCCCTCCTCAGCATTTTCCTCTCAGATGTGCAGTTGTTGACAAGCACAACAGGCGAGTCAGCAAGGGACTTTTGCACTAGCGTCGGGATATCCACAGAATCATGGAATGGAATGTTCCAGAGTTCTGCTGGGGTTGCAGCATCAGAGCCAGTGGTTGTTAAAACCTGAAGGAGTTGATAAAGAAGGCGGGTTTGTTCCGGGGATGGTTCTTGAACCTCTAGAGAGCATTGCATGCTGATCCACCAGCTAACCCACACCAAAACACAGGGTAACCATCCATGCTGGTTTTTCAGCAGGGCGGATCGTCCTCTTCAGTAGACAATAACTTCACATCAGTGTCTTCAGTCCAAGACTTGCTCAGACCTGATGGCAGATACAAGATCCTTTATGTTCATAGCTAGTTGGGACCAGACAGAACCTGCTTAGAGAACCCAATAGAACCAGTTAGAACCTGATAGAACTTACTCAAAACCAGACACAGACTCTGCAGAAACTTGAAGAGAAGCTTCACTGAAAAACCATTTTCACTGATTATGTAGATCGGTCACAGCTGCAGGCTGAACGTGAAAATGATCATCTACCACATTTATTTTTTATGTTCAACTTTATTTATTCAAATTGAAAAAAGAATACAGAAAACACGCAGATATACCCATCCAAGAATTTCCTGCATTAGCTTCTGATAGAAAATAGACGGAAAAATGATTGGATCAGAAAATTCTGACATATCTACGTCCCACTGTCACTTAACACTCATGGACTCACCCAGGCTGCAGTTGGTTTAGCGTCCAGGAAACAGCAGAGAACGTCTTGGCTAGTAGAAGCTAAATGTTAGCATTAGCAGCTCCACCACACAGCAGAACTCTTTCAGGCTTGTGTTATTTGTGGAGATTAAACATCAACGTTATCGAACAGCCAGTGGTAGAGTTGCGTTGCTGACGTCAAATTAGAGGTGAGATGTCCAAATATCATGAAATAAGAGTCCAAATAGTCATCTCAAGCTCCTCCAGCTGACGTCCTCTATCCTCAAACAAGAGCATCTGAGCTTTTATTCCCCACAATACAATTTACACGGCATTCATTCCCACTAGAAACAACTGCAAATGTGTTAAAATATGAGTGAATTTGATCTTTAAACAATAGAGAACTGCAAGAGGGGACCACAACATCACAAATGGAAGTGATGGGAGATGGTGTCTAAGTCTAACAGATGAAACCCTGATAATTTACATTTAATCTAAAGTTGTCAAACAAAATACAAAGAGCTTAAAATCCTCAAGAGATTAAACTTGTGTGTACAGTCTAAGTAGAAGTCTTTAAGAAAAGAAACAAACAAACAAAAACCCCAACAAATCAGCTACTGAATATCAGTGGAAACTTTATTTCAACTGGATTTAAATGATAGTTTCAAAAATAATGGGCCCCAAAAAAGATGAGCAACCAGTCAGAAAATGTAAAAATAAACATTTTACTGAGATCAGCTGTTAGTGTAACACTGTGTGTCAAACGAGCTAAAATCTTATAAAGGTAGAATATGGAACACTGACACTGGCAAACTCTGGTGTTCAGAGGTGGTATTGCCACAACAGAACTAATTTTCTGGCCGTTGGGATGTTGGTTCACTGCTGACACGTTCCAGCACCATGTTCAGGGACAACCCCTACAGGATAAGGACTAACTTCTGCTAATACGTTTATTTTACAACAGTATTTACTGTTAGAACATCTTCTGGGCTCAGAATCAGCTGCTTGACTTTTCAAGTCTGCCATTTTACACAGTCCCAGCCTCGCCTTGCTGAGCTGACTTTTTAGCTCAACGGTGCCCTCTAGTGGCTGGTAGATGTAAACATAAACACGGTGTTGTGCCCGACAGAATAAAAATTTGATTATTTATCTTTTAAAATATAGTTTTAAAAGGAGAAACTGTACATTCATTCTGCACACCTCTGAACGCCCGGCTGAGGTTTATTTTTTTTAAATACAGCTTTTTATTAAAATGTTCCATGTTCTAACTTTAACGTGTGAGTGCTGCCTAATCATAGAGCATGTTTAAAACATATTAACTTAGACATAACAGAAAGGAAAGGTGTTTTTACCTGCCTGGAACTCTGCGATTAGCTCCTACACATGAAGACAGAAGAGTTTTGGACCAAAGATGTTACAGTTGAAATGATCAACACAACCAAAGGCCAGCAGAAGGACAAACAGACTGAAGTCACCAGGTCTGGTTAATCCTGCACCCACACCCTCCATGTGAGTCCGTCACGGTCCAGAGGAGGTGTTAGAAACAAGCCGGGTTAGAGGAACAACCACAAGCAGCAAACAGCAAGAAAATGACGCAAAACGAACTAGAAAGTTCCCCAAGAACCTCTGATGTTCCTGCCCCTTGGTGCATCGTTCCCAACGTCTGTTTTCATGTATGGTTTAGATCTTTCCCAAATGTGTCATAATAACCCTTTGACAAGTAAAATATCAGTGATTGTATGAAGAGAACAGATGGATAAAAACCGTGATCGATGTGATCCTCCCTTCCGGTCTGTTATCGTTCACACTTTAAACTCCTGGTCTTTGTTTTCAATTTCTTCCAGGGTGGTGCTCCCTCCTATCAGCCACGCTCCTGAGCAGACATTCGCCATCACGCGCTCTGCGCTCCTCTGACCAAGGCCTGCTCGCTGTCCCTCATTCTAGGTGTCATACTCGTAGGGACCGGGCTTTCTCAGCCCTAGCCCCGTCACCCTGGAACCAGTTGCCACCCTCAGTCAGGCTGTCCCCATCTCTGCCAGTCTTTTAAGAGTCGCCTAAAAACCCACCTCCTCTGCTTGGCGTTCCCTGAACGTGTTTGAGTTTGGCCCTCTTTTATGTTGATTTTATGTCCCTGCTTTCATTGGTCTCTTTACCCCTTGTTTTACCCATTTGCTTCTACTTTAATGTTTTACCCTTTTTGCACTATTTGAATTGCTTTTATTATCAATTTATTCATCGTGTTTCACATTTCTCATGTACCATGTTCAGTGCCTTGGGATCCTGACTGGGTCGCGGAAGGCGCTTTATAAATAAAGCTTTGATTGATTGATTGATTGATTGATTGATCCTTTCTTTTAACAGGATTCCAAAGTGGAAATCTCTGGAGGGATCTCAGGTTGTTACTGGGATCTGCTGGATTATTCTGCTCCAGTGGGGGGTTTTCTAGTTCCAACTAGAGACAGATTAAAAACTGATCCCCAGACAGTTCAGTCTAACTCACACCTTCCTGCATCAGTCTAAAAACACCCACAAGTGGATCGGTCCAACATAACCGCGCCTACCAACATCAATGACTTCTCAGGAGGAGTAATGCAGACATGTAGTCTGCATATTCCAGCAATAAATTACAAAGCTACACAGGTGAGAAGCACATAATTTCCATGGAAATAAAGAAATCCAGTTGCCTACTGAAGCTAAAGGATTACTATGAGCTGGATGACTGACGGCCATCACTATCATAGGTTTAGGTCCATCCATCCATTCATCCATCCATTCATCCATCCATTTTTCTTCCTCTTATCTGGAGCCGGGCCATGAGGGCAGCAGCCTAAGTCAAGAGGTCCAGACTTTCCTCTCCCCAGCCACTTGGGCCAGCTCCTCCGAGGGAATCCCAAGGCGTTCCCAGGCCAGGTGTCCTGGGTCTCCCTTTAGGCCTCCTCCCGGCTGGACGTGCCTGAAGACCTCACCAGGGAGGCGTCCAGAAAGCATCTTAACCAGATGCCTGAGCCACCTCAACTGGTTCCTCTCGATGTGGAGGAGCAGCAGATCTACTCTGAGCCCCTCCCGGATGACAGAGCTTCTCACCCTATCTCTAAGGGAGAGCCCAGCCACTCTGCAGAGGAAACTCATTTCGGCCACTTGTATCCGCGATGTTATTCGTTCGGTCACTACCCAAAGCTCATGACCACAGGTGAGGGTAGGAACGTAGATCGACCGGTAAATCGAGACCTTCGCCCAAATCTCTCTTCACCAGGACAGACTGGTACAATGCCTGCATCACTGCAGATGCAGCACCAACACGCCTGTTGATCTCCCGCTCCAGCTTTCCATCACTCGGGAACAAGACCCCGAGATACTTAAACTCCTCCACTTAGGGCAGGACCTCATCCCAGACCCGGAGAAGGCATTCTGCCCTTTTCCGAATCCAGACCATGGTCTCAGATTTAGAGGAGCTGATTCTCATCCCAGCTGCTTCACACTCGGCTGCAAACCGCTCCAGCGAAAGCTGAAGATCACGTTCTGATGAAGTCCACAGGACCACATCATCTGCAAAAGGCAGAGACCTGATCCTCAGGCCACCAAAACGGATGCCCTCAACACCTTGGCTGTGCCTACAAACCCCTGCCCATAAAAGTTAAGAACAGAACCGGTGACAAAGGCCAGCCTTGGCAGAGTCCAACTGTCACCGAGAGCTAGCTTACACATTTAGGTTTCGTTCTGAGTTTAGGGAGTTATACCCCTTAGCATTCCAGTGTCCCGCCCATGGGACAAAACCCCACTGCATTCATTAAATCTGGAAATTTAAGGAGTTAAAGTCCATACAAAATATTGAAATTTGATTCTAAATGTTTAGATTTAAATTGATGTTTTTAACGAAAAATAAAATGCTGTTCACATTTAAAATATAATAATCAGTCTACCTCATACCCAGTGTTGGGAGTAACGCGGTACAAAAGTAATTAATTACTGTACTGCATTGCTTTTAGCTGTAATGTGGTAATGTAAGGCATTACAGGGAAAGAAAATGGTAATATTTACTCGGTACAATTGTCAGTAACGCGGTAATTACAATGCATTTTTAAACCCAGAATCAAGACGTGGGTTTCTTAAAAATTAAAATTGCGGAAAGCCCAAAGTAAAGATCCGGTATCTACATATATTACGTCATTTATGGACTCCGCTTTGCAGGCATTCTATGAGCAGAGAGGACGCAGCGGTAATGGCTCAAATACTCCAACTGCATCCAGCGCGCGGCCGCTGTTATATTCACAAAATCGCTCCACCAAAAAGAAATAATTCACTTGCGATCGTTCATATCAGCCCATATTCTCTGGTACTTCATGTACTTTTCTGACGTGCTTTGCCTCAGCTGAGTTCATAATCTATGCCCTCGCCTGGTGATTTCAACTCATTACTGCTGGAGCGCAGCGCATATGAAGCTTTTTTTTTTTGCGTTTGGTGGATGCCTTTGGTTGATTGGTTAGAAAGTAGGAAGTCTAGGAAACAGTTTTTCTGGAAGACGGAGAAAACATGCAGCATGCAGGAAGGTTAGAGAGAGAAAGGGCAGGAAATTATTCAAATAAAATCAAGAAAACAAAACAAAGTGCTTGAAAAGAAAAAAAAAGTAGGTAGATTTATCCCCAATACACATTTTTACCAATGAAAAGCAATAATATGTAAGCATTTAATATTTATACATGTGATAGAATCAGATCACCCCAGAAGCCAGTCCCACATCCAGGGCCGTATCAAGGCATTTGGAGACCAAGGCAAATATAGGCTTGGAGCCCCCACCACCTCACTCCCTACTCAGTTAATATAAGATGGCAGCGTGCTGAGAGTACAGATTGTTGTTGCATTTATTTAATAAAGAACTGTTATTATATCTGACTGTTTTTAACAGCCATCCTAGCTTAGACACCACATCGCCTTCGTCTGGATGTGTCATGAGTTCACTGAGCATCACATGACCTAATTCCTATTGAAATTGTTTCGGTGAAAGTAACTGAAAGTAATGCAAAAGTAGTGTAATGCCTTACATTTTAAAATCAGTGATATTGTAATGTAATCAATTACTTTAAAATGAGGGTAACAAGTAATAAATTATGCATTACAGTTTTGAAGTAACTTGCCCAACACTGCTCATACCCACTCTTCAGAGAGGGAATCACCAATGAAATCTGCATGTTTTGGCATTCATGATGATTTATTTTATTAATATTTTTCCATAAAGTGGCTCCTAAAAACGATCCCACTGTGGTTTTAAAACCAACCAGCCGATCTGACCCAGAACCTGCACATCCAGGTTATGACTGATGTTTATGTCTTCATGAGGAACATTAATCCACATGCTTCAGGCCTCCAGAGATTTGCTGTTAGTTATTAAGAATTTCATAAATATTGCAGGAATATTCAGAAACAGAACATGTATGAAGTCATCTAACATGTCTGACTTAGGTGAGACACTGAGTGTTCCTCTGCCCTGCTCTCTCGTTAACATTCTTGTGTGATGCTGCAACAGTAATGGACAGACTCATCCAGCCACCATCATGGTCAGGTTCTAGAGTTCCTTTTGGTTTTTATCTTTCAGTGGTGAGCAGATGGCAGCATTTAGGAGCGCTGCAGTAGAGTTATCAAGACTCAGCATCAGTGTTAGTGAGACGTGCAGCTCTAGTTGGACCCTACCTTGATGATGTCCTCTGGCGTCCTCTCCACCTCCTTCAAGCGCCTCAGAACCACCTCCTCATTGGCAGAAATGTTCAGCTCTTGTGTCTCCAAGTCTTTGATCTCTTTTTCTATTCTGTGAAAAAGAAAACAAAAAGTTATGGAACAGAAAAAAAAACATTGTAAAATATTTATGGACACAAAAACAACAAAGCAGAAGAAAAAGGTTCTGAACAAATTACCCAGAATGCCCTTTGTGTTTTGCGACTCCCTTTAACAAATCTAAATGGATCAGAACCTTAAAAACTGACTGCAGTTATTAGAGGGACTGCCTATCATCACATAGAGCTAGACTCATTTATTAGAGGCTTTTTTTATCTGTAAATAAATAAATAAATCTAGGAAAATGTGTTCACTGTAAAAAAAAGATTTTCCGACTTAACTTGACTCAGTCTAGATTCCCTGTTGCTTTGAGTCCGCTAAAGGGAAACGGCAGTGTGAGCTTGCTTTTAGCACCCCCTTGTGTCCGTTTGTGGAACCGAAAGCAAAACGTATCTCCTCGCTGTGCGTTCTTCGTTTCAACACCTTAATCTTCAGGTGTCAAAAGGTGCTTTTCTGCTCCAACACACCTGGTTTCAATCAGCAGGTGATTAACAGGCTTCTGGAGAGCCTGATGAGCTGCTGCAGGTGAATCAACCATGTTGGAACAGGGAAGCAACAAAAAGATGCAGGATACCGGCCCTCACGGACTGGAGTTCGACACTTCTGCCTTAATCTAACAGCTGAAACATCTCCCAGCCTTCCGCAGTGTCTACAAGAGTGATTCATCACTAAATTAACTCTAACCCCGGTTTCACACTGCAAGCATCAGTGGAACGGAACAGCAGCGGAGCGGCTCACTTGTGAACTTCAAAGCGGTCCTTTTCACACCGGGAGAGTCTTGACCGCGGCACGGCTTCCTCGCTGCACCTCGCTGTACCCGCGAGATTCTAAAATCCCTCGAGACTTCAGACACCTTCCTCATTGAGAGATCCCAACCCCCATGAGGAATCACACCGTTGCACTTCTCGAAAGAAACTGGCGGTAAACAAAGCCGTTCGGTCACACGTGCTGACGTAAGTTATATATACCATCGCAACGTTGCATTTTATTTTGAAAATAATCAGGGATTTTGCACTGAAACCATGTGGCTTCCTGTCTCGCACTATGTGAACTGCGGAAATTGACGTGTCCCAGAAGCGGCTCGCGGAAAAAATAGAACTCAATCCTATCTTTAGCGGCGCGGTGCGGCATGCCGCTTCCGGGACGCGCCTGAAAATTGCTGCGTCGCAGCTGGTTTGAAACACTCCATAGACTAAAATTGGATTCTATTTGAAGCAGTGCTGCCTTGCTGCCGTTCCGTTCCGCTGATGCTTGCAGTGTGAAACTGGGGTAAGGCATAATTAGGGACATTTTTGTCCATTAGGGCAGTTTTCCCCTTTTCTTTCAACACCATTTTTGCATTGTTTGTGCATATGGTATACATTTTTGTCGCAAAACCGCTCTCTCTTTTGAGATTTGAGAGTTTTGAAAACAGACCAAGGGAACACTATGAAAAAAAACACTGCCCTTTTGTGAACTTTGAGGACAAAATGGGCCGCTCGTAAAAGTGGCTGTAGAAAAATCACACATTCATATTTTTTAGCTACTTATTCATAGATCTGTTAAACCAGAGGCCCCCAATCCCCGGGCCACGGACCGGTACCGGTCCTTGGGTCAGATACCGGGCCGCACAGTGTTTTCACATGGAAAAAAAAATTACACAGTGAATTTTATTTTGAAAAATGACCAGATTCACTTCATTACACCCACGTTCCTCTCACTCTTGACGCATGCGTAGAAGCTTGCCCGGGTCACGTTGTACGGTACCGCTCAAAACACATATGTGGCAAACATCTCTCTAATGAGGCAATGAAGCCTTCAAAACTGCTTCGCCACTTGGAGACCAAACACCCAGCATTAAAAGGCAAGCCTTTGTAGTATTTTGAAAGAAAAAAACATGAGCAAGAAGGGCAGGAGAAATTACTGAGAGCCACCACATCAACAAACGTAAGTGCATTAAAAGCATCATACTTGGTGGCTAACCGAATTGCTAAGGCTAAAAAGCCTTTCACTATTGGTGAAGATTTGATCCTCCCTGCCACTAAAGACATTTGTCGTGAACTTCTTGGAGAAGCTGCTGTAAAAAAAATAGCACAGGTGCCTCTTTCAGCCAGCACCATCACTCGACGCATTGAGGAAATAGCAGATGACATTAATTCACAACTGTTGGAGAGGATTAATGCATCACCGTGGTATGCACTCCAGGTAGAAGAATCTACAGATATTGAAAACAAAGCAATTCTACTTGTTTATGTTCGATATCTGTATCAGGAGGACCTGCATGAGGACATGTTATGTGCACTATCGTTGCCGACAAAAACCACAGGCGAAGAACTATTCAAGTCACTGGATGATTATGTATCAGGAAAACTGAAATGGTCCTATTGTGTCGGCATATGCACAGACGGTGCTGCCGCCATGACCGGATGGCTGTCTGGTTTAACTGCTCGGATTAAAGAAGTTGCCCCTGAATGCGAGTTTACGCATTGTATAATTCACAGGGAAATGTTGGCTAGCCGAAAAATGCCACCAGAACTTAGCTGTGTATTGAAAGATGTTGTCAAAGTTATTAACCACATCAAAGCACATGCCCTTAACTCGCGCCTGTTCGAGCAGCTTTGTGAGGAGATGGACGCAGAGCACAGACGCCTTCTTTTATACACAGAAATAAGATGGTTATCCCGAGGGAGATCGCTGACCAGAGTGTTTGAATTACGAGAGCCGCTGCAGAGATTTCTCTCAGAAAAAAAGTCACTGCTGGCAGCGCATTTCAGTGATGAGCAATGGGTTGCAAAACTTGCTTACTTATGCGACATATTCAGCGCTCTCAATGAACTAAATCTGTCACTTCAAGGGAAAATGACAAACGTCTTCAAGTTGGCAGATAAAGTAGCTGCATTTAAAGCAAAACTGGATCTGTGGGGATGGCGTGTGAACAGGGGGATATTTGACATGTTTCCAACATTATCAGGACAGTTGAAAGAGCCTGAGCCGTCATGCTCCCAGCTGATGCAGGATCACCTGTCTGCGCTTTTAAAAGAGTTTGATCGCTACTTTCCAACCACAAAAGACCCACGCATGACCAAGGAATGGGTTCGTGACCCATTTGTACACAAACCAGATGAATCAAGCCTCTCTGTGCAAGAAGAAGATCAACTGCTGGAGATCACAAATGATGGCGGACTGAAAAGAATGTTTGAGACGACGGCTCTGCCAGTTTTTTGGATTAAAGTCATGGCGGAATACCCCGAAATCGCCACAACAACATTGAAAACCCTGTTATATTTCCAACATCCTACCTGTGTGAAACAGGGTTTTCTGCAATGACAGCAACTAAAACCAAATTACGGAATAAACTGGACATAAGCAACACACTTCGGGTTTCATTATCTCCCATTACTCCTAGATGGGACCGTCTCGTCACACAGAAACAAGCTCAAGGCTCCCATTGATGCAGCCTTGGTGAGTTGTATTTTTCATTCACTTTATAATTGTTTTTGGTGAATCTTACCTTGAAAGCATGTTTTTAAATTGCCATGTAAACCAAGGCCATTAGGGAGAGTGGAAATGCAATGTTGGTTAAGACTTAACTTAACGGGTTAAAACTTAACCAACATAACCGTTAAGTAGATGGTAGAAGAAGAAGAAGAAAATATCATTTCTATAGCGCCTCTCAAGATAAAAATCACCAGGCGCTTCACAAAAACAAAAAATATAAAAATTGTAAAAATAGAAAAAAAGCATTTTGAAAATGTTTCAAAATATATTTAAAATTAGCAAGAATAAGCAATTGCAATTTAAAATAAAAAATGTTAAGAAAGAGAGAAAGAGAATAGGAAAGAGGGAAATCAGTGGATCCTGAGGAAGGCGGAACAGGTGGAGAGAGCCGAATAAAGAGAGAGTGGTGAAGAAGGTCATACAAAACCCAGCTTGAACAAGTGAGTCTTCAGCTGCTTTTTAAAGGAGACCACTGAGTCCACTGATCTCAGGCTCAGGGGGAGAGAGTTCCAGAGTCTGGGGGCCACAGCAGCAAATGATCTGTCACCTTTGGTCTTTAGCCTGGTGCGCTGACCTCAGGGACCTGCTGGGGGTGTAGGGACTAAGAAGATCACCAATGTAAGATGGTGCTTGTCCATGTAAGGCCCTATAGACCAGAACTAGGATCTTGAAATGAACCCTGAAGTTGACTGGCAGCCAGTGAAGCTGGAGGAGAAGCGGGGTGATGTGGGTGTGTTTGGAGGACTTGGTCAGAAGCCGAGCACAGGCGTTCTGAACCACCTGTAGACGGTTCAGGGAGGTTCTGCTCAGACACGTGAAAAGAGAGTTACAGTAGTCTAAGCGTGAGGAGATGAAGGTGTGGAGAACTGTCTCAATTTCAGAGCGAGACAGAATGGGACTCAGTTTAGCAATGTTCCTGAGATGGAAGAAGGAAGAGCGAACAAGAGAACTAGTAGTGTGTGTTCATGCTGATGAGGTTACAAGTGCACATTGGATTCACGTTTATTGTTGCATTTAAAAAATACCTGTAGTGAACCTGGGTAGGCTCTGTCAATTATGTAGAGTAATGGTTTAGGCTCTTTTATGAAAGATGAACCATTCTACATATTAATTGGAGATATTAATTTTAATAAATTAATAACCAAATTTTATAGTTTTAAGAAGACTCAAAAGTTGTTTTCATCGATAAACTGTCGATAATATCCGTGGGTCTGTGTTTCAGTTCAATGAAGAGACAAGTTTGAAAGTTAAAAGATTTAATTCTCCAAATTAAACTAATGATTTTGAAATGACAAACATAGGAAATAACAATCAACGTTGACAACTTTGTTGAACAATCTTTAACAGTTGATATTTTAAACTTGCTCAAATAGACCTTGTGTTGAATGTGTGAGAATTGAAAATGAGGTGAGATGAATGCATGTGTGCATCTGATTTTGCTCCAGGAAGAAACAGGTGTCTGAGTGAAAAGTGATGGTTTGAATAAACATAGGTTTTGTTGGAAAAGATGCATCAAACGCTATCTATTGTGTTCTGCCTCACCGTACGAGGACCCTCGTTCAGATCCGGAACGTCAAAGGACGATATTTCATCCAGGACACACCTCGGCTGGCAGAGGAGACAAAGGTGTGCGGCGATCCGGTCCAGAGATGCCCCCCCGGTACACGTGATGATGAAGCGTTTGCAGATGCGCTTTCTTAAGTTTAATTTACTCAGAAAATCAAAAGACTCTGGACGGGTCTGCGTTAGCGGTTGCAATTCAGCTATTCCTGTCTGGCTTGCCAGGAATTGCGTGAGGGGGGGAGAAAGGAGCCGCAGCTCCGTTCCCCGTTGGCGTTGTTCACAAGTCCTCCCTCTTTCGTTGACCAACACCGAACTGAATCATCAACTGAAAACTTACCAAAAGCCTTTCTCTTCTCAAAGCAAAACTTGTGCATCAGACCAAATGTGTTTTGGAGTTTACTGTGAGAGAGTGTGTGTGTGTGAAGGTCATTATAACATCTTCAAACATTATTTAATTAAGCATTGATTCATTAGTTATTATGATTACCCAAAGCATAATAATCATTCATTTGATTAAAACACATTTATAATGAGCAAAGTGATAATACTGATCATTTAACAACTTAAAATAAAGGAAAGGAAGTTTAAGACTTTGTTATGTTATGACTAGCTTTTCCATGAGAACCCATCTTCTGGCACTGCAGGTGTTCAGATGTTATGGTTTCTCCCAGACTCGCTGGCGTTCAGGTCTTAATCTGTGGGTGAAAGTTCTCAGCGACCCAGCTCTTGACCCAGCCGGGCAAAGTATAACCTTTGGCACAGAAAACCCATATTTCCTCATGTTACATACCACAGTGTTTAAGCTGGTCATGTGATATTAATTTGTATTTATCTGCTACATGTTAAAGACCGGTCCGTGAAAATATTGCCTGATGCGAAACCGGTCCCTGGTGCAAAAAAGGTTGGGGACCACTGTGTTAAACAACTTCAGCTCTACTAAAATCTATAAAAAACTTTAACACTTAAAATTCCAGTTTGATTACTCAATGTCATTGTTCCAATTTGTAAAAAATGCAAAACTGAGTTATTATAAATGTGTTTATTAAAAAATAAGGATAAATGGATAAAAGTTCTTCTAACCAATTTTATACATTTTCGTAGATTATTACATTAAATTGAATTAACATGAAATTTAAAGTTTTTATAACAGGACTGACAAAGTCACATTGACTCAATTTAACTTCAGTTGTTTGGCTCAAGATAAAATTCTCCCTTTTAACTTATTTTTCCAAGTCGTCCATCCATCCATTTTCAGCCACTTACCCGGAGTCGGGTCACGGGGCAGCAGCCTAAACTGAGAGGCCAAGCCTTCCCTCTACCCAGCTACTTGGGCCAGCTCCTTCAGGGGTTACCCAAGTAATGATGGAGACACCAAAGCTTTCCAAACCATTAGACAAATATGAAGCAAATGGTTTGGAATGGTTCAGTGTTGTGAAACATTGAACCCAGTAAAAATGAGTGATATCTGCTAGCCAGACTTCAACATAGCATCGGCACGTCTCACCAAAGGCAATGAATTTCTGTCCAAATCAGTCAGTTTCTGTCTTTGACATTTTTGATGTAGCTGTGTTACTGAGTGTCTGCCCCAGCTAAATTACTATATAGCAGCAAACATCAGGAGTTATGAATAGGGATGGTCAGAGAAGATGAAGAAGACTTCTATGATCCAATGCTTCTTTCTAATCATGGAGATAACTATTGTAGACGCTTTTTCTCCCAGTACAGCTCACTGCAGAAACACATGCACAATTCATTTTTTCGCTGATGCTGATTAATAAACTTCTCTGTCTGTAGCACGGAGCTGCCAATCTGTGTGTGTGTGTGTGTGTGTGTGTGTGTGTGTGTGTGTGTGTGTGTGTGTGTGTGTGTGTGTGTGTGTGTGTGTGTGTGTGTGTGTGTGTGTGCCTGTCCTCTGCATCGGAGCTCTTGCCCCGGCGAGCAGACAGCTGACCGGGGAAAAAACCTGTGCATGGCACAAGATTATGAGGACACACTCAGCACATTAATAAAATAATGTGGTTTAGAGTCTCCAAGAGCAACACAGCTCCTGCCCGTCTTTGTTTATCTTATTATGGAGGACACAGCGGACTTTCTCGCACATATTAAACGTCGCCAAGTGGCTCGAGAGTTTTTGTATTGCTGAGAAGTCCCTCGAGTTTACATGTGAACACCGCACCGCCCGTTTGAGAGCAACTCACTCTATCCAGCCCCACCCAACCCTGATCATGCTGATGCTAATGTGTAAGCGCCATTAGTCCTTCCAGCATGTCCTGGGCCTTCCCTTGGGCCTCCTCCCAGTTGGACATGCCTGGAAAACCTCACCAGGGAGGCGTCCAGTCTGCATCCTGATGAGATGCCGGAGTCACCTCAACTGGCTTCTCTCGATGTGGAGGAGCAGCAGGTCTACTCCAAGCCCCTCCCGAATGACCGAGCTTCTCACCCTATCTCTAAGGGAGAGCCCAACCACTCTTTAGAGAAAACTCATTTTGGCCGCTTGTATCCGCAATCTTGTTCTTTTGGTCACTACCCAAGACTCATGAACATAGGTAACAATTGGAACGTAGATTGACCATTAATTCAAGAGCTTTGCCATCTGGCTCAGCTCTCTCTTCACCATGACAGACCGGTACAACGCCCGCATCACTGCAGACACAGCACCAATCCACCTGTCGATCTCACGCTCCTTTCTTTTCACTCGTAAAAAATAAATTTAAACTCCTCTACTTGAGGCCTGGAGAAGGCATTCTACCCAGTTTTGATTCAAGACCATGGTCTCGGATTTAGAGGAGCTGATACTCATCCCATACCCACCCCATTGTAGTGCCATTTAAAACATTCCTTTCACACAAATAACAAAGAAAAAAGTTCTGTTTAAGTTTTGTTTTTCAGATAAATTTACCAAAATAAAAGCTTATAAGAAAGAAACACTGGCTGGAATTTAGCATTTTTACACAAATGAAAGTTCATTCACATCTTTAGAGAAAATGTCAAGACAACAAAGAATGATTCTGATACAGTAACAAGGTTCAGAAAATTTAAATATCCATGTATTATGAGGGATTTTTAAATGTGCATCAGCTTGGGAACATCACTTATGGCACCTGAGATGTGTCTCTTTATCAGATTTGCTCTGCATCACGGGTACACGAATGAGACAGCTTAACCCCTCTACTGGCTCACTGACCACATCACCTGGACCAGATTTCTAAACCTTTCAAAAACTATATATATATCAGAACAATGTGAAGAAGAAAAAGAAAGAACTAAAAAAGTTTCCAGCAGTTAGATAAATAAACAAATAAATAAATAAATAACCAACACAGAGGATTTCTATTTAAAAGGTGAAGCAACCAGGAGGAGGAACAGTCTCAGTCAGCTTCTTCTTCTGTTTAGTCCTGCTTTTGTTCCAGACTACCTACTGGTGCCAGAGCAAATGTTGGCTCTAAACAAAAAGGTGAATACTGGAAACCAGAGCCAGAACTCAGAAGTGTTGAAACTGGTGGTTTCCTAAGTGGACCACTGGGACTTCATTCAGATGTGGCTGAACCTCAGAATGAGGAGCACCCAGACCTCAGAGCTGAATAGACGTAATTCTGATGTTTCTGTTAGAGTGTTAGTGTCCTTTTCTGACTGACTGGATCTGATGTGTGTCAGATAAGCTGCACTCGTACCTGAGGATCTCTCTCTGCAACTGATCACTCTGCTGCTGCTCATCCTGAGCCTGGATCCTCATGGCCTCCTGTTCTTCCTCCGACTGCTGACTCAGACCGTCCATCAGCCACTGCTCCCTCAGGGCTTTCTTCTGTTAACACACGCACACACACACACACACACACACACACACACACACACACACACGCGCGCACACACACACACACACACACACACACACACACACACACACACACACACACACACACACAAAATGATGAAAACAGACATTATACACACATATATAAATTCAAATACTTTCTGTACCCACTATCCACACATCCATCTATTTTAATCTGCTTATCCGGAGTCGGGTCACGGGGGCAGCAGCCTAAGTCAAGAGGCCCAGACTTCCCTCTCCCCAGCCACTTGGGCCAGCTCTTCCGGGAAATTCCAAGGCGTTCCCTGGCCTGCTGAGAGACATAGTCCCTCCAGCATGTCCTAGGTCTTCCTTTAGGTCTCTTCCCGGTTGGACGTGCCCAGGAAACCTCACCAGTGATATGTCCAAGATTCATCCGGACCAGATGCCCGAACCAAATCAACTGGCTCCTCTTGATGTGGAGGAGCAGCGAATCTACTCCGAGCCCCTCCCGGATGACCGAGCTTCTCACCGTATCTCTAAGGGAGAGCCCAGCCACTCTGTGGAGAAAACTCATTTTGGTCGCTTGTGTCTGCGATCTCGTTCTTCCGGTCACTACCCAAAGCTCGTGACCATAGGTGACGGTAGGAACATAGATCGACCGGTAAATCGAGAGCTTTGCCATCTGGCTCAGCTCTCTCTTCACCACAACAGACCGGTTTAACGCCCGCATCACTGCAGATGCAACACCAATCCACCTATCGATCTTGTGCTCCAGTTTTCTCTCACTTGTGAACAAGACCTTGAGATACTTAACTCCTCCACTTGATATATATGCATATGTCTATATATATGTGTGTGTGTGTGTGTTTGTGTGCGTGTGCATTTTGTTCACTTTTGTTATATTGTAGCCATTTGCTGAACTCTGTTAATTTAATTTTTCCTCATAAATGTACACCCAGCACCACATATTGTTTGTGGGATGTTTTAGTTATTCTTTTTAATAAATCTGCAGACATTTCTAAAGTTCTGTGTGTCTCTGACAATGTGGGGTGCTGGGTGGACATTAATGATGAAAAAATGAATTTAATAGAATTCAGCAAATGGCTGCAAAATAAAGAATGAAACACTGATGAGGATCTGAATACTTCCCGTACCTACCATCTACTACCGAATGGTTCATCTTTGTTAATCTGACATTTCCATGTTGAAGTGGGGATTTTGTACAAAACTGATGAGAATGTGTAATTTTAGAAACATCACCATCTGTTTATGACATAAATGAGAATCTAACTGCAGAAGAAGAGCACAAACAACTATGATGGAATATAAAAAATATTAATAAAAAAGAATAAAATTAGATTCATATAAGTTTGTAGCTGTGGCCCAGCCTTATTAAAGATAAATTACCTTTATGTACTGAAGTTTTAATTTCTCCTCCTCAATCAGCCTCCTTTTCTTGGTGATGTCTTCCTGGATCCTCCTTTTGTCCTGCGAAGAGACATCAGATGTCTTCACCTAGAAATTATCCCATCTGTTGTCTTCTCATGACCCCCTTCAGCTAGGATCTCAGTGGCCAGGAATGTCTAACCACATATCCCTCCCTGTTCTGTTCCCCATAATCTCTGCAACATCTGCAGAAACATCTTAATCTGAGACAAATTACCATCACTGGATGTTGGACACGCTAACTATAGATTATCAGAAATACCACCTGTACATTGTTCTCTCAGACAGATCATGTGGTCGGACTTCCTGATGTCACACTGAGATGATCTCTGGACTAAAGTTAGCTCTCTGATCCAGCTCCAGCACGGCTCTTCATCCTGATGAAAGGAGATCCTCTGGTGACGTCTGCTGGTATTTATAGTCGTGCCTCAGTCTGAGATGGCTACGTCAGCTCAGTCAAACGTCTGAACCATGATGATAATTTCATGAACTGGGAGAGGCACATTCTGTGACTTCATGCAAACCATAAAGAAAAGGACGCTGCAGTTTTGTTTTCATGCCTGCCCAGCAAAATGTGTTCCATGATTCAAATTAAACAGGAAATCCCAAGCAGGGCTGGAGAGTGACATCATTGCCAGTTTCACTCTTTTTTAGTCTCCAGTCTGACCGTACTCACTAATCCAGCACTTTGGGAGCGTTGTGTATGTTTGACGCAGAGGGGCATAGGTCAGAACCCTGGTATGTGACATTAATCAGGAAAATCTGACATGGCAAAGTCTGTCTCAGAGCTTCTGCAGGAGGCTGCAGCTACCCTGGAACACCAAAACCAGCCCAACAACACTTCCACCACATCAACTACCATACCTACTGCTCCAGGCACCATTTTGACGTTCTTCCTTTATTGTAAATGACATTCCTACAGCACATGATGCATTTTGCACGTTTGTTGCATTGGGGCCTCCACAGTCTTTATCTCTCAAAATGGCAGGAGTATCATCAAAATGTGCCGGTTGATTGTGAAAATGAGAGATTGTTTCTGCTATCCATCCATCCATCCATCCATTTTCAGCCGGGGTCGGGTGGCGGGGGCAGCAGCCTAAGCAGAGAGGCCCAGACTTCCCACTCCCCAGCCACTTGGACCAGCTTCTCCAGAGGAATCCTAAGGCTCTCCCTGGCTTATCAAGAGACATATTCCCTCCAGCGTGTCTTGGGTCTTCCTGTAGGTCTCCTTCCAGCTGGACATACCCAGCAAACCTCACCAAAGATGTATCTAGGAGGAATCCTGACCAGAGGCCAGAGCCACATCAACTGGCTCCTCTCGTTGTGGAGGAGCAGAAGGTCTACTCTGAGCCCCTACCAGATCACCGAGCTTCTCACCCGATCTCTAAGGGAGAGCCCAGCCACCTTCATTTTGGCCGCTTATCCGCAATCTCGTTCTTTTGGTCACTACCCAAAGCTCATAACCAAAGGCACCGGTAGGAACGTAGAGCTCAGCTCTCTCTTCACCAGGACAGATCGGTACAGCGCCCACATCACTGCAGACACAGCACCAATCCGCCTGTGGATCTCAAGTTCGATCGTTCCCTCACTTGTGAACAAGACCCCGAGATACTTGAACTCCTCCACTTATGGCCAGACCTTGTCCCTGACCTGGAGAAGGCATTCAAACCTTTTCCGACTCAAGACCATGATCTCGGATTTAGAGAAGCGGATTCTCATCCCAGCTGCGAACCACTCCAGCGATAGTAGGATATCACGTTCTGATGAAGGCAACAGGACCACACCATCTTCAAAGAGCAGAGACTAGATCCTTAGGCCACCACAATGGATCCCCTCAACACCTTGGCTGCACCTAGAAATCCTGCCCATAAAAGTTATGAACAGAATCGGTGACAAAGGGCAGCCTAGTTGGAGTCCAACTCTCACCAGAAACGAGCTCGACTTTCTGTCGGCATTGTGGACCAAACTCTGACAGTGGTCATACAGGGACCTAACAGCCCGTAACAAACAAGGCCCAATGAGGGATACTGTCAACCACCTTCTCCACATCCCCATAACACATGTAGATTCTTAGGGTGAACTTCCATGTATCCCCCAGGACTCCACAATTTTTTTTCTGCTAATGCATTTTATTTTGGAATTATATAACTTCTTCCACACAAACACAACCGGAGATAGGCACAGACCTGCTGCTACCTTGAACAGGAACAAGCAGGTCCAGAAGATGGATGAATGTTCTTTTACAAGATGTAAAGTTGTTTGTTGTATATGATTTATAATAAATATTAATTAGATGCTAAATAAATAAAATAATCATGATAAAATCTAAATAAAAAAGGAGATAAACTGTTCAGTCAAAATCAGACTTCATCAACCTGAAACCAGACTCGTGTCTAGGGATGGGTACCTTTGACATTTGAATCGATCCGGTACTAATTCCCGGTACCTACGAATCGATACGGTACTTAACAGTACCAATTTTCGATACTTTTGAGTGTTTATTATTTTAATTCTCTTTTATAATTAAATATATATTTTTCTCAATATATAACAATATTTGATAAATATCACGATAAATAACATACAACTGTTTGTATTTTAACATTGTCCTTGTAGTTTTATAAGCTGATAATTAAACTGAAGCAAACATCTTTACTGTGAACTAAATTTACTGTGTATCTTCATTCCTTTTGCTGTCTTTTTCATTTGATTTTTCCTACTGGGAAGTTAGAATTTCCGAGGAGAAAGCGAACGCACCATTAGCTGATAACAATGGGAGCAATGGAAGCTAAGATATCAAGCTAACGTTATCTTAAACAGTTTATTTAGCTGCTGGAGCAGATTAAAACGATGATGCCTCACACTTAGATCGTTGTCACTGGTTTCGTCTTCACCCGTCACATTTAGTAAAGTGAAGCCAAACTTTAGAGCGCGTTCATGTTCTTCTAGTCGGGAATTCGGAGTTCCGAGGAGAAAGCGAATGCACCATTAGCGAAACGGAAGCTGACATATCAAGCTAATTATATTTACCTACCGGAGCAGATTAAGATGAGGATGTCTCACTTAGATCGTTTTCGCTGGTTTCATCATCACCCAGTTACCCATCACATTTAGTGAAGTGGACCCAAGCTTTAGCGTACATTCTTTCTACCATGCTGCTCTGTTTACAACTGGCTCGCAGCAAGCGACGACAAAACGCTCTAGCGCATGCGCAGCTGTCTAGGCAAGTTCTCGCCATGAAGGACAGGTACCGAAACGAGGCACCGTTTGAAATGACGTGAATTGGTGCTCGGTCGGTACTATGGAATTCGGTCGGTACCTTAAAAAGTACCGAATTCGGTGCCACACGAGTCGTGGCAGACCCACTCTCATCACTACAACATTAAAGTTCACCACCTAAACCAGGTGAATACCTCATTCATCAGCTGATCTAAAAACTTTACATCAATGAAAAGTTTCTGAAAACAAAGACGCGGTCCTTACTGTGATGGCCTGGAGCCTCTCCTTTAGCAGGTCAGCCTCCTCCATGATCTCCTAGAACGAAACAGAGAATAAACAACAAACAAAATCATGTGGCTCAAACAAAACAATGGCTCATGTGTTTATGTAGAAGATAATCAGGGGGTCTTTTGTTCCCTCTTCGGGGGGAAACTCCCACAGGGATTAAATCTGGGACTCTCCACCATTTGACCTTAGAACTGAAAAAGCCTCTCGGATGAGAGGTGAAATGTCTTCAAGCAACTCAAAGAAGTCCAGATGCTTTTCTTTCAAAGCTCATTAGACTACAATGACCTGGATGACTGAGAACCTTCACAGACAACAAACAAAATCACAAACATCATATCAGGACAGGGTGTCCTGGACTGGTCTTCACATTCTAGATAGTTCTAATCTAACTCCAAATCTACAAAAACACCCAACAGATTACCCGCGTTCCAGGGGAGCACCACCCTGGAAGAAATTAAAAACAAAGACGAGGATTTTGAATTGTGAACGATAGCAAACCGGAAGCCAGTGCAGGGAGGCCAGAACCAGACTGATGTGGTCCCGTTTCCTGGTCCCAGTCAGGAACCTGGCTGCGCTGTTCTGCACAACCTGTAGGTGACGCAGTGATGACTGACACAATCCTGCATATAGAGAGTTGCAGTAATCAAGCCTAGAAATTACAAATGCATGCAGTACCCGCTCCAGGTGGGCTCTTGACAGCATGGGCTTGATTTTTGCAAGGCGTCTCAGGTGAAAGAAACTGGACCGGATCACAGAGTTGATGTGAGCATCGAATTTAAGTCCAGCATCAATTTTCACCCCCAAACTGGTCACAACTGGTTTTGAGTATAGAGAAAGAGGCCCAAGATCAACATAACGATCCACATTCCTGCTGTTGGGGTGAAAAACAATGAGCTCTGTCTTTCCCTCATTCAGATGCAGAACGTTGGCCATTAGCCAAGACTTCACCTCGTTAACACAGGACACAAAGGACTGGATAGAGTGACCTTTCTCCTGACACAATGGAGAGTAAATTTGGCAATCGTCAGCATAGAGATGGAATGATAGGCCATGTTTACGAAAGATTGACCCCAGAGGTAGCAGATACAGTGGGGCAAAAAAGTATTTAGTCAGCCACCGATTGTGCAAGTTCTCCCACTTAAAATGATGACAGAGGTCAGTAATTTACATCATAGGTACACTTCAACTGTGAGAGACAGAATGTGAAAAAAAATCCATGAATTCACATGGCAGGATTTTTAAAGAATTTATTTGTAAATCAGGGTGGAAAATAAGTATTTGGTCACTTCAAACAAGGAAAATCTCTGGCTCTCACAGACCTGTAATGTCTTCTTTAAGAAGCTTTTCTGTCCTCCACTTGTTACCTGTATTAATGGCACCTGTTTGAACTCATTATCTGTATAAAAGACACCTGTCCACAGCCTCAAACAGTCAGACTCCAAACTCCACTATGGCCAAGACCAAAGAGCTTTCGAAGGACACCAGGAAAAGAATTGTAGACCTGCACCAGACTGGGAAGAGTGAATCTACAATGGGCAAGCAGCTTGGTGTGAAAAAATCAACTGTGGGAGCAATTATCAGAAAATGGAAGACATACAAGACCACTGATAATCTCCCTCGATCTGGGGCTCCACGCAAGATCTCATCTTGTGGGGTCAAAATGATCATGAGAACGGTGAGCAAGAATCCCAGAACCACACGGTGGGACCTGGTGAATGACCTGCAGAGAGCTGGGACCACAGAAATAAAGGTCACCATTAGTAACACACTACAACGGCAGGGAATCAAATCCTGCAGTGCCAGACGTGTTCCGCTGCTGAAGCCAGTGCATGTCCAGGCCCATCTGAAGTTTGCCAGAGAGCACATGGATGATACAGCAGAGGATTGGGAGAATGTCATGTGGTCAGATGAAACCAAAGTAGAACTTTTTGGTATAAACTCAACTCGTCGTATTTGGAGGAAGAAGAATACTGAGTTTCATCCCAAGAACATCATACCTACTGTGAAGCATGGGGGTGGGAACATTATGCTTTGGGGCTGTTTTTATGCTAAGGGGACAGGACGACTGATCCGTGTTAAGGACAGAATGAATGGGGCCATGTATCGTGAGATTCTGAGCCAAAACCTCCTTCCATCAGTGAGAGCTTTGAAGATGAAACGTGGCTGGGTCTTCCAACAAGACAATGATCCCAAACACACCGCCCGGGCAACAAAGGAGTGGCTCCGTAAGAAGCATTTGAACGTCCTGGAGTGGCCTAGCCAGTCTCCAGACCTCAACCTCATAGAAAATATGTGGAGGGAGTTAAAAGTCTGCGCTGCTCGGCGACAGCCCCAAAACAACAATGCTCTCGAGAAGATCTGCATGGAGGAATGTGCCAAAATACCAGCTACTGAGTGTGCAAACCTGGTAAAGACCTATAGTAATTGTTTGACCTTTGTTATTGCCAACAAAGGTTATGTTACAAAGTATTGAGTTGAACTTTTGTTATTGACCAAATACTTATTTGCCAACCTGATTTACAAATAAATTCTTTAAAAATCCTGCCATGTGAATTCATGGATTTTTTTTTACATTCTGTCTCTCACAGTTGAAGTGTACCTATGATGAAAATTACTGACCTCTCTCATCATTTTAAGGGGGAGAACTTGCACAATCGATGGCTGACTAAATACTTTCTTGCCCCACTGTAAATGGCAAACAAAAGAGGACCAAGGATCGATCCCTGCGGGACCCCCCAGTGGAGCCCCTCCCAAGAAGAAAAAACATCACCCAGTTTAACACAGAATGTCCTGTTGTGGAGATACAATCTAAACCAATCCAGAGCTGACCCTTTGATCCCAACCCATCGTTCCAAGCGATCCAGTAGAATCGCATGGTCAACTGTGTCGAAGGTTGCATTGAAGAGGCTAACACGTGAGGAGCAGATTGAAATTGTGTTGATATCTGGTGAACGCATGCAGTAACCGGGTCATTGCAGCAGATTTCAATGCAAGACACCCTAGGAGACCACCCATTTCCCATGCTACAGTTAGCAAACTGCTTGCTAAATTTCATGAAACTGATTCAGTGTTGGATTTGCCAAAATGTGGACGTATGAAAACTGTCACTAATGAAGAAACATCAGTGGCTGTCCTAGCTTCATTCAGCAAGATCCCACAGCATAGAACTCGCCACATGTCGCTGGAGAGAGGCATTAGTTGAACATCCCTTCGGTGGATATTAGCTACTCACAAATGCCACCCTTACAAACTCCAGCTACTCCAGCATCTCAGCGAGCATGACCCAGATCGGCACACAGAATATGCAGAATGGGCAAAACAAAAATTGGAACAAGATCCTCAGTTCAAGCAGAAGATTTTGTTCAGTGATGAGGCAAACCTTTATGTGAATGGTGAAGTTAACAAACAAAACCACCGCTATCGGTCTGACACTAACCCATATTGGATAGATCCCTCCAAGACTGCTGGAACAAAACAAGTGATGATATGGTGTGGTACATACAGTACATGGGGTACAAGGATAGTAGGGCAGTTCTTCATCAATGGAAACCTCAAGGCCACTGAATATTTGAAATTGCTACTTGATGATGCATTTCCCTTTTTATGTTTTTTTTTTCAGCAAGATGGTGCATCACCACATTATGAGTGTAAGGTCCGAACAATTCCTAGATGAAAAGTTTCCTAGAAAGTGGATTGGTCGTCGTGGGCCAGTTGAATGGCCCCCAAGATCTCCCGATCTGACCCCCTTAGACTTTTATCTTTGGGGTCATCTGAAGCCAGTTGTCTATGGTGTGAAAATATGGGATGTGCAGCACCTGAAACTCTGAATACTGGAAACTTGTGCTTGCATTTCTCCTGCGGTGTTGCTATCAGTGTGTGAAGAGTGGGAGAAGGGGTTGCATTGACAATCCGTTCAAACCAAGCACACCTCTGTTTTTCTTGTGAAATTCCCAATAAGTTTGATGTGTCACATGACCCTGTTCCTATAGAAAAAACAAAAGTTGGATCCAAGATGGCCGACTTCAAAATGGCCACCATGGTCACCACCGATCTTGAAAAGTTTACCCCTCACATGTACTAATGTGCCACAAACAGGACGTTAATATCACCAATAACTCCCATTTTATTAAGGTGTAGCTATCCTAGGGTGACCATGCGTCCTCTTTCCCCCTGACGTGTCCACTTTTCACTCTCTGTTCGGGGCGTCCGGGTGGGTTTCTTGTATTGATGAAAATGTCTGGTTTTTCACCAAGGAGTAGGGATCAAATTATGAGGAGGCTGGATATCCTACACATACAGGGAGAGCCAGAAAAAAGGTTTGTACCTATATTACATCATTTATATGGACTCAGCGTACCGGGGTTCTTTTGAGCGGAGAGCACAGAGAGCAGCAGAGGGCTGATGGTGCACTTTGTGCAGCTGCGTCCAGCGCACGGTCCATTCTCAAAGTGGCGCAATTAAAAAACTATCATTAACCCACAATCGTTCATGTCTGCTTATATTCTCTACTTTCTGTCTTATTTGTGCCTGAAGCGCTCTGCTACTGCGGAGCTCACTACTGGGGCAGCAGTAGCTCAGGAGGTTGAGCGGGTTGTCCAGTAATCGGAAGGTTGCAGGTTCAATCCCGGCTCCGCACAGAGAATTCTACTGTTGTGTCCTTGTGCCAGACACTTAACCCACCTTTCCAGCTAGTGGTGGTCAGAGGGACCAGTGGCGCCTGTGCTCGGTAGCCTCGCCTCTGTCAATGCGCCCCTGGGCAGCTGTGGCTACATAGTAGCTCATCACCAACGTGTGAATGTGTGTGTGAATGGATGAATGATACACTGTAGTGAAAAGCGCTTTGGAGTCCTTACTCTGAGAGGCGCTATACAAGTGCGGGTCATTTATCATTTATCACCCATGCTGCGGTGACTCCACCTCACTGACGCAGCATCGAAACGCGCTCTCCGCTTTGCGGTCAGGAGATCCCTTTGATCTGCTTAGTTCAAAAGTAACCGTGACGTGAAAAAGTAAGAATCCAGGCAGCATTTTTTCTGGAGACTTTAGAGGAGATGCAGGAAGATGAGAGACAGACAGGACAGGAAAATAGTTAAATAAAAAAAGAAAACAAAACAAAGTGTTGAAAAGTAAAATGTGGCTAGATTTATCTCCACTACACGTTTTTACCTGTATAAAACAATAAGTTATACACATGTTAAATTTATACATCTGATACAATTCAGATCACCTTCAAAACTCAGTCACACACCCATGGCCGTTTCAAGGCATTCTGGGGGCCAAGGCAAAACAGAATACCCCCCACCTCTATAACTGGGCTCCCCAGAAGCCTCTGTGTAATCCAAACCCTGTCCAGGAGCATTAGTTATATGGTGTTTGTTAAAATCCCTCAGACATCACTAACATGTTCTAATATTATCAGATGAAAAACAAACTTATCAGACATGCTGTCTCATCTGCTTCTTTTCTAAACTTGCAAAAAGTAACAAAACCATTTGAAAGCCAATATTTGTGGATTCTCTGAAAGTTTCCATGGAGTCTGTGACCTTTTTTCATTGATCCTATCGTCTAATGTCACAGCTGAAACAAGCATCCTTAATAATCTGTGCACAGGAAGCTTACCAATGCTGTACAAAAGGCATAATAAGTTTTTGTCAATAAAACATTATTGCAGCACTAAAACAGCAGAAAAATTAGATTTAGCAATAAATATGTAAATTATTTACATATGAATTGTTTTAGAGCCCTTTTATTGGCAGATTCTGATATTAATTTTAGCTCTTACCAAAAAATGGGTCCCATCGTGGTTTGTGTGGCATTGCCATAGTGAGACGTTATAGGCACAGATCCCCTGTCCTCTTTTTTGGAAATGGAAATATGGTCATCCTAAGCTATCCATATAAATGGCCCACCCGCTAGTGCTTCTACACATGTTGACCCCCCAAATTCTGCTTCTAACTGGCCCCCACAACTAACCCTTTGGGTTCGATGTCAGTTCTGCACCAGATATGGATGTCTGTGTAAACCAATTGAAAGACTCACTTCATAGACCATTGGTTTATCATTTAAGTCAGTATTGAGGTTATATGTTTTATTACCGGTCTCTTTCTTTTTATGTTACTCATATCTGAAAGTTAATTTATTTATTTAGTTTCAAAAAAGCAAAGAAAGGGAAAATGTCATAAATGGAGACCGGTTTGTGTGTTTGCTTTTAATCACATGAGAATGTTGTTTTGCAACTTTTACGACAGCCATTTGGACATTGGGGCGAGCGCGTGCTGCAGAGTGTAGCTAGAACGTGTGCCTGTGCTGAAATTGTTAAACACCAAGCAGAAAATGGAAAATATTGAAGATTGACAAAAAGAATGAATCAGCAAATGGATCAGGCGGGACTAGACAGGAATAACCAATCAAGAGTCCAGAGCCAGTGAACAATTTTTGTCTAAGGCAGGAAAATACTTGCTTTTAAACCTCGTGCTGACGTGGGCAGTAGTCTGCGTCTTGCTGACATACTTACTGCTGCACAGCACGTTGTACAAGGGGGTTTCACTAGGGGGCACTGTTGAGAACTCAGGCCAGATAAAGGTGTTCTCAATGTCAAAGGCACCTGGCCTCGCACGACAATGTCTTGCTTACGTGGACACCGTCCTTCCTTGGTCAAAGAAAATGGTTGAATGGAACAGACTTGCATCACGTTACCGCCTTGTCACATGACACGGGAGGTTGTTGGGTATTTTTATAAATGTACCTTTTTGAGGCCTAAAAGATGCCCACTACACATCATGAATCTCTGTGTTGGCTGTTCATGAAAAGGTTGAGCAAGGATGTCGATTGAGAAACCTCTGTACCTCTGTAACTTGAGAAGGCCCGCCTTCTCCCCATCCATTTGTGAATAAAGCCCCTGACAAACTGGGAGCACACGGGAGTGACGTGGGAAGAAGCCTTGGAGAAGGCCATTCCTGCGTCAACTCTCCATGTTTTGGAGACTCAGGGCAAAATGTCTTCCTTGTTGTCATGTGTGTTTATTTCAGGTTCCAGGGTTATGGAGATTAAATATTACTTAACATTTAATTACCTAACATTCTGGTCTCCTGATGGAGACCGCGGGTATGCAGAGTTGGTGAGGTGAAGGCTTTGAGGCTGGAGCAGAGTGGGGGCTGGATGTCTGGGCCCAGCTCACGCAAGGTGATCACGAACATTAACAAATAATCAATTTACTCTCTCTCTCTCCGGGTGTATCGTCCTTTAAGGTAATATGGGATAAAATCAAATTACCTAGAGGTAACAATATATTTTATACGTATGAGTTTTAATATAAATACATAAGTTTTTTAACATTTGAAAATGTCTTTATTTGTTAAATTAAATATGTAAGCAAGTTACTACCAGCCAGCCACTGAAGCTGCAACTACTAAGCAACTAACCAACCATCGATAAGTGCTTTAGACATATTCAACATTTCAGATATCAGCCCGATAGCTACAATTAGCTGACAAATTTAAACTTTGGAACTTTTGAAATTTGCCCCCGAAGCAGCTGCCGGCTCCTGATCCGCCATGTCTCCTTGGTGTTGTCAACTTCCTCTGCTGGTGAAACTGCAGCTTGCATTATTAGAGTAACACCACTTATGTTTTGATGGTGTGATCTTTTCCCGTCATGTTTATAAATGTACAATACATTGTCTAAGTATGTCTATGACAGCAGTAACTCAGGAGTTTGAGTGGGTTGTCCACCCGAGAATGCTGCTGTTGTGTCCTTGGGCAAGACACTTAACCCCCCTTGCCTGCTGGTGGTGGTCGGAGGGACCGGTGGCGCCTGTGTTCGGCAGCCTCGCCTCTGTCAGTGTGCCTCAGGGCAGTTGTGGCTATGTTGTAGCTCAACCCCACCAGTGTGTGAATGTGTGTCTGAATGGGTGAATGACTGATTGGGTCGTGAAGCACCTTGGTGTCATGGTCTGTGTCGGCGTCTCATCTCATGTGTCTCCTTTTGTCCTCCATTTGTCTCTAGGTGCTCATTTTGTGTCTTCTAGCGCCCTCATGTTTCGTGTCTGCATCTTCTTCATGTGCCTCCTGGTGCTCTCCATCCCTCTTTAGTTCCCTTCGGTGTCTCATAGTGCCCTCATGTGTCCTTTGTCTGCATCTCTATATTGTGTCTTCTGTTTGTAGGCCCTCATATTATCCCCTCAGGTCCGGTGTTTTATTAAGTCATCCTCAGCCTCCTCCAGTCTGTAGCGCCAGCCTTGTCCCCAACTCAGTGTATGTGTGTGCATGTGTGTGTGTGTGTGTTCTGCCCAGTTAGTGTTTGTGTATGTGTGTGTGTATGTGTGTGCTCCCCAACTCAGTGTATGTGTGTGCATGTGTGTGTGTGTGTGTGTTCTGCCCAGTTAGTGTTTGTGTATGTGTGTGCTCCCCAACTCAGAGTGTGTGTGTGTGTGTGCGTGTGCGGGTGTGTGTATTATGTCCTCCTCCAGATAGTTTGTGTGAGTCCTTCCCTCAGTCTCCAGGTTTAAATTTTGTATTTTAGGTTTATCTGCCCTTCTCTGTTCTGTTTCCCCATTAAGATTATTATTGTCACCTGCCTTCCCTCCAGCAGCTCACTCCGCACACCTGCTGCCTGTTTTCCTGATTGCCCCTCCCAGTCTATTTAAGCCCTGTCTTGTCTTTGTCTTGTGTCGGTCCATTAATGTTTGTTGATTCTGTCAGTTTAGTCCCGCTGTGTTTAACCAGAGTTTCTTGATCCCCAGATAATAATCTGTCTTTGACCTTTTGGATTTTGACTCCCAGTTTGGATTACCTTGGTTTTTTGCTCACCTACAAAATAAAGACCTTTTACCTAAAATCTTCATCCCTGCCTCTGTGTCATCCTGGGTACTGCATTTTGGGTCCACACCACTGTTTCATGACACTTGGGGGCGTTGTAGAACCCTAAGAAGGTGCTAAAAAAATACAGGCCATTTTACCATGTCCAAGTGTATGTCATAATTTTTCTTCAAATTAGTGTCTAAGTGTTCTATTCTATTGTATGTGATTCTATTTTAAATATTACTGCATATTATACAGATGTTTTTTATTATTCTAATATTGAGATGCACAATTTCCAATGATGTGTTAATGTTAGTATTTTCCATTAATTATTGTTATTAAAATAATTATAATTCTAGAGTTGAAAATAATTGCAATAGAAGAAATTTATATATATTTTAGTCGACTGAAATTAAAACAAATCGGGCGAATAAAACATGACTAAAATTAAAATGAATGTTAGTCAAAAGACCAAAACCAATGCTACATAACATTTCTTGTCAAAACTGACGCTGCTTACATCTGAACTGGAATGACACAAGCTGGTTTTAATGGTTGTGATGGTAAATGTCCTGACCATTCTGGCGTTTTGTTTCTGAGCAGAGAACACCTCTCTGTCTGCTCGGTCAGCAGTGGGACCAGGTCCAGGTTTCTATGGTTACTGGTACTCTAGTTGTGTCAGAGAACCATAATGTAGCAGAAGAGCCAAACTAACAAGACTTACACCCAGATTGTGCTTCATTATCATGTTGACTGTATGGAGGTACATTTGGTGCAATAACATTTGCGTTTTGTTACTAGGAACTTGAAGTCACAGAGAAACTTTCAGAAAAATCCTTCTGTGACGTCAAGTTCCTAGTGACAAAAACACAAATGTTATTGCACCAAATGTACCCCCATACACCTGCACCAGTTACACAAGTAACACCAGTTAACCTGAAGCATCCTTCACAAGCTTCAAGAGCTTGAAGCATAAACACTGACTGCTGCTGGACAAAGAAATCCAAGAATGTGCAAAGACAACATGGAAACTCCCTCTCCCTTGCCAGGAGGTGAACCCAGGACCATCCTATTGCAAGGCAGGATTGTCACTTGTGTTCTGATGGAGCTTAACACAGCTGTTTGTGATGTTACATGCACGGACTGGAGATGTGGGGTGTGGTTAGCGGAAGAAGCAAAAGATGTTCACTAATGGTAACCGGCGTTTTGGTTGGAGCGATGGAGATGATGCCTCTTCTCACATGGATTCAATTCTAGTCCAGATTGTATTTATTTTCAGGTGTGATAGGTAGAAGGCCACAGAGAGAAACAGCATGTCTGTGTCATGTGTCGAAAATTGTGGGATTTGATTTGTGCCAATAGGATCAAGAAAAACACGTTGGAGATCAAACAAATATTAAGTTAGGGTGTGAACTGTCACTGTCCTATGGGAGAGGACTTCTCAGAAGTCCCACCCACCCAAAAGGGTTGTGTCAGATTTGGAAACAAAAACTCAGGGATTGCAAAGGAGAAAGCCAGGAAGTGTAACTGCAAATCTGGTAGTGAGAGCAAAGCTCTGAGCAGCGAGAATGAAACAAAGGAAATTGATAATAAAAACGCATAAATGCAAACAGAAAAAGGAAACATACTTTATTACTCATTTTAAGAAGTTGACTCAGATCGTAAGTTTTACTTTTGAAAACATTTTTTTCCTCTAGTCAATATTTTTGCTCTGTCAATTTCTTAAATTTTGTTTGAATGTCAAAGTGTTTTTCTTGATCATTTTAAGAATCTGATTCAGATCGTAAGTTTTACTTTTGAAACATTTTTTTTCTCAATGTTTTAATATTTGTTTGATCTCCAAAGTGTTTTTTCTTGATCCTTTTGGCACAAATCTAATCCCATTGGTAGTGACTGATCACGGCCTGAGGAATGGAGCTACCACAGCTGTGCTGGACGTCAGGAGCATCATGGAGAACAGGAAGTCAGATCCGTGTTCAGGAGCACCGGTGTTGAATAAAACATGTAAAAGAAAAACATCCCAGTATAACGTTGTGATTTTTAAGGCTTTAGGTCAAGTAAATATCTACACATGCCCACATACACACACACACACAACATAAAATTGTAAGTCGCTTTGGATAAAAGCGTCTGCTAAATGAACACACACACACACACACACATCTAAAGTATCATTTTGCAGCAACCAACTCTCAGAAGACAGGGAAGAAACAGGTTTTTCTGCTTTGGCTAAGTTCATCCTGTCCCGTCGTTTAAAACATCTCTGTAACCTCGTAGGTTTATCTGCCACAGCCGTGAACTAGTCTGATGTTATGTCCACTCATCAGGATCTGATGATTAACTCACACCTCACATCTGTCCTACGAAACAGCAGGAACCAGAACGTGTGCTGTAGACCTCGCCTGTTCGCCCTAACATACTAACAGAACACGCATCTCAGCCACACAGCTCCCACACCACACAGCTCAGGTCTACAAGTGAAGGGAAGAACCATTTCTTCTCATGTCTTTGCTGTTCCTTCTGCATACGTAGGTGTGATATTTGCTCCCCTTCACACTCTGCTGCCCACACACACACACACCTCCTGACTAATAGCAGCCTTTCACACACACACACACACACACACACACACACACACACACACACACACACACACACACACACACACACACACACACACACACACACACACACACACACACACACACACACACACGCACGCACACACGCACACACACACGACTAAAATTGCAGTCATCTCTCACAGGGCACATGTTTAATTCACAAACCAACAATCAGTTCAGGTTTTTAGCTTTAAATGTAAATCACCAAATCAAAGCTCGATCACGTCCGTAAAAGCAGCAACGGCGCTGCTGGAGATCAGAGTTCCTCATCTTTACACCCTGATTGTCACATTGTTGGTCTTCCTACACAAAGATCTGGCTTTAGATGGCTTGTTGGACATTAATAGTGATTAATCCTGTTCAGAGCCGTGTCATCAGTCAGCTCGTGGTTATACAACTGAACACACAAACAAGCAGGTTTGGTGATAAAAGGCATTGAGGCTGCCGGTGTTCTTCTACAGGTCTGTGGAACTGGCTGATAAAGGAGTGAATGGGAGGAGCCAACAGAAGGTCAGTCTTGTGCCCACCTGTTGACACCACTGTGGTCTGATCCTGCACTGCTGAAAATAGTCTGCCTGGCTTACAGCTGGACCTGCCTGACACCAGCAGGACACCATCTGCAGGGATATCAGTAGCAGGTGACATCTGCCACCTAAAGAAAGTTCTGTGCAGGAAGAAAACACTCAACACCTTACAAATGATGGATGCATAATGTGAAGAGTCATCTAGGAATAACTGCTGATTTCTAACTGAGTGGTCTGTTTCAGGGAAATAAGGCTGTAAAGTTTTAGCCTGACAAGCCATCCTATATAAAGTGGGTGGAGAAAGTTTTCAGATTCCCGTCAATTTTTCACTCTCTGTTATGTTGCAGCCATTTGCTGAAATCAAATAAATTCTTTATTTTCCTCATTAATGCACACACAGCACCCCATAGTGACAAAAACAGAACTTGAGACATTTCTGCAGATTTAATTAAAAAGACAACTGAAATATCACATGGCCCTGGGGATTCAGACCCTTTGCTGTGAGGTGCTTTTCATTTCTTCTGATCATCCTTGAGATGGTCCTACACCTTCATTGGAGTCCAGCTGTGTTTGATTATACTGACTGGCCTTTATTTGGAAAGACACACACCTGGCTATATAAGACCTTACAGCTCACGATGCATGTCAGAGCAAAGGAGAATCATGAGGTCAAAGGTACTGCATGAAGAGCTCAGAGACAGAATTGTTGCAAGGCACAGATCTGGTCAAGGTTACCAAAACATCTCTGCTGCTCTTAAGGTTCCTAAGAGTACAGTGGCCTCCATAATCAATAAATAGAAGATGTTTGGGATGACCAAACCTTTCCTAGAGCAGGTTGTGTGGACAAACTGAGCTAACGAGTACCCCAGCTAAACTAACCAACACACTGACTGAAACTTGCTCTTGGTGTGTGTCGTGCCAACAGAAGCAGACTGGCAAACAGTGACTCGGCTGAGAAAAAATGTGCCTGTAGATGCGTCCATGAATAATGACACAGGTGATAAAACGCCAACTTCTATGATCTCCGAGCTTTCGTAGATCGTCATCACTTTACAATCCTTAACGGTCTTATATTGTCAGATCGCATGGCCTGACTTCCAACCCCCCCCCCCCCCCCCCAACCTTAACCATCTTGCTAGTGCTAACCTCCCCCCTGTGGCGTCCGGGATTTGAATTTGCATTAGAATTATTGGAGAGCCCTTTTCGTACAGTTGTGGTGAAAAATGGCACTTTCGGCATTGTTGGCTGACGCAAAAGTGACTGAACAAGCGTTTGTTTTCGACATGAGTGAGGAGTGAGAATGTGTTGAATAAAGAGTGAAAAATTGACGGGGGTCTGAACACTTTCCGTAACCATTTTATGTAAATATATAGTTTGTCCTTGTGGGGTCAGAGTTGGCTTTCAAACTGTCTCTGCAAGCAACTGGACAATGCTAGGACCAACCAGAGCAACCAACACCGCTACAGAATCAGTCAATGAGGCAGGTCGCCATACACAGTCAAGAAAGAAAATACATCTTTTAAAAATAAACAACTTGAGGGTTGTCTGTAATTCAAAGTGCTTTACAGAAGCAAGAACAGCAAACACAATAAATCAAACAAAGAAATGTAGATATTTATCTCAGATTCAACAAACAGATAAAAGGCATAGTCAAAAGGTTAGCAGTTACAGTGCAGGAACTGCAGCATAGCTAACATTTATTAAAAGGCTGATGAACACATGAAGGATTTTAATTTAGGTTTAGATTTTTAATTTAGGTACATTTAGATTTAAAATTTCTAGAGTTGGGGCACATTTCAGGTCATGAGGAAGCTGATTCCATCTGTGTGGAGCACGGTAGCTAAAAGCAGTATCACCCTGTTTGGTTCTGACCCGGTTCCACCAGCTGACTACTTCCTAAGGATCTCAGAGGCCTGCTGGGCGTATATACAGGAAGAAGATCCGACATGTATTCTGGCCCCACGCCATTGACAGATTTATAGATTGGCAGAAGCACTTTGAAGTAGAATAGGTAAGAATTATAGTGAAATATTCACAAAACATTCCAATGTCTCAAACATGTTGGAAGGAAGGTTACATTGAAACAGATTTCCCTCTCAGCCGCCAGTTTTTCTCCTTAACAAATGGCCAAAGAGGGATGCAGTCTTTTACAATCTATGAGCCCACAGGGTTGCCAAGGCTACGCTGGCAAGCACTGCAGCAAACATTTGTAATTCGTCACTGGCCGACAAAAAGCAGCAGCACTTTGGAAAGGCCAGTGAAAAGGAGCGACCCAGAAGTTATTTCTTGTACCCCTAAGAAGCCACAGCATATTTTTGTTTTGTTGTAATATCACGTTAGCAAACATTGAGCTAACAATGCTAACACTGAATGAGAACCACATATTCAACTCTAAACAATCTAAAGTTACTATGCAATAATCAACAACTCAATATTAATTAATGCATCTACTTATCCGCTTAATGTGTATGGCTCCTCTTTGCTTGTCATCTAGAATCTTCTGGTGCTGATCCGTAACTGGCAACAGCCATGAAACTCAGGAAGAGGGAAGTCATTTGTTTTGAAACATGGCCTGCAGTACCCCAATTTCACCACAGGATGTCATTATTATTTCATGCATAAGTAGCTCTATCTGCTCATGTCTCAAAGGAAAGCACAAATCTCAATTGACCAAAGTTTAGACAAAGTAAATTGTGCACTGTTCCTGAGCTGAAGCCATCTTTGTAGTTTTTTTGTGTTGCGGCTCTGGTGCTAAGCCCAATCAGCATCTTCACAAACAAAGAGTGCTGTGACTGGCTTGACCTGAAACAGTTCGGGCCTACCTGCTGAGGCTATAATCGAGCATGGCTTGTCTCACCTGAAGAGTACTTTGCTATTGCACAGTTTTCTAGATTTCTAAGCTAATAAAAATCATGGATGCCAAAATTAGAAACACAAACAAGATCAGATCTGATTTAATGTTTTTTTCCCTTTAATAACTTAGGATAATAAACTGGACGTTGAAATGAAATAAACTTGGTTCAAGTGTGTTTCAAGACCAAAATCATGTCAGTGAGAAACAAATAAGAACCTCAAGCAACCTGTGTACGAGGAGATTTTCATTATTAAAGTAATTTATGCACAAGGTTATTTTTAGTGGCCAGTCAGGGATGTTGGGAATAAAGGAAGAATGGTGCCACTGAAAAAGGACAAAACCAAAAACATCACATGACAAAGAGAAAAAAACCTGGCCCTAAATCCAAACCTGGTGTCTTTGTCCAACTTCAACTTTGTCTAAATTTAACGCCGTTGTGATGCTGCGGTCTGAACCAGTCTGTCTGAGGCAGAATGAAACTGGTCTGATACCGATCTATGATCTGATTGGTCTGAAACATATGGTGAGGTAGGGGTGGGGCCTCATGATTGAGTTTCACCTTTTGGATCCCAACATCCTTAATCTACCACTGGCCCTGACCTTAGGTCATAAATTCATCTGCCGAGAAGTCAGATCTGGTTCTTCAGACCTGACCCCATTACCTTCCTAACTGTCTGCTAAGGTCCTCCTACGCCTGCTTCGCCCTCCTTAATCTGATCTCTACAGGATTAGCAGTCAACACACTAACAGCATATGTCTTCACTAGTCTTATGTGTTGTCTGTTACCAAGGCAGACAACCTCGAATTAGCACACATGGCTGGGAGTTACAGGCATCATGACTCCCAAATAGTTCCTCACAAGCAGTCCTAGGAGCTTACAGAGCCGAGCTAAACCAAATGATCCAGATCCCGTAAAAGAGCAGGAATTCCCATCAGCCCAAGCTGGTTCTTCATGTATGTCTAAGCAAAAGCAGTAGTGAGGAAAAGGCTTTGCTCCTCACGCCACTTCTTGTTTATTTGCATGTTTGTCACTCTTCAGTGCAGTGTCAGTTTCACTGGCGAATAACTTTTTTTGTAGAAAATAAAATTTTTGCAAATGAAAATGAAGACTAAATTATGACGACTATTGATAAGCATTTTAATGACGAATGAAGAACAGAAACAGAAAGCAAAATCCAATCAGAAAATGGAAAGATGTGAGAACAGAAAAAAAGAACCAATCAGCAAAAGGAGCAGGCGGGGCTAGATGAGAAAAGAACCAATCAGAGTCCAGAGCCAGCCAGCTGTGTGAACAAGCTACCAGTTACCACAGACATCAAATGTTGAACAGTTTATGTCTAAAAGGAGAAAATGTCCACAGCTGGGAGGAAAATCGTTAAAGGTGATGATCTGAAAAGTGTTTCCTTGGTTGTAAAAGTTCCGGTGTCAGCAGCGAGCGTTGGTAAGGGTGCTGCTACTCGTATTTTATCAGCGTTCGTGTTTTTGTCAGGACAAAAACCATTCAGAAAGCTCACCTTGGTAAATTAGTGCCGGTAAAACTCACCTGAAAACAATTCTTACCTTTTTGTTTACCTCCTTAACTTATTAGAGTAACACCTTTACATGTATTGATTATGAAATTTCCTGTCATGTTTACACGTTATACAGATTTGTCCTCTTTTATGAACACTGAGAAGCACAATTTCAAACTGTCAGCGTTCATTTTATTATTTTTTATTTAAACAATTGGAGATATAGTTTCATTGATCCAAAGTGTGAAATGGGAAGTTTTCATATTCCTTTAGGTGTAGTTAACATTTCCTTTACATACATTGGAAATGATCGCATTAGGAGAGAAATAAATTAGTTTTAGTCGACTAGAATAAGACTAAAATGTAAACTAATTGGATGACTAAAATGTGACTGAAATTATAAAGAAGTTTTGTAAAAAACCTAAAATTAAATTACATGTTTTGTCAAAACTAAAGGGCAAGTAACGCCTAAATTAACTTTTTTTTGCTGATAACCTGTATAACTGAGTGTCTAATGGTGATGTACACATGTGTAATCATTAGTGTGGCAGTTAAGTGCAACTTACTTTAAATTTAGTATTTCAGCCCAAAACCATGATTCTATCTCCATCTTCAGGTTAAAAACTCTGCTCCACATTCATGTAGAACCAGCTGTGGCTGATGGCTGAGCTGAAAAACGTGACGTTGTCAGCAAATTACCAAGTGGCTGCACCGCACTGGTCTCCAGGTGAGGCAGCCGCACCTCCACCTGACTCAGCCACTCACACATTAGCGCTCTGAGCCACTCGCCTCCTTGAAAAAAGACCCTCCTCCCCTTTTCATCTAATTATCGCATTTAACAGGAAATCCTCCAGAATGCTGCAGGACCTGTGTCTGCTCTTCTCCTGAGGGGGTAAGTCTTGTGTGAGTGCGTGCACGAGCTCGTTAACAACTCGTTTTTAGATTGAGAAACTGCGACAGCAGGCGGGGGTGTTGAGGGGGGTGCGATCTACCACTGCCTTAGTGCCACTCTTTCGGTCTGCCAGGAGACGCCTCTTTCAGAAGCGTTTTCCTAACAGGAAGTGTGGATAAAATACGTCTCCACCCAGGCCTTGACCCTCACTTTAACACTGCTTCAGTGTAGACGACACAAGTGCACACGAAATGCGGTTTTGAAGTGAAGGTTTACAGTTAGCCACTCTAAACCGCATTTTTAAGCTTCATGCTCAGCATCTGCATAGAACTCGGGTCAGGACTTGGACTAGACCTCTCGTCTTCATTAGTTTTACTTCAGCCAATCAGAGGTGGACGTGCTTGGGATGTTTTTATTATTGTTGTTCTGCTGCAGAACACAGGTTTGTTTCAGCTTGATGGTCAGACATTGTCCTTCAGGACTTGACAGAAGAATTCATGGTTTACTCATCACAACAGGCCCAGACCATCACACCGCCAAATTTCACTGCCAAAATGCTCTTTTTCTGAAATGCAGTTTGACATTTACACTTACACCAGGTGTAATGAGAAACACACCCGGACAGTTTAATAAACTGGCAGCGATCTTATGAATCTAACTTATGAAACTTATGATCTTATGAAACCTAACCATCAACAGCAGGACAAGATATCGCTAAATAAAAACTGGAGATCATCACAACAACCACACGAGGAGGCCAAGCACCAGGGAGGGTGACTGGTCCATAGGTGAGGGACGGACGTGGTGCTCTTCTTGGGTTCTAGACAATAAAGCTGTTCCTGCACAGCCAGATGGTTCTGGCCCTGAACTCCAGCTGGACTCTTTCAGAGGTTCTCCCTGTGGATGCTTCCGTGCAAAAGCAAAAAGCGTCTTGGTTTAACCCTTGTATTGTGTTAGAAAGCTGTTTACATCTGTGGTGTTAGCGGGTCCATTTGGACCCATGATTTAAAAATGCTTGAAAATGCTTAAAATCACCAGTTTTCTTCAAATGTTGTTTTTCAGCCAATTGCTAGCTTAGTATGTATTCATATAAATGGAACCAGTGTGTGAAGTGTTTTTTAGTTGGCTCGACAGACAGTATTTTTAAATATACCACTCATTTTTGATTGCAAAAACTGTTTAAATTCACTAAATATATATATTTTTCTTATAGAATGAGTAATAATAAACTATACATGTGTTATAAACTAATATTAAACTGCACCCACCAAAAAATAAAAAAAAAATTTTTTACCATTTAAAATTATTAACAGTAAACATCTTTGGTGTTTCGGGTCAAAACAAACCTGCATGGATAAACGGCAGAATAAAGACAACAAGTCTACTTTATTTCCATAAAACCAAATTTATCTAACCAGACCAAGTAACCAAACAATTTAACCATAAAATGAACAATGATAAACAACACTGTGTGTGTGGTTTTGTGCGCGCACATGCACCTGCACTGACCATAAACTGACCATTGAAAATAATGGTGTTAGCGCAGGCATGTTGTTCTGAATTAACCATGATCTAAACAATGGAAACAAACCATAATTTGAACTGTGTGTGTGTGTGTGTGTGTGTGTGTGTGTGTGTGTGTGTGTGTGTGTGTGTATGTGTGTGTTGGTGATGTGGGCCATAACTGCACATTGGGCCGTAATAGATCCTCGGAGCAACCCATAGCTTTTAAGTGATGCATACAGCAGCCAGTTTTCTCCACGTGGTCATTTTGGACCCAGAACACCACAGATGTAACTTTTTTTTTGAGACCTTTAGAATTTACCAAAATTGTGAAAATTGATTTAGCTGCATTTAAATAGGTGTGTCTGAGGATTAGAAGAAGAAGAAGAAATTATCATTTCTATAGCGCCTCTCAAGATAAAAATCATGAGGCACTTCACAAAAACAAAAAATGTAAAAATATTAAAAAGAATTTAGAAAATGGTTAAACATATATTTAAAATGAGCAAAAAAATAGACAATTGTGAAAAAAATGTGTTAAAAAATGTTAAGAAAGAGAGAGAGTGAATAGGAAAGAGGGAAATCAGCGGATCCTGAGGAAGGTGGAATAGGTGGGGAGAGCAGAATAAAGAGAGAGTGGTGAAGAAGGTCATACAAAAGCCAGCTTGAACAAGTGAGTCTTCAGCTGCTTTTTAAGGAGACCACTGAGTCCACTGATCTCAGGCTCAGGGGGAGAGAGTTCCAGAGTCTGGGGACCACAGCAGCAAATGATCTGTCACCTTTGGTCTTTAGCCTGGTGCTGCACAACCAGTAGGCTTTGGTCACTGGACCTCAGGGACCTGCTGGGGGTGTAGGGTCTAAGAAGATCACCAATGTAAGATGGTGTTTGTCCATGTAAGGCCCTATAGACCAGAACCAGGATCTCGAAATGAACCCTGAAGTTGACTGGCGGCCTCAGAGAGATAAGAGGAGAACCACTCCAGAGCAGATCCTGATAGGCCTACCCAGTCTCTGAGCCTATCCAGTAGCAGGTGATGGTCAACAGTGTCAAAGGCTGCAGTCAGGTCCAGCAGGACCAGAACAGAACCGTCTCCTGCATCACTGTGAGTCAGAAGGTCATTAGAGACCCTAAGAAGAGCTGTTTCAGTAGAATGAGCTCTACAAAAACCTGACTGGAAGCTATCATAGATGTTATGTTCATCAAGAGCAGCTGTGAGTTGTTTAGCCACAACCTTTTCCAAGATCTTGGAGATGAACGGAAGTTTAGAGATGAGTCTGAAGCTGCTATGGAGAGAGGGGTCGAGACTCGGTTTTTTAAGAAGAAGGTGGATTACAGCATTCTTACAGTAAGCAGGGACCTGACCAGAAACCAGAGAAGCATTAATTATAGAGAGCACGCTGGGACCGATGGACTGAAAAGCACTTTTAAACAAAGATGAGGGTAAGATGTCGAGGGAGCATGCAGAGGTCTTCATAGAGTTAACTAGTTTGGTTAACTCAGACAAAGAAACCGGAGCAAAGCTATCTAGGATGATGGGCCTGGTTGGAGTCGGGAGAGGCAGCGATAAGGCTGAAGGAGAGATGCTAGATCTAACCTTATTGACTTTGTCCACAAAGAAAGACAGAAAGTTCTCACAGTCTGCAACAGAGTGGATGGAGGCTGTAGGAGAGGCAGGAGAGACGATGCTGCTGATGGTGTTAAACAGCGCCTTGGGGTTCCCTTTGCTCTGGGACACCAGGTTGGAGAAATAGGAAAACCTAGCGTCTCTGACTGCAGAGTTAAAGGATGTTAGAAGATCCTTTAGGTGCAGCAGATGGACATGGAGATGGGTTTTCTTCCACAAACGCTCAATTTTTCTGCACTGGTGCTTCAGGCTGCGAAGGCTGTCATTAAACCAGGGAGTAGGGTTCACTGCAGGAACTGATCTGGTTCTGACAGGACAGATGTTGTCCAGAATGGAGAGGCAGTGCTTGTTAAACTGAGAAGTTAAGGAATCTGGGTCGTTATCAGAAGAACAGGGTGGATCAAACGCAGCAGAAAAATTGCTAGCTGTGCTCTCATTAAGAAAACGAGAACTAACCATACGGCGAGCAGGAGGTGGGGAAGCAGAAACGGACAAGTTAAAGAAAATGCAATGGTGATCTGAAATATAAACGTCCTCAGGACAAACACTGTCAGCATTTAGACTCAGGGTAAAAACAAGGTCTAGAGTGTGCCCCCTGGTGTGTGTTGGGCCAGAAACATGCTGGGTAAAGCAGAAGGAGTTCATAAGGCTGGAGAAATTCATGGCAAAGAGATCGGAGGAATCATCAACGTGGATGTTAAAGTCACCTACAATCACCAGTCTGGACAGCTTCACAGTGGAGGATAGAAAGTCACTAAACTCCTGAAGGAAAGAACTGTTTGGACCAGGTAGACGATAGACCACAGCACAGTAGAACGGGTCCTTACACCCGACTTTAATCAGCTGCAGTTCAAAGGAAGCAAAGTGACCAGAGGTTGTAGAGCTACATGGATGATGGTCTCTAAAAACAACAGCTAGGCCTCCACCACGACCAGAACCCCTGGGCTGGCTATGAAAAGAATAACCACTCGGGCAGAGTTCAATCAGAGCAGAATAATCAGATGTTTGCTGCCAAACTTCAGTCAGAAACAGAAAATCCAGGTTTTTAGACAGAATTAGATCACTGAGCAGGAAGAACTTATTGTTAACAGAGCGGGTTTTTAATAGAGCCATGCTGAGTGAGGTGGAGGAATAGGAAACTACAGAAACAGCTGGAGTTAGTGGACGTAAATTAGCAGGGTTAGATCCACGGTGTTTATAAAAACCACTCATGGAGGGAACAGGAGGAGAAACCACTGAGGAATGAAGATAAACCGACCTTAAAAAACTTGGACAGATGAACCGCGTCCCAACGCGGCCTGGCGGGAATGCGGAAGTGGCGCTCAGGTCACCAAACAAATGACAAGAAGCTAGAAGATCGCGCTGATGTTTACTAGATAAACCACGCTTTAAGAGAAGTCTTATTCTCACCTGGATTCCTGCTCATTTACTCCTTTTCCTCTGACGTTTTCCCGGGACTGGATAAACATCGCTGGAGGCGTCCTGGTTGGAATCGTCGTTTGGCTCCGGGCCAGTGCGCCACTCAGGTAAACAAACAGGGAGGTACGTCCTCGGTGCATCTTGGGCGATCGTGAACGAACGGAAGGACAAAAGAGTCTGGCGATCTTAGGAGATGGTAGCAGGGACACTACTGAAGAGGATCGCAGACAGGAGCAAGGTGGAAAAGAGGAGGTTAGTGGAGAAAAGTTTGAAAAAGTGGACGATGACTGCGGCTAAGCCAAGCACAGGCGCCATCTTGTTACCCACCGGAGGAGCCTCATTCCAGGACAAAAGAGGAAAGTCTACTTTTTACATAGTTAAACTTTAAAACGGGTCAATTTTGACCCTAACACAACAGAAGGGTTAAATAGTAGTTTAGAACTGGCATAGGTTTGGGTAATGACCTGTCCAAGTGTAGCCCCGCCTCTCACCCAGTGACAGCTGGGTAACCAGTTCCAGGTCTAGGGCCTAATCCCAGTACTCGCACTTGCACCCTTCAATTGCACGTTCCCGGTTAGGGGTGCGAGTGCGTAGGGTGTCCCGATTCTCAAGTGCGGAAGTTGACCACGCCCCCATTGCACCCTTAATCTGCACTTCACCCAAGTCAGCAGCGATGCGGACCTTGGGCAAGGGTGTTACCCACAAATCATTGCTGCAGGAGAAAAGGCTCAAGTTCTTTTTCTTAAAATGTTTTTTCTAATGAAATCACTTAATTTTAGGACGACTAGTAGATGCTCTGAATGTTTTAGACAAAGCAGCAATGAAGTAAAATTTATTTCAGATAGTTGCTTTGTTGTTTGTTTTAAAGTTGTTAATAAAGGTTTATGAAAAAAGTCTCACAGCGACTAGCATCCCGGCATGCGTTGCGATCGATGACACAATGCTCCCTGTCTCACACTTGTGTACTACGCACTCGAACCCTACTGCGCACTTTCTCCAAGTGCGCTTTGCTGAAGACCGCAGGGCGAGGATCACCAGGCAGGACCAGGACATGGATAAAATTTTGCAGCTTAAAAACCAGTTAACTTTTTTAAATGTAACACTTATTGTTACAACATTATCAGTTCGTTTTTAATCCAAACACATTTGACCTTCATAAAGAGCTGTTTCTAACCTGGAGACAAATCCTGGACCATCTTAAAGACAAAAAGTTGCAGATACAGATAAAACAGGTAACTTTAACTGAGACCTAACGGACGTTTTTATAAAGGAGGAAGATGTGAAGAAGAGCTGTGCTCTCCAGCTCTGCTACATGATGTGGTTGAGAGGCAGCAGCAGCAGCAGCAGCAGGATGTGTGGGAGGGCAGGAATTCATCCAAATCACATTCAAACTCTTTCCTGTTCTATCCTTCTCAGAAAATTAAGTTTTTCCTCACACATGAAGATCCCAGACAAGTAACCAGTGGTGTCATGTAGCTGTTAGTAAAAATACCAGTTAGTGTACCGGGAATCTGCTAGGATGCTACAAACAGCTGGCTGCCTAATGGAAATAAAAAACTGAAGAAACAAAGACCCTTGGTCCTTGCTTTATCTCCAGATGAACAGACTAGAACGTCTGGAGATCCAGCTGACCGGCCCGAACACTGTCTCTGCTCACATACCTGCTTTATACAAGAGCTCTAACCGGAGATTGCTTGGATCTACAAGCAGCTCTGCATCGACATGCAAGCAAAGGTGTACTCACCTTTTTCACGTTGAGGATCTTCAAGCTGCAGACGGTGTGGAAAGGTAGAGCTCACTCTCAGAGCTCACATCACCGAGCCTGTGAAAGCTGTGTGGGCTGAGATAGATTCAGATTGGCTGCCCCCCCCCCCCCTTCCTCCCTCTCTCTCTCTCTCTCTCTCTCTCTCTCTCTCTCTCTCTCTCTCTCCCTTTGCCTCTCCTCATCCTCCCTCTCTCTTTTCTCTCTCACTGCCTTTATCTGCTCTCCATGCGCCTGTCAGAGTGCAGCCATGTGCTTAAAATATCACTGTCAAACAATAGTTCCATGAATGTAACTCCCTACACACACACACACACACACACACACACACACACACACACACACACACACACACACACACACACACACACACACACACACACACACACACACACACACACAGATGCTCCATGACATAGGGCTCCTACTGGTAGGTGCAGCTTGTTTTCTCATTTCCTTCATTGAAGTCAAGAATCTGCTGAAGTTCCTCATTATTAATTAAATTAATAATTAAGTCACCAACATTCCTTTTTCCATCAGGCTTCAATCATCCAGTAATAACGGTAGAATCGGCCGTTTGAGAGAGACCATTGCATGGCTTAACCCACAGACTGAACTCTGCTGCTCAACATACGAACTAGCTTACCTGCAAACGTGGACATATTAGTAAACTTAATCAGGTATTTAATGGTAGAAGATCTAGCACAACCAAACACCTTGGTCCTGATTCCAGTACCAAGTTCAGTTCTGTACAGGAAGTAGTTTTTCCATCTCCATTTCAATCTCGCTAAACGTTACCTGCTAAGGGCATAGGAACCGGGGGGATCTTACCCCCACCCTCCCACCCTTTTAAATTTGCTCCTACGCCCTTGTTACCTGGCATGCTGATTTAAAAAAAATGTTTAAATGTTTAAAATAAATGTTATCATCGTTTAGTTGATGTGTCAGTGATGATATACACAGTGACACTGTGGAGACGGGTGTGAATGAGCATGCATGCATACACATTTATTCACGTGTCTGAGCAGAACCTCCCTGAACCGTCTACAGGTGGTTCAGAATGCCTGTGCTCGGCTTCTGACCAAGTCCTCCAAACACACCCACATCACCTCGCTTCTCCTCCAGCTTCACTGGCTGCCAGTCAACTTCAGGGTTCATTTCAAGATCCTGGTTCTGGTCTATAGGGCCTTACATGGACAAGCACCATCTTACGTTGGTGATCTTCTTAGTCCCTACACCTCCAGCAGGTCCCTGAGGCCCAGTGATCAAAGCCTACTGGTTGTGCAGCACCAGGCTAAAGACCAAAGGTGACAGATCATTTGCTGCTGTGGTTCCCAGATTCTGGAACGCTCTCCTCCTGAGCCTGAGATCAGCGGACTCAGTGGTCTCCTCTAAAAAGCAGCTGAAGACTCACTTGTTCAGGTTTTGTGGTGACCTCCATCACCCTCCCCTTGTTCTATTCTTATTCCACCTTCCCAGGATCCACTGATTTCCCGCTTTCCTTTTTATTTTCTCTCCCTTTCTTTACATTTTTTATTCACATTTTTTTCCTCACTTTAACCATATTTTTAAATAATAAAAAAAATCCTTTTACAGCTGCTTTATAAAAGATCTTTCTTTCTTTCTTTCTTTCTTTCTTTCTTTCTTTCTCTTTAGTCATTTAAATCTTTACTCTTGACTCTCTCAGAATGTTGGGCTCATATAAAAGTCACATCCTTATCAGATCGGTCCTTCTGTACATCTTTAAAACGTGTTTGCACTAATTCCTCACAGAAAAGCTCCTACTGTAAAGACTGTTGTTGCCATAGCAACTTTACTCAGTCCAAATTTGGTTGGTTTAGACAGAAGGGAGAGCCTACTAGAAATAATTTTAGGCAGCTCTCTTTGATCTGCTCTCTGTTTAATGAACTACTTTGCTGGTGTTCAAGCGGCTTTCTGTCGATCAGTGTTTAATCATGATTAATCCCAGAAGTGTCTGTAGATCAGATCATAAACAACCTTCGAAGCCTCCCTGTGCTAGCTGTTTGGGGCGGGGGTTTACAGCCACCAATAGTGTGTTTGTGGGTGATTTTCTAGACTCTGAAGAAGTTCAACATCTTAACTCTGACATCTGGATGACTATTATTGTTTCAATGTTTGTGAAAAGGATTTGTAGCATTTCTATGTTTGTAAACCCAGTCGTATCCTTAGTCCACATAATCTCATTGGTTAAAACGAGGGATGGTGCTTTTAGTATTGTTTTGTGCGGCCATGTGAGTTAACAATCCAAACATAAAAAACAACAACATCCATTTGTTTTCTGTCAGTGTTTGGTTCAGGAATTATATACGTAAAATGAGCGGTTTCAAAAAGCCCCTGTTTGTGACATCACAAATGGGGAAATTCACATAGAGCCTCTCTCACCTGCTGGATCCCTACCGACCAAAATTGTTTAGGATCTGACATTTTTGTTACAGAGAAGGGGTGCAAGGACATGCTGGAGAGGCTGGCTTGGGATCGCCTTAACCCTAACCTGCTGCAGGGGCGTGTCCAGGGAGTGGCCTGGGGTAGCACATGCCACCCTTAGAATCTGATGGGCCACCCCAGGTGCCACCACACTAAGTTCCAGTTTAAACTGACTTTACATTGTCGACAAAAGGCTTGGGTTGTTAACTCCAAAATAGTGTGTGGTTGCATGCACCTTTCACCTTGTTTTTAGCCCAGGCATGTATTATTAATATTAATACATTTTCATATTCACATACATAGTATTTAGAGTCCCACTCAACTCCAGTTGGTGGCAGTAATGCAACAAGAAGTGACTTGCTAACCACCACAAAACTAGAAGATGAAGAGGGGAAAAAATGGTGATTGTGCAATGTGAAACTCAAAAATTCACTAGAAAGTAAATAAATAAACGATTTGTGTAAATAAATAAATAAATAAATAAATAAATAAATAAATAAATAAATAAATAAATAAATAAGCATAACCATTGGTGCAACCCATGAATAAACAAGTGTCCCACATGGGCCACCCCATCTTAAAAGTCCTGGACACACTCTGACCTGCTGCTCCCACCACCTGACCCAGTGGACTTACCCCGGCTTTCCACGGGAGCCGTCAGCAGCACGTTACTGCAGCAGCACGTCATAGCTGCTGATAGGAACTGCTGTGGTCAACAGAACCTTTTCCACTAGAGCCGTCAGCAGCGCGAGTCGGCCGCGTCTCAGGAGCAGCATGTCGCGCCGGTTCTATTTTCTACGCGTGACGCCTCTGAAACGGGTCAAGTTCGACATTTTTGGGGAAGGAAAGACAGGAAATCGGACGCGGAAACGGAGAGAATCTCCCGAGATTTACAGAATAAAGAACGTACTGCCTTCCGGTTGCTTTACTTTAAAAAAGGTTACTAACTGTGCGGCCCCGTGAGAAGTCATCGCCTAGCTAGCGGTCTCCTTTGTTTTTCAGGTCCGTATTGGCGATTATAAAACGGACAGAACATAAAACACAAACCTTTTGGAGCCATGTTGTAGTTTTATCCTGCTTGTTGTTGTGTTTACTGACAAAGTCACTCGTGTGACTTCGTGCTCGGTCGGTGACAGCTGCTCTCCTGCTGCTTCGCGTCTCGTGGGAAGGGCCAAGCAGCAGCTTACGCGAGCAAGACGTGCTGCTGCAGTAACGTGCTGCTGACGGCTCCTGTGGAAACCCGGGGTAAGAAGAAGATGGATGATTGGTGGATGAATTAAAATGTGATGCAACGTGGAGCAGAGCAGACAGGAGCTCCCATCTACAGGCGGAAACACTTGTTGGTGTATGCGAAACTCTTTGAGGCAGACTGCTTTGCCTAGTTTCCACTGAGTGGTCCAGTCATTGTGGCGTGGTTCATGTCGAGACACTGTTGAGTTCCACGAACATGAACTAGCATGGCTCAGCAGTTAGTTTATGACCAGTGTGGTGCTGAGGTTTACATGCTTTTAAATGTGAAGGTGCATAGAATACTTACAGATTAAAATCATTTAACTGTAACACTGTTGATAGTACTTTCCCATTTCCACGTATGATAAACGCCCAGCAAATCAGGGGTGGGCGTAGCCAGCTAGTGTTTTCACACCAGCCTAAATGAAATAGACTATCTATCAACATGAAGTGTTTAGTAAGAAAACTGGTGTTCGTATTACACCAACTTTTACTGAATAAACCAAACTGAATTGGCTTGTTGATGTCTGGATAAAACGTTCCTGATGTCAACATTTCTCAGAAACTCATGTTTAGTGTTTGCTGTTAGAACAAACTGTTGGCTTTTAAACATCAACTTCTTCAGATAGACTTCATGGCTGGTTGGATTGTGTCTAGCTGAGTCAACGAGAGTTAACCGGCTTGAGTCTGAGATCAGTGAAGTCAGTGGTTAAAGTCTTCTGCTTCTGGCGCTGCCTATTGGAGCTGATGTAGTGGCCGGCTGCCATCTCCACTGCATTCAGTGAAAGGAAAAGACTAAGGGGAAGGGGGGGGGGGGGGGGGGGGGGTCCAACAAAAATAAACAGTCAGTGATGAACAAGAGTCTGCTTCAAGGCCTGCAGAGTCTGCTTCAAGGCCTGCAGAAAGAGAAGAACAAACAAAAAAGGGACACACAGCAATACAACAAGAGCAAGCTGTCACTCAGTCAACCTGATGAGGAAATATAAAGTCCACATTGTTTTACTGAACAATCACGATAATAAATCACAGTGTATTAAATGCCAGCCACAGCCAACATGTGTTGAACGTGCCCAAGTCCATACTTATGAGAGCGCCATGTGAGCACCTGTGTACGTACCTGCGCTTTTATATGTAAGGTTTCTCTATAGGAGCGTCCAAAAGAGAGTGTGAGGGGCCACAGATCTGCCCCCCAAAGATGCGTAGGAGATGGAAGGAGCTCCAAGTGTCAGAGATCCAGGAGCTGCCCCAGAGCGCAGGGACGCCAGGGAGACTGTAACCAGAAAGGCCCCTGCCCCCTCTGGAGAGGCACAGAGGATCGCCCCAGGGGACCACAACCAGTAGCCGGCAGAGTCCTGGGAGATATCAGCGGCAAGCCCACAGGCCCGTCCGGAGCCTTCCACCCCCAAGCCGGCCGAGCCCGGAACCCAGCGACCCGGGACCCAGGGGCGACCAGCCGCGCCGGGGTCCCACAGAGCCCAGAGACTCAGACCCCACCAGGCAGCCACCGGGATTGATCAGGCAGACGCCAATCTTAAACCCCTTGACCTGGGAGCCGCAAACACTCAAGCAGACCAAGGCACCACACTCCACACCAAGTGTGGCAGGGGGAGGGGAGGCGAAGATGTATAGCAGCACAAGAAGTCCGAGGAGAGGGGAGGAGTCAAAGGCCCCAACTGGCATATACAGTCATACACTCCCTCCCTCATGCTCCCACATACACATACAACCAACAACTTACAAAAATGCCCACCGGACACCCACTCATGCTCCCCATACACACGCTATTCACTCTGGTCCCGGTACTGCTGCTGCACATGTGGTACAACCATCACCGGTTCCCAGAGTTTGACCCTTTCAGTGCATCCACCTCTACTGAGGATACACATTTTATTAAGCTTTTCACAAAATCAAACACATGGTAAAATATAATAATTAAAATAAGAATATAATTAAACAAAATAAATGTAAATATAATCCCACGTGATCTGTTTTCAATTGTACGTCAGTTGTTGCAACCATAGGCTGCACAAAAACGGGCAGAGTTGCCCACTCTGCATTGACTTTAGAGAGTGAGGAGACCAATCCATTATGGCAGCAGTGCTGTTACGCTCTCCAGCGCCCAGTGGGGTGTCTATGTATTCATGTTTAGACATCGAGGAGGCTGTAGTGAAGTGAAAATGTAGTTTGATCCTGTCAGAAATGTCCAGATTTGGTAGATCAGATCCACATATTTTACCTTACATCATGTTTTAAAGTAAATTCTACTTTTATTGTCCAACTTTATGATCCTTCAATATCCAAACTTTCCACACCGTGTGTCCATGGGCAAAGCACTGAAGCAAACCGGTTAGCAGACTGGTGTGTGAGTGGTCAATGAGACTAAGAAAGTTGTGAAAATTTGGTGTATCTTTCTTTCATTCATGTCCTCTTTTCATCATTTAATCATCCCACCTCACTCTTATCATCAACACACCAGCATTGTTGCTGTTGGTCGGGCAATCCTGTTTCTATGGCAACTGCTGAAGTGATGTGTGTGTGTGTGTGTGTGTGTGAGTGTGTGTGTGTGTGGGGGGGGGTTAGCTGCTACAGTCTAAAGATAGAACCCATCCAAAAACAACAGTTGCGCACCACGGCGTTCACAATTGTCTTTAAAAAAAGAGCGAAAGCAGCCACAGAGGAGCAGAGGACAGAAGACTCATAAGGAGAGGACAAAAAGACATGGTCAGTGCTGGTTGGTCTCAGTCTGAGGCAGCACAAACTGTTGTATATATTGGACTATACCTTTATTCTGGTGATGCTTCTCCTTCAGGATGTGCTTCAACAGCCTATCAGGATGTTTCTCATGCTTCCTCTTATCCATGTTCCAGTTCACAGAAACAAAATCCCTGTAAGGGACACCCAGACCATCCTGCCCCAGGACCTCTCCCCAGCATGAGTTGCAATGATTCACTTTCATTTACCTCATACCCGATGTTTAATATAACATTGTTTGCAGAATTATTGAAACCAGGAGCAGGAACTGAGCAAAAATAAAAACCTTTATGAAAAAATAGGCACTACTTAAAAAAAACACTAAAAAACTTTTGGAAAGCATATCTGACTAGAAATGAAAAAACAAAACTTCTGCATTTCCATCCTGATATGTTAGCTACAACACCCACCTCACTTCTAGTCTCTAACTCTGACCTTCAGCTTGAATCTTAACCAAGATCTCTTGTAATTGGGATTTGTTGAGAATAATGCTTTAAACTATAGAGGTTGGTTAGTGCCACCTATCCACCTTACGTTGAACCCCTAACCCCGAAGTGTAGTTCCAATCCTAACCAATCTTACTTTTTAGATGCTAACCCTGAGTTGTAGCGCTAATCTTAATCTAGACCCCTTGTGGCCAATTAGTATTTATTTAGGAAAAATGTTTACACACTATGGAGGTTAGGTTGTGCCATCTACCCCCTTTACTTTTCACCTATAAACTCTACATTCCAGCGTTGTCTGCCTGCTCATCTCTTTTCCTCTCCCATTCCTTCTCCTATACTTAGGAGGGGGAATTGGGGGAGACAGGTTAAGCCTAGACCGGCTCGGGTGTGGTTGAGCGTCACACGACGACGCCACATCTGTTACCTGTTCCTTCTCAAGTTCTTTTCTATCCCTGTTAAACCCCTAACCCTGAAGTGTAGCTCTAATCCTAACCAATCTTACTTTCTAGATGCTAATCATGAGGTGTAGCGCTAATCTTAATCTAGACCCCTTGTGGCCAATTAGTACTGATTTAGGAAGAATGTTTAAAACTAGGGAAGTTAGTTTGTGCCATCTACCCACTTTACTTTTCACCTATAAACTCTACACTCCGGCGTGATCTACCTGCTCATCTCTTTTTCCTCTCCCATTCCTTCTCCTATACTTAGGAGAGGGAATTGGGGGAGACAGGTTAAGCCTAGACCGGCTCGGGTGTGGTTGAGCGTCATACGACGACGCCACATCTGTTACCTGTTCTTCATCAAATTCTTTTCTATCCTTGTTTCTTTCTTCTTTTTTTCTTCCTTTTTTCTGTATTCTCTATTCTGTCTTTCTCGTTTGTTCTTTATTCTATCTTTTCAATCTTTTTCTATTCTGTTTTTCTATTCTGCATTGATACGAACCAACATTGGAGGGGAGTTTCTGAGTGACATGCGCCGGCCCGTGCATTGCCAGTGACTCTCTACTCCAAACTGTTTTGGTCAAGGTACTGATTCAGGGGGATGTCACTGAGATACATCTACTCCATCTACTCCACCTAACCTAAAAACTCAAACTGATGTGGCAGACCAGTCCAATAGGCTGAATTACCACACACTCACTCTCACTAGAACTACCAGTGAATCATGCGGTGAATGAACCCAACGTGCATGTTGTTGATCGGTGGGAAGAAATCAGTTTACCTGGAGAAGCTGTCTGTATGCACAGGGAGAAAGGCATCAGCCAGAGTTCAAACCTTCAACCTTCCCACTGCAAGTCAATAGTGCTCCCAGGTGCACCACCATCCTCATCTGACATGCCTTCTGTGACATTTTAAAAGCATTTCTCATGAATCACATTTTAAAATTCCAAGCCACAAACGGAGCTAACGCCTCTGATAAAAACACGACTGTCTGACATTTTAGATGCAACATGTAAGCATACAATGCACTGGCTGGTAGCGATTCAGCATTTACACCTGGAGCCAAACATGTTTAACACACATATGTTCATGTGAGATGATTTTTATATTCATGTTATTGTTGTTCAAACAGAACAAGAAGTCAAAAACAAAAGTGGCATTTAAAACAGAAGGTGGTTTTGCACCCTGGAGGTCTTTTCCCAGAGTATAATTGTGACACTGCCCCCTGGTGGTTAAGCCCTGTAGACACACTGCATCTAAAAATTAATAACACTTCTTTCATGCTCCGTTTTAGCCTGGCCTGCCAGACTCCTCCTCTGTTTAATTCTGCATAGAGAAAGGGTCTGGGAACTCTCCAATTCAAATAACCCCATCCTGTGAGAATTCTAACCGAGCCAATCAGCGCTGAGTAGAGTAGATCACACATCACAACGCTGTGCTTATCATAAACATGGTGACTGAAGTGGAGTTCGCTGCGGCTCTTTCTTTTGTTCTAAATTATTTGAACATTTCTTTAAAACCACAACAAATAGAAGCGCTAAAACTAAAAGCCTTTCTTCTAAACCAAGATGTTACCAGACTCTTTCTCTGTGCAGAATTAAACAGAGGACAAGTCTGGCAGGCCTTTGCCTTTTGGCTTATGCATATGCAGACTATTTATAAGGTCTTTTGTGTTGACCATTTATTACTGGGTGTGTAGGAGGCGACATATGATCCCAAACCACCTAAGCATATTTCTAGGACAGGTGTAAAGAAGGATTTGTGTGCAGCTGTGGGTACACAGTGTTTTGTAGGTCACAAACACAGTGGGGCAAAAAAATATATATATATACAAAAAAGCTGTCAAAGGACACCAGAAACAAAATTGTATACCTGCACCAGGCTGTGAAAGCTGAATCTGCAATAAGTAAGTAGCTGTAATCAACTGTGGCAACAAGTATTAGAAAGTGAAAGACATACAAGACCACTGATAATCACCCTCGATCAGGGGCTCCACACAAGATTTCACCTCATGGGGTCAAAACTCTAAAACATGTGGGATAGCGGCCCTCAAGGACCGGAGTGTCACACCTGTGGTCTAAAGGAAAAAGTGAATGGGGCCAAGTATCGTCAGATTTTGAGTGAAAACCTGCATCCATCAGCAAGGGCACAGAAGATGAAACATGCAGTGGCGGCTGGTGAAAAATATTTTTGGTGGGGCTGTGCTATTTTTTATTTTTAAACAAACTTGTGCTTTCTGAGCTTTGTGCACAACTTCACTATTTCCTGAATTAAGCACAGCTCTTTTATTTCCTGTCTTACATCATTGGACAAACTGATTAAACCAGGTGTGTCTGACTATTGGCACGCTGCCTTGCGGACCAAGGTTGAAAAATACTGCATTAAATTGCACATAAAATAACATGACCATAAATGGTAAATAGGCAATGCAAGAGGCAAGTAACAAAAACATTTTGTTTAATTTCAACATTTGAGTGAACACGAAAAATTATGAGCAGGTCACTGTTACAGTAATGGTAGTAAACACTACTTAGACAAAATGCCAGAAATTTACACAGTTAAATATTTCTGGAGTGTTGTGCCAAGGTCAACTTTATACAAAGATCAAGTTGATGCATGTGTGTGTGTGTGATACATCATTTTTACAGAAATTTTGCCCTTCTGTCCTTCTGAGTGGCAAAGCTCTCGATGAGCTTTTTATTGAAGTCAGGAATGTTTGTGACAAGCTTTTTTTCCATGGAGAGCATGGCAAGAGCATTCAGCCCATCCTGTGTCATGGTGTTCCTCAAGCAAAGTCTTAATCCTCTTTAAAGTAGATAAATAAAAAAACAACAGATAAGTACATAGGAAACACTTTCATAGGAAATAATGTCATCAGTATCCTCTTACAAATGTCATATTTCCCAGTTTTTGGGACAATAAAACATTTCTGATTCTCAATCAGATGTTTTTACATTTGAGGTAAAAACATCTAATTGAGAATCAGAAATGTTTTATTGTCCCAAAAGCTGGGAAATTTGTTTGCTGCAGCAGAAGTGTAACAAGTAAAATGGAATCAGATTGATGTATGTACAAATTTACATGAAATACACATTTACGTGATTAAATATGTATAATAAGTATGTTTGTTGAAATTAGTTTTTACAGTTATTGCACATTAAACATGTTATTAAACAAATGTCCCGGTTTGTGGGACAACCAAGGATTTCTGATTCTGATTGTCTTGTACAGCTTACCTCTGCACCCAGCTGCTGTTGTTCTCCCTGACCAAACGTCCTCCGTTTCTTCCGTTTCCCTCGTCAAGCTGTATGGCAATGTTAGCTCTGCCTAGCATGGCTAGCTTCACCGTGTTGTTGTCCACGTGTGCCCCGGATGACTCGTGTTTCTTCACCTTCTCAGAAAAATGTTTCTTGTCTGTAACTCCTGACTCATCCATGCCTCATCTGTCCCAGCCTTTTTGAATAACAAACACGGAAAGCAAAATAACGCATTAGCGTGATTGCATCCAGCTAGCCAAGCCTTCCTGGTGTACCAATTTCGGGAGAAACCTCGCGTGTACAGTTTACGTCTCTCCTTCTCCTGCTGGCTTATCTTTACGTCGGGCTGATCTGGTCCAAGCTCTTTGACATTAAGTTTTTCTACCATAGTTCTCCTCTCGAACGGATGCTGGAGAAGAGACCGAACTGAATTCAGTGGCTGCTGAGATCCGGTATCCATGCTGGTTGTAGTCACCGGCGGCGTCCATGTTACATCTGCGTCACGACCAAAAACGACTCTGCCGAGTTCTACCGAACACCAACGAAACCTTTGGCGGTAGCTCAATCGCCCATCATGCTTCTGAAACAACGTCGACGCTGATTGGATACATTCCCATTCCTACCCTTTCATTTCCTTGTCAGCAATTGGACGGCTGGTCCCGTCCTGTTTGGGCGATTCAAAAACAGCCTACAGCCTCCACCGCTTGGCAGAGACCGGCAGAGACCAATATATATATATATATATATATGATTTATTTTTGTTACAAAACACACAATTAACTTAGAATATGTGATTATTGTTAATTTTATTTATTTATTTTTTAAATAAAAATTAAAAACACTGGGGAAAACTGGGAGGGCGGCGCCCTATCGCCCTCTACTGGCCAGCCGCCACTGGAAACATGTCTTCTTCATGACAATTACCCCAAACACACCACCCGGGAACGAAGAAGTGGGTTTAGAAGAAGCATTTCAAGGTAGCCTGGCAAGCCAGACTAAATAAATGTATTATGCAAAGCAAGAATTTGGTCTAGTTCACTAGGCTAATTTCAAGGTCCTGGAGTGGCCTAGCCAGTCTCCAGATCTCTACCCTGTAGAAAATCTTTGGATGGAGTTGAAAGCCTGTGTTGCCTAGCGACAGCCCCAAAGCATTGCTGATGTCAGTATTGAGATGGACTTTTGTTATGGACCAAATACCTTTTTACCACCATAATTAGCAAATAAACTCATTAAAAATCTGAGAATGTGTTTTTCTGTATTTTTGTCTCTCATAGCTGAGGTCTACCAGCGATGGCATACCTCTCATTCAAGAGGGAGAACGTGCTTTATAAGAAGCTGACTAAGGCCTAGTCCACACGTAGCCGGGGTTTTTTAAAAACGAATATCTGCCCCTCAAAAACTTGCATCAACACCACCGCGTTTAAAAAAAAAAACTCTGCCCACATGTACCCGGATAAATACGTTGTTAAGGACATGCCAGACCTGTAGGCGGCAGTACTTCCCCCGTTCTTAACCTCATCCTTCGTCTGTGGTCTTCCGCAAGGAGCAGTAATTCCGCTTGCAAAAACAAACAAGCAGAAAGCGCTTGGACAATTGATGGATCGGGTAGTGACAGAGCGCAGCTCTGAGGGCTTCCATGATGCCGGCTAGTGTAAACACAGGTTGCACACGTGATGTCAGCATTTTTTTGTCGCGGAAAGTGACGTTGCGGACCTTAAAACTCCGGTTTTGTCTGTCCACACGCAGACACCCAAAACAGAGAAAACGCAGATCTTCACTTTGGCCGGAGTTTTTAAAAAGATCCGTTTTTGTGTGAAAAAACTCCGTTTTTGTGTGGATGACAGGCCAAAACGTAGAAAAATATCTACGTTTTGGCAGATCCCCGGCTACGTGTGGACAGGGCCTAAACTTTTTTTTTGCCCCACTGTTTTCTACATGTAATTTATTTTGGGTTTATTTCTGAGCTGAGGTGGGGGGTTTAGTAAGGATTCCATGTAAAGTTTAATAAATGAGGCAACTACCATCAGGCAAAAGACGGAGGACACCTTGGACAGGTCCCCAGTACACATGGCCACAGAGAGACAAACAGTCACAGTCTCACTCACACCCAGGGACAATTTACCGACTCCAGGTATGAATGTATGTTTTTGGTCAGTGGGAGGAGACTGGAGTACCCGGAGAAAACCCACACATGCATGGGGGAAACATAACCCTGACCCTGGATTGAACCCGCAACTTTCCTGCTGCTAGGCAACAGTGCTGCCAACCATGCCACCCTGCATGAGCTCATTCCCTCTGAAAACCTTCTTTACTCATTTTCCTCTACCCTTAATAATTAGCATTTTAAAACACTGTTCATTCTCTAACATCATTCTCTGCTTTATTTAATGGAGTGAAGGTTTTATTCAAAGATGCTTTATTGCCAAAACAAGTTCTGTAAACATCGTACTCCGTCAAGTACCCTAAATCTTATAGACATAAAAAACACGGTTAGCGTTTCTGCTTCAGTTTTGGATAATTACAGAATAACACCTACATCTCTTTTGTGTTTACTTTGCAATCTGCAGACATGAGCTGAATGATCACATGGCTGCATAAATATCTAGATTATCATCATCCGATCGCTTGTTTGTTGAAGGAGACGTTAAAAGCTGCTTGTATGTTTCTAGCATGACAGATACCAGACCCACCTGGTTTGGTTTAACATTTCTAAATCCTTGTCTAGAACCGGGTTACTTCATTTTGTTGGTGAAGTTTTGTTTTAGAATTTAAACACGACTTGTTTTAATTCTGTAACTGAGCCATTGTTTGGACCAGGTCCTCCAGGACGAAGACATTAGATCTCAACAGGACCTTCATGGTGAAACAGCGTAAAATAAAGTTCCACCAGATTTAACACTGATGGACAAAAGAAAGAATCATCTTGACCACCCAAACTCATTGGTTGCTGCCATGTGTGACTTCTGTCCACCACAAGTCACTATTAAAGGCAGATTGAAGCAGAGGATCAGTTTCAGCTAAATCTGAGTAGATTCTAATATCACTCACAACACACACTACTGTTTGTGCATGTGTGTGTTTGAACTTCATGAGTGTTTCTCCTAATAGACCACTTCTTGTCAACAGAGCAGATGGAGATGATGATGTCACAATTTATTTCTAAGATATTTTAAATCATAAAATATCAGAAAGATAAAAGTTTGTGTGTTGGTGAAAATGAGAATTTGGTGCAAAGGGTCATTTATGTCAGATAAATTATTATTATTATTATACCATCGAGCGAACATACTAGCAGAAGAACGAAACCGTAAACAAGAGGAGCAATCCAAAAAGCTGCGGATACCCGACATGGGCAATAAACAAAGGAAAACAACAAACAACAACAGAAAGAAAACAATAACAAAAACAGAAAGACAAGAACCAAAACCAGTGAGAACCCCTCCTTACGTCAAAGGCATTACAGAAAAAATAATTCCAACGATGAAACAACACAACAAAAACACACAGATGAAACAACACAACAGTAGGAAAAAGACTTGCACACCCAAAAGACCAGATATCAGCAGGGCATACGTGTGGAGTAATTTACAAAACACCAAGCCTCAGTGCTGCCCTCTCAGTTCTCCAGGCGACGCCTTAGGACTTTTCTAACAGGAAGTCTGGTTGAAGTAAGTCTCCACCACACTACTCACACTTTAACATTCATGGGCCCACCCATCTTGAATCACGACAGAGAAGGTAGTTGCGGGTATAGCGTCCAGGAAACAGCAGAGAACATCCAACTAGCAGAAGCTAACCATTAACATTAGCAACTCCAAGAACTCTTTCAGGCTTGTTTTACTCGTGGAGATAAAACATCCCTGTTTCAAGTCAGTAGAGCTGCATTGCTGTTATCCAATCTGAGGATAGAAGTCCAAATATCAGGAAACAAGACTCCAAAGCCTGGTGAGTGCACAGCTGTGATGTGGTTGACTTCAGTTCCTAGTAATGGTGCACCAGTATATTGTTTCCCCCAAATGACTTACAAGGAATGTATTCCCACTAGAGACAAATGTATTAATAAATAAGTTGCCCACACCTTTAGTTCAGCCAGCTGTTTTCTTGGTCTGGTTCTTCATCAACAGCCATGGTTTTAGATGAAGACCATAGCTGACGTTTGGAACAGAGATCAGCTGGTAAACCCAAAGCTTTTTTTCTGGTTTGTCCCTCTTTTCCAAAGCACTGTGGTCAGTGTCACATCAGCAAGCCAATCTCCTTCCATCACTCGTGAACATGATCCAGAAATAATTTAACTCCTCTCCTAGGACCTCCACCCTTTTCCAATTGAGAACCATGGCCTATAACAGCGGTAGTCAATAGGCGGCCCGTGGGCCAGATCCAGCCACGCCCCCACTCCCGGTCCGACAGACGAGCTGGAGGGGTAGGGACAGGTGTACAGTGCTGCTTCATTATATTGTAAGCTTTAGTGTTGTGTGTAGAACCACCAGCGCTTCAACCCCCTGCCCTCTGGTGCTCAAGGGATTAGGAAGGTGATGAAGAAACTCCTCTGTCTCCAAACACTTGAATTACAAAACATCCCTGGTCAAGGCTTGTGTGAAGATGTAAATGGCTTGGGGGGTACTGCCTTCAGGAAATAACCCTTTTCCCAAGCCCACCTTCAGATCCCAGATGGAACATGCAGTGAGACAGCATGGACAGAAAACAAGGGCATGGTAGGGAAGTGGGCAGGCTGGAGGTCAACAGAATGTGCTAATCGTTGAATGCTGGATGATTTGGGATTAAGTATAATCCTAAAGAAAAAAGTGGTTGGGGTGTGGCCCTGCCCCAAATCTTACTCAATACAGTCCCTTATTAGGCACCGACACACAGCTCTAATTTAGTTGCATGTGTTTCAATGACAATATATACATACACACACAGATATTGAATACACACACACGCGATTTTACTTGGGGTTTCTTTTTCTGGCCATTTCAGAAGCTGCCCTTAGGGTTGTCCAAGAATTAAGCAACATTTGCTGTAATAACAATAACAAACTAAATGTGTGTGTCAAATGAACACTGTGTTGGTCATTTTTCATCTCAGAGGAAAACAGCTGGAAAATTCTTAGTTTTATTTTCAGTTATTTTCCCATCATACAGTTTATGAAGCTGTAAAAGAAAAACAATTATTTATGAATTATATAGCTGTTATGAAAGACTAAATTCTGCTCTGAACCTGTTAGTTCCTCCTATACACAACAAATTCAGCTTGCTCAAATGAATGCTGTCAGAGTTGATTTCAACACTTTAAAGTGTCTATATGTGTCCACACCAGCAAGAGTTAACTTACCTCTTTCTGAAGAGTTGATACTTTAACTCTGATTTAGTGTTAAAAACCAACTCTTCTGGAGCTGATCATTTAACACCAGTGTATGTGTTGATACAGGCTAGGCAGTTATCCTTTAACTCTATAAGGTGTTGATGTGATTCTTCTTTCTAGAAATTACAATTTTTTTTTAAAACATTTAACAATGTGGAAACGTATTCTCTTACACAGTTTATCAAAGGGCCTTACACATGAGAGCTGGTCAGTGCAAATAGTAGCATGCTCAGTGTTTCTTTAAATAAAGGGTTCAAAATGCAGTGTGTTAAAATACAGCCTATAATGAAAGAAAGTTCACGTATTAACGAGTACACAAGCGGGCCACTGCAGTTACACAGAATAAACAGACTGCTCCTATACTAGTTTTAATTTAGTTAAGTTTAAAAAAATTGTTGAACTAAACTTTCTTAAACCGTTTATTTGATTAACTTTGAAAGCTACAGAGTTTTACTGATCTTGCAGTAGTGATGCTCTCAGTTCTTTGACTTTTTAGCATTCTTTCATGTTTTAAACATCATTTATGTGAACTGGTCTGATCAGGGCGATTTTAGCATTAGAGGTTTAGGGGTACTGAGCACCCAGAGATCTGCCTGGTCAGGCAAGATACATCTCAACATTTACTACATTCTCACATTTATGAAAGAAAACAAAAACACTGTTTTCACTAATCAAATTACAGTTACTTCACAATCTACATGTTTATCAGAGCAGAATCTGGTTTAGAGAGTCTAGGTCAGTGGCTCCCAATCTTCTGCCCTTAACCATCCCTTGGCTGTGTGGTAACCTCACTATCTCGACACAAATATAATGTAGAAGATCTAGAAGAAGAGGAAGAAGAAACAGTCTGGTATATAGCCTCTCAAGATAAAAATCACAAGGCACTTGAATGTGCTGAGATCCTCACACATTTTGTGGGGACCACGGACCCCAGGTTGGGAACCACTGGTCCAGGTGTAGTTTTAAACTATGAGCAGATTAAAGATGCTTAGTGAGAGGGAAAACGGGTTTAATCAATTTTCCCCTGGGATTAATAAAGTTTTTTTTATTAAATTGAATTGAATTGAAATGTCCTTTAATATTTGGAAACTTGACTTTGAAGCCTGTTTTTTATTTAAAAAATTTTTTTTAGCTTTGTCTGAATTTTCCAAGCCCCCACAACGCGGCTCAAAAATTGAGTCCAACCCGGAAGTACCAAAAACTGCAGTTCCACACTCATCCACTGGGGGCTGGTGTCAGAAGCGAGCAAATCCTCATTGACTCCCATGTTAAAAATACCAATGTCACAGCAGAAATAAACATGTTTACAGCCTGGTACCAGGACATGTTTTTGGTTTAAATGATCTAGTTTACACTCATGACAACTCTGAGGGGGGTGAACTTTTTTTCTCACTCTTCTGTTTAAGTGTATTAAAAGCCTAAAATTCTGTATAATTAATGAGCATCAAACCCACGTGACCACAGAGCTTGCTCCGTGGAAAGGCCTCAGTAGAGCCTCGATCTGGCTTGGAAACTGCTCCGGCATTTTGAGTCTATGTGTTTGTGTATTCTTTTTTGGATATTTTTTTGTGCAATTGTTGGACAAAATGACTTGCTGGCATTAATTGCACTAATAGAGCATCCAAGGAGTCTCCACTTCATTTTTTTTTCGGTAAGTAAAATTATATTTATGTATTTTAGGTCACTGCCGAGCTGAGCTTAGATTTTAACATGTACTGTTTAACCGTGAAATTTAAATGTAATAGGGTAAAACCCAGTGCATTTAACATAATGCTGCACTTTAGAAAATGGGTTGAATATAAGATGTTGGTGGAGCTGGGTTCCGACCATCGGCTTGTGGAGCTCTCGGGAGACCGATGTTTTCCACCCGTTCTCGCCTCCCTGCAGCTCGGCGCATCTCTGTCTGATCGCAGCTTCTGTGTGCTGCGTGGGCTGCCGGCTGGTTCTCCCCGCAGCTCGGCGCATCTCTGTCTGATCGCGGCTTCCGTCTGCTGCGTGGGCTGCCGGCTGGTTCTCCCTGCAGCTCGGCACATCTCTGTCTGATCGCGGCTTCTGTCTGCTGAGCGGGCTGCTGGCTTGTGGAGCTCTGGGATGGAAACCTTTCCACCCGGTTCTCCCCAGCGGCAGCTCTGCGCATCTCAGATCGCAGCGGCGCTTGTCTGCTGTGTGGCTGCTGGCTTGTGGAGGTCTCGGAGATCTCTGTGTTCCACCCGGTTTTACCCAGCGGTCAGCCCGGCGTATCTCTGACTCAGAAGCTCTGGTGTTGTGCACAATTAACTCCGATTGAAGCTAGGTTGCTACCTCCGTTAGCTCGGCTCCCACCTCCGCGTTAGCTTTGGGTTAGCGTCAGGTTAGCTTGTAGCTAGTTCGACCGGGTGTCGTCAGTTGATCCCAGCCTTACAGCCCCACCCTCAGCTCCACCTCTCTTCCCTTTTGTGGAATTGTTTGGGCTTGACGGAACCTGTGACACGGTCAAAATGGTGGTGGTGGCCACCTCCCATTTGGCCTCAAAAACGTGTTATTGGAGCCTATGGAAATGAATTGTCCAGTATATATGTCAATGGATTTTCCACAACAGAATGACCCTAAAATTACCAGTGATATTTTTAGATGCATTTATACTTACTTTCACCCAATTTTTCCCTAATATCAACATCCCATAGAAAAATATCCTAACTTTTTTTGATAATTTTTATTTTATTTTTCCTTCTTGATATTAAAAATTAACTAAAACAAAATGGTTTTTGTTAGTTAGTAGTAAAGAACGAGATCGCGGATACAAGCGGCTGAAATTAGTTTTCTCCAAAGAGTGGCTGGACTCTCCCTTAGGGAAAGGGTGAGAAGCTCGGTCATCTGGGAGGGGCTCAGAGAAGATTCGCTGCTCCTCCACATCGAGAGGAGCCAGTTGAGGTGGCTCGGGCACCTGGTCAGGATGCCTCCTGGACGCCTCTCTGGTGAGGTTTTCCGGGCATGTCCAATTGGCAGGAGACCTAAAGGTAGACCTTGGACACGTTGGAGGGACTATGTCTCTCACCTGGCCAGGGAACACCTTGGGATTTCCCCGGAGGAGCTGGCCCAAGTGGCTGGGTAGAGGGAAGTCTGGGCCTCTCGACTTAGGCTACTGCCCCCGCGACCCGACTCCGGATAAGCGGATGAAAATGGCTGGATGGGTGGATGGAAGCAAAATGGTGGTTTTGCAAAAATGACAACCAATCTCTTACGGTAGAGATTACGTTGATCTTTGCTCATAGGCTCTCCACTCATGGGATGGACCAAAAAGGTTGGAGCAGATTGGCAGTTGCTGAAAGAGGGGGCATTTGCGGTCTCATCCTGGGCTAGAGAAGCTGTTTCTTGGTACATAATCTCACACCTGTGGTCTGACTCACCTTGAAGCTTGGCTTTAGCTCCAGAACCAGTTTCCTTCAGAAGGGTTGGACATTTCTACTTTGGAATAGCCTCTACTGAGAGGTGCTGAGCATAAGTAAGCATACTTCAATTAAATACCATTTTTTATAAAGCACCTTCCGTTTTGTGTTAGAACTTCCAAGTGAGGTGAGTCGTCCGATGTCAGCAAGGAGGTGGTTCAGCAGTTTGGGGCCATGGGGTCTCCTGAAACTTATTGGAGGTAAAGCCTAATTTATACTTCACTGTCAGCTCTGTGAGGGAAATTGACGCATTGACAGAGATGTTTTTCTTTTGGACTTCTCCGTTACCTGGGGAGTGTTGCAAAGCAATTCCCCGTCATGACAACAGAGGGCGTTGCGCTGTTCTGAGGTATCCTGCCACCTGTACAGTCATGTATCTGGACCAAGGTAGTGTATTTACCATTGTGTTTACATTGTTTTAATTTATTTCAGAGACTTTTGAACATGGACAAATTAGTCCCTCATTCCCCTCCACCTCTTCATGCCATCAGCACTTCAAAACCCACATTTCTCATCATTTCCATCCATGAATAAAATGCTTGCTGCATATCTTTGCACTACTTCAGTCATGGATGAATAAATATTCCTATTTTCAGACGTTTTATGTGAGGCATTGTTCAATATGTTACACGTCTGCCCCTAAATATCTTTTTTGACAAGGCAATGGCAGTGCTGTTGCTGAATTAACAGGAAGTGACGTCCTGACCAATCACAAGCTTTCAGTCTCTGTCACTTTCGACGGATAGTTAAAAAGTTGGGCATATCTCCATCTCCCTCTGTGAGCCTGTTGGAGAGCCCTTGCTCCGATGCATAAGGGTGTTGCGTGTCTCCGTACCGACTCATACGAAGAAGTATAAAGTCTCTGCCAAGGCTGCCCTTTGTCATGATTCTACTCATAACTTTTATGGACATGATTTCTAGGCACATCCAAGGTGTTGAGGGGATCTGTTTTGGTGGCATAATGATGATTAACATCATTTATGAAGTCTGCTTTTTGCAGATGATGTGGTTCTGTTGGCCTTATCTCTAACTCTCAATACTCACACAGCGCCCTGCGGTCTTCAGCAAAGTGCACTTGGAGAAAATGCGCAGTAGGGTTCGAGTGTGTAGTACACAAGTGTGCAAATAATTGCAGAATTGATACAGGGAGCATTGCGTCATTGATCACAACTCATGCCGGGATGCTGGTCGCTGTGAAACTTTCTCAAAAACTTTTATTAACAACTTTCAAACAAATCAATTATTTGAAATAAATGTAACTTTATTGCTGCTTTGACTAAAACACCCAGAGCAACAACCAATGCTTTTAAGGATTCCGTCATTACTAACAGAGCAGTTTCAGTGGAGTGGCCCTTTTTGAACCCAGATTGGTAAGGGTCAAGCAGACAGTTTTGAGAGAGGTATTCTGTGATCTGCTGTTTTATACAGTTTCTAAAGAAAATGTACACCTGAGTCCACAGTATCAGAAAACATTTATTAATCTCCCAGGAACAACACAACAGTCTAAACATGCAAAAAAGACCAATTCACAGTTCTATCCATTGGATCTGTGCCACAACACTTTAACTTCACAACCCTTCAGAACACACAGAAGGTTCCACGTGTTTATGTTCTTCATGGTCATTCTGCATAAACGTGGATCAGATATGTTTGAGTGTGGTGATGTCTGAAACTCTATGTAGTCATAAAGGGAGTGGATCAATTTAAGGCTTTGATCTAAAGCACGTAAATCATTTTCTGCACCTCTACTTATGATTAAGTGACATCCCACAAGCTGGTTTCATAGTACCTGTAAACAGTTCTTTTAATAATTCAAGTGTAGCTTAGTACAAAATGTTGATTTCTCAAAATTATGTGAATATATGGTCCTCAAAAAACTTCAGGGAATTCTTTGAAAACAGCTATCGATTGGGAAAGCGACCATGCCTGTGTTATGGAATCTCCCCATGATCTGTGCTTGGAGACACAAACCTACTGTTTATTGCACATGTTGATGCAACATCCTGGTAGACGAGCACCTGTGCAACCCCTTATAGTACAAGTAGTGGACACCCTTCCCACACACTCACAGACACTCATTAGATGAGCCAACACGTTCTCACTCCCAGCGCGTCAAAAACAAACGCTTGGTCAGCCACCCTCCGCGTCAGACCCCCGATGCCAAAAGTGCCCTTTGTCGTCACTTATGTGCGAAAAGGGGGTTTTCTTCTTTCTGACTGCAGATCCCAATGCAGCGTAAAACTGACACGATGGGATATCCGCTGATGCGGCACTGAACCAGCTCATTTAACCGCACCTAAACCTTAACGTTTTACTATTTATAACCTTCCCCTCTCCCTCATCCCAACCATAACCCTCTAGCTACCTAAAACGTTACTCTCATTGTAATCAAGCGTTTGTTTCCCATGCATTCTGACTGTGAATTTTCGTATTTGCCGCCCAAGGGGACCGTTAGAATATACCATCTGGCGAGGGGGAGGTTACACATACCCTCTACTTTTAACCTCCACCTTGGTAGTTGAATCCTCAACCTCGCATTGCCTCGGTCCAAACCCAATCAATGACGAGGCAGCTCCCACCGGCTTTTAGAGAGACCGACACATCACTAACGTGTTCGCTAGCAAGATGGTTAAGGTTAGGATAGGGGTGAGGGGAAGGTTAAATAACAAGAGGATAAGGTTAGGGTGAGGTACAATGAACTTGTTTGGTGCCCTGGCTGCGGACATCACATCAGTTTTACGCTGCATTGGGATGCAACGGTAGCGGATACACCATCGCGTCAGTTTGACTCTGCGTTGAGATTTGCAGTCAGAAAAGGGAAAAAACCCTTTTTGCACATAAGTGACGAAAAAGGGCACTTACGGCGTCAGGGGTCTGATGCGGAGGGTGGCTGACCAAGCGTTTGTTTTTGACGTGCTGGGAGTGAGAATGTGTTGGATGAGCATCAGCTACTTCAGTAGTGTAACAGATTTTATGTAATAGGTAAATACAATGCTTTAATTTTTGACTGGTGTATCCATAACCCCCCCCCCCCCCCCCCCCCCGTTATGTCAGCATTGTCTTTATTCAGGAATTGTTATTTTAAATGCCGTGTCGGATTAAAGACTGAAGCACTGTCAGGTGGCTAGGCTAACCAGTTAGCTCTACACTAAAAGGTTTTACATTTATAACTTTTATTTTTATTGATTGATTTATTTTTGCTTTTGTTGCTTGAAATGTACACAGTTGTAATTGTTTTATAGAGCATGAATGCATTAGCTAATTTTGACCAGAAAAGTGGAAGCTGCTACTGTAACTGTGTTATTGCTATGTTATACTTAGGCATTTGTGAGAACTGATTTCTAGGGGTTTCTGCTATTTTTACAGTAAGTTTAAACAAATTATAATTATATTTGTAGTGTTATTCTATCTTTCACAACATAATACTAAATTACAAGGTACATTTGTTACAAGAGTGTATTGGGACCACTTAGATTTATCAGCATTACAAAATCCAGAGAAAAGTTAAAAATATTATTTCAACATTTCCATTACTCTGAGGTTAAAAGGGAAAGCAGTGGAGCAAAGACACTCCTAATCCCCCGTGTAAATGGGTTTCTGACATCCGAATAGACTCTACTTGTTTTTTTTAGCTTGTACATGGAAACTTATGTTTTTGATTTCAACACAACATGACTTGCATGCATCAGAAGCTTTACCACAAATCTATAATAACAAATATTTCATCAGCTTTAGATGTTTTATGGTCCATTTTTAAGACCTTTATTGTGAAGGATTGAAGCATGTCCTCTGAGATCCAATGCAGTTGGTCTGGGGAACAGTGGGTTCCCTTCATTAGGATTGTTCTGAAATAGCCGAATCTAAACATTTCTACTTGTTTCCTGACTTTTGTCCCTTCTGAGTGGCACCAATAGTCACATTTGTAAAGAACATGTGAACAAACATCCTGTTGGGGTGCAGTTTTAAAACCAATCACTTTAGTGACTCAAACAATAAAGCACACAATTTAACAGAAAATACATTTTAGTATTCAAAATATATGCACCGCTTGAATTATTTCGAAAATACTGTAAATATGTTCCTTCTGAAATATTTAGCATTAAAACAGTTTTTTTCCATACCTCTCTTTAGTATGTACACAATAGTTCATATAATAAATGAATGGCAGCTGCAGAACAGAACCAAACCCTACATAGATGCCAAGATTGTCGTTTGACACAAAAACAAATAAAAAAAGAATTTTTCTGTAGGTTCTACAAAAAGTACTCTACAGAACCTGTGATACACAAAACATAAGTCATGCATATGTTTCTGGGGTTTGGAAAAGGTCTACAAAGAATTGAACACAGGCTGGCTGCACAAATACTTATATATGTATATACGTGTGTGTGTGTTAAACTAATATAAAACATAAATGTGTCAAATATTCTGATATAATTACTGTACTACCCACACTACGGCTGATGCAAACACTTTCCAAACAGTTCTGTGTGTGTGTGTGTGTGATGTCACTGCTACACACACTGAAAACTTAAGACCCACTAACAATCCATGCCCTCCCTCCCTCCTACACACACACACACACACACACACACACACACACACACACACACACACACACACACACACACGCACGCACGCACGCACGCACGCACACACGCACGCACGCACGCACGCACGCACACACACACACACGCACACACACCCTGCCTGGTGACTTAATGGGCACGGAAGAATGGCAGGGAACTTTTTTGGTTTGACAAGAAACCTGCTGGTAGCTTTTATGGCACAAAGTAAAATCGTGTTTATAATTTTTTTTAGTAAATTAAACTAAACTCCTATAATAAGATTTAAACGCAGTTTTAGGTCATAATTGTATAGTGAGTTCAGGTTAATGCTACATAACCAGTTATGGCTACAAAAGTGAATTGATGGTTAGCACAGTGCAGTTTTCTGTATGAATTTGTTTTTAGAGCAGATAAATAATTAATTATGTACAGTACATATACACACAGTAAACCTGTGAGAGTATCTGGGGCAGAGATGGTGGATCAACACCACACATGTAAAAATCACCCCTTTAACTCATTCCATTTTACAGTGTTCCATTCGTTTGCCTTCAGATTTTAACCCGTTTAGATTTTAAACTCTGTAACTGGCTGCAAACACAATTCTAATTTGTGTTCAGGTAATAAACTTCTACATTGGGATAAATCAAAGGAAACAGTAGAATGACAACAGCTACCCACTGCTTTGTTATCTCTCTGTGATGGAATGGCATGGCTGGCATTTATGTAGCTAAAAGTTGGACAAAAAGGGTCAGACATTAACATCTGTTTGTTCAAAACCCCTGTGATGCTATCTGCTGTAAAATGTTCTTGTATGAGCATCCAGATGTTTTAAACGTTCCCTGAAAATTTACGGTTCACATCTTCATCCATCTTTGTGTGGGAGTAACTTTAGTCACCAAACTGTTCTGGATGTTGATCTGAGTTTATCGGCATCAGTGGTGAGTCAGTCCAAATCCTGATGACTCCATAAAGTCTCACAGAAGCTGTAGAACACAACAACGTCTGGACGCAGGGGTGGGTAACTCCGGTCCTCGAGGACCACTGTCCAGCATGTTTTAGTTGATTCTCTGTTCCAGCACACTTGCTTCACCAAGCTCTGCAGAAGCCTGTTAATCAGCTGCTGATGAAAATCAGGCATGCTGCAGCAGGGAGATAAACAAAACATACTGGATAATGGCTCTCGAGGACCGGAGTTGCCCACCCCTGATCTGGTTGCTGTTTTCATAACAAAGGATGAGCTCTATCAAAAACCCCGAACAACTGAGGGCGTCTCTGAAGGTTGGATGGAAAAATGAGCTGATGAAGAGCTGAAAGTAAAACTGAGCTGGTAGAACATGACTCACGGAGATAGAGGTCAGTTGGGTCAAACAGTGTAATTGTATTTACACATTGGGGTCAGTACGGTTGGGTACAGGACCGGGATTTGATTTCACACCTGGTGACACCACAGAATTATTGGCCAGCTGAAATTCACGCCTACCGTTTCTGATTGGAGAGTAGAATCAGTCAGCAGAGGTTTCACTTCCATGCTGGATGCTGAGTAAGCATCTCTGTCTGTAGAACGGAGCTCCCGCTCAGTGGGAAGGCAAAAGAGACAGTTGTGTGTGTGTGTTCTCTGAGCAGCAAATGTCTCAATTGGAGGAGAGAGCAGTGTGTGTGTGTGAGCTGAGTTTGAGGACACGTACGGCAGTGAGAGAACAGGGAGCAAATTATTAGAAAAATGTGGTTCAGTCTCCAAAAGCAACACAGTTTGCGTCCACCTTTTATTGTCTTCACTGCCATTGACGTCTAAAGTCGTCATTTGCATTTTTTTACCACGTGGGCATCGGAACGAGCCCCCGCACCGTGAGGACAAACATCTCGGCTCTAAAGCCGATCTTCATCCGTGTACATCACATGTCACGTGATCAGGAAGCAGAAAATCCATGCGTTAGGAGATCGTTTTGGGCCGCTGCTGTAAAAAAAAAAGTGAGGCGTGAACCAGAAAAGCTTTTGCCGATCACAATTCAATAACAGATTATGAAAGAACGGATAACACTCGAAATACGCGGATTCTTCCTGATGTAAGAGGTGAGTCTCCGCTTTGTTTTGGTTGTTTTGACGTCCACATCAGCCTAGCACGCAACGTTCTGCGACTCTTAAAAAAACTGTAAAATGGTGAGGAAAGTTGGCAACAAAGGGCTTTTCTGATCAGGAAATGGCTGGCAGTGAATGAGTTAATAAGGAGGACACCACAGACTTTCCCACAGATCATAAACGCCGCACGTGCTCGGGGATTTCAGCGATCCCGAGAACTCCTTCGGAATTACATGTGAACGCTACAAGGGCCGTATGAGACTGAACTGATGCTATCTTCCCCCGACCGTACTGACCCTAATGTGTAAGTGCCATAAGAGCGGTCTGCTGGGAGAAAAGGCCCAGTTCACCACGAACCACCATTAAACATGTGCTTTAAGACCAAATATTGATGTCACAGGGTCTTTGGAACTGGCTGCTGTTAAAGTCTGGATCGTTTTTGAGTCTACACCATATGCGGCAAATGCTTAATTCAGTGCAAGTGACAATAAATCTGACTTTGTAGCTACGTAATGAAGGCTAGGCACACTTATGGTTAAACAGTATTTTGTTGAAGACAGAATCTGTACACAAAAGTTACAATATAGAAAAAAGTTTAGATAAATTATTGTAATCATAATCGTTTTTGTAAAATATTTTTTTAGAGTCTACAATACGTTTATGTAATGCTAACTATATTAGCTGGTGTAGCACCGCCTTCAGGCATAAACAATATTTACAATTTTGGGAAGTAAACATTGGTTTCACAGCTACAACATGATCCTTTGCAGTGCTGAGTCTTAATTTGGGGATCTTAAAAAAAAAAAACTCCAAACCATATTATTCTGTAAAAGGTGCTTCAGCCCCCCAAAGTACTGCACAACATCTAAATCAAAATATGATTCTTTTTTAGGAACAACCACAAAAGGTACACCGTGATCTCTATAACATATAAACAGTTGTGCTTTAGTGTAAACACGTACAAAATTCATGCTACATAAAACCATCTCGTTTTCATGTTTTAACGGTTACCTGCTACCGGGTTCTCTGAAAGCTCTGTTAATTTGCTACGTCTTCGGAGAATCGTCCAACTTCATCATTATTCAGTCCTTGAAAGCAGGAGAGATCGATGTTCCCTTGTAGAAAACGTTCCTAGCATTATCAGGACTGTTGGCTCTCTCTGGAATCAGAATATTATTGCCTTTTCGCCGCAGTGTTGACTCTCGACTGGAGGCAACTGAGTGGATTTCTGAAGCAGTGTCTCCACCTCCTTCAGCCCCAGAGCCACTACCATCTCCAGGAGTGACCCTTATTGTAGAAAGGCCCTGAGGGTGGAGCCTCTGCTCGGACTGAGAAGCATTCTGGGTGTGTACAGTAACTACTGGTGGAGTCTCAATTGTGGAGGTTGTAATAAGAATGTGTTTACCTCGTTTTCGGTCAACAGACCCTTCACGCATTGAATCTGAGCTCTCCGAGTCAACGTTTTGATCATTGTGCTCAAAAGACTGCCTCAAACTCCCAGGTCCTGCAGCTGGCCCACCACCTACACAGCTGGTTTCTGTGCTTCCACCAACTCCAGTACCATGATCCAAAGACCTCCATCTCCATGACCCACTTCCATCAGTGGACAGCGCTTGCATTACTGGTCTGTTGTTTTCAGGGTGGGCATCTACTCTAATGATTGCGCCAGTGCTTCCTGACATGCTGCCTGTGATGCTGCCCTGTGAGCTGAGCCCTGGGGTGGGGATACGGTCTGGATCAGCTTGCACGTTGCAACGACCAACACTCTTGCAGCTTCCATTGGTGTTGCAGCCAATGCTGCTCTCATCTAAGCTCTTGGAGTGGCTCTGCAGTAGCCCCTGCTGTTTGGACATGGCGATCACTTGCATGATTCGTGGCTGGGTGTTTTGCATATCATTAGTCCTGCATGCTACAGTCTTCTCAGCTGCCTTTTGCCAGTTGGCCTGAACTGTGCTGTTTCCTGATGTCATGCCTTCACTTCCTCCTTCCATTTTTCTTTGGGAAAGGTTGTAGTTTTCATGAGCCTCTTCTGGTATGTGGACCAACTGTGAAGACCCAGGTCTGGACTGCATGGATATCCTGGCCCCTCCAGTAATGCCGCTACAGTTACTGGGTAAGGTGGTACTAGCACCTGTTGGCAGCTTGGACAAATATGCATGACTGTCAAAGACCCCATTTAGAGCCCCAGCCGTTGGTTCTGAGGTGGATCTGAGCTCCATGCTGCCATGATGGGGACGCTGGGAGGACTGGCCAGAGGATGAATCCATGGAGGAGGAGAAGGAATCTGAAATGATCACGTTGCACTTATGATTACTGTTCTTGCTTTTCCACTGAGAAAGAAGTTGCTTTGAGCGGCTGGAGTCCATGGAAGCATGGTGGAGAGTGGCGGCATGACGTCTGGCAGCTTCCTCATAAGCTGCTATGGCCTGTGGAGTGTGAACCCGTGGGAGAGTATGGCTAAAGGTCATAACAGCATCTTTACCCTGGGGGCTATGAGGGGATATCACTTCCACATTGGCACTGGAGCACTTCAGGCTGTCCTCAGGCCTTTGCTGCTGAAGGCTTCTGTGAAGGAGGCCCTCAGAGTGGGAGGTGGGTATGCCAGGCTCACCAACCATACCAGCTTTCATCTGTAAGTGGTGGAGGACAGCCTCCTGGCTTACATGGGGCAATGAGCAAGGAGCCTGGTGTACAAGTAAAGAAGAACTGCTACTCATCTCATCACTGGACTGAAAGTTCCCAACTGCATACAGTCCCTGGAAACACAAACGTTATCGGGTTTAGCATTTTAATTAAAAGACACCAAAAAAAAAACTGTGAATTATTTATTGTTCTCAAGAACTGATGGATTGAACTTCTCAAGTAGTTTTGTGCCAGGGAGGATGATTTGTCCACCCATGGCCTGAAACCTGAATGTAGAGAGAGCCTCTAAAAACTACAATAATCGATTTATGCACATGAAATTTTGTCATAGAACTTATTTGACACCAATTATTAGACACAAAACGGGCTCTTGGGTGAGGGTTAGGGTTGGGATCTTGTTTTGTTTTGACTCTGGGTTCATTTTTTTTATCCTGTATGAGAATGTTCCGGGGTTCAGGACATCTGGGTTAAAGTGCCTCCTTGTGTTACTGACAAGTGGTGCCCCTCTCTCCTTGGATCCTGTTTGTAAATGATGACTTGTGACTATCACATACAGAGAAACCCCGTAGAATCTGGGTTGCAGAACTGACTGCAATGAAGAAATCATACTTCAAAGATGGAAACCGCCTAATAACTTGTCTTTAGACTAGCTACAAGTATACATGAACACTGCCAATATGAAAGCATCAGCAAGAATAAATAACGCCATTTCAGATGCCAGTGTGTAACCTTAAGAGACAACTCGCCAAGTAGAACGGGACGTAATGACTGGTGCACCTGCGGGAAGGGGTGGGAGGGGTAGGTTTTGAGTTGATCATGTGTTATAAACACAATAATCATTGGTTTTGTTCTTCAACTTCCTGGCAAAATTTAATGAAAAGTGATAACAAACTTGAAAACCCAAACCTCTGACAGCTAACTCCAATCCAAAATGTACATGGGGCTCAGGTAGGTGTGGCAAAGGCTGGATGGAGACACATGGATGATCCCATGTAGAGTGTTAAGGGTCCGTATGCTTTTTCACAGATTAAACCCAAACTCATTCCACCATAGATGTCAAGAATATAAAAAAAAGTGGCCAAAGTTTTTGAATATGTTTTATCTCTTATTTGGAGAGATGAATCAATTGAAAATAAAAATAATAAAAATAAAAACTGCTAAGTAGCAAGCTGTGAAGAAGAAACAGTGTTCTGTAGTTAATGGCAGTATAGCAGTGACAAGGACAATCTAACAGGACATATTGTGAGGTGACAGTGGATATGCTGGAGCAATCCATCAAGACCTTTGTTTGCTTATTGTTGAAGTTGATGGTTCATTGTGACAAAGTTGTTTCCAGAAAAACAAGAGGGAGATCTGTGTGCTGTAGCTGACTTACCAGATAGACAGCAATGGCACCTCCAATCAGAAACCCCAGGTAAACATCAATGGCATGGTTCTTGTACTGAATAATCCGGGTCAAACCACAGATGATGGCACTCATGATGAAAGAGAAGACCAACAGGGGCTTGAGCAGCTTGGAAGAGTCAGTCAGTGTGCTGTTGAAGTACATCTGTCGACACAAATTAGACCACTCAGCATGAATATTATCTTCCACAGTCAGGGGCGGGGCTTTAGGGGGGACTGGGGGGCAGCGGGCCCCTGGCCCAGGCCACTGCAATGAGGTGGATGAGAGGGAATGACACCTCTAACACAAACCAAGGATGCTGGATAAGACAAGCACTTCCATAAAGTTCTCAAAAGTTCTCAAAGTTGTCTTTGTTGTCATTTCTACCACATGTGCAGGACATACAGAGAAACGAAATTGAGTTTCAGTGCACACAATTCAGAGATCAGACATACATGGGTAAGACAAGTGACAAGAATTGGTGACTGCGGTCATTCGCAACATGAGTCGCGCTACCTTACTAACTAGAGGAGCGTGAGCTCCATTCCTAAAGATTCCTCTCACACAAGAGTTATTTAGGGTTTATACAGCTGCCCCAGTCAGGATTGAGTCATGGTTGCTCAAAACGTTACAGAACCGACTGATTTTAGAGATGTAGAAGGTGTCAAATATTGAATAAAATGTTGAACTGCATGACTGGCTTCATTTTTACTCTCACATGTAGCTTTATGACCTGCACATTTCCAAGTGGATTTATTTTTTTCCCCAACTTGCCCACTTTCAAATGAGGAACACTCCTTTTGTTTTGACATTTTTTTTCTAGTGCTTGCTCACTATATTTTTTTGGGGTGCCATCTATCCAGCTCCACCTGCTGTTGTCGCATTTAACCACCGGTTGGTCAGATGCTGCTGCTGTCAGTCATTGCGGGAGCATGCACGGTGTCGGATAACTTGTCTTTTTTTTCTCCTGTGCCTGGACTGAAGGTGCTGTGCATGTAACGCGCCTCACGGCAGATGATGAGCGCACAATGTGGCATCTCATGGAGCGTGGGACATATCTGGAGGGGCAGCGATGGGTGGCCTGTGGATGTCTGATGTCTGAGGACGGAAATATATTTGATCAGAAATTTCGGAAATTTCAACTAATAAATGACAGAAATACTAAAAATTGGAAGAGCCCGTATTGGTTTCCCAATCTTTTTTGACTTGTGGACCCCCTGAGCCGTTTTCTTGTACCACGAGTACCCCCTTAGTCAATCGTGTTGACGATTCCCCAAAATTAGAACATAGAACTGATTATTACATTAATATAATTTAAATGAAGTCTCCTTAACTCTGAACCACATATCACTTTCTGTCTGGCTCAGGTGAATTCTTTAACTTTAACAATCCTCATGCAGGATCCAGACTTCATGTGGAAACTTTCTGGAGCTCTGCATCTGGGCCCGCATCACAGCTGCTGTAAATGCTCTGACTAGAGCATTTACAGCAGCATTTACAGAGCATCTTACTCTCTCTGACAGAGAGAGTAAGATGGCGCTTGCGCACGGTCACGCTGTGAGCTGCTCGTCCTCTTTACGCACTGATGCCTTGCATTTTATCGGTTTTTATTGGCGTTTTATTGGCTTTTATGCACTTTTCTTGTCGCTGATCCCTTTTTTGAATGGTGTGGATCCTCTGCTGACATATGATCGAGCTGCGCTGCTGAGGCTTCGTCCTTCCGTTGATGTAGCCGGCAGCGCGCGCTGGGAACCGGGCTGTGCGAGCTATGAACCTCACGGACGATGCTGCTGGTTGAACTGCCCGCGTGCTCTCTCCACCCAAGCCGTGATGTGTCAGCCCACTGTCCGCCCCAGCTCGAGAAGGAAGCATCGGAGAAGACGAGGAAAGAGAGGTAGCCGGCGCGTGAGACGTCGGCCTGGATCCCTGAACAAGCGGCTGGCCCGATCCGGCCCAGCTTCTGACCCGATGGTTCCGAGATGTCTCCTGGATTACTCGGCGCCCTGCCCAGGGAACTCGGCCGGCTCTGATGGTGTATCGGCACCGCGCCACAGCCGATCGGCTCGAAGATCTCGCCAGACTGGGGTTTGCTGGGAGAATCTGCGCTCGGTTACGGGCACAGAGTTAGAGGGGACTGGGTCCGTGCGCGATCTCTGTGCTGCAGCCCCGCTGCAGACCCGGTTTGGTTTGGTCAATGCCAGGTCTGTGCTGAACAAAACTTTTATTCTTCGTGACTTTTGTATTCAGCATGACCTGGGTTTTCTCTGCATCTGTGAGTCCTGGATCCCGTTTGGCGACACAAGTTCCCTACTCGAGCTCATACCACCTGGCTGCTCGTGTTTTAATACCCCCAGATCACGGGGCAGAGGTGGAGGGATGGTTGTTATTTTTAAATCCAGCTTTCCTTGTAAACAGCTTACACCCACCATGTCATTTTCTTCCTTCGAACTGTGCTTATTTGAGCTGTGCATCTCCCCCCGCCTGCTCGTTGTGCTGATTTATCGCCCTCCAAAGACTGACTCTAACTTCCTTAATGATTTCTGTGATCTTGTGGCAGACTGCATCCTAAAATATGATTATGTCCTATTTTTTGGTGATTTTAACATCCATATCTGCTGTCCTGATAATGTGCTTGCTAAAGGTTTTTTTAATTTGCTAGAGTCATTCAATCTAACTCAATGGGTATCATCCCCAACTCATGCCAGTGGTCACACCCTGGACCTGGTTATCTCTTATGGTCTACCCGTCATGAACCTTGTGACTTTGCCTCCTGTGTTCTCTGACCACTCTCCAATACTCTGTGATGTTACGTTGCCATGTCCTGTCCCTGTGTGTGAAGCTCCAGCTACTAGGTTCAGAGCCCTGGATGCAGAAACTATTTCAAAGTTTGTGGACTGTATGTCTGTAAAGTTAGAGACCTTTAACCCAGATCCATCTAACGTTGATCACTATTCACAACACTTTGATGTACTTTGTAATCAGGTCCTGGACGTGGTTGCCCCTCTCAAGCTTTGCAAGTCTCGGCCTAGGAGGGAGCCTTGGCTCTCTGATGTCACACGGGCTTGTAGGCGGGCGTGTAGATCCTCGGAGAGAAAGTGGAAAAAGGATGGCCTACAGGTCTCGCGTGAGTTGTTCAGAGCATCTCTGGTTGCTTATCAGGATGCAGTGAGGGCTGCCAGAATGGCCTATTTTGCAGACATCATTGAGACAAACTCCAATAATCCTAAGATTCTCTTCAAAACACTAAACTCAGTTCTGGTGTATCAGGAGCCCAGCTTCATGTCTCCTACAGCTGCTGGAAACTCTGAAGCTTTTCACAAATTCTTTGTAGATAAAGTGTCAGGCCGTAGAGCAGTCATTTCTGGTAACTCTGTTGACCCTGTTCCAGTTCATCCATTACCACTCACCCTGAGCTCCCTCAATACTGTTTCATACTCTGAGCTGAGTAAGCTAGTTGCGAGGCAGAAGCCATCTGGCTCTCCACTTGATGTTCTACCGCCTCGTCTCTGGAAGGCTGCCTTTCCGTGCCTTGGCCCATCACTTGGTCAGATTATCAATGGGAGCCTCAGCACAGGTGTTGTCCCAGCTGCTTTGAAAGCAGCAGTTATTCGGCCGACCCTGAAGAAACCTGGTGCTGATGTCTCTGTGATCGAAAATTACAGCCCTATCTCTACCCTACCCTTTACATTTAAACTGCTTGAGAAAGTCGTTTATCAGCAGCTGGTCTCACATTTAGCTGACTCTGATCTGTTTGAGGTTTTCCAATCAGGGTTCAGGTCTGGCCATAGCACAGAGTCTGCTCTACTGAGGGTCCTAAATGACATCTATCTATCACTAGATCAGGGAACATCTGTGCTGCTTCTGTTGTTAGACCTAACAGCAGCCTTCGACACAGTTGACCACGCGATTCTACTCGATCGCTTGGAACGATGGGTTGGGATCAAAGGGTCAGCTCTGGATTGGTTTAGATCGTATCTCCAAAACAGGACATTCTGTGTTAAACTGGGTGATGTTTTTTCTTCTTGGGAGGGGCTGCGGTGGGGGGTCCCGCAGGGGTCGATCCTTGGTCCACTTTTGTTTGCCATTTATCTGCTACCTCTGGGGTCAATCTTTCGTAAAAATGGCCTATCATTCCATTTGTATGCTGACGATTGCCAGATTTACTCTCCATTGTGTCAGGAGAAAGGTCACTCTATTCAGTCCTTTGTCTCCTGTGTTAATGAGGTGAAGTCTTGGCTAATGGCCAACTATCTACATCTGAATGAGGGAAAGACAGAGCTCATTGTTTTTCACCCCAACAGCAGGAATGTGGATCGTTATGCCGATCTTGGCCCTCTTTCTCCATACTCAAAACCAGTTGTTACCAGTTTGGGGGTGAAACTTGATGCTGGACTTAAATTTGATGCTCACATCAATTCTGTGATCCGGTCCAGTTTCTTTCACCTGAGACGCCTTGCTAAAATCAAGCATATGCTGTCGAGAGCCCACCTGGAGCGGGTACTGCATGCCTTTGTAATTTCTCGGCTTGACTACTGCAACTCTCTATATGCAGGGTTGTGTCAGTCAACACTGCGTCGACTACAGGTTGTGCAGAACAGCGCTGCCAGGTTCCTGACTGGGACCAGGAAACGGGACCACATCAGTTTAGTTCTGGCCTCCCTGCACTGGCTTCCGATTTCCTATCGCTCACAATTCAAAATACTCGTCTTTGTTTATCATTTCTTCCAGGGTGGTGCTCCCCCCTATCTGGCCACTCTCCTGAACAGACATTCCCCATCACGCGCTCTGCGCTCCTCTGACCAAGGCCTGCTCGCTGTCCCTCGGTCTAGGTGTCGTACCCGTGGGGACCGGGCTTTCTCAGTCCTAGCACCGTTACTCTGAAACCAGTTGCCACCCTCAGTTAGGCTGTCCCCTTCTCTGCCAGTCTTTAAGAATCACCTAAAATCACACCTCCTCCGCTTGGCGTTTCCAGAACATGTTTGATTATGGCCCTCTACTATGTTGAATCCATTCCACAGTTTTCATTGGTACACTCAATCCATCCACTCAATCCAATTGTGTTTCACACATTTGTATTTTACCGGAATGTTTCCTCTATCTTGTAATTTCCATTTTGTATTTTGTAATTTGTATTTTGTAATTTGAATTTCTTTTATTGTTGATTTATTCAATATAATTACATACAACTGTACCATGTTCAGCGCTTTGGGCTTCCTGACAGGGCTGCGGAAGGTGCTTTATAAATAAAGCTTTGATTGATTGATTGATTGATCGATTGACTAGACTCAATGATTTCTGTTCCATCCGAAACTGGATCATATCCATTCTGCATTTGATGTGATTGAGGTTTCAGGTCCTCTCTGAGTAGCAGCTGCAGCCCTGCTCTGGTTTTCCTTCATGTAGTGTTTTGGTCCTCAGCATCTCTCTGTTTCCCTGCAGCCACTCTGACCTAAATGAATGAGTGATTAACAGGTTTCTGCAGCACTTGATGTTGTTGTATGTTTTGGGTCATTGTCGTGCTGGAACACACACCCACAACCCATTTTCAGTTTTCTGGATTTGACGATACATGGCCCCATCCATTTTCCCATTGATGCGGTGAAGTTGTCCTATGCCCTTAGCAGAAAAACACCCCCGAAGCTAAATGTTTCCACCTCCATGCTTGACTGTGGGAAAAGTCTTTCGGGGTTCATAGGCAGCTTTTTTCTTCCTCCAAACACGGTAAGTTGAGTTAATGCTAAAGAGCTCAATTTTGGTCTCATCTGACCAAAGAACCTTCTCCCAGTCACTCTCTGAATCATTCAGGTGTCCATTGGCAAACTTAAGACGGTCCTGCAAATGTGCCTCCTTGAGCAGGGGGACCTTGTGAGCACTGCAGGATTTTAATTCATTGTGGTGTAATGCGTTTCCAATGGTATTCTTGGTGACTGTGGTCCCAGCTCCATTGAGGTCATTAACTAATTCCTCCCGTGTAGTTCGAGGATGATTTCTCACCTTTCTCAGAATCACTGACACCCCACGAGGTGAGATCTTGCGAGGTGCCCCAGACTGAGGTCGATGGATGGTCATTTTGTGCTCCTTCCATTTCCGAACAATTGTTGTACCTTCTCCCGCAGAGTCTTGCTAACCCCTCCTTTCCACCGGACCTATCAGCAGCACGTCATAGCTGCTGATAGGAACCGCTGTGGTCAACAGAACCTTTTCCACTGGAGCCGTCAGCAGCCGTCCGTAGTGCGAGTCGGCCGCGTCTCAGGAGAAGCATGTCACGGCCCTTACACGCCGGTTCTATTTTCTACGCGCTACGCCTCTGAAACGGGTCAAGTTCAACATTTTTGGGGAAGGAAAGACAGGAAATCGGACGTGGAAACGGAGCGAAGCTTCCCGAGATTTTCAGAATAAAAAAAGTACTGCCTTCCGGTTGCTTTACTTTAAAAAAGGTTACTAACTGTGCGGCCCTGTGAGAAGTTATCACCTAGCTAGCAGCCTCCTTTGTTTTTCAGGTCCGTATTGGCGATAATAAAATGGACAGAACATAAAACACAAACCTTTTGGAGCCATGTTGTAGTTTTCTCCTGCTTGTTGTTGTGTTTACTGACTAAGTCACTCGTGTGACTTTGTGCTCTGTCGGTGAAAGCTGCTACGCGTCTCTGGTGGGAAGGGCCAAGCAGCAGCTTATGTAAGCAAGACGTGCTGCTGCAGTAACGTGCTGCTGACGGCTCCAGTAGAAAGGAGGGGTAATGGTTTTGTAGCCCATTCAAGCCATATGCAGGTCTATAAACTTGTCTTTGATATCCTTGGACAGCTCTTTGATCTTTCCCATGTTGGAGAATTTGGAGTCCATATTGATTCTGTGGACAGGTGTCTTTTATACAGGTGACTAGTGAAGACAGGAGTCTTTAATGAGGGTAACTTATTGAGTAGGAGTGTCTAGCCACAACTCTTGGTGGTTGGTAGGGGTTCAAACACTTATTTCATTGAATGAAATGCAAATGATTTTCTATCTTTGACTTAAATGTAGTTTTTGGATTTTCCTTTTGATGTGCTATCTGTCACAGTTAAAATACACCTATCATTAAAATGATACTGTTCTGAGACTTACAAATTCTTTGTCATTGGACAAACTTACAAAATCAGCGAGGGGTCAAATAATTATTTCCACCACTGTTTGTGTTTTTTTTGTAAATTTATACTTTTTAAGTCGTTTTTAAAATCTGTACTTTTACTTTTACTTGAGTAAGTTTTTACAAAAGAATTGTAATTCGCTCCATTTCAAATCATATCCGTTACTGAGTAAAAATAAATTGTAGGCTTAATAAATTAAAAATATTACGTGTAGCAGCGTTGGAACAGAAAGAGACACCTGCATGAGCGCTGCGTCTAAACCGTGGGGGGTGTGGGTGTACACTTTAGCTCAAAGACATCGGTTCAGTTCCTCAACTCGCTGTTTACCTCCTCTCTCCTCCCTCTCCTGTGTGTTGGATCCCGCACCTTCGCGCACCGGTGTGACGTCATCAGAAATCTGCTCGGTTCGGTAGCGAGACTCGGTTCCGTGTTTGAATTGCGTTTCTCTAACGCTCAGCACGGCAGCGGCAAAATAACGTTTAGCGCTCATAACAAGCGGATTATCAGCGCTCTGCTCATAAAACAGAAGACCTGCAGGCCTCTGCAAGTTAAAACATCCTGATACTGTTCAGGTGTAAACATTGTGCTCCATCCCTGTGTTTGAACTCAGAAGATGCCACAGATATGTGATGATTTAGCTTGTTTCTTTATTTTACTCCAGAATAAGAGATTAAATTATTACTAAAGCAGTTCAATGTAGTTAAATTAGTCATTCACATGATTCTAACATGCTGCAGTGTGTGTGTGTGTGTGTGTGTTACACATATAGAACTGCATGAGACAGCATGGTTTCATCAAATCCATGCAGTCCTATATCTTGGCTGAAGTAATGGCTCAGGAAAATAACTTATATTTCATAAATAATGATGTCTCAATAGTGTCTATGATCATGTTTTATCTTATCTTTGGTCTGGGAGGTGTAACTTATCATGATACAAGCCTTTTAAAACATGTTAAAGTGTTACAAGAGGTGATTAATGCATACATTTAAAGTTCATGTTTGGAGACCAACCTTCACAGTTTGGAGGCTCACGCTGGTGAGGAGACACCGTTAATTCTAGTAACACCTGGGCTCCCAAGGCCTGTTCTGACAGGATGGACGTTACGGGACCCTTAAGGATTCCAGTCGGATGATTGGAGGATTATTTAGGAGGATTGGAATGAACAAACTGATTTCAGTGGTGAAGGGTTAAATGAGTAAGTGAACCCACTACCAAGGATGAACTCTGCTAGCTTTAAAAATCAGCTGCTCTAAATAAGCATGAAGGTCAGAGAGGAGCTCTAGGATGGACATGGATAAAGGAACTGTAATGCAGAGGTAAAGCAGGGCAGGGCCAACATTAGCAGCTGTCATACGGTCCATCTGAAATGTTTGACTTCCATTTAGCTTGTTATGTGACAGGTTAGAGCACAGTCTCATGTTAGAGTTTTGTCATGAGAACACTGAGATACCTCACATACTGATGGCATCCCGTAGATCCTCATAAACCAGCTGGACAGCATACTCTTGACCATTACTTTCTAAGAATAGCAGCATGTGTTATTGCTGTGCTTATTGCCCAATTATTTAATCTGTCCATAAAAACCGGTGCATTTCTGCAGAACTGGGAATATGCATTTGTTACTCCACTTTTTAAAGCTGTTATAGGCCTATCTCTATTTGGCCTCGCCTCTCTAAAGTCACTGAAAAGTTAGTCAACAAACAGCTAACTCACTATCTGGAATCCAGCAATAATATTACCCCCATACAGTCCGGCTTCAGAAATGGCTATGGATGTGTCTCTGCAACATTTAAAGTGCTAAATGACATCATGTGTGCCATTGACAATAAGGAATATTGTGTAGCTGTGTTTGTTGACTTGGCTAAAGCCTTTGACTCTGTAGACCATAACATCTTACTTAGCAGGCTCAAACATAAAGGACTTTCTCAGGCATCCATGGCTTGGTTCAGAAGTTATATCTTAGGTCATACGCTGAGTGAGAACAGAGGGTTACCAATCCTCTCCTCTACCTCTATCTATGGGCGTTCTTCAAGGGTCGATACTGGGCCCAACCTTATTCAAGATCTATAACATTGCTCATGCTGTTGACAGTTCTCTTATAGATTTATTTGTGGGCGACACCATTTTATATTCATGCAATTCTTCCTTGAATGCAGCTTTGTCCTCCATGCAGGACAACTTTTAATTGTCTTAAACATGCCTTCATCAATCTTCATCTTCATTTAAACACATGTAAAACAAAGTTCATGATTTTCAATCGTAACTTACTGCAATCAACTTTCCACCATTGTTTCCCTGGTACAGAACTACAACTTGGCAGTTCTTATAACTATCTGGTTATCTGGCTTGACAGCACACTTTCATTTAACATTCACATTAATTCATTGCCTTCTAAAGTCAAGTCAAGAATTGGGGTTCTATAACACAACAGGTCCTCCGTTACTCATTCTGCAAAGCAAACCTTCCCCTCTTAGATTACGGTGACATCCTTGATAGAACTGCTTCCAAAAACTGTCTTCATAAACTCAATGTCATTTATCACTCAGCAATCCGTTTAATCACTGGTGTCCCTTTCACTACTCATCATTGAGATCTGTACTCACTTGTTAACTGGCCATCCCTCCATTCCTACAGGTTGTTACATTGGCATCAGTTCATATACAAAACAATCATCGGTAGAACACCGTCATATCTTTGCTCATTACTCATCACTTTCAACAACCAGCACAATTTACATTACAGTAGCTTAATCTCTATGGTTATTCCCAAAGCTCACACCTCCTTTGGCCGCTCTGCATTTCTGTTTGCTGCTTCCAACGACTGGAATGAGCTGCAAAAATCACTGAAGCTCACTACCTACATTCTATTATCTACCTTCAATAATTCATTGTAATCAAGGGAAAGCTGGAGCGTGAGATCGATAGGCAAATTGGTGCTGCGTCTGCAGTGATGCAGGCGTTGTACCGAACATCGAAGTGAAGAGAGAGCTGAGTCAGGAAGCCAAAGCTCTCAATTTACCGGTCAATCAATGTTCCTACCCTCACCTATGGTCACGAGCTTTGGGTAGTGACCAAAAGCATGAGATTGCAGATTGCAGCCAAAATGAGCTTTATCTGCAGGGTGTCTGGGCTCTCCCTTACGCCGGGGACACACCGGCCACGGAAGCGCCGCGAAGCGCCGAGAAGCGAATCGCTCACGAAATTCGGCCGCTGCTCGCCGCTCCTCAGTTCAGATCAGACGCGCCCCAGTCGAGGCGCGCCTCGGCTCAGCTGTAGTTTTTCTTTTAAACACTTGGTGTCCTCCATTTCCTCTCTGCCTTTTCTCAGCTCTTTTCCTCTACGTTTGTGTGTGTGTGTGTGTGTGTGTGTGTGTGTGTGTGTGTGTGTGTGTGTGTGTGTGTGAACCTATGGTATGAGTTGTTTCTGCCAGTTGAATCTCTTGGAACCCGCTCCAATTCTGCAGCTGTATCCTAGCAGTTTCTTCCGAAATGGGTAAATAACCATGTTTATCGGGGGTCGTACAGCTCATTGTGTTTCTCAACTTCCATAATTAATTTAAAGTCATCCATCTTAACTGCTTGCCTCAGACTTTCTGCCTCTGTCCTGTTTGCTCCGGTGAAAAGACACCCAAAACCACACACCCCTTCACGTGGTCACACACGCACACAAGTTCAATGTGTGTGTGTGCTCGTGTGGTTTTTCTGAAGTGTCTGATTACGAACACATTTGACTATTGCAGAATTTTATTTTGAAATGCTTTATTTTGTTAACTTTACCGGCCTGCCTCTTATGTCTAGGTTTGACTTCCTACCAGAATTGACGCGATTCACCCGCGGCTCGCGAAAAAAATAGAGCCGACGCCGAAATGATCGCTGCACGGCGCGGGCTGGAGCGCCAGCGCGAGGCGCTTCACGACGCTTCGGCAGCCCATGTGCTCTATATAATAGCTTAACAAGGGCGCCGAATGAAGGCGGTCCCATTTTTTCGGCGCTTCCGCGGCCGGTGTGTCCCCGGCTTTAGAGATAGGCAGAGAAGCTTAACCATTAGGGAGGGGCTTCATGTAGATTTGCTGTTCCTCCACATCGAGAGGAGGCAGTTGAGGTGGCTCAGGCATCTGGTAAGGGTGCCTCCTGCACGCCTCCCTGGTGAGGTTTTACAGGCACGTCCAACTGGGAGGAGACTCAGGACACCCTAGAGGGACTATGTCTCTCAGCTGGTGTTGGGAATCCCCCAGTGAAGCTTCCCCAGCCACTGGCTGGCGAAAGAGACGTCTGAAGCTCTCTGATTAGGATGCTGCCCTCACTACCTGACCCCAGTTAAGTGAAGGAAAATGAATCTATGGATGGATGGATACCAGCATTCAGAAGCATAGGTATGATGACAAATAGTGTATAAAAAATCTTTGTTATTAACAACAATGTTGTGATCATTTTTGGCTATGATTGGATTAGCCCTTTTATTGTTATAATATTTGTCACCCTTGAGCAGTTGAGTTTCTGTAAGAGATCAATTACTCACCGAAACATAAACAGCAGCAAAGGATGCCAGTGTGGCATGCAGCGATGGAAAGGATTTTCTGGAACATAAGAAGGAACAGAAATAGATTCAGCAACAGTTTCATCTGCATGAGTGAGCTGAGAGGAGGAGGAAAGAAACAAACATAATGAGATCTCTCAAGCATGACTATCCATCCCCATGTTGCTGCTCTGAGTCAGATCACTCAACCAAATTAGATCTCTAGGTTTCTATCAGTAACCATAATTTTAACAATATTTCATCTTTTAGATGTTCTCTAAATAAAACAAATGTTACGCTACACAGTCAACGTACCAATGACATCATTACATACTGTCTTAGTTCTACAGTGGGCCCACCAGGTCCTGGACTGTGATCTCCAGAGGGAAGATGAACCTGTGGCCCAGTTTCTCACTGAGCTCCATTCTAGTGACCTACTTCTGACAACTCCTTCTAATCATGCCTTAAACCAGCTCAGCTCTGCATGTGTAGGGCTGAGTGGATCTTTGTGTGTCTCATTTTATTTTCATTCGTAACATCTGTGGAGTCATAAAAAATTAATTCATATAGGAAAACAGAGTGAGCTGCTTCTCCCTGCGCTGACCCAATATCAGAGCTGAAAACCTCAAACTAAGCATCTTTTACACCCTAGTCCCAGTTCTCATGCTGTTACTCACACTTGTAACGTATGGTGAAAGTAAAGCTTTTCATAAAGTGAAATACTAACAACACAATGAAATGAATACAATCCAAAAACGTCCACCACACAACATTGGACCCAAGCAATGCTGACATTTTATTTCAAAGCAATCGGACAAAATATTAGATTATATAATGAGTCTAATGATAAAGCAGGTATCTTGTGCATAAAATAACCTTGCTAAAACGTAAACAATTGTGCTAAAAAAGTCCAATTAAATATTTGCATTTAGGTCCGTTTGAGCTTAGCACGACATCTTGAGATTGGGATTAAAGCTACAATAGTAAATCTGCAAAACAAGCTAGCTTCAAACATTTATCATGCTTAATAACAACATACTAACATAGTATAAATGCATAGTGGAAATGAAAAAATAACCACGTGGTTCTTTCAGATTTGTATAAAAACCTCAGCCAATAACATTGCTTGGTGTGAAACTAATGATTGGACCATCCGGTTGTCTCACCAAACCCCGCGTGTCCATACTTCCCTGGGTCCTCCGTTCATTACACACTAGAGCTGGGCGATAGGGCCTAAAATTAATATCATGATATACTAGGGATGCACTGATCAGGTTTTTTGCTGCCGATCACCGATACCGATATCAAAGAATGCTGATCACCGATACTGATCACCGATACCGATCACGTGGATTGGCCAGAAATTTTCTACAACATTGTAATGAGTGCTACAAACTACATAATCTGGGAATAAAGGAAATGTAACCTAATCTAAAATGGTCTGTATTAAGGCTGTCACGGTGTGAAAATGTAACCTCACGGTTATTGTGACCAAACTTACCACGGTTTTCGGTATTATCGCGGTATTTTTTTAAACGTGCTACATTTTCACACAATTAAATAAACCCTGTATGTCAGGAAATATTGTCCTCAGTTTGTGTCTAAATTTTGCCTAAAATGTGTTATTTTGTAATTATGTTGTTTATTTGTTTACATTTTTTCCCTTTAGTCTTTAAAATACCAATATTTGCACATAACTTCTTATTTTATGTCTGTTTGATGTCGTCATTTAAAAAATATTAGATCAGATGATACTTAGTACTCAAGTAGCCTTCTAATCAGATACTTTTTTACCCTTACTTGAGTATTAAACCCTATATAAGGAAAATATTGTCCTCAGTTTGTGTCTAAATTTAGCCTAAAATGTGTTATTTTGTAATTATGTTGTTCATTTGTTTACATTTTTCCCCTTTAGCCTTTAAAATACCAATATTTGTCCATAACTTCTTATTTTATGTCTGTTTGATGTCGTCATTTTAAAAATATTAGATCAGATGATACTCAGTACTCAAGTAGTCTTCTAATCAGATACTTTTTTTACCCTTACTTGAGTGCTAAACCCTATATCAGGAAAATATTGTCCTCGGTTTGTGTCCTTCCAGTGAGCTTTGCAGATGTGGGAAAATGTCATCAGGCAGTAATCATTGTTAAATTCATAATTATTCTCGGAGAGAGACCAACTCTTATCTGGCCCTGGGAGCCCCATAATGCATAGCGCCATTTCAACATGGGGGTGTCCGCGACACGGTTTATCTGCAGGTAGCGGCACTGCGGCTGCTTTATATAGCGACTCGTTGCATTCTCCCTCAACCCAAATCCTCGGATCACGCATTTTAGCTAAAACGCTACCGTTAGCTTGCCTTGCGTTGACTGTAGAGTTGTGGGTGATGGTCACGCAGATGTGTCATGAGATTTGAAGCGTTGCTGCCTTTCACAGACACTTTTTCTGCACGTGCTGCAAACAGGATAGCCGTCCGTCTTCTATAAACTCCCTCGGCATTCTTCAAATATCTAAAAGATGCCCATACTTCTCACTTTGTCTTCTTTGAGGGATAAAAAATGTCCTCCTGAGCGCTGCCGTCTCCTCCTTTGACCATTATTTCAGCTTTAGCTTCAAGAAAGTTTTGGCTGTAAACAGCAAAGCGCGCATGTGCCGCCGGCAACTTCAGCAGATGATACGGTGGCTGGTAAGGGTCACCGCGCCTACACCGCAGACACGGTAATCCCACCAAGATAATATAGTTTTTTTTTAAAACAAGACGGTTATTATTATTGTCAATTTTGTTTACCGGGGTTTATCGCTACACCGGTTACCGTGGCAACTCTACCTGATCGGTCTGCTTTGATCTATTTTGAAAACTCAGATCAAAACCGATAGGGGCGCTATCGGCCGATTGGGATCAAATGCCGATCCATCGGTGCATCCCTATGATATACTGAGGATTTCACCTCTAACGATAAATGGATGATAACTACAGGTATGTGCAGAAACAAAAGTTGTCTACTAGATGGGGCTGTCACGTGAATTACATTGAGTCACATTTTTACGTGACTCAAGGTGGTACAACTTCTGAAAGGGACATGAACGTTGCCAACCTACACACATCTTTTCATTTTTTATTATCAAATTTGTTGACATGAGAAAAATTATCACAATAAGAGTCAGAAATTTCGATAACAATGAATTTCGATTTATTGCCCACCTTAAAGAGTCCTTAAAGAAAAACACCATCTAATGTTAAATTCCCATTAGTCATCACACACTGATGAAATTCATCTCTGTATTTGACCCATCTCTGAGGGGAGAGGTGAGCTGCAGCTGTATATGAGAACTATTTGGTGGTTTAACCCCCCAATCCAACCCCTTATAGGGATATTCCACTCCTGAGTAAAATTTTGTCTATTTCCGTATTCCCCAGAGTTAGATAAGTAAGAAAAAAGCATTTTGAAACCAGCGCAGTGAGCTTAGCATAAATAATGTATGTGAATAGCAGGAACTAGCATTTTGTGTATAAAAGTGATAAAAATTAGTCAATAATGATACCAATTATTCCTGGTGAGCTCAATAATCATGTCGCCTGCAAAAAAAAGTAAGACACGAATGATTTCTAGGAGCTGATTTAGACTTGGGAGGACAAGGAAGCCGCCGGTGCATGGATATAACATGGAGGTCGAAGCTTACCTAACTCTGGGGAATACAGGAGTTGACTAAATTTCCCTTAGGGGTGGAATCCCTCATCCCAAAGGTCACTGAGAAGAAAAACGGACACGGACAACAAAAGACCTTTGGACATAGAAAACAGCGACTGGTGTTTAGCGCTATCTCGTTTACCGTGGCAAAGTGGGTTTCAGTGTCCGGTAAACATAGCCTAGAGGAGATATCTGACAGGAAGGGTTAGAGTTCTGTGACCGTGTTTGGGTTTAAAAGCTAGCTTGTTCTGTAGATTTCCTATTTCAGCTTTACGGCAGTAAACTGGTTCAAGTATTCTTAATCAGCTTAGGTTTAATTATTAAGCTAATCTAGCTTAGGTTATCCTGACTCATGCCTTCAGTTATGCTGCTATAGGCTTAGGCTGCTGAAGGACGTAATGACCACTTTACTTTCTTTACTCTCTGTGTTGGCATGTTCTGGTTTTGATGCTATAACCTATATTGTCTGTTTTAAAAATGATGACTGGTCCTGTCTGTCTGTGTTTGTCTCTCCCTTGTCCTCTCCGACCACCGTCAGTCTGGTGATTCTTTTATTTAGGGACAGTTTCACTAAATGGTATTTTACAATGAATCTACTCTCATCACTTTTCCTGAATGGACCGTAAAGGATTTGTGTCATTACGAATCAACAGTTATGAGGAGAGTAACAGGCTTCTTTCCTTTCAAATTCTCAACATTTAAGAAGGAATACTCACTATTGAGGAGTGTGTGTGTGTGTGTGTGTGTGTGTGTACTTGTTCAACTATTCTACTAAGGACCAAAACTGGCATATTCACTAATCTTCTGAAGACCGATGGGCCATATTAGGACCAAAACCCGGTCCTAATATGGTGTGAGCCCCTGTTGTAGGCTTATGCGTGAGGTTTAGAGGTAAGATGTGAACTGAGTCTGTTATCAGCAATACACTGGTTATAGTTATGGTTAGGGTAAGGGTTAGGCATGAATGCAGTTACTAAAATGACCAGAAGTCAATACAAAAACCTAATATGGATTGAAAAACAAAGTTGTGTGTGTGTGTGTGTTATGTCTGGGTTTCAGGTTATGAGTTAAAAGTTTTTAATGTGAAAAAGCGATAAAAGAAATAAGTTCTGAGAAGTTTCTTTCTTTTGAATTGATATCTTTTTAATTTTCTATATTTAAGTAAATGCATCAGGCCCTAAAAGTACTTGCATCCTGACTTTTAAACAATACATCCTGAAATAAGAGTCAGCTTTTAACAGAAAAAAACATCTGTAAACATTTGTGTGTCACGTTGCGGTGTTGTAGGACCCAAAATGCAGAAACCCAGGATGACACGAGGCAGAGATGAAGAGTAAGAAAAATCCTTTATGTTAAGGAGAACAAAAATAAGTCCATAGGCTGGAAGCCAAAGTCCAAAGTCCAGATAACGATCTGGAGATCCAAAAATACTTGAGACACGAGAAGAACAAGAACATGAGTAATCCAAGACAAGACTGACAGAATTACATCACAATGGACCGACAAGACACTGAGACAAGACAGGGCTTAAATACACAGGGAGGATGAGCGGGAGATGAGCTGCAGGTGTGTGGGGTATGGGAGGAGGACCAGGTGAAGGCAATGACTAATCAGGGGAGAAACTAACTTGACCTAAGAATAAACCCTAATACAAAAGAGCAGGAAACATAACTACAATTCAAAGGGAGGTGGGAGAAAAATAATAAACACTGATAAGAAAAACATACTAAATGATGAAAGGCTGTAACTAAAGGAAATGACCTAAGAAACCTAGAGGGCTGGAGATCTAGGGGCAAATGGGGAAAACCAGAAGACACATGAGGAAGACGCAGACATGACACATGAGGGCGCTAGGACACAGAAGGAGCACCTAGAGAGGATGGAGAAACACCAGGAGGCACATGAAGGAAGGGTCAGACGCAGACCATGACATTGTGTCTTTTTCTAAATAAATGGGTGCGGTGGTCTGTTGATATTAACCAGGTTTTACACCCCCCCCCCACCCCCACCCCCCAGGAATATCTCTCATCCAAAGAACAAAATGCACAGTGTCAAGTTTAAAAATCTTTGTTAATGGGAAGTTAAAGTTATAGTGTGAAATTGTCAGGCTGATCAGACTGGATGAAGGAGACGAACAAGGTGAGACGTTTAACAGTTTTATTATTTCTCTGGTCATATCTCTGTGAGGAAGAAATGATGACTGAGATGAGAATCCGGTCACGGCGTCTTCCATATATAGCCTTGCTTGGCTGTGACGTGGAGGGAATCCCCGCGAGGAGCACGCTGGGAGCTCCCCACGAGGGGCATGTCGGGAGTTGTGGTCCGAAGGTCAGCCGGGAGATACCTGAGTCCTGACAGGACCCCCCGGTCCAGGGACGGCTCCAGAAGTCCCAGCGCGACCCCGGCGGACCCAGAAGTCAGAGATCAGGGAAGGGTCCAGGATGGACCGAGCCGGCTCCCAGGAGCGTTCCTCGGGGCCATAGTCCTTCCAGTCCACCAGGTACTTCCAGCCCCGACCCCTGCGGCGAGCGTCCAGGATGCGCCGGACGGTGTAGATAGGCTCACCGTCGAGGAAGCGGGCAGGAGACGGCGCCGGAGCCGGAGGCGGGAGAAGGGAGGACTCCACGTAGGGCTTGAGCCGGGAGGTATGGAAGGTGGGATGGATGCGGAGAGTAGCCGGCAGCCGCAACCGGTACGTGACCGGGTTGATGACCCTTTGGATGGGGTATGGGCCGAGGAACCGAGGGGCGAGTTTCTTGGACCCGGCACGGACCCGAAGGTCAGCCGTGGACACCCAGACCTTGTCCCCAGGAGCATAGGAGGGACCAGGACGGTGTCGACGGAGATGCTGGTGAGCATAGCTGGTGTTAGCTCTGGTTATGGAGGCTCATGCTTTGATCCAGGCGCTCTTGCAGCGTCTCACCATGGCTTCCGCTGCCGGAACGGCGACCTCGGGTTCTTGGTGGGCAAAGACCGGGGGCTGGAAGCCATAGCAGACCTCGAAAGGGGACAGCCGAGTGGCAGATGAGGTGTGAAGATTGTGGGACAGCTCCTCCCAGAGGAGGTATTTAGGCCACTGCGAGGGTTGAGCCGAGACAAAACAACGAAGGTACCGACCCAGCTGTTGGTTAGCCCGCTCCGTCTGGCCATTGGTCTGCGGGTGGTAGCCTGAAGATAGACTGACCGATGCTCCCATCAGCCGACGGAAAGCTTTCCAGAACCGGGCCGTGAACTGGGGCCCCCGATCCGAGACCACGTCGACTGGGAACCCGTGGAGGCGCACCACATTCTCCAGGAACAGTTCCGCTGTGCGTTGGGCTGAGGGGAGACCCGGAAGGGCGATGAAATGGACAGACTTGGAACAGCGGTCCGTAACCGTCATGACAGTGTTGAGGTTACTGACCGGCAGGAGACCCGTGATGAAGTCCAGCCCCACGTGGGACCAGGGGCGGCTGGGCACCGGAAGAGGTCGGAGGGCACCAGCCGAGGCCTGGTTGGGGTTCTTGGAGCGGGCACAGACGTCACAGGCGCTGGTGTATTCTTTCACATCCCTCGCCATGCCTGGCCACCAGAGGGCTCGCTGGAGGAATTTAAGAGTTCTGGAGAAACCAGCGTGGCCAGACAGGCGTGATGAGTGGGCCCAGGACAACGCCTCGCTGCGACAGGCCGTGGGGACATAGAGGCGACCCGCGGGGGTCTCTGGAGGCGCGGGGTCGTCCCGGAGGGCGTTCTGGATAGCTTCCTCCAACGGCCACCTCAGTTGGCCCAGGAAGCGGTGTTCCGGGAGGATTGGCGCTGGCTCGGACGAGGGCGTGGAGTGGGTGAATTGGCGGGAGAGGGCGTCCGCCTTCTGGTTCTTGGCTCCCGGGCGGTAGGCGAGATGGAAGTCGTAGGGTTCAAAGAAGAGGGCCCAGCGAGCCTGGCGAGGGTTAAGCTGCTTGGCAGATTTAATGTGGGTCAGGTTCTGATGGTCAGTCCAGATCGTGAAAGGCCGAGTGGTGCCCAGAAGCCACTGCCTCCATTCCTCCAATGCCCATTTTATGGCCAGTAACTCACGGTCGCCCACACCGTACTTCTGCTGGGTGGTGGAAAACTTCCTGGAGAAGTAGGCGCAGGGATGGAGCCTGTCGTCGGGCCCGCCTTGAGACAGGATGGCGCCGGCGCCGACGTCAGAGGCGTCGACCTCGACCACAAAGGGAACTGCAGGATCTGGATGGCGGAGGATCGGGGCCGAGGTAAAGCGGGTGACCAGGTGGCGGAAGGCCCAAATGGCGTCGGGAGTTAGACGAAACAGCTGGCCAGGGGAGCCTGGTCGAGTGAGAGAGGTGAGAGGGGCTACGAGGGTGCTATAGTTCTTTATAAAACGGCGGTAAAAGTTGCAGAAACCCAGAAAACTCTGCAGTTGTTTCAGGCTGGTTGGCAAGGGCCAGTCCTTCACCGCCTGGATTTTCTGAGGGTCCATGGTTATCCCTTCGTCCGAGATCATGTAGCCCAGGAAGGATATGGACTGCTGATGGAAGGAGCATTTCTCGGGTTTACAGTACAGGTTGTGGTCCAGGAGCCGGGTCAGGACGGCGCGAACATGATGGATGTGTTCGGCCTCGGATTTGGAGTAGATCAGTATATCGTCCAGATAGGCGAACACCCACCGTCCCAGCATGTCGCGGAGGACATCATTAATGAGACGTTGGAAGACAGCAGGGCTATTGCATAGTCCGAAGGGCATAACCAGGTACTCCCAGTGGCCGGTGGGTGTTATGAACGCGGTCTTCCACTCATCCCCGGCCTTTATACGGACCAGATTGTAGGCGCTCCGGAGATCCAGTTTCGTAAAGATCCGTGCCTGGGAGATGGCATCCAGAGCGGTAGTGAGGAGCGGCAGAGGATGGCGATCCTTGACCGTGATCTTGTTCAGACCCCGATAGTCTATGCAGGGGCGAAGATCGCCTTCCTTTTTCTTCACGAAGAAGAAGCCAGCGGCACCCGGAGAGGAGGAGGGTCGGATGAACCCCTGCTGGAGGGCCTGGGCGATGTATTCTTCCATCGCTTTGGTCTCGGGAGGCGCGAGAGAGAAAAGGCGCCCGCGGGGAGGACTGGTTCCGGGTAGCAGCTTGATCTCCATATCATATGGCCGGTGAGGTGGCAGGGAGGTGGCGCGCCGCTTGTCGAACACCGCGGCCAGGTCCCGATAGGGCAGCGGCAGGTGGGGCGGTGTGGAGCCGGGGCCCCCGTCCGGAAGACCCGCCGAGGATGGAGGAGGAACGAGGTGGATCTGGCACGAGGTCCCCCAGCCCAGCAGGCGGTTCTGGGACCAGGAAATATGAGGGTCGTGGAGACGGAGCCAGGGGAACCCCAGGATTAGAGGAGAAGAGGGAGCAGAAATGACCAGGAAATGGAGGGTCTCCTGGTGGCCTTGGGTGATCATACGGAGTGACTGGGTTCGGTCTCGGACTGGGTAGGGTTGGAGAGGCCTACCTTCCACCGAGGTCACTGGTATAACTCTCTCCAGGGGTTGTAGGGGGATCCGTAGGCGTTTTGCCAGATCTAGGTCCATGAAATTGTCCGCGGCCCCCGAGTCCACCAATGCGTTTACGTGGAGTGAGGCCTCACCATGGAGGAGGGTGACAGGAATAAGGAGACGGTTAGTAGCGACAGGGGTAGAAGAAGACCCAGACTGAGCGACCCCAATACTCAGTGGGGCCCCCCGTTTCCCGATCGTAGCGGGCAGTCCAGGCGTCGGTGGTCGGGAGAGCCACAGTAGGCACAGAGGCCCTCGCGCCACCGTCGTTGTCTCTCCTCGGGGGGAAGGTGGCCGAGCTGCATGGGCTCCTCCGCCAGCATGGGTACAGGAGCTGGCGTGGGTGAACGAGGGCGAGGCACCGGCGTCCTGGGTGGACGCGTGGATAACTTGGGTCGAACCAGAACCCGCTGGTCGATGCGCAGCGCCAGATCAACCACCTCATCCAGGGTCTGAGGCAGCTCCCTTCCCGCCAACTCATCACGGATGTAGGGTGCCAGCCCCTCCAGGAAGGCGGCCCGCAGAGCGGAGTCATTCCACTGCAGCTTGGCGGAGATGGTGCGAAACTCCGACGCATAAGCGCACACCGAGCGTTCTCGCTGGTGGAGTTTGAGAAGGCGTGTCTCTGCTCCCACTTCGCTGCTGGGGGGAACAAAGGTCTTCCGGAGAGCGGACACAAACGCAGCATAGTCGTTGCAGGCAGGGGATTTGGAATTGTAAAGCGCAGCAGCCCACTCCGCGGCGCGTCCGGAGAGCAGGGAGGTGAGATGCGCCACTCGGGAGCGCGCAGATGGGTAGCGTCCAGGTTGGCACTCGAACTGCATGTCCAGCGTGGTGAGCAGACCATCGGGGCTCCCCGTCTCCCCGTTCCACCTCTCCGGCAGGCTGAAGTGGGGCTCCTCCCTAGGAGCAGAGCGGGTTGGCTGCTGGAGTGCAGCGATCTGTTGCTGCTGATCGTTTGCCTGTTGTTGGAGAGCCGTGAGAGCCGTGGATAGACGCAGGGTGTGGTCGGACAAGAAGTTCACCTTGGTGTTGAGCTGGTCTACCATGGAACGCAGCTGCACGTTCTCGTGGCGGAGACGATCGATCTCCGTCGAATCTACTCGGATCTCAGTCATCCTGTCAGGCTGATCAGACTGGATGAAGGAGACGAACAAGGTGAGACGTTTAACAGTTTTATTATTTCTCTGGTCGTATCTCTGTGAGGAAGAAACAATGACTGAGATGAGAAGCCGGTCACGGCGTCTTCCATATATAGCCTTGCTTGGCTGTGACGTGGAGGGAATCACCGCGAGGAGCACGCTGGGAGCTCCCCACAAGGGGCATGTCGGGAGTTGTGGTCCGAAGGTCAGCCGGGAGATACCTGAGTCCTGACAGAAATTTGTTTTCCACATTTGGCCCATCTCCTGGGGGAGCGGTGAGCTGCAGATACGGCCACGCTCAGGAACACTTTGGTGGTTCAACCCCCCAAATCAAACCCCTTATAGCTCAGTGTCAAGTGGGCAGGCATTGGGTCCCATTTTTAAAGTCTTTGGTATGACCGGACTGTGGATTTGAACCCACGATCTCCCAGTCTCAGGGCACACACTCATACCACTAGGTCACCGAGCTGGTGACTCACAAATCTTTCCTGATGGCCTTGGTAGTCCTGGTCCAGATGAGAGATGCTTCTGTTCTAGGATTTGATTCAGCCTGAAAGCCTAAACCTCCTCCTCTATATGATTCTTTTTAGGAGGACTTCTCTTAGTCCTGACTCAAACCTTGATCTTACACCCTAAATCACGCTGACTATAACACAGAAACAACTCAGAAAAGAAGCATTGCACAAACAGGAAACACTGACAATATAACTATTACAAATCAAAGTGCATCCAACTCATTCAACCTACAGTGGTGGATACTAGTAACATGACTTTTACTTTAGCACTGCTGGTAAATGACTGAGTGCAATACATCTTTAGGATCAACAAGGTTCCTCTGATAGAAACTAAGGTATTTTTGTTGCTTGTGTCCTCACCTGCCCTGGTTGATAGCTGACGGGTCTGATCCCGCGCAAATATCCTCTACGATATAAGGGTTCTGCTCACAGCTGGTGTTAAGGGTGGTATAGTTGGGTTTGCACACAGTGAGGAAGTAGGGTGTTGGGTAACCAGTCATTAGTTGGAGGATGTCGGTAATCAGGGCCGTTGCACAAAGACCAAAAGCGTGAACACCTGAGGACAGAAGGCTGGATGTTAAGGTAGTTAAAGCAGAAATCTTGAGTGTTTTCTCAGACAGCACCATCTAGAGGTGGGAAAAATATAATGCCCCTCTCCTTACGGCATATGTATATGGCACTCCATTCAAATTGCATGGAGCTTTACCAAACGGGGGGGGGGGGGGGGGGGGGGTCAGACTTCACTATATCTCAGTTCAGGGTTAGATTGTCACTTTTAAGGAATTCTGGAAATCATTCACAATTCCTGAAAGGGGAAAACTCTGGAGGGCTGCAACACACAACCAGTGTGTAACTAGCTGAGTTTACAGAACCTTTACTCAGTTTTGGCACTTCTTGTCACTTTGGAGAAGGTATTCAGTAACTGCAGAAGCATCTTTCTGCATCACTTAAGTTAGTGGGAGGACGTTCCCCATTTAAAAAGTTAAATAAAAACTTTAGTTTCTGACACATTAGGGTATGAGCGTTAAATATAACATGACCATGTTGGGGATTTTTCGGCTTGAATCAGAATTAAACTGACTCCAAGCCTAAATTATTAATAAAACCATGTGGACTAAAAGTCTATAAAATTCCATTAATGTTCTATTATTTTAAAGTAGCCAGTTCATTTATTTAGACAGTGATGCTCAAGTGACACATACCAACGAATCGGACCACTCTGCGAATGAAGGAGTTGAAGTTGCAGCCGGCTGCGTTGATGTTGGCCTCAGCACCAGCACCACTCTTCCTCCGAGACAGGCAGCAGAACACGATGGCCTCTCCAATCATCATCTGTTAACACATTTTTCAGGCAGATGAGGTAAACATACAAACTCTTTCCATACTCTGTAATCTTTTATGTGTTAATGAACAGATTCAAGAGTGTTTCCAAGGAGCCACTTCTTCACTCTTTTTTAGGTCTCCTCAAAGTTTGATTTAAAGTGAGTAGAGCCAGCTGGCTCAGAAATAGCCAGCACCATGTCCTTTACATCTGAGTGTTTTGACTGACAGCTTGATGCGGGCGTAAGACATTGATTATCATTGGTTGGTCTAATTGAATGCCTTAGAGACAACAATCCAAGTGTTCTGTTTAAAACTCCACGCTTTCACCTACTGCAACATTTTTTTCCTCTGTCTCTACAAGCCTCGTACCTTCAAACAAATGCTGTTGTTCAGCCGATTTAGAAAAAACCTGGTCCTGATCCCACTTTTTCCTCAAATCTCCGACCAATTTCCAAATGACCTTTTTTTTATCAAAGGCACTTGAAAAAGTCATGCACAAACAGCTACTAATGCATCTAAATGACCGTCAATAACATACATTTTTCAGTATGGGTTTAGATAACATCATAGCACAGAATCAGCTCATGTTCATGTGTTTAACGGCATATTTATGGCTCTGGATTCAGGGTCCCATATGATTCTGTTGCTTCTTGATCTATAGCAGCATTGTAACATCCTGATCTCCAGACCACACATGGGCTGGCATCACAGGTTTGGTCCTTAACTGGTTCCGGTCATACTTTTCTAACAAGACCATCAGGGTCATGCTGGACGTACTACTCTTCCCAGTCGGCCTCCCTTCTGGGGGGGGGGGGGGGGGGGGGGGGGGTCCCTGAAGGTTCCATTCTCAGCCCATTACTGTTTTCCCTCTATATTCAGCTTTTAGGAGCCATTCTCAGACAGCATGCTATTTCATACGGCCGAGAACTTCCTCCATCTGAACAACTCTAAAATAATTGTTTTTAGTCCCGACAACATTAGAGCAACCCAGTCACCGGACCTCCACTCTCTTTCTCCTCATGTAACATCCTCCACTTCAAACCTGGGAGTAAAAATGGACCCGGAAGATGGATGCTCAAGTTAACAGCAAAGACCTGTTTCTAACACCTTGGGCGAATTTCTAAATTAAAGCCCATCCTGAGTGTCCGTCTTTTAGAGTCAGTAATTAACGCCTTCATTACATCCTGGCTAGACTACTCCAACTCCTGTTTATACAGCATCAGTAAAGCTGCTCTGTCCAGACTTTAGCTCATCCAGCATTTGGCAACAAGATTCCTGACTGGAGCTGACAGCACATCACAGCCATTCTTAAATCACTGCATTGGTTGTCCCCTCAATTCAGAATCAATTTCAGAATTCTGCTCCTTGCATTCAAATCTTTGAACAGTCAGGTCCCACCCTATCTGAGGAAACTCCCCTATTTCTATCACCCCTCTTGTGCTCTTACTGTATATCTGCTGATCAGCTCCTCTTCACTGTCCCTAAGGTGCATTTGAGGACTTGTGGGGAAAGAGCCTTTTCTACCTGTGCCCCAAAACTGGAACTCATTACCCTTTCAGGTTAGGCAAGCACCCTCACTTGCTATCTTTAAATCTCAGCTAAAAACAAACTACGTATCTCTGGCCTTTTTCTTAAAGCATTACTCCGTTTCATCCCCCTTCCACTTTGGTTCTTTATTTTTAAATCAGTGGTCTGGCTACTTTTACATCCCTGGTCTGTTTTTAACATTCCAGTTTGTTTTTTTGACCATGCTTTGTTGTACAATTTTTGAATAGTTTTTTTTTTTTATGATGTGACTATTTTATGCTTTAAGTTGTTTTAATAGGTGCAGTGTTTTGGTTATGTTGTAATGCCATGTTAAAAGTGCTTTATAAATAAAAGGTAGGGTAGGGTAGGGTAGGGTATGGCATGTATGTTTGGTATGGTATGGTATGGTATGGTATGGTATGGCATGATATGATATGATATGATATGATATGTCCTCCTGACTGTCACATTGTTAATGAACCGAGACTCTCTGGCCGTGGTGGTGGTGGTGGGGGGGGGGGGGGGGGGGGGGGGGGGCTTGCTGTCCCTGTACTGTTCAAATCTCCCACTTAAACCTCTTGCTGGGCTGATGGCTCCGACCAGTTTTGAAGTCTCAGTATTAGAGCTGGGCTTCTCTCCTCCCATCCTCGTTTTACTGTGCTACAGGTCACCAAGATACAATAAGGATTTTATAAATGAATTCTCCAACCTTTTAGCTGATGTGCTCCCAAAATATGAACAGGGGATTATTTTGGGTGATTTTAATATCCACGTCTGCTGCCCTCTGAAACCACTGGTGAGGGATTTTATGAATGTTTTAGACTCATTTGGACTACAGCAATTGGTAAATGTTCCCACTCGTGCTGACTCGCACACCCTGGATTTGGTTTTATCTTTTGGACTGGATGTGCATGATTTATCTGTGGATCTTGTGGCGTTTTCCGACCATGCTGTGATCACGTTCAGCATCTCACGTCTCCTTCCTCCAGCCCGGCGACAGTCTGCTCGTTACTCCAGGCGCTTATCTCCGAGTACGACTTCCAACTTTCTGTCGGTTTTGGACACTGATGCCCTCGCTCCGCCCTTGTCGGTTTCCTGCATGGATGTAGATGGCCTTCTGCATCGGTTCAGTGTGACCTGCTCTGCTGCTCTGGACGCTGTAGCCCCTCTGAGACCGAGGCGGAAACAGACAACATCTGATCCTTGGCTGAATGATTACACCCGTAGCCTCAGGCGACAGTGTAGGGTGCTGGAACGGAGGTGGAAGAGAGACAGACTGTCATGCTCTCGGCTGCTCCTGGTTGATGCACTTTCACGCTACCAGAGAGCAGTTAGATCTGCTCGTAATAACTATTTTTCTGCTATCATTTCACAGCATCATGGAGACCAGTCCAGGCTGTACAGCACAGTTAACTCCCTGCTACTGTTAAATGAGTCTGATGGTCTAAATCCTACTGTTGCTTTATGCACAGAGCTACAGAGCTTTTTCCTCAACAAGATCCTTGGTATTAGGCTTAGCCTCCAGCCTCAAATACACACTATCCATGTAGAACCGCCGGATCCACCTGCCTTCTCAGACTTTGCTCCTGCTCAGCTTGCTTACTTGATTAAACTGATTAGCTCCATGAAGCCAGCTGGCTCTTCGGTGGACTGCCTCCCGGCTAAATTGGTGCGTGACGCGGTGTCTGCGCTGAGCCCGGCACTCATGAACATTTTTAACATTAGCCTCAGCACTGGAGTGTTCCCTAAGGTTTTTAAAGATGCGGTTATTCAGCCGTTATTGAAAAAACCTGGGTTGGATCCCTCCACTTATGACAACTTCCGCCCTATATCGAAAGTCCCATTTCTCTCGAAGGTCCTTGAGAAAATTGTGCATGGCCAGATCTCTGCCCATATGAATAGCAACTCGTTGTTGGATGTATTTCAGTCAGCCTTTAGACCAAACCATAGCACTGAGTCTGCTTTGATTAGGGTGCTAAATGACATTCTGGTGGCATCTGACTCTGGGTCTACGGTACTGCTGCTCCAGCTGGACCTTTCAGCGGCTTTTGATACAGTCGATCACCATATTTTATTGGATCGGCTTGGGTCTTGGGTTGGGGTGACGGGGTGGCACTTAAATGGTTCCGCTCCTACCTATCAAACCGTACCACCTCTGTACAGATTGGTGACTGTGCATCCTCCAGTCTTCCACTGCCTTGGGGGGTGCCGCGAGGTTCCGTTCTTGGGCCATTGCTGTTTTCAATCTACCTTCTGCCTCTGGGCAATATCCTGAATCAGCATGGACTGAGCTACCACATATACGCAGATGACTGTCAGCTATACGTGGAAATGGACGAGGAAAATGCAGGCTCGAAATTGGCTGCATGTATGGATGACGTGAAGGGCTGGCTGGCATCCAACTTCTTAAAACTGAATGAAAAGAAGTCTGAGTTTATTGTTTTTGACCCCCGCAACCACCATGGCTCTCACCCTGTTTGTGACTTTTTAACCCTTAACCCCAAACAGTGTGTGACGAGTCTCGGGGTCAAGCTGGATGCTGGACTCACAATGGCCCCACAGATAAACTCTGTAGTGAGGTCTTGTTTTTATCAGCTTCGCCGCCTTACTCACCTCAGACGAATCCTGAAACGGAGGCATTTGGAGTCAGTCATCCATGCATTCATTACCTCTCGCCTGGACTATGCAAATGCCCTACTCATTGGTGTTCCGGACTCTGCCCTGAATCGGCTGCAGGTTGTTCAGAACGCTGCTGCCAGGTTTTTGACGGGTACACACTGACGTAGCCACATTACCCCTGTCCTGGAACATCTTCACTGGCTCCCTGTCATTTTCAGAGTGCAGTTTAAGTTACTGACTTTTGCTTTTAAAGCACTCAATGACCTGGCACCTTCCTACCTCTCTGCCCTTCTCACTCCATATGTGCCCACCCGCTCGTTGAGGTCGGCTGACCTTTTGCTGCTGTATACGCCGCAGATGAGACTCAAATCGCGGGGGGACCGAGCATTTGTCCATGCTGCCCCAAAGCTATGAAACTCATTGCCCATTGGAGTTCGGCAGGCTACATCTCTGGCGGTTTTTAAATCTCGTTTAAAGACCCACTTTTACACTTTGGCTTTTAGACAGTGACTCGTTTTAGTGTTTTATTGTGTCATTGTTTTAATGTGCTCTTAGTATTCATCATGTTTTTCTGCTTTTAATTGAGATTTTTATTCTTTGTTTTAGCTCCTTGTAATGGTGTGTTTTGTTTTAGCCTGTGCAGCACTTTGGGCAGCTCCCATGCTGCATTTTAAATGTGCTATATTAATAAACTATGCTATGATATGATATGATACGATATGATATGATATGATATGATATGATATGATATGATATGATATGATATGATGTGATGTGATATGATACGGTTTGGTAGGATGTTGTATAGTATGGCAGGCTATGGTATGGTATGATGTGATAGGGTATTATATGATATGATATGATATGATATGATATGATATGATATGATATGATATGATATGATATGATATGTGTAACGTCCAGCAATGGTCAGTTTTTAGGTACAGTTTGACTATTCAACATCTGGTCAAAAAGGAGACACAAGACTGCATGTGCCCCTTTAAATTGGCTTGCCTTCATCCCACCAGCTGGAGCTCAGAGTCTCTGCAGCTCTGAACACAAATAATGAAATGTCAACAATAATGTTCGCTCCTCAAGGTCCAATCTTTCAGGATTCTTCATGCATCCATATAAGGAACAATCATAGCCCGGATTAGTTGCTAAATCAAGGAAAGATTTCCTAAATCAGATATGAACTTCTACAACTTATAAGCTAGATAATCATTAAATAAAAGTTTGTTTATTGCTACTTATAATAATTATAATATAATGAAATGTTTCATTAATCTGTGCTCAATGATTGAAGTTTGAAATGAATGTTATGTTATGAATACAGTGATTGAAATATGTTTCAGCATGTTTATATGACAAGGTCATAACCATTTGCACTCACACAAGGACAAAGTAAAGTTAAGTTAAACTCATGACACATAGATAGTCCTTTACCCAGATCAGAGCATCTGGTATCAAGGAAGGCGTGTTTCTGAGATTCTTGGTAATATTCCTCAAACTTGTCAACCTCTGGTTGGCTACACAAATCATAACATGAGAACATTAAAACCAGATTACTCTGGTGATTCCTCAGTTCTTGAGAAAAGCTTCAGACCGGCCATCTGAAGCAAGACCTCTTTAACCCATCAAAGCTTTTGACACGTGGTCAAAACCTTTTTGCACCTGCGAAGCTGATAAAGCAACAGTTCCTGCAGAACAAGCTGATATTGTTTAGATTCCTTAAGAGTCCCCCAGACGCGTGGTTCCATCCGTCTGTTGTGACATGGAGACAACTCTAAGACCGGTCTAGTAGCGCCACAGTTTCTTCTATGGACCTCAGTGCCTGGAAGTCCGAGGATTTCGACATTCCGGATCTATCACGAGGGTCTTCGAGTGGGTACGTAGACATGACAGATTGCATCTGATGTGCTTTTGATAATAATCAACTTCATAGCTTAACTCAAACCAAATTATTTTACATCCAGAACTCAGCTCTCCTAGATACGGAAGTTCTGACAACATCACATTCACACATTGGTTTCATACATCACATCTAGTTCCATCCATCACAGTAAAATATTAGTTAACTTGTCATGTTTTAATTGTTGGTAAAATAAATTCTTACTTTTATAAACCTGACTCTTTTCTGAATCAAAACAAAGTGTGTGTACAATCCCTTAATAAATAAAGAATCCTAGAATCTTCTGATAAACACAGTAAAGACCAAGCAGGGTTGATATTCTATACAGTGTTGCCAACTTAGCGACTTTGTCGCCATTTCTAGCGACTTTTCAGACCCCCTTAACAACCTTTTTTTTCCAAAAAAAAGCGCCTACCGACAAATCTGGCGACATTTCTGACCCCCCTCAGCTACTTTGACTACAACTTTGTAGCAGACTTTACCTGCAGATTAGAGATGCATCTGAAGCGACAGGACCGTCCTTCCTTCCAGAGGATCAGAAAGAAAATGATCTGCGCATGTACGTGCAGCATGATCACGCTACCCCATTGACCATTCAAACCTTTTGTGGGTTTTCACATGTCCATTATTTGAGATAGCCACCGGAGCTACATAAGGGGCGACCGCTCCTTCCGCCATCCTGCTGCATTTTAGCAGCTGAGCTCGGCTGGCACTGGCAGGCAGCATCGCACTCAAACATGGCTTCTTGCACCACTTGTGGTGCATTCAAGGAGCATTGGAACTCTATGATGAGTTCAATAACGTAGCATATTTAAAACTTTTATAAAAAACAGAATAACACTGTAAGACAAACACCTCAGGTCATTGGCAGTTTGCATGTTACATTTCTGAATACTAAATACGGCCTGCTTCTTTTTACACAAAGGTACTAAAAACAACAAAACCAAACAAAAATAAAAAATATATATATTATCTGTTAGGTCAATATATAGCACTGAATCACAACAGAAGAATACATCTCAAGGCACTTGAAAACTACACGAGAAAATTCATTTTAATTCAATCATACATACATTCCTATCAATTTAATATTTTTGTGTTTACGAGTTCCATTCTCTTCAGACAAAATAAAAATATTCTTCCATTTTTTTGTGCCATCTTTCCTTGATGTTTTAAAGGCTGCTGTTTTGCATTCTATGGGGTTTTTATTTTAATAAAATATAAAAAAAATAAATTAAATAATTTTAAAATAAAATGACGTGGGTTTTATTTGATTTACTCTGACGTCATGACGCAAATGTGGTGACGTCATCACGCAAACCAGATGACATCATTGTGTTGTATGCAAAGTAGCACGTGACGTCATCTGGCGACATCTAGCGGCTTTGGGGGGGGGGGACTTCAGCTACTTTCAGTCAAAAACAGTTGGCAACACTGATTCTATATTTAGATAGAGTATCACAGCTTATTGGTCATAAGTAAAGGCAATATATGAGCTCTTAAAGCACTCAATTTCCTAAACCCAACATATGATATGATATGAAATGATATGAAATGATATGATATGATATGATATGATATGATATGATATGATATGATTGAATATGGTATGGTATGGTATAATAGGGTATGGTATAATAGGGTATGGTATGGTATGGTATGATAGGGTATGGTATGGTATAATAGGGTATGGTATGGTATGGTATGGTATGGTATGGTATGGTATGGTATGGTATGATAGGGTATGGTATGGTATAATAGGGTATGGTATGGTATGGTATGATATGGTATAATAGGGTATGGTATGGTATGGTATAATAGGGTATGGTATGGTATGGTATGGTATAATAGGGTATGGTATGGTATGGTATGGTATGGTTTGGTATGGTATGGTATGGTATAATAGGGTATGGTATGGTATGGTACGGTATGGTATGGTATGGTATGGTATGGTATGGTATGGTATGGTATGATATGATAGGGTATGGTATGGTATAATAGGGTATGGTATGGTATGGTACGGTATGGTATGGTATGGTATGGTATGGTATAATAGGGTATGGTATGGTATGGTATGGTGTGGTGTGGTATGGTATGGTATGGTATGGTATGGTATAATAGGGTATGGTATGGTATGGTATAATAGGGTACGGTATGGTATGGTATGGTATGGTATGATATGGTATGGTATAATAGGGTATGGTATGGTATAATAGGGTATGGTATGGTATGGTATGGTGTGGTATGGTATGGTATGGTATGGTATGGTATGGTATGGTATGGTATAATAGGGTATGGTATGGTATGGTATAATAGGGTACGGTATGGTATGGTATGGTATGGTATGGTATGATATGGTATGGTATAATAGGGTATGGTATGGTATAATAGGGTATGGTATGGTATAATAGGGTATGGTATGGTAGAAAATCTAACCGGTGGATGTTTGTGTAGATTTTCTGGCTAACAAAATAGCGGTAGCTTTAACCAAGTTAACCACATCTCTAACGTCAGAAAAGAGTCCCTAAAATGTCCCTTAACACCAGAAGGTAGCCAGATGCGTGTTTGGTTTACACAATAAAAAATGTTATAAGTGAAAAGCACATTAAATAAAGCCCAACATCTAGAGACAAATCTTAAATATTTATGTCATGAAAATCTTCTGTTTATTTCATGTTTATACTCATAAAGTAGAATGTTCGTCAGTTGTTTTGTGCCTCAGAAGGTCCTCTAACCACAGATCAGACCCACAGCTGGACTATGATCCAGAACCAAGTCAGCATTATTCAGTTCAACATTCAGACCCAAATCCAACTAAGACACTTCAAAGAAATTAGGTGCAAACATATCAAACTAAAATTAAATAATTAAAAATCAGAAGCAGTTAGGAGGCTGTTTTGTGCTTCTAGAGTAGACTCCTCTGGTAGGAAACCAGAGTACCTAGAGGAAGCCTGCACAAGCATGGGGATAACATGCCAGGATTCAAACCTACAACCCCCTCACTGCTAGGAAACTGTGCTATCAGCTGCATCACCGTGCAGCCCTCTTTTTAATTACTTTCATGAAATCACTCAAGTTTATTTCAGCCTTAGATAGTTTTCTTCAATGTAATTGGACATAAGCAAAGTTAGTAAACTCACTGTTATTATGTTCTGATGTTGTGTGTTTGTATGTGTATATGAGGCTTGTTCTTGTTATGGGCCAGGAAAAACAGAAGTGACACGTGTGTGTTACCCTTTGGCCTGTGACATGAGGAAATAAAAGCGAGCTTCTGGCAAAGATGGGCGTGTGAGCGCTACTCGGATGGGAAGGACTGGCCGTCTGAAGCCGAGCTCAAAAAGGGTGAATCTTGAGTCCGTGTGAGTTTTTATGAGTTAACCTCCATCGATGCAAAAGACTTACGTCTTGATTCCGTTGTGTGGAAGATATCGGCTAACACTCACCAATCAGAAAGTTGAAAATTAACTCAGTTTGTGTAAATGAAGAAGAGTTTCATGTTCCAGTAATACATTCTGATGGGAGCTGTAGAACACCAGCATCACCTTCCACTACCACTTAGTATAAAAGGGTCTGCAAGTGTACCTGACCAGGGTGGAGGTAAAATGAAGAAATATTAATTTACATCTCATTTTATAGCATAAATTGTCAGAAATCTTTATTAAAATTGTAACGTGAAGTCTTTTAGCACACTAATGAGTTAATCCATCAATGACTTCACTGAATTACTGCATCAAGCACCTGCATTCACTTCTAATTGGGCCAGTTTTGGTTCTGCAAAGTTTTCTCTGGCATCTTTGAACCAAATCACCAAAGCAAGGATCCTCAGGGAGAGGAGAGAAAGGACCCTCGTCACTGCGGTGCACTCAGCCCACAGTTGCACTCACAGGCTACAAATGCTTTCTTGCAAATTATTTTTTTATCACCGGTCTATAACGTCAGCTCTCATATTACTTGGACACACACACACGCACACACACACACACACACACACACACACACACACACACACACACACACACACACACACGCACGCACGCACGCACGCACGCACGCACACACACACACACACACACACACACACACACACACACACACACACACCAGGGTTTCCCTTACATAGGCGTAGCCGTGGCGGCCCGCCACAGCTGAAATCCCACCGCCACGTCTACAAGATCCCAAGTTTGTTTTTTGGTTTTTTTGCGCTGTTTCCTGAAGAAGCAGCGGGAACTACTATGTTGTCGCTTGTGATCACAGCCGGCAGGCAGCAAGGAGGAGCAGGCAGGGCAAGGTGAAGTTACAGCATAAGTTACTGAGTTTAAAATTAGAATGGTAGCAGTGGATGTAATGCTTTTTGGTTTACATGTTTCAATAGCATTAAGATAAACGAGTGTTGACGATCTTGCCAGGGTTTCCTCCAGTGCTAATTAGGCCAGGTTTCCTCCCCCCCACCAGGCTAAGCATCACTTATTCATGTAAAATTTATTTATTTTTTCATGTCTAACTTTAACTGCATCTAATACTGTATTACGGCGTGAGCGCAACAGCGACAACTTAAGATCGATGTGTGAGCAGCCTGAGAGGTCGGGTGTTTTCATCTGAACCCTTAAAACCTCCAGCAGGCTACGCTGCACTTTTGACGTTTTAGTGCGCGGCGCTAACAACTTAGCGACTTGACATGTCTCGGAGAAAGCGTAAAAACACGTTGGATGCTTCTTCTGAAGCAGGAAAATAACACTTCTTCTTAAGCAGAGCATGACGTCGCCTCGGCTCGTTCACCCTCTGCCGAGCCGGACTGAGCTCGATAACAATGACCCAGCACAGCCACTGGGTCGTTGGAGCTGCCACAGGGCCTGCCTGATGGAAAACCAGCGGTTTCATCAGACTCCTAAAGTTTCTTGTTTTTGCTGGGGACCCCCTGTATTTTACCGCTCCCTCCTGCAGTCTTCCCATATTAACATTTAAAATGATTCTGTAAATTTCGTGTATCAATAGAAAAAATCTCTGCCTCTGCCAGCTGCAGTAAATGTAGTCTCCAAATAATAAATAAGAGGTGCATTCATCTGTGTATCGCCTTTGATCCGCATTAGTGATATTCTCAGCACCAGAACAGTGAAGCAAAGAAAGATTCCTGAGTTTGTTAGTAATTTTATTTATTAGATGCATCTAACCTGTTCTATTTTTCTCTGAAATGAGATCAAATCAGTGCTTCTATGGGTTGTCTCCAATCTGCACTGGAAAATTTTTACTTTATCTAGAGACTTGTCATAATTTCTCCCCAAGCCCCCCCCCCCCCCCCCCCGGCCACAGCTGGAAAAATTCCTAAGGGAAACACTGCACACACACACACACACACACACACACACACACACACACACACACACACACACACACACACATATATAATATATATATATATATATGTACACATATAAAGATACATATATATATACATATATATATATATGTATATATATATATGTGTGTGTGTGTGTGTGTGTGTGTGTGTGTATCTATGGACATCATGATGACCATAGATCTGAGCAGCAGAAAAAGATGCTCAGAATATTATTGTTCAAACACATTTTTGACAACATTCAAACGTCAGTGACATTAGAATTGAACATAATTTGAATTATATCTGCTGAGTGCTGATCATGTGTGTAAATACAGTGTGTGGTATCAGTACTTACTGTGATGGCTGGTCCAGCAAAGGCCAGACTGAGCAACATCAGCAAAGGGATGGCCTCATGGTTTGGGTCAATGTAGGGTAGGCTCAGGCTGCGGTCATGACAGTTGAAGCCGGACTTGACAGGCTTGAACACGTCCGTCCACTCCAGGAAGTAAAGACTGACTACCAATGATACCAGAATGGGTAGCTACACAGGGACAGGAAGGGAAAGTTATTTCAGCCCTAGAAGTCATAACAGCAGCAACATTAGCAGATTGCCAATGAATAAATACATAGATAACTAAGCAGTGGAAATGGCAGATGTCCCCATATGGTTTGGGTCAGTGACCACAGTAATTTGATTTGATAATTGGGACAGAGGCATGGAAATATGACCTGAGGAGTGAGATGCAAGTGAAGATAAAAACCTATCGAACCCATCTGTGGTCTGCTCATGGACCTCTCCTGATCCCAAGCAGCAAAGTCTACATGTATTAAATCATGTTTATTATAGCTAGTTCTTAGACAAAAGAGACAATGTGTAGCTATTACCACTAATCTCTGGAATTATCCATTGAAATGTTGATCAAAAGGAATGAAATTATGTCGTTCTTGAAAAATATTGGCAGCTTTGTAACACGTAACCATAAAAATCGGGTCTAAAATACATGGTGCGGGTCTAATTCTCAGGGCGACGCCATATAAGACGTCGTTTTGTCTTCTACAGGAGCCCGTGAGGACAAAATGCAATTACTGATTTGTAACAAATGGTTACAAAACTTTCACCATTTACAAACGTTGTTGTTTTACATATTTACCTCTGCACTCCTTGCGAGTGATGAAAGGGAGTCTGATGTGCTCGTCATTTTGCTGACGGGATTTTTGACCCTAATGGCCTTCCGTTAGTAAGGTCTTACTCAAACACAAAAATACAGCTTGCTTGCAGGGATTTAGGTATGTACTCCACCCTTTTAGCCAGGGAAAATACACATCGTCACTTTAAAGGTTTAAAAGCTATTTGGAGTACTGTTGCTTGTGTTCATATATTAGGGCAAGTGAAAGTGCCAGACTATCAACATTCGAGTAGCACGTACTAAAACCATTCTGAAAATCTCTGCTGGACTCACTGAAAGGCTTTCTGCAGCTACAATGCAGCTAGCCAGCTGATGCTCTCTCTAGAAAATCATCCAAATCTGTCAGAAGGACCAGGAGAACAGAGGATGACAGAGTGAAGATCAGCTATCTTCGTCATAAATATGAGTTCTGAAACCACACAAACCCAGTGCCCCATTGGACTAAAAACCCAGTGCCTCACTGGTTCATCTGGCATATCTGGCATAGGTAAACCAGACTGGAGTGAAACTAAACCATGCCAAAAAGCCTGTGTTCTGGAGTTTAGGAGATAATGGGTTTATGCTTTTATCCAAACATCACCAGACCACATCAGGAGAACATGTGTGAATCAGAACGGGAAGGGGGCTGATGCAGATTGAAGGCGAACCTGCTGTAGATGTCTTCAGAAACTTTCATATGGGTCTCAGAGGAATGGTAAAAATAAAAACACTTCAGTCTGGGTGAGGCTAAAGGTCAGCCTCCAGGGACCTCTACATCCATCGTGCAGCCATTATGGATGAGAAGCAGTCTCCTCTCCTCCTCATGGCTGCATCACGCCTGTAAACCTGGCTGTGCAGCCTTTAATCTGCTGATGGAAATATTTCAGCATGAAGATTAAATATCATGAGAAGAAGTCTGACTCTAGACTGACAGATGAGGTTTCGCTTATATCATGATGATCCTGATGTTTCCAGTTAATATGATTTTATTTTTAATACATATTTAGTCCACATTCATCTTTGGATCTGAGTCTTCAATCTGCGTTGATGGAGCTGCTCCACCTTCTGATGGAACTCACCTCCACGAAGTAGAAACAGGGCAGCAGGCTGACGCTGTCTTTGGTCTGGACCCGGACCCCCTTCTCCCGCGCAGACATGTTCAGGCCTCCGTTTGTCCGAGCACAACCGAGATGAGACGAAAGGAGACGGCCGTCCAGCGGGATCAGGAGCGCTCCATCATCCAGGATGGCTCCAATCCGACCTGAAACCTGCTCTGACCAGGTCCGGATCGGTACTGATGGAGCTCAGAGCGCTGTTCCGAGCATGTCTTCCTGCCAGCCGTCAGGTGGAGCAGAACGTTACAAACGGAGACAGAGAAGGAGGCGGGGCGGGGGGTGGCGCATGCGCCCTGAGGAGTGATGCCACGGTTCAGATCTGAGAATTTTCTTCTTACCGGTTTGAACATGCTGGGAACCGCCGAGTCATTCATTCATTCATTCATTCATTCATTCATTTGTAATAAAGTCTTAAACACGGCCATACAAATGGATCACAAAAGCCTGCTGACTGCATTTCTTGAGCTGAGAGTTACATTTACACAAAAATGGAATTTACTGTTAAATATTAGACAATAAGCTTATTTTAGAAGAGACTAAAGGATGAATAAAATGTACTTTAAATCCATCATAATAATAATATTAAACACTATAATGAACCCTAACCCCCCACACTCAACACAAACCAGTAAAGGTCTTGTTCTCCTGCCAGTAAACTAACTGGTGTGACTTTTACATGATGCTTTTATGCTGATCTTTAGACTCAGTCTGAGTTTGCAACCAGCATCAAAGTCCCAGAGGGACACCTGGGAGAAGGTTTCACGTTAACCAGCTCATTTTTACAGCTTCCTGCTGCTCAGGTAAATGGACACCACAAGTCACGTGACCACTCATCTTCAGCACCATCTTCCACACATCACCTGGTGTGTGTGTGTGTGAGTATGTGTGTGTGTTACTGCCAACAGCCTACCTCCCTTCTATAAGATCCAGAAAGTGCTCCACAGGAGAAATATTTGTAAAGTTTAACATTAATATAACATTTGATTTATTTATTTCGTGACACTTTGGGAACATTTTGAAACAACATTAACATGAAGAATAACAATAAAACTTCTTCAAAAATAAACTAAGGTCCCTGTTTAAATTTCTGGATACGCATTTTATTTTGAAATGTTACGATAATAACTCATATGATTCATATCATTATAATAAAGTGCACAGGTACAAGAATCCAAAGTATTTTATGTAAGAATTACTATTCCACGACCGAAGATGCTGCGCATGCGCCTCAGCAGCTGATGAGCTCGTGAACGCGGTGTTCGGTGAACACCCGCCGTGATGTTGTGACGACCAGCTGGAGGCTGTCCTGTCCTGTGGGACCAGGCGAAGGACCGAGGAGCTGGTAAGAGGTCTGCTTGTGTCACCGAGGATCCGGTAAGGCGGAACCGTGCTCCCGAGTCCCGGTACCGTCCCAGGTAAGAAGTGCTCCCGGACTGGTTCATTCTACACCTTCATATCCCGAAGAGCAGAGCCAGGGGCGGGTCTACAATCATTGTATCGGGGGGCCGTACGGGTAACAATTGGACCATTTACATACAGACATAAGAATTATGTGGACTTCAATGATATCTAGTTTTTCTTTGTCAGTCATTCTTTTCATGTTTATTTTTACGGTAAATCCTGACAAAGTTGTGATGCAACAGAGCTTTCCACTGTAATACGGACATGTTACAGTTTTCAGACCATCTCTAATAGATGTGTGCAGAGACACAATACCTACATGGTTCTGTATGACTTTAAAGATCAGCTGATTCATGTCACCAGTGAGACGAGGTAGGCTACTTTTATTTGTTTTACAACGTTTATTCATCATGCACAAGTCCTTTAAATTCAATAGTTTTTTACAGAGATACTCAAGCTGAGCCAAATAATAATAATAATAATTAAAATAACTAATAAATGTATTATTATTATGAATACTACAACAACAACAACAACAACAACAACAATAATAATAATAATAATAATAATAATAATAATGTTTATCAATTTTGTTGGATTGTTGGTAGTTTTATTCAGTTCAGTTCATTGCTTCAGTGACATACTGTAATGGGACTAAAATGTGAGCCAGATAATCATGTTACAGGGTCACCGGGTTAAGGTGTGCTCCGTACCGCCTGCAGTTGGAAAGCACTTATTTCAGAGAAAGAACCTGATCCTGTGAGTCTGAAGGTCTTATCTGAGTCTCTCTTCACAACGGCAGAACCACACAGCAGAGGTGTGGACTCGAGTCACATGACTTGGATTCGAGTCAGACTTGAGTCATTATTTTAATGACTTCTGACTTGACTTGATAAAATCTATAAAGACTTACGACTTGACTCAAACTTGAACACCAATGACTTGCGACTTGAATCGACTTGCATCTGTTGACTTGATGATGACTTGAACATATTTGATATTTTAGCACAAAAGTGACACGACGTGGACAAAAATCATAAATCATTCTTGGTTCTGGGTTTGATTTACTGCTGACTGCAGCAGCACTTTGTTTATAATCAGTTTCACTTTCTGCTTGTTTGAGTAAATAAATAAAGCTTTAAGAAGTTTTATTTCTGGAATTTATATATTGTCATTGTCATTAAATAGAAGTTTGACAGATGACTTGATTATGACTTGAAAATTCAAAGTTAAGGACTTGGGCTTGACTTGGACTTCCACATCATTGACTGTGGACTTGACTTGGACTTAGTTGTCTTTGACTTGGACTTGACTCAATACTTGACTGGAAAGACTTACTTGTAACTTGCAAAGTGACTTGGTCACACCTATGCCACACAATGATGTTTACCTGTGTCAGATGGCTGCCATCAGAGAGAGATCCAGTCTAAAGTTTACCAGGTAGTCCAGCTGTGGATAATTGAGCCCTTTGTTGAAGTCAAACCCACACTAGTCCCATTTTAAAGGTTCTGCTGGGGAAGCCAGTCATCGGACCTCCGCTGTATCACGTAGAACTGGTGTCATGTTGACTGGAGGGTTTCTTCGGTTTTGAACGGTCAATATATGAGCAAAATATGAAGTATCTTTTTCAGTATTGGCCTAAGGATTGGAAATGGGGAAAAAAACGATTAAAATTCATAAACTATAAGCTGATTAGACTTACATATTTTTCTCTATGAAGGTGATTTATTTAAATAATTTGATTTGCTCTGAGAAGAACTGATTTATCTTTTCTTATTCTTGCAGAATCAATCAGCATGCCTTCAACACACCCGCGTAGAAAAGAGCAAAGGAAACTGTACCAGTCTCTGGGTTGGGAGGTAAGACCACATCCATCTCCCTCTTTCTAACACGGGACTCTAAAATGCTCTTTCAGGGATGCTAGCTCTGAGATGCTTTGTTATAGAGGTCGGATTCTCCTTGCTGACATCTTTGTCAGGGGTTGTTAAACATTTGAAACCACACCTTGTTGTTGCACCTTGGCAGCTTGGGGTGTGCTATATGATAACGACCTGCTTCCTGTGCAGATTAGTACTGTTGAAATGGCCACAGAGAAAGTGTTTAGTCTGAACAAAGCTGCCATAACTGGTCATTGGAGCTGTTCCAATCCACCTCACAATAAAGGTGGTGATAATGTACCACATGTGCCAACTACAAAGCAAGCCCAGGTTACTGCTAACGCTCCAGTTTAAAGGTGTGGAACACTGAAAAATCTTTTTTTAATGTTTTTTTTCTGATTGTAATCAGTCACTGAGATTTTCTTGCAGGCTGAACATGAAAATAGTCTCCTACACCTACCTCCTGCATTAGCTTCTGACAGAAAATAGACGGTGAAACTCTAGGATTGGAAAATCCTCACAGATCTACATCACACTCCCGAAAGTCAAAGTATTGCCCTAAAAAAACTCACATCGTTTTTGTTTAATTGCATGTAAACGTGTTAGCCTGGCTGAAGGTGAACTAGTTCTAATCGAGCTGATGCACCCAGATACTGCGGTAGCAATCCGATGAAATTCCGCTTGCAAACTGGTCAGCTGAACTAAACCGGGATGCTCGCGTTGCGGAAGTGAGGAGACCATGGAAGCGGTCGTCTGATAAGACTATTGTCACAAAGAAACATGCTTTCAACGACTCCTCCTAGTCGGACGTGCCCATGGAGCGCCCTAGGTGGATGATTGATTGCGTTGGGGGGGTTGAAGAATCCTAAGAAGGTGCTGTACAAATTTACAAGTTACCATAGGTAAACTGGCCAATCAGCATGCAGCTAATTTAATATTAATTTCTGAGTGGGCAGGGCCAAACAGTCTTTCTGTTGTAGGGTGTATTAAAGGTTTGTGTTTGGCTAGTTATCGGGGCTCTGGTCAGCAGTCCTCCACTCACAATATTAACAGCCTAGAACGAGCCCAGCTTTTCTTTTCCGAGTCACCGTTTGACAGTTTGCCAGAATCCCCTCGAGGCCAACAGGAAGTCCTTCTCCATGACCTCTTATTGTTCTCACACCTGAGATTTTCCTTATGCCATCACTAAAGCTACCGTCCTTTTGGCCATCTGGTACCTGTCAGCATACAGGACAGCCAAGCCCCAAAGGCCTTCTTTAGACTGACAGCTCCCATCACAGCTGGTGTTCACCAACGTGCCCTCTGGGTGCACCAATGCCCTTCAGGCCACAGCTCCTGTAGGCTGTAATAAAAACATATGTCTGTTTCACCACTGCAACAATGCACACTTTGTCTCTGTTATTAGCAGGACGGCTCTTCTAAAATGTTTTGGGGGAAATAAACTTGGTTACAAATAAAATTCACAAACTGTCTCATTTCAAATGTGTTTTCTGATTAACGGCACACACTAAACTGTTCATGTCATTTGAGTATGGTAATAAAAAATAACAAAGTCTAAACCTTTTTCTGTCATCAGGAGCTCTGGTCCCCTGCTGGGACCTCAGACCTCCACTTTACCACCCACAGAAGAATGCCTAGACCTTTCCTTGTACTTAAGAGTTCTCCTAAAATTGGATTTTTTAGGGTCATTCATTCCACAGAGTCTCGCTGGAGCATCTTTATTCTGCCTCCATCTAGCGGCGCGACAACAGAATTACACCAGCCCCTGTCTAAGCCCTTCCTACTCTCTAAAGAGAAGACAGAAGACATCATGGAACACCTGAAATCAGTCAGGTCACCTAGGGAGGGCTTGAGGAGAAGTTTGGTTCCTCATGGATTTGAAGTCTGCTCTACAGACGAGTTCCGGAGCTTCAGGAATCAGATCGGTTCCAATCAGTTATTAAAAAGTCTGGCTGGAGAGACGTCTAGGAAACTCTACATAGAAGACTTTTTAACAGGAATCCTTTGACAGATAATCTTTGGGAATGTTTCTGTAGTTTTGACTCTGAAAGCATCTGAATGAATGAAAAGTTACAGTCGTTTTTAATCCTCACATCTAAACCATTCCTTTGCTGTAGCTTGATTATAACCAAATTAAATCCATGTAAAGATGAATCTGAGTGTTGGAAGGTTCAGATGCTACATGCAGACTAAAGATAAGTTAGATGAATCTGCTTATTTATTCTAGAAATATTCATAAAGACACACAAACATTATAGAAACAGATATTAAACATTTACTGGAATAAAGTTTGATATTTTTCAGCCTCTGTTTAAAAAAATTAAACCAATGCAAGCTTTAGTTCCTCCCGTGGTTTTACCACTAGAGGGAGCCTTTTGTGGGGGAACCTTCAGTGGTTCTACTGCAGGTTCTACGTGTTCTGTTCTTATAGAAGAAACCAGCAGCCTTCTGGAGACCAGCTGGGACATCACTCTGGTTTATAGTAAATGGGCTCTACAACAACTAAACCAACATCAATAAAACAATCCATTCGTTTTCTTTGTGCATGCTTTAGTTTAACTGCTGCTGGGTGGCTCCTGGTTGGACTGGGTATCTCCACGAGGAGACACCACACTGCTGCAGATGGTTTTTCTCCGAGGAACTCGGTGAGAACCTCTGATCCCACCAGCCTCTCACGCCTGCAGCTTCACATCAGCCGGTTGGCGGAAAGATGCTGCATTAATTTCTTATGAAATCTGACATGCTAGATAAGGCTGGCTGCTCGAAGTGTAGAACTTTGATGTTTTCTTCTTCTGTGCTTTGCCTTTTAACAAGTCATGTTTATTTACGCTGCCTGCAGCGATATGAACTGCTGTCTGCTCCATCACAAACCAAATGTGTGCTATTATGGTCTAGCTTGTGATGACTTGTAGGCTGGTGTTCCAGTTTACCCCAGTCAGAGACATGGTTTGGGTTATGAGGCGTTGACCACCTGCTGAACTCCCTGCTCAGATATTAATAGCTCAATATCACAAGTCCTAACGGGTAATGTCAAAGATCTGGAGAATGTATTAAAACGGAAAGCATGTCTGTCAAATTATAATAAACACAATGTGATATGATTAAACATGTTTACATAAACAAATGGACTCAGCAGTATAAATCAGCTGATTTCATCCTGAATGCTTAAACCAGCCTGTTTACCTCCAACAGCTGATCAGGTGTCGCGGAGCTTTGAACTGGACCCTCGCTTTAGTCTGCATCTGGATCTGATCTGACATCAGTTCCCTTAACCAGCTGATCTGCTCCTTGCGCACACGCGCGCACGCACGCGGGTCGCGTTAGACCAGCCTCCTGCTTAGCGCTCTCTCCATAGGCTACCCTCTCCCCACTTCCACACGCTCCCGCGCGCTCTCGGTGCCCAGTCAGTTGCAGTGAGGTGAGCGGAGACACCGGGACCACCGGACCGCCGGGCCGTGATGATCGCTGCCGAGGAGGAGGAGGAGGAGGCAGGCTGAGGGCTCGGTTCTGATCACATGCTCTGTGCTTTCCGTCTCCATCATGCTGTATTTCCAGCTGGTGATCATGGCCGGGACCGTCATGCTGGCCTACTACTTCGAGTACACCGACACCTTCAACGTGCACGTGCAGGGCTTCTTCTGCTACGACACCACCTTCACCAAACCGTACATGGGTCCGGAGGAGACCAGCGCCGTCCCGCCGGTGTTGCTGTACGCCGTGGTGGCCGGTCTTCCCACGCTGCTGGTGAGTCCACTCCTCCATTCACAACACCTGATGAGTGTGTGTGTATGTGTGTGTGTGTGTGTGTGTGTGTGTGTGTGTGTGCGCGCGTGTGCGTGTGCGCGCGTGCGTTTGTGTGTGTGTGCATGTGTGTGTGTTCATTCATCTTTTCACAGCTTGGTAGTGATGAGCTACATTGTGGCCACAGCTGCCCCTGACAGAGGCAAGGCTGCAAGCACATGCACCATCAGTCCCCCTGTCAGGCAAGATGAGTTGAATGTCTTGCCCAAGGACACAACAGCAGAATTCTGTCCGCAGCCAGGATCTAACCTAGAACCTTCTTGTTACTGGACCCACTCAACCTCCAGGCTACTGCTGCCCTGAGTTTGTGGTACTGATCTGACTCAGTTATAATATACATTCAGCTGTTTCTAATGTAGCAATAAATATAGATTTAAATCTATATGTCATGGTGGGTGGCAGTTTCTTGACCCACGACATGCAGAATCACAACACGGAGAGCAAGAAGGTAAGTAAAAAGGTTTTTATTACTAAATAAGGAGCAACGGGAGAGACGGGAACTGACGAGATGCAGGACTGGCACCAGGATTCCAGGAGGAGATTCTGAGGAGGGAGACAGAGTGAATTTGAGGTGGAAATAATGGAAACTTATCTGGAGGCTGGGCTTACCGTTTCTTGGTAGTGGTAAATGTACAGGGAGGGTTGCCAGGTCCGGGTGAGCTGAGGAGATCCAAAGGTAAGGGAATTGGTTTATCCAGAGGCGTAGGAGCAGGAATGGATGTTGGTAGGTGAGCGGCTGAGAGCGGGCGGCCAGGGGATGAAGCAGTGTGGTCAGGTAGGCTGAGATCCGGGTTTGTTCCGGAGATGGTGAGAGATTAAGAGGAACCTGGAGGAGAGCAGGGAAGGGCATTCAGCGATTTTCAAGCGACAGGTTAACAAGAACAAAATACAAATATCAAAGTCAGGTTGGAGGCTAGAGCTACCCAAAAGAGTAATCATCCGGCGTGGTGAAGTGTCACACTGCTCCTTAAATCCCCTGGGCCTTGATGGTGAAATCAGCTGCAGCTGGGAGCTCTCAGACACGCCCACCTATGAAAACAATGCTCAGAGGAGAAAACAGGGTTACAGGCTGGCAGCTCACCATGGACCATGACACTATATATCAAATGTGGCGTAGATTTAGCTTGTTTATAATCTTATATTAATTAATCAGGGCACCAGCAGTTTTTGGAACTGGACCGTTGGATTTAATACCTATATCTTCGCAATGTAATCAGTCTCAGAGTTAACACCACAAAGTAATCTAAAGGATGAGTTCTTGACAGAATGCACCAATAATTCTCGAAAATTGCTAGACATTGATCCGGCGTTATTTACGTGTTATTACAAACACCAGTTAAGGTATGGACAAACAGGACCAAACACAGCTTATTGTTTCATGCATGGAATCAAGACAATTGCTAACCCAAAGCTTTATGGCAGTGATAGGGAATAACTGATCTGTAATAAAGTGGAAATTTGGTGACACCAAGATTATAGGAAAATGGTGTAGCATCATGAAGGTCCTCTAATTTAGGACAAAGGTTTCATTTTCCCAGCTGGGTCAAGCTGGGTCAGACTGTAACTTTTAAGTCCACAGATTAAACCAGGAGCCCTGATGTCTGCTGAGTACCACCCCTTATCTGCAGCTGTTCTGTCCCAGAAGAAGGACACTTCAAGTTCACGATAATAATCCAAATAATAATATTAATAAACTCTTAGACTTTATTACTGTTTATTATAATCATCATAAATAATCACTTGGTTTAGTATAAATGTATTTTAATTACTGAAATGAATTATTATGCTTTGGGTATAATTATGACTATGGTTGATGATCAGTAATGTGTGTTCAGTAATCAGAAGGTCAACTTCCACTTATCCATCCAACACAGAACTGATCCAGAGTAAGGGTAACTTTCGTCATATGTTTTTTTGACTCATGACCAAAGTTTTCTTGCTCTGAGAGGGCGTGTTCTGAGGACTTTGTAAAACTAACTTCCAGCAGCTTTCACACCAGTTCGTGAACCAACCACCATCAGAGGATCAGGGAATGGCCGTCCCTGAAGCCTCCACCTGCTGTTCTGTCACGCCGATGAGAATAGCTACGAATAAACGTAACTGTTGCCAGCTGAAGCAAAACTCAGAGTTATTGATTTTTGAGTTAAGTAAGACGAAACTCCTTCAGAGTAAGCCAGACGCTCGACACTGTGTACCCGGCGACATCTTCGGACCAGAGAGTCGTTTCCTCCAGTCTCCTCTACCGGACCGAGTACCTGGAGGAAGAAACCATCCTCCCTTGACCTCCAGATCCTCACGAAGGGTCGTCCTTGCTGGGTGAGGTAGCACACAGTGTCATGACTCGAGGGAGATGTTTAACCCAAGACATGCAGAATCAACACGACTTCAATGGGTGAGTAGAGAAAAATCCTTTTATTTCAAACAGGAACAAAAAGCGCACTGGTAAGTCCAGTGAGGGTGTGCCGTTCGGCTTTAGTCCATATAAGTGTCCAAGATGTGCGGAAAAGGTGGGTAGCCAAAGTGAGTGTAGGTGGTGGCTCAGCAGGCTGAGTCGGGTGAGGCAGCGGAGATCAAACGGGCAGGCGTTGATGAGGAGGATGGGACGTGGTTCTGGAAATCCGGGGTTCGAGTGGCGAGAGTAGTGTGTAGAGTTGAGTATCCTGAACAGAATAAACAGGCTTCAGAGGAAAATCCAAAAGCGTAATCCAGAAAAACAGTCGAAGGTTCAGAGCCAAAAAATCGAATATCTAATTCTAACAACCAAACGAGCAAACAAAGTCAAGAGGCTGGGGCTACCTAACAGGTGCAATCATCCGGCATAGTGTGGCGTCTCCATCCTCCCTTTATACCCAACCTCCAGATTGGAGATTCGGTGCACCTGCAGCTCCCTCCGCTCCTCACCTTTGGAAAATTGCCTCAGAGATGGTTAGTGTGGAGAGAGTGCTCACCTCAGCTCAGGAACATGACACCCACTTCAACGGACGCCCCTCGGCGTCCTTGCAGTGGATCGGGAAGCTTCAAAGTCAATGATGAGGGAGGGTTCTTCAATGTAGGACTGAGGTATCCAGGACCGCTCCTCTGGACCACATCCTTCCCAGTCTACCAAGTACTGCACACCCCTTCCCCGGGGGCGTGAGTCGAGGATCCGTCGAACCTTACAGACAAGACCCCCCTTGTAGAGCTGGGCAGGAGGCGGCGGAGCAGGCACTGGACACAAGGGGCTGGAAACCACAGGCTTGACCAGGGATACATGGAACACGGGGTGGACCCTCAGCGATTGCGTGAGGTCCAGGCAAACGGTCACTGGGCTAGGAACAGTCGCCACCCTGAACGGACCTAGGTACCTTGGAGCGAACTTCTTAAACGTCGCCTTGAGGGGTATGTCCTTTGATGACAACCAGACCATCTGCCCCGGGGAGTAGGTCGGCGCTGGGCAACGATGCCGATCCGCCAGCCGCTGGTTCTTCTCAGCGGTACGTAGGAGGGCAGACCTAGTGGACGCCCACATTCGGCGGGCCTGGCGAAGAAACTGAGGTGTGGAAGTGGTGGGACCTGTTTGGAGCAGAAACAAGGAGGGCTGATATCCAATAGAAGCCCCAAACGGAGACTGACCTGTGGCAGTGGAGACGTGGCTATTGTGGGCGTACTCCACCCAGGCGAATTGGTCACTCCAGGCAGAGGGGTTTGTTGCACACACACAGCGTAGCATGGCACCCAGCTCCTGATTCATGCGCTCACACTGGTCATTGGTTTTGGGGTGGAATCCCGAGGTTAAGGCGACCCGGGCCCCCAGGACGGTGGCAAACTCCTTCCAAACCTTGGACACAAATTGGGGGCCGCGATCCGAGAGGATCTCAGTTGGTATACCATGGAGCCGAAACACATGCTTGACCAGGAGCTGGGCGGTCACGACAGAGGAAGGACGGGTCTTTAAAGGAACCAGGTGACAGGCCTTGGAGAACCTGTCTACAATAGTCAGTACAGAAGTAAAACCATGGGAGGAAGGTAGTCTACAAACAAAGTCTATTGCTACGTGTAACCACGGGCGAGAAGGAACAGGCAGAGAACACAGTAATCCAGCTGGTGGTCGGTTGGTACCTTTCTGTTGGGCACAAACATGGCACGCCGACACGTACTCCTTGACGTCCTTGTAGATAGCGGGACACCAGAAAGCGCGCTTGATTAGTGCCAAGGTTCGTCCAACCCCGGGGTGTATGGAGAACTTTCCAGAGTGAGCCCAGTGACTTTTCCTCGCAGACTCTGAGGAACAAACAGTTTATTTGATGGTCCGTTACCTGAGCCAGGGTCGACCTTGAGAGCCTCCAGAACCTGATCCCTGATTGCCCAGGTGACCCCTGCCACTATGCAGGAAGGAGGCAGAATGGTTCCAGGCGTGGATTCATCCCCTGAGGTATACTGGCGGGAGAGAGCGTCGGGCTTAGTGTTCTTAGATCCTGGGCGATAAGACAATACAAAGTTAAAACGCGAGAAGAACAAGGACCAACGGTATTGCCGAGGGTTATGTCTCTTAGCTTCCTTGAGGTAAGTCAGATTCTTGTGATCTGTCCAAATCACAAACGGATGTTCAGCCCCTTCCAACCAGTGCCTCCACTCCTCAAGAGCCAGTTTAATGGCCAGTAATTCCCGGTCTCCCACATCATACCTGCTCTCGGTAGGTGTTAAGCTCTGGGAGAAAAAGGCACAGGGATGGAGCTTGTGATCTGCAGGGGATACCTGTGAGAGGACCACTCCCACCCCAGTGTCTGAGGCGTCCACCTCCAAGGTGAACTGCTGCGTGGTGTCAGGCCTGCAGAGTACCGGGGCCTCAGAGAACCTCTTCTTGAGTGCCCGGAAGGCTGCCTCGGCCTCTGGAGACCAAAATACAGTTTAGAAGTGGAGGTGAGAGACGTTAGTGGAGCAGCGGTTTGACTATAGTTTCAAATGAACCCTCTATAGAAGTTGGCAAAGCCCAGAAATCGCTGCAACTGTTTTCTGCTGGTAGGAGTGGGCCACTCTGTCACAGCTTGCACCTTGTCTGGGTCTGCATTCAGTCGCCCGCTCTCCAACACAAAACCTAGAAATTTCTCAACAGGTACATGAAATTCACATTTCTCTGCTTTAACAAGAAGTCTGTTCTCCAAAAGCCATTGTAAAACAACTCGAACATGTCTCTGGTTCTGGGTGATGGACCTGGAAAAAATTAAAATGTCATCCAGATAGACAGTCACAAAGTGATTCAAATAATCACCCAGAACAGAGTTCACCAGTCTCTGGAACACCGCTGGAGCATTGGTGAGACCAAAAGGCATCACCAGGTGTTCGAAGTGCCCCAAAGGTGTTTTGAAAGCCGTCTTCCACTCATCCCCTTGGCAGATCCTAACCAAGTGATAGGCGTTACGGAGATCCAACCGTGTGAAGATGGTAGCGTCTTGGACTGGCTCGAAAGTGGATGACAGTAGGGGTAGGGGGTACTTGTCCATGACAGTTATTTGATTAAGACCCCGACAGTCAATGTAAGGGCGGAGAGATCCATCTTTCTTGGCAACGAAGAAGAACCCCGCCCCCAGGGGTGAAGTAGATGGTCTGATGGTCCCGTTTGCCAAAGCCTCAGTTATGTAGGTCTGCATGATGTCACGCTCAGGTTTTGAGAGGCTGTACAGACGACTGGATGGCAATGGAGCACCCGGTAACAGATCGATGCCAAAATCATAAGGGCAATGAGGAGGAAGAGTGGCAGCACGGTCCCGGCTGAACACCTGTTGAAGGTCGTGATAAACCGGAGGTACCTGGGAGAGATCAGGAGGCTCAGTTGGTGCCAAGCCGGAGTCCTTAGACACTAAAGGTGCCGAGTTTAGACTTGTGAGATGACACTCCGGACTTCAGGTTTCGACTCTGCTGGCTCGCCAGTCCAGAAGTGGGTTGTGTTTCAGGAGCCACGAATGTCCAAGCACCACAGGGTTCTGCGGGGATGGGAAAACAAATAGCGAGAGTGTCTCTGTGTGGTTACCTGAAACCTGGAGCTGGAGAGGCAATGTCCTGTGGGTGATGGTGGACAGATCTCTTCCGTCCAGTGAGGTAACTGACAACGGCTCAGGAAAAAGTTCAGTTGAGATACCCCATTCACGGACCAGTTGTGGATCCACCAGAGACTGCTCGCACCCCGAGTCTACTAAGGCAGTAGTCTGGTGGCGTTGATTGACCCAAGTCACAGCACACTCTATGAGAAGCCGGGAGGATTTATTTCCTGTGTTACTACCCACCAGGACTCCGGGTCCTTCTGGTGGGCTCGACCTTTTGGCACCACAGGCATGTCGAAATAAAATGTCCTGAAAGTCCACAGTATAAACAGAGACCTTTGCTGATATGCTGTTGTCATTCCTCTGGGGTTAGATGGGCTCTTCCCAACTGCGTAGGCTCCTCCGATGACTCCATGGGAGGAGGTCTAGCGGTAGGATGGCGATGTGTAGAAGAAGGTGGAAAATCCACTGCTGACGTCCTCTGGACGTCCTCTTTTCTCCTGGCACTCACAGAGCACAGACGCTTCTGCTTTGCTCCCTTATCTTTTTTTTTCCCAAGGCTCTTTTGTCCTGTCTACCTACAGAGCGCTTCTCTGCATTTCTTCTGGAAATCCCTATTTTTCAGAAATGGATTTAATTAATTGGTCATTCAACACGATTGACAAGATTTTTTCTATGATGAGAATGGAGGAGGGGTCTCCCACTTGCCCTCATGGGACACACGCAGCGGGATATATGCTCGATTCCTGGAAGGAGTGGAAGGTCGTATGTCTCTCTTAGCTGTCCATTGAGGACGTCGAAGATATGTGGATATTTGGCCTGATGATCACTGGATTTCTTCTGATTGGAGTGGGAGGATATCTGGTTTTCCGGAAAATTGGGAAGACGGGAGCCATTGGAGGGCGACCCACACCCATGGACAGCACCGTCCGGGTGGAGACCTCACAGACTGGGACGTTACTCAAGGTGAATCGTAAGCTGGACAATGTCTTAGCCGCGTTACCGGTGTTAGTGCGCAAAATGGATGTCATCTCGGAGAGGGTCACCGGACGGTGTGGAGATGTTTAATAACCCGAATTGGCTTCACTGAAGGACTGGAATGACCAGTTACAGACTGAAGGCAGAGGGGAAAATTATCTCTGCCTGACCCAAACACAGTCTTGTTATCCTAATCTGACGCCAAGGCTGCCTTGAAGCTGCTAACAACAACCCATACGAAGGAAGGATTGCAGACAGATGCTGTGGAAACCCGTCCTACCCCCCCCCCCCCCCTCAGATTGTGGACTTCTGCATAGCGAGGCCATCAACCTGCAGGAACTCAAATGTGCTCTGTGCTTCTCCCAAGATCTCCCTCCCTCCTTGTGGATACAGCTGGCTGAGCGCTGCACATGGCTGCTTGCACTGGATAAACAGGATCCCCCCCCCCCCCCCCCTTTGTTTGAGGTGTTTGTTTTTTTTTTGCATAGTATAGCTACGCCCTGTCGGGAGTAACTCTGGTATGCATTTTTTCCCTCCCCCAACTTATCCTAATGTAATTCCCTTTTCATCTATTAAGGTAGCGCGACTCGTGTTGCGAATTACCGCAGTCACCAATTCCTGTCATGTTTCTTGCCCATGTACGTCTGATCTCTGAATTGTGTGTACTGAAACTCAATTTCATTTCTCTGTATTTCTTGCACATGTGGTAGAACTGACAATAAAACGACTTTGACTTTGACTTTTGACTTGACTTTGACCTCACGATATCTCTTATCGATCGAGATGGATAGTGAGTTTAATCCATCCAGGTTGGATGGCTCGGGATACAGAGCCAGCTGATTCTTCACTCTGTCACTCAGGGCCTCAATAAAAGCTGCCTTTAAGGCATCGTCATTCCACAACGTCATGGCCGCCAAGGTCCTGAGTTCCAAAGATAACTCTGCCTCCGTTCTCCTCCCCTGAGATAAGTGCAAGAGCTTATTCCTTATGTCAGTTGTGGTCTCGGAACTGCAGAAAGTCTGTTTAAACTCCTCCAGAAAGTCAGTGTAAGTCAGTAAGAGCCTTTCCCCTCATGAGTCCAACAGTAAAAGAAATCTAGAAGAGTCTGTCATAAAAGGATTTGGGAAACGCTCGAACGCCGGGCAGCACTGAAGCAAAACTCCATAACACTCCTCGAACTCACCCAAGAACGTAGGACATGACAGAGGTGGAGCTGAACGGAAGTGGGTGGTTTCCGTAGGACCGTCCATTTCCGGTCCGGGCGGACTCACTGTTCGCAGCGTTGGTTCCGAGCTTGAAGCGGAAATGGCAACTGGAGCTGAAGCTGGGATCGGGGCTGGAGCTGGAGCTGGAAATCGCTCATGGAGCTGTTGGACCATAGCCTCCAAATGCTTGTAACGGTGGTTAGCAATTGTCAGCTGCTCCATGAGCACCGGAAGAGTCTGCTCCTGCTGGGACATCCTGTTAGCCAGATCGGCGAGTGCTGATTCCGCTGGGTTAATGTTATGGCCGGATGATTCTGTCATGACTCGAGGGAGATGTTTAACCCAAGACATGCAGAATCAACACGACTTCAATGGGTGAGTAAAGAAAAATCATTTTATTTTAAACAGGAACAAAAAGCGCACTGGTAAGTCCAGTGAGGGTGTGCCATTCGGCTTTAGTCCATATAATTGTTCAAGATGTGCGGAAAAGGTGGGTAGCCAAAGTGAGTGTAGGTGGTGGCTCAGCAGGCTGAGGCGGGTGAGGCAGCGGAGATTAAATGGGCAGGCATTGACGAGGAGGATGGGACGTGGTTCTAGAAATCTGGGGTTCGAGCGGCGAGAGTAGTGTGTAGAGTTGAATATCCTGAACAGAATAAACAAACAGGCTTCAGAGGAAAATCCAAGAGCGTAATCCAGGAAAACAGTCCAAGGTTCAGAGCCAAAAAATCCAATATCTAATTCTAACAAGCAAACGAGCAAACAAAGTCAAGAGGCTGGGGCTACCTAACAGGTGCAATCATCCGGCGTAGTGTGGCGTCTCCATCCTCCCTTTATACCCGACGTCCAGATTGGAGATTTGGCACACCTGCAGCTCCCTCCGCTCCTCACCTGTGGAAAATTGCCTCAGAGATGGTTAGTGTAGAGAGAGTGCTCACCTCAGCTCAGGAACATGACACACAGATTGTGTCTGATGCTGTTTTCTCTAAATAAACAACAGTTAGCTGCGAAACCATCATTTCCAACCCAGAACGCGTTCCTCTCTCTGAAAGAAACTTTCTGAGGAATTCATTCACGCATCCAAACTCGTATTTTCCATTCAGCTTTCATCCAGCCACAGGTTTGCCCTTTCAAACAAGTTTAATATCAAAGCTGTTAAAAATTTTCATTAAATTGTCATCCATGAATTGTCATTTCTAGTTGTCATTCAAATCGTCAAGTTTAAAATTGTTAGTAATAAATTCTTCATTTTTAAACTTGCCTCAGTCTTTGAAATGAAACACAGAAAGGTATAATTATTTCTGGTTATTGAAAAAGCAAAGATTCCTAACTTCTGATTCAAAAATAAACTTTTGCTATTAAATTTAATTATCTTAAATTAAACGTTAATCTTTGGATTACAAATAGACCAACAGGTTGGTGTATGAACTTAGATCGATTATATAAGTATCCTGGATATTTATACATGATAAAAGCTTCATAGATTAATCTGCTTGGTCATTCTCAGAATCTACAACTGAATAGCAACAGTTTTGATTCTAGTATGTAGATAACCCTACAATGGGGAATAATCTCTAAACGGGGACAAAACGAGTGTGTGTGTGTGTGTGTGTGTGTGTGTGTGTGTGTGTGTGTGTGTGTGTGTGTGTGTGTAAGAGGGTGTGTGTGTTCAGGTGGTTGAGTGGATGCAACGAGAGTTGGCGTGTGTGTGTGTGTGGTAGCAAAAAAAGAGGATTAATTTTCAGAGCTAAACGTGAATTTGGATCGAAAATAACCCACCATAAAAGAAAATGAAATAATCTGAATTCACGAACTGGCTTATAGCAGGAAAGATCAGCTAGTTAGAAATGTTTTCACAGACCTGCTTTCCGTCGCCGGAAAGGTAGCCAGCGGCTGCAACAGCCTGGGGTCCTGGCTTGTGCCAGGGCCTTTTTGGAATAAATGGTGCTGGCTCCCTGGTCAGTCGACGTCGGTCATGAAAGGGAGTGTGGGACCTCCTCGATCGTGGCTTGACCCTTAGGTTCCTGCAGCTGCACCCAAACGTGGAATTCAGACCGTGAGTCCGAATTATCCAAACGAGATTGAATCAGAGAAACTGTTCCAACCTAGGTTTAACTCTTAATGCGAGGACTCGACCGGGCCGCGCCGACTTCCGGTTTCACGTACAAAGTCAAAACAAAACAAACGGAGCTCTGAGCTTACTGTAATTTTTGAGAGCTAATGGCTTAACAACTTTTATGAGCGTTGATTATCGTTTGCTGGGCCCAGATGGAAGAGCCCAGCAGAGGTTTGCTTAAGGCATCTTTCTTCTTTGTTCTGCCCCCATGAAGTCTGAACTTCTGGTTTTATAAACTTTCTTTGTCACATCCACATGTTTTTCACTCCTTAACCACTTGATGGCATTGTGGCTCTTTCACATAACCTCTGCCTTTCCAACAATGACCGCAATTTACCAAAGTTGGTCCAGATGGGGGTCAAAGTGTTACTTTAAACAGAGAAGAACTAAATTTATGTCTTAAAACTAGACAGTTTCACCATTAGCATGAATTGTAACTGGAGAAACACAAATAGACAGAGGTTTAACATAAAAGAAAACACAAAACAAACCATTTAGGTCTGTGACTGATAAGATTTTAAACTTAGAGCACCTTGATTTCTATTTCAAGGGTAAATGACCTAAACACCTTCTTTGATTGTAGATAAACAGGAATGCAAGATTTATAAAGACTCAAGTCATGAAACTCCCAAGAGGACATTAAGGGAAGCTTTACGACTTCCCCCATCTTGAGAAAAGGGTTAGTTTGAGAGTTGATGTAAAGCAGACCAGTTTCTGATATTTCTTGCATCTCCTGATTGGTGCAAACGAGAAAAACACGTCACTTGGTAAAATTTATGTCCCTGGGAAAAAGGTAGGAGATAGCCAGCTCCGAACTCCCCCCGTTGCTTAGTGTGAGAGAAAGGAACTTTGTGTGAATCCAAACTAAGTAAATCTGAGGATATAAAATGTGGAGTTCCTCTACACTAGTGATCATCCAGTTCCTTTTTGGTATTTTAGTCTAGTTTATAGAGACCAGGTTGTCTCTTTCTAACAATTCTGCCTTTCCGGAGATCCACTGATTACCTCTTTCTTAACCATTTTCTCTTTCCCTTAATTTACATTGTAAGGACACAAATTTTGCACGCATATATTTATAAATTTTATGATATTTTTGAATAATTAAAAAAAAATATATATATTAAAATATTTGTGAAGTGCCTCAGGATTTTTATCTTGAGAGGTGCTGTGAAACATCATTTTCTTTCCTTCAAGACGTGCATAATGACTCGGTTTGATTCCCTGTATGCTTTTTAGCTATACTTTTTTTTTTTTTTTACCAGCATTGTGTTTTTATCTCTATTGGTAAACTGTAAATATCAGGACTAATCATTGTTTCATTCTTTGTGAAGTGAAGCGAATTGCATGGGGAGATGATGCCAACTCGACGCACGCCTGGGGGAACATGCTAATTCCATGCATGCATGGGGAGAGCATGCTAACTCAATGCAGAAAGGCCTTAAATTGACAGTGTGTTTTTTCCTGGCGATAGGGGGCAGTAGATATCTAAACCGTTGCAAGGAAGCAGTATTTCTTGTGTTGAAGTAAGACCTTACCAATGAATACCCATTACCCCGGTTTTCCACGGGAGCCGTCAGCAGCACGTTACTGCAGCAGCACGTCATGGCTGCTGATAGGAACCGCTGTGGTCAACAGAACTTTTTCCACTGGAGCCGTCGGCAGCCGTCAGCAGCGCGAGTCGGCCGCGTCTCAGGAGCAGCATGTCGCGGCCTTTACGCGCCGGTTCTATTTTCTACGCGCAACGCCTCTGAAACGGGTCAAGTTCGACATTTTTGGGGAAGGAAAGACAGGAAATCAGACGCGGAAATGGAGAGAATCTACCGAGATTTTCAGAATAAAGAACGTACTGTTACTAACTGTGCGTCCCCGTGAGAAGTTATCACCTAGCTAGCGGTCTCCTTTGTTTTTCAGGTCCGTATTGGCGATTATAAAACGGACAGAACATAAAACACAAACCATGTTGTAGTTTTCTCCTGCTTGTTGTTGTGTTTTCTGACGAAGTCACTCGTGTGACTTCGTGCTCTGTCGGTGACAGCTGCTCCCCTGCTGCTTCGCGTCTCGTGGGAAGGGCCAAGAAGCAGCTTACGCGAGCAAGACGTGCTGCTGCAGTAACGTGCTGCTCAATCAATTTCAATCAATCAATTTCCCTCTGGGATGAATAAAGTATTTTTGAATTTGAATTGAATTTTTTTGATTTGTTAACAGCTCCCGTGGAAACCCGGGGTTAGGGTCAAAAACCCCTGGGAAGTGCAAACTTAAGCAAAAATAACAAGCACATAAGACTTCCTTTCATCACTGGCAACAAGTGAGGAGGTAAATTTGTAAAACAACAACATTTAACAATGGAGAAAGTTTTGTAACTGCTTGTTACAAACATGAACGTAATTTTCACTTTAGAAGTGGGGGGGGGGGGCATGGGGGGATCTTTACAGTATGCTCTAAAGGGAAACAGGTTTCAACACAAACGGCTATTTTCCGCTTGGTCTTAGAGCTCAACCAGTGTCAATTTAATATAGCGTAATATTGTTTTTGGATGGTAAAAAGTGCAGGGGTCAAAACTTGATTTTGGAAAAGGGGGGGGGGGGGGGCGCGCATGTGTCGTCCCCCCCCCCCCCCCCCAAATTACGTCCATGGTTACAAATCAGTAAATGCATTTTGTCCTCATGGGCTCTTGTAGAAAGAAACATGGCATCTAATATGGCGTTGCCCAGAGACTTAGACTCGCTCCCATGTACTATAACCCTTTGAGCGCCAAAGTTGCAGAACTGCGACAAGCAGCAATGTTGGATTTAATAAGCCACAGCAGCAGAAATGAGCCCTCATGCAGTTAATGCGTTACACTGCGGGGTGGCAGACAGCTGTAACTTCAATCCAAGCAGCATTTGTGGGTGTGTTACTATTCAAATTTATGGATTATTTAGCGCTTGAACCCCGCCCACCCAGTAGCGGTTTTAGGCACGGGCAGACAGGGCAGTTGCCCGGGGCGGCATTTTTTCATGACACAAAAGGGGTGCAGAAGCGCTGAGTAAAAAATAAAAAAGAAAGAAATCTGCGCCGCACCGAGGTTTTCTATTCTATCTGTCATATCACAGTGTCTGGATTGGAAACAGCAAGTTGGCGCCTCCTGCAGCTGCATGATGCATGTTTTCAATTTTTTCAACCAGTTAACTGGGATTTTAACGGTTAAGTTCGGTCAGCTAATTGCTAACAGAGCTAATAGGGCGGAAATATTGAAACGAATATTCAAATTGTTCGAAAAAATTCCTTGAATCGTTTTTTACTGATTCAAACTAGGATTTGTTAAATGCTCACTGCAGCCTGTGGCCTGCCTGAACAACAACAAACACATGTTGATCATGTTCACATAATAATAAATAAAACAACTCTACAAGCAGAAGAAAACTCCCCAGTCACCACTAACTATCCTGTTTATTTATTGCAGATGGCTGCACTGATTATTTTTTACATGGTTTGTTCTGTAAAAGTTGGCATTTTTGGTAGTCTACAGTTTTTTATGTCAGTTTAAATTACAATTTCAGAGGCAATTCTAAAATATTATGGGTCATGATAAAGATCTATTGGAGATCTACCCCAACTTTTGGACTGCTCTGCCAGTCACTGTGGCTCAAGCTGAGAGGAGCTTTTCAAAACTTGATCAAGTCATAACTGAGGTCACCTATGTTTCAGGGGCGGCTCACTAACCTAGCTCTGATTAGTATCAATCACTCAGTAGGGGAGCAGATTTCATATGATGACATTATTGATGACTTTGCATCAAGGTTAGGTTTTAATTTTAGTTTGTGTTTACTGTTCTAAGTGCAATGCTGCAGTGATTATCTTTAGTTTTTTATGTGTGAAATATTTTTGCTATTTAGAATATTTATTATATATTATGTTCATATATTCTTAATATTTAGTTATTGTTTGTTTTTGTATATTTGATTCTATATATTTTGATACAGTGTATAATGTATATGTTTATGTTTATTCATTTGGCAGACGCTTTTATCCAAAGCGACTTACAATCTATAACCTACAGGGCATGTTGTGATCTGTGGTACCCGAAGGAAACCCACGCATGCATGGGGAGAACACGCAACTCCACGCAGAAAGGCCACAGCCGAGTTTCGAACCTGCAACCTTCGTGCTGCGAGGCAACAGTGTTAACCACTGTGCCACCATGCAGCCCATATTGTTTTATAATATATATACTTTATATTGCTTTACATTCTAACAACTTCATAGTGGTGGGGGTGGGGGGGGGGATGTGGTGGGCCGGTGAAAACTCCGCTGGTGATCGATTCAGCCCCGGGGGTGTAAACCGCGGGAATTACAGCAGTAGGGGGAGGCGCCGCGGGAAAAAAGTCACTGCTAGCGGGGGGGGGGGGGGGGGGGGGGGGGGGGGGGGGGGGGGGAGAGGAACACAGCCTCAATGACAATAATGATGATGGCTGGGTTAGTTTGGGAGAAGAGGAACAGCATTCCAAGTGGATCAGGCATTTTGATGAGCCAGTTGGATACTGTTGAGGCAGGGATCTGTCAAATTCAGAACACACTGATTTTCTGTCAGTTTTTTTGGATGAGGAATTCTGGACCCTCATCACAACTGAAATTAACCAATATGCTCACCAGTATTTAGGGAGGGAGGAACTGAAATCTAGCTCCAGATATAATGACTGGTACGATGTAACTGTCCCAGAAATGAAAGCGTTCATCGCCGTTCAGTTCTGCATGGGGCTTGTGGAAAAGCCTGAGATTGAGGATTTATATATATATATATATATATATATATATATATATATATATATATATATATATGTGTGTGTATATATAACAATTATAACAAAATAAACCAAAGAAGGGATGAGTGAAATGTGTTCTTGATTGATACGCAGTAAACATAACAAAATGCCATTAAAGTAATAAATACTATATATATATATATATATATATATATATATATATATATATATATATACATGCATAGTCATATATGTCTACATAGGAATATGTATATATGTATCATAAACAATAACAACACCAAGAAAATAAGACAAAAACATAAAAAAAAATCTGCAAATGTGATGTAATCCAATATGGCTGCCACCTGATGACGTCATAATATGCAAATTATGTGAGTGAATTTGTTCCTATCACAAAATTTGGCTTGTACTGAAGATGTTTCTTATTCACAATATTCCTCTATCTCTAACCAGATTTAAGCTACAAGCTCTTTAAATAGTGATATAAAAAATTCATATTTTACTGAAAGAACTATGGCGCCTAAAGGGTTAAACCTGATTTTTATGGTTAAATGTTACAACGCCACTGGTATTTTTCAACAACTGGGCCTCATTTAATTCATTTTCAACAACATTTTGATGGAAATTTCCAGAAATGAATGATAAAAACTACACAATGCCTAATTTATACTTCCCAGTCTGTGTCGGGACGGACGCACGCAACGCCATTATCCATCATTTTGAGGGCTCTCCAGCAGGCTCGAAAGGATGGACGGAATCGAGTTCTCATTTCTAAACATCCATCCAACAAGATGGAGAACACAAGCATGTGATTGGTCAGCATGTTGCTGTCATCAACAGCACCGCCATTGTGCGCTCAAAAGCATAAAGAGAGCCGAAGATATCTCGAAGAATATCTCACGGAAAAACTCTAATAATATGTAGGAGTTAAAAGATACCAGTGGTGGCGAGCGCATGAAGAGGTGGAGGAGACATATTTGTCCGTGTTAAAAAGTCTCTTACATACAAAAACACAATAGTACATGCACAAACTTGGACCAGATACATGACAGCATACCACAGAACAGTGCTACGCCATCTGTTGTCCTGGCGGGAAATTGCTTTGCAACACTCCCCAGGAGACGAAGATGTCAGAGAGCAGAACGTCTGTCTGTGCGTGCACGTCAATTCCTCGCGGAGCTGAAGGAAAGTATAAATTAGGCTTTACTGCATGTTCTATGTTTGAGGAGCAGATAGTTTTTATTATTGAGTACTAAAAGCGAAATCAGTGATTTTATGCCTAAGTGAGTAAAACTAAACTCTGGCTTACTCACAATAATAGAATTACAATTTAATATCTCCAAACAAACTACTGTAAAATGAGTAATACAAATGATGATTTTCAGTTTTACATGTCTTTGGGCTCAGGAACAAAAACCCTTTTGTTTAGAATATGAATAGATGAGATAGATTAGATGCTTTAATTAGGCTTGTGCGGTATTGCAGTAATACCGTATACAGCTGGCCGGTGTTAAAATACAGGTGTCAGTTCCAATACCATCATGACAAAAAACTGCATGTAGGAAACAAGGATTAAAAATTGTAATTAAAAATTAATTAAAATTTATGAAGATGATTAAATGTTTAAAATGGATGTGTGGTTTAATTATCAGTTTCACTTACATAGTTTGAAATGTTTTGTCCAGATTTTGGAGAAGTTCCATAAAGTTTATGAGTGTAATGTCATCACGTGACAGCGCACTGAGAGGAAAATGGCAGAGATTTTGTGTGATGAACACTTATGTAGTTCCATGTAACTCCCTCTGCTTGAGGCTTCTTTACTTTTATTTCACTCACAACAAAAGCTTCTCTTGATGTTTCTGTCTGTTAAACTCTGATTGTTGTTTCTGAACTCAGCGTGTGGAAACCCTGATCCTCAGCTGTTCTTACCCTTATCCCCTGTAATGCTGCTCCAGATCACACTTCTTAATCAAAGCTAGCACCTCGTCACAAACTAAGTTTAGTTTCACTTCCATCCATCCATCCATCCATCCATCCATCCGTCGGTCCGTCCATCCGTCCGTCCGTCCGTCCATCCATCCATCCATCCGTCCGTCCGTCCGTCCGTCCGTCCGTCCATCCAATTTCAGCCACTTATCTGGAGTCGGGGGCAGCAGCCTAAGAAGGGAGGCCCAGACTTCCCTCTCCCCAGCTACTTGGGCCAGATCCTCCAGAGGAATCCAAAGGTGTTCCCTGGCCAGCCAAGAGACATAGTCCCTACAGTGTGTCCTAGGTCTTCCATTAGGTCTTCTATATGTCATTAGACTGTTTCTAAGGTCTGTTTGATTTGTCTTTTGACTGTTTCTAAGTTCTCTTTAGACCCTAAGGTGTCTTTAGACCAGGGGTCACCAACCTGGTGCGCGTGGCACCATGGTACCCCCTGGAACTATATAAGGTGACCACAGGCCTTTTTCTCTAAATTGCACATGTCCACAAACAAAAAAAGAAAAAAAAGAAAGAAAAGCTTCTGCCCGAAAATCAGCTTTTTAATCACAAATGCATTCATAGAGATTTGAAAATTACAATATTCTTTAAAAAATAAATTATGTTCATTAAAAATTAAGTTTAGTTTAACTCTGATGTATTCCAGTTCAAAGGTCAGTATTGTATCAACCTGGTAGCCCCTCGTATGGCTCAGTACCCAAGAAGTCGCTCTCAGCTTCACAAATGTTGGTTGCCCCTGCTTTAGTCTGTCTCGAAGATCTCTTTAATTCATCTTGTCTCTAAGGACTCGTTATGCTGTCTCTAAGGTCTCTTTATGCTGTCTCTAAAGTGTGCTTTTAGACTGTCTCTAAGGACTCTTTATGCTGTCCCTAAAGTCTCTTTAGACTGTCTCTAATGTCTCCTAAATGTGTCTTTAGACTGTCTCTGTCTCTTGATGCTGTCCCTAAAGTCTCTTTAGACTCTCTAATGTCTCTTTACTGTGTCTTTATACTGTCTCTAATGTTTCTTTTGACTGCTGCCAGCTCAGTGGCCTAGTGGTAGAGTGCGCGCCCTGAGCCTGGGAGATCAGGGTTTGATTCCTGGTCGGGTCATACCAAAGACTTTGAAAAAATAGAACCAATGCCTCCCTGACACTGAGCATTAAGGGGTTGGATTGGGGGGTTAAACCAACAAATGGTTCCCGAACACAGCTGTGTCTGCAGCTCACGACTCTCCCAGCGGATGGGTCAAATGCGGAGAACAGATTTCGCACACACATCAGTGTGTATGACAAATAATGGGACTTGGACTTGACTGTCCCTAAGGTCTCTTTATACTGTCTCTAAGTTCTTTTTTAATTTTAGACTGTCTCTAAAGTTTATGTTTATGTTTATGTACAGTATTTAGCAGAAGCTTTTGTCCAAAGCGACTTACAAGTGATAATCGGCATGTTGCCCTTGAGGCTAACAACAACAATAACAACAACAACTTGACATCAATCATGGAGAGGAGGGAACAAAGGAGTGGACGGTAGAGAGGGGGGACGGGTGCAGGAAGGGTGCTAGTTAAGAAGATGCTCAATGAAAAGCAGGGTCTTCAGGAGTTTCTTGAAAATTGAAAAGGAAGCCCCTTTAGAAAGTCTCTCTAAAGACTTTCTAAGGGCCACTTTATTTGTCAAGCGCATTTCAATACAGCATGAGAGCCGACCAAAGCAGTACATACAGTACAGAAAGAAGTACTAAAACATACATCAGATCTGTAGAGAAGATGTTCTTACATTTAATTAGAAACCATAGAATGTGAAATACCATAAAATATGAAATATCACCTTAATGGATCTTTGAATAAATATAACCAGAAGATCGGATCTTTTTATTGCAGGGATTGAGCAGCATGTCGTATCAACTCCAAGAAAGAGAGAGAGTCAGGTTTAAAAGTTAAAAGATTTATTTCCAAACAAATTAAACAAGACTAACTTTAAACACTAGGTGTATGGTGTAACTAAGGTAGAGTAAGACTGAGGATGGTGTATGGGTGAATATGTTCAGCACCAGCAAATCCAGAGAAACGATTAGTTGGAGATTATAACACACATTGAGACGCCATTCTGTCGGTCTACGTACCCCAACGGAAGTCCCCGTTTAGATCAGGAGATGTCGAGGTCCAGCTTGGACCTTGTCTGGAACCGAATCCTGTAGCAAAGCCGCAGTTGCCAACCAGTCCCGTCTTGAGATACTCCCAGGTCATGACAATTTATTGGCATCTAGCGAGACCCTGAAGGGGTTGTGATTGTTCAGCTTTTATTCTGAAGGAGCCGTTACAGCAGTTGGAACATGCAACTGATTTAATCCAGCTTGTCGTTAGGTTATTTTGGCTTTAAGAGGAAAGTTACGGATTGGCCACTCCGATAACTTCTCTAGAGCGCTTGGAACTCAAGATGACGTGGGGCATAGTTTTATAATTTGGATGTTTTGATTTACTGTCGAATCAGAATTTGACACAAAAGGGGATTTAACAAACAGCAACAAAACCACGCCTTGCGTCTGATCTGGAAGGTTCTAATTGGATCAGAAAAAGGAAATGTGTCATGTGACTTTAGCATTACGTGTGATCAGTCTAGTGTCTAGTTTAAAGTTATATTACTTATTAAAATACTATCATAGGATTATAATATCAAGTAATTAATATTCTCATTTCACAAACTGATTGAACATTTAGCTTCACATGATTACTTGGACTAACAAAGTTATTTGATTATTATTTAAAGAGAAGAGAGTTTTTCGTCTTCTCTTTCTTCTTTCTTGTGCTGTCCGAGGAAGCAACAGTTTAGATAAGAGCACAGAGCATGAGTGGCCTTGGCCCATATCTTTGTAATGATTTAAATGACGTGTTATTTAATAAGCCATAAGACGTGGGATTCCATAGGAAATATGAAATCAACCTTATGGATCTGTGAGGTTATTTTAACCAGAAGATTTGAACTTTTTATTGCAGGGATTAGATAACAGCTTCGTATTAATTCAGAGACAACAGAAGAGAGAGTCAGGTTTTTAAATTTTTAAAATTTATTACTAAACAAATTAAAACTAGACTAACTTAAACACTAAATGTATGGTGTAACTAAGGTGAATGAGACAGTGAATTGTGTGATGTGGAATGTTGCTCAGGACCAGCAAATCTGAAGAAGCGATTAGTTCTGATGGGAACTGAAGGTGATGTCTTCACATTAAGCTTTGATTAGGAGATTCATAAACACATTCAACGCCATTTGTCGGCCTACATACCCTTAGTGGAAGTCCCCGTTAGATCAGGATTGTCGAGGTCCAGCTTGACCTTCTCTGGAACCGAAGCTGGTAGGAAAAGCAGCGGTTGCCGACCAGACCAGTCTGAGATACTTCCGGGTCACGACAATTTTGTTGGCGTCTAGCGAGACCCAAACCTGGGTCTTGATGGTTCAGCTTTTATTCTGAAAGGAACCGTTGCAGCAGTTGGAACAGCAACAGATTTTATCCAGCTTGTCGTAGGTTCTTTTGGCTGAAGAGGAAAGAACGTTCTCTAGAACGCTTTGAACTGGTGTTAAAGATGGCGTGGGCATAGTTTTATACTTCAGATGTTTTGGTTAATGGTCAAATGAAAAGTTGACAGCTTTACCAAACACCACCAAAACAACGCCTCCGTCAGATCTGGCAGATTCTGATTGGATCAGTAAAAGCAATGTGTCATGTCTTTTAACGCTACGTGAGATCAGTCCTATAGGAACATTTAAAGTTATATTACTTATTACATTCAATAGAATTATAATAAAGTAATTAATATTTTGATTTCACAGATTGGTCACATCTTATTTATTGACTAACACTTTGCATGATTAGCTTATTAAAATCGTGTTCTTTGATTAATTAAAAGGAGAGAGTCCATTCTTCATTCTTCTGTTGAGCAGAAAAGAAGCAGTTTATAAGCAAATGCATGAGACCTTGAGGCCATATCTCATGCAGATTAGTTCTGTGTCAGAGGAGAGGGGAAACAGTCATTTAATTCCATTACATCTTGTAGATTAGGCTTGTGTCAGAAACTTATGGTTTTGCTTGGGCAGAGCAAATAGAGCAGAGCCTTTAGGTCAGAAATGGACAATCCATCACGCTACATATCATAAACACAGCTAAGGATAAAACAAGTAAAACTGCCAAAATGGCAATTCTAAAAAATTAATAAAACCTAATAAAATATGAATTAAAAACAACTACAAGTAATAATTTAACAAGAAACAAGTCAATATGTAAAAGCCAGGTCATAAAAGTGCATTTCAGTCGTGACTTGAAGGCAGCAATAGATGTTGACTGGCGGATTGTAAGAGGTAAGGCATTCCACAGAACAGGCGTCACATGTACAAAAGCACACTCCAGTATCAGCCAGTTAGACACGTTTCCACTACAAACAAAATGACCTGTATGAAGAAAAGAGACACAGATTCATCAGAGACAGTATCTGCAGCCGTCTTTAACTCTGCTCCAGGATCTGTTTGTGTTCTAGTCAGTTGCCTCGACGATTGAAACAGATGTGTCCTTTCTTACGAAGGTGTGAAAAAAAGGAGGGGACAGTTTAACAGACATGGCTGATGGAGAAGAGCCAGACAAGTTAGCCAATCATGGCATCCTGACTCAGGCAGCAGGGTTTAGGCCTGGAGGTGTCAGAAGGCAGGGAGGCAATGAACAGGTAACACATTGTTAGTGTGGCAATGTCAGCTAATCGGACATTAGGACAAACAGCCATTAGCTAGCAACAACGCTCAAAGGTGGACCTGAGTTATATCTGAGTGGTTTCAGGGTTTCTGGTGTTTTATCACAACTATAGCATAAATAATAGAATAGACTCGCTGTTTCTTGTGCTGACACACATTTTTAAACCTAATACACGAGTGTGAAGACTTGGCTCCATGGATTGGCTGGGAAGAGGCAAGTTAAGGGGTATTTCAGTGTGTTTTGACAAAATAAGCCGTGCATCAACCGGACAGCCTCCATACAGTGTTCGGTGTGAAACTGACTTATGTTTCTGTGCTGTCACCAGTTTGACTTGGTACATGGTCCCGTGGCTCTCTTGTGGGCTTCAGCTCAGGACTCGGGCTCCCTTGTGACCACACACACGTCCATGCACACATAGCTGCACAGTCGTATCAGAGCTTAACTCTCTGGATGTGTAGCCAAGTGGACACAATGAGTCCAGGTGGGTCAGGAGGTTACTGGTTCAAATCCCTGTGAGGAAACATGTGAATTAAAGATGAGCACATCAGAGCAAGGAGTGTGAAACCATGTTGTTGATTATGGGAGAAAGCAGACCCTGTCCTGGTGCCAGCAGCAGGGTTCTGTTCTAGAGTTGGGCCTGCTGACCCAACAGCAGGGATCAGAATAGACTCTAGATTTATTCCTGCTGTTCTTTAGCTTTACTGACTTGCTGGAGTGGGGTTAGCCAAAAACCTGTTCATCAATAACTGACTGGTGGGAGAAACAAACCAGAGCAACCAGCACAGAAACACACAGATCAGGATCAAACAGGTGTGAAATGATAGAAGCCAACATTAACCCTAACACAAAGTATAAATGATCCACAATAAAAACCCACAGAGGTTAACAAACTCAATCAGCAACAGAAACAGATCCTGGTTCGGTAAACCCACCAAATCCTGAACATTTATTTCTAGAGACCTGATAATTCTGGGATGTACTGCAGGTGTTTCATTTACTGTATATCATGACAGGAAACCAGGTCAAATATGAGATAAAAAAAAGTCGATTAGCTTAGTAACAAAATGATGAAGTGTTTGTGATGAGTGATGAGGCAGCATGAAGCTCAGGTTATTTTGGTCCCTGCAGCTGCAGCAGCCTCCAGTGACTGAAAATACCAAACCTTGTTTCCTCTACAGTGAGACAAATCAGCCAAGAACACAACCCCTCCTCCAAACAGACTCCACAGTGATGCTGCTGCCTTTTCACCCCGTTTGGGGATCCTCATGTAGAGTCAGAGGATGCTGCGGCACCAGAGATCTTCTGGTTCAGGTGGTTCTCCGGTTATCCAAGCATTTAATCCCGCTTCAGACTAAACATTTCAGTGTACCCATTCATCCATCCATCTATCTATTATCAGCCGCTCATCCGGAGTCCGGTCGCTGGGGGCAGCAGCCGAAGACAAGAGGCCCAGACTTCCCTCTCCCCAGCTACATAGGCCAGCTCCTCTGAGGAAATCCCAAGGCATTCCCTGGCCAGCAGAAGAAGATAGTCCCTCCAGCTTGTCCTGGGTCTTTCCTTGGGTCTCTTCAGAGTTGGACGTGCCCGGAAAACCTCACCAGGGAGGCGTCCAGAAGGCATTCTAATCAGATGCTCGAGCCACCTCCACTGGCTCCTCTCAATGTGGAGGAGAAGCGGGTCTACACCAAGCCCCTTCCGGATGAACACGCTTCTCACCCTATCTCTAAGGGAAAGCCCAGCCCCCCTGTGGAGAATACACATTTTGGCCGCTTGTTACTGTAATCTCATTCTTTCAGCCACTACCCAAAGCTCTTGACCATAGGTGAGGGTAGGAACATAGATCGACCGGTAAATCAAGATGATTGATTTCTGGCTCAGCACTCTCTTCACCACAACAGACCGGTACAACGCCAGCATCACTGCAGACACAGCACCAATCCACCTATCAATCTCACACTACATTTTTTTCCTTACTCGTGAACAAGAACTCAAGATACTTTAACTCCACCACTTGGGGCCGGACCTCATCCCTGACCTGGAGAAGGCATTCTACCCTTTTCCGATTCAGGACCATTGTCTCGGACTTAGAGGAGCTGATTCTCATCCCAGCTGCTTCACACTCTGTGACAAACTGCTCCAGCAAAAGCTAGAGATCACTGTCCGATGAAGCCAGCAGGACCACATAATCTGCAAAATACAGATCCCCTCAACACATTGGCTGCACCTAGAAATCCTGTCCATAAGATTTACTGCCAGCAGTGCGGACCAAGCTCTGACACTGGTCACACAGGGACTTAACAACCCAAATCAAAGGGCCTTGTACCCATACTCCCGGTGTACTCCCCACAGGGCTCCCCAAGGGACACGGTCAAATGCCATCTCTAAATCCTCAAAACACATCTAGATTGGTTGTCAAACTCCCACACACCCTCCAGGACCCCCTAAGGGTATAGAGCTGGTCCAGTACTCCACGACTTGGACGAAAACCACATTGCTCCTCCTGAATCTGACGTTTGACAATGCAACAAACCCTTCTCACCAAAACCCCTAAATATTCCTTATCAAGGAGGCTCAGAATTGTGATCCCCTTTGCAGCCCCCCTTTTTAAATAGGGGAACCACCACCCCAGTCTGCCAATTCAGTGGAACTGTCCCCGGTGTCCACCCAATACTGCAGAGCCGCGTCAACCAACACAGCTCCATCACATCCAAAGCCTTGAGGAAGTCCAGGCAGATCTCATCCATCCCCGGGTGCCTTGCCACCAAGAAGTTTTTTGACCACCTCAGTGACCTTGGCCCCAGAGATTGGAGAGTCCAACCCAAAGTCCCCAGATTCTGCTTCCTGGGGGGATTGAGGAGTTGTTCAAAGTATTCCGCCCACCGATCCACAACGTTCCGAGTAGAGGTCAACAGCAAACCGTCACCACTGTAAACAGTGTTGGTAGCACACCTCTTTCCCCTCCTGAGATGCCGGATGGTAAACCAGAATCTTCTTGAAGTTATATGGATGTCTTGCTCGATAGTCTCACCAAACTCATCCCACGCCCGGGTTTTTGCCTCCTTGACCACTCGAGCTGCATTATGCTTGGACTGCCAATACCCATCAGCCAAAAATATGCGAGAGGACTCTTTCTTCAGCTTGACAGCATCCTTAACTGCCGGTGCCTACCAGCAGGTTTGAGGGTTGCCACCACGACTGGAACTGACAACCCTGCTGCCGCAGCACCGGTCAGCCACCTCAAAAACAGAAGCATGGAACATGGCTCACTTCCCCGCTTCCCTTGAAACATGTTTGAAATTTCAATCGGAGGTGGGAATTGAAGCTCCTTCTGACAGAAGACTCTGCCAGACATTCCCAGCAGACCCTCACAATATGTTTAGACCTGCCATGTCTGACTGGATTCCTCCCCCACCATTGAAGCCAACTTACCACCAGGTAGTGGACAGTTGACAGCTCCGTCCCTCTCTTCACCCGAATGTTCAAGACAGTTCAGATTAACTGACAACAAAATTGATCATTGAACTGCGGCCTAAGGTCTCCTGGTGCCAAGAGCTCATATGGACACCTTTATGCTAGAAAATGGTGTTCATTATGGGCAATCCATGACATGCACAGAAGTCCAGTAACACAACACTGCTCAAATTCGGATCAGGGGGACCGTTCCTCCCAGTCACACCTCTCCAGGTCTCACTATCGTTGCCCACATGAGTGAAAAAGTCCCCCAGCAGAATGAGGGAGTCACTTGAAGGAGCACTCTCCAGAACCCCCTCAAAGGACTCCAGAAACGGTGGGTAGTCTGAGCTGCTGTTTAGTTCATAAGCACAAACTACAGTCAGGACCCGTTCGTCCACACGACGGCAGAGGGAGGCTACCCTCTCGTTCACTGAGGTACACCCCAAAGTACAGGCACCAAGATGGGAGGCAACAAGTATGCCCACACCTGCTCGGCGCCTCTCGGTGTGAGCAAGAGTGGTACAAAGTCTAACCCCTCTTGAGGAAACTGTTTCTGGAGCTAGAGCCATGAGTTGAGGTGAGTCCAACTATATCTAGCCACAACCATTCAACCTCACTCACCAACTCCGGCTCTTTCTGCACTAGAGAGGTGACATTCCGTGCACCTTTCAGTGTAGATAAATATTATTAATAATTCAGTTAATCAACCAAAATGTTAGTTATGATTAATTGTATGAGTTAACCCACAATTAATCACACATTAAACATAGATTACAAATGTACCGTAACATGCTTTTTCCAGTTTCTATAGCTAGCGTATGTTCTACAGAAACATTCGTCTGTAGTTTCCATCATTTCTCTCACGCCATCCTAAGAGCTTTGCTTTGGCAATTTGGATCAAAGATGTCAGAGTTCACAAATGTTGTGCATCTACTGTTGTTATTAGTTTGACATGTTAACAGACTTCATTTAAAATCAGCTGCATCTATCAGCCATTGGCTGACCATGACCTCTACAAATCAACGTCAATAATAGGAAAAGTCTTATGGGTGGATCTCTAATGCTGCTGGGAGAGTCTGGACCTTTGCATTCAGCCTCCAGTTGTTGTTCTGCAACAGGACTGCAGCACCAGGGGAGGTCTGGGACGTGACTACTAAAGTGGCGACCAAAGGAAGAAGTGCTCAAAGTCACCATCCACAATTTTCAGTTTTAGCCCTTTAACCGTTTAGCCCCTGCTAGCTCCTCTAGCTTCTGTGGTCCACAATATAAACCAACTAGGAAGTTGTGTTTGTGTCATCTTCTTCTCACCCAGAAACATGGAGACTTTTATTTATATATATATGTATATATATATATATATATATATATATATATATATATATATATATATATATATATATATATATATATGTATACATATGCCTGGTGGTAAGTTGGCTTCAATGGTGGGCGGAGGAATCCAGTCAGACCTGGCAGGTCTAAACATATTGTGAGGGTCTGCTGGGAATGTCTGGCAGAGTCTTCTGTCAGAAGGAGCATATATATATATATATATATATATATATATATATATATATATATATATATATATATATATATATATATATATATATATATATATATATATATGTATATATATATATATATATATATATATATATATATATGTATGTATATGGGTGTGTGTGTGTGTGTGTATATTAGGGATAGGTGAAATGGCCCAAAATTAAAATCACGATATGTTGAGGATTCCACCTTGATAACAGTAAATGGACAATAACTACAGGTATACGCAGAGAGAAGAGTTGTCCACTAGATGGGGCTGTCACATGTATTAAGTTGAGTCACATTTTTACGTGACTCAAGGTGATATCGCTTCTCAAAGACATGAATGTTGCCAAGGTACACACATCTTTTCATTTTTGTATTATCTAATTTATTGACATGGGAGAAATTATCTCAATAGGAGTCACAAATTTCGATAATGATAAATTTTTGATTAATCGCACAGCCCTAATATATATACAAACATTATTTTGTCCAGCTGGATCAGTCCATGTTGCTATGGAGACTGATTAAATCAAAACAAAAGCAGTCCCAAAGCGCTCTTCTGTGAGAGAGGGTGTGGGGGTGGGGTGGTTGCACAGGGCTCTAGTTTCGCTGCGCCGTTTGTGTCAGCGGACACGGTAGGGTCGGGTCGGGGGGCGGGGCATGGCGCTTAGGTGGGTGGACAAGCAAAGCCTGGCGGCCCGCCAGGCTTATAAAGCGCCGGGGGGAACCCTGTATATATATTCACTGAGATTGTAAATCCAGTCACAAAGAACTTCCACATAGCAGATGACATCATCGTCTCAGAATATAAAACAGACATGAAGGCAGACAGATGTATCATGGCATGTGAGCAGAGAGGCAGGCAGAGTCTTACTTTTCCCATAGAGATAAATCTTACAAATTCCAACTTGCAACATAAATATTTCCCAGCATCCATACTTAGAAAATCCCAAAGATGTGTAGTAATAAAATAAGAACCTGGTATTTTTCATTCAACTGAAACAAAACTGAAATAATGTAAAGTGTACGTTTCTAGTTTTTATCTGAAATTATTCCAGTTTTGTCTTATGTAAGCTGCTGAGTCTTATATAACCTCCAGTTTACCTGGGTGAACAAAAGCTATACAAATGTGTTCTGAACACGATATTAAAATAGACTAAAACTTATATTTTTAGTCTCCTGTCATATCTGTGACATTTTTTGAATTATATAGCCAGCAGACCAACTGGTCAACCTGAAACAGATTGTGTTTCTAATTTCTATCTGTTTCATCTGATCTGACCATTTACCAATAATAACGGCTTGCCATTCAGCAGCAGGTAACTCCCTGCTGCTGCTGTGGATCACTTGGAGATATTTCCACCTGCTGATTTGGAACAAAGCGTTCGCTCTTTAAGCTTCTGTGTTATTGTAAATCAGAGACTTCTCACTTGCCCTGATTCTGTTGTGGCTGTTAGCAAAATGCTGCTACATATAGCATGAACTTTTAGATTAGAGCTAGGAGATACAACATCTGAATCTCACATGGAAAAAAACATCTTCAATTCAGTTTTAATCAAATCAAGACCATTGCACTTTACAAAACTTAGTGTGGAGGGTCACGTTTGTATACATGTGAGAATATCTATGAAGATATTAAATCAAATGATTTGTTAAAAGATGGAACCAAGTCATGATTATTGCTGCACACTTTTATCCCCAACTTCATCCAGATCCATGCAACTTAAAACACCTGCTACGTTAGCCCCAAGTACCCAAAATGCAAAACGCTGAATTTTATAGTGACATCATTATTATATAGCAAAGGCGTTGTGGTATGTGATCCCATTATACCAGCCTGTGTCCACAGTCTCCATGGTAACCAGCTTCCAATAGTGGTGCCAGTACTCCAGTTGTGGTGGAGGTCAGGGCAGTTGAGGGTCATTGTCTCTTCTAGAAATCTGCTGCAGGTACAGGTCTGGCTTCTCTGTGAGGAACAGACATTAGTTTGCCCAGCTGGATCAGTCCGTGTTGCTATGGAGACTGATTAAATCAAAACAAAAACAGTCTCTCATTTTGTGCTACATGTATATATATATTACAACACCAACAGTTCAGCTGATTTTCTGAGCGTTAGTGAGGAAAGATGATGTCTTCATTCTGAGCTCGTTAGCTTTGGCCTGTTTCTGTTTCCTAATGCATCCCCCGTGTTCCCTCGAGGAAAAACAGCTGTGATAATGATGAAAATATGATTTGTAAAAGGTTTGTATACAGAATTGTGTTCAGTGTTATATTGAACTTCACTCATTCATTCATCTTCTGTAATGGACCCATTGAGCTGGTTCCTAACTCCTACAGCCGTGGGAGTTGTGACACACCCCGAGTTAAGGCTAGTTAACTTAAAAGGCATATTTTTGATCTGTGGGAGGAAACAAGGCTACCTAGAGATAACCCATATATGCACAAGCAGAACATGCTGAATCCACACAGTCATGAGGAGCTCATGCTAACTCAACACAGGCATGATGAAAACATGCTAACTCAACACAGGCATGATGAAAACATGCTAACTCAACACAGGCATGATGAAAACATGCTAACTCAACACAGGCAGGTGGACAACATGCTAACTCAACACAGGCATGATGAAAACATGCTAACTCAACACAGACATGATGAAAATATGCTAACTCAACACAGGCATGATGAAAATATGCTAACTCAACACAGACACGATAAGAACATCTTTGGTACGTTATTTCTGTGTTTGGCTTCTAATTCCATTTTTGGTTCTTTTTTAAAACACAGGAAAGGTTTCTCTTGACCTTGGTAACAGTTTCGTTTGCGTCTGCAAACATCCTCAGAGCTGACGCTGCGGTGGCGTCACTTCCTACTTTGCCTTCTCCAGTTTAACCTTAAATCTGTGTGGTTTAAAACAGACAGAACAACCAGATTAGTTTATTCAGTGGACTTTAGTTGTTTTCCTTTTCTATTTTCTGATAAAAATAAGTACAAAACTTTGTTCCCTGATGCTTTAATGTGATTATGTGTGTTCATTAGTGCTAACAAGCATTTAAACTTTACTTGAATCATCCCCAGAACCTAAAAAAGAGAGGACCAGAGGCATGTAGCTACATGGTGAAGGTGCATCGCTGAATTATTGTGCCCTAAACCATCTATAACTTTAGGTTACTGTCGTAACCCCGGTTCTCTGAGTAACATGAGTGAGATGTCTCACTATGGGATACACCCCTCCGCGGATTCCTCAGAAGCACTTATCTCAATACGCCAATCCTGATTGGCCAGTGACCATGACGTACGCGTCCCCCTGCTACTATAAGTAGCAAGCGTCCCAACGTACACACTATTCAAGATAAACACCTCTTCTCGCTTCGCCCAGCAAAAAGGGTTGTCTGGTGAGACATCTCACTCATGTTACTCAGAGAACCGGGGTTACGACAGTAACCTAAAGTTCTCTTTCTTAACATTCGTTTCGATGTCTCACTATGGGATATGGAAACTCCCGTATTGCCAGACAGCTTATCCAGCGATCACCAACCTACAGGGATACGTCTTGGCCCGCCAAAGACCCCACACTCAGAATCGTGTGAGTCATTGCAGGGACCGAAACATCAAGCTTATAGAAGCGTGCAAATGCAAGTGGAGAAGCCCAACTTGCTGCAGCACAAATCTCCTGGATTGACAGCCCCCGAAAAAGGGCCCAAGAAGCAGATAGGCCCCTAGTAGAATGGGCCCTGAGCCCAACAGGAGCCTGAATGCCCTGACAGGAGTAAGCCATAGAAATAGCCTCCACAATCCAGTGGGAAAGCCTCTGCTTTGTGACGGGTTTCCCCTTACGAGGCCCACCCCATGACACAAAAAGCTGGTCCCCCCTGCGAAGGTTCTCCGTCCGATTCACATACTCCTTGAGCGCGCGAATCGGACACAGCTTGTGCCACCGCTCCTCCTCAGGAGAGGAGAAGGGTGGCGGGTAGAAAGCTGTGAGGATAATAGGAGAAAAGGAGCCCACCACTTTAGGCGCAAAGGCAGGGTTGGGTTTAGGGACACCTTCATGTCACCGGGTGCAAACTGGGTGCAGGATGGGTGCACAGAGAGAGCCTGTAAGTCACTAATCGCTTTGCAGATACCAAAGCCAGGAGTAGCACCACCTTAAGAGACAGGATCTTAAGGTCCAGGCCGTCCATAGGTTCAAATGGAGGCCCGGAGAGGGCCGACAGCACCAAGGACAGATCCCATGAGGGCACCAGGGGTCGAGACACAGGGAGAAGCCTGTGCGCGCCCCTCATGAAGCTACACACCAGGGGGTGTCGACCTGCCAATTTCTTCCCAAAACCCAAGTGTCGGGCGGAAATGGCTGCTAGGTACACTTTAATGGTGGAGAAAGCCTTCTTCCCATCCAACAAGTCTTGCAGGAAAGACAGAATGACGTTCACCGGGCATTGGAGGGGTGAGACCTCCCTGCCCTGACACCAGGCTTCAAACACCCTCCATTTACAGTCATATAGGGACCTAGTGGAGGGGGCCCTAGCATTCTGAATGGTTCGAATGACTGCCTGGGGCAGCTCTGCTGACACTAGCCCGCACCCCTCAGGGGCCAGGCCCACAGGGCCAGCCGTTCTGGATGAGGGTGGAAGATCGAGCCTCCCGCTTGGGACACCAGGTCCCTGCGAAGCGGAAGTTTCCAAGGTTGGCCCTCCAGGAGCTGGAAAATATCCGCCACCCAATGCATGGCTGGCCAGTATGGGGCCACCAGAATGAGAGTGTGGAGCCGGGTTCGTACCCTCAGCAAGGTGGGTGGTATCAGGGCCACTGGGGGAAAAGCGTAAAGCAGTCCCCGTGGCCAGTCGTGTGCCCGCGCGTCCACACCGAGTGGAGCGTCTCGGTCGCGCAGAGGACAGTGAGCATTCTCCTTGGAGGCAAAAAGATCCACTACGGCTGTGCCGAACCGGATCCAAATCTGTTCCAACACTGCTGGATGCAGGCTCCAATCCCCGTACAGGGGTGTCCCTCTGGACAACAGATACGCCCCCCGATTCAGAACACCCGGGACATGGGTGGCTCTGATTGAGAGGAGATGCCTGCTGCACCATAGGATCAGTCTGCGTGCCAGCGTGTGTAACCGCATGGAGCGCAGCCCCCCCTGGTGGTTTATATAAGCCACAGTCATGGTGTTGTCTGTTCTCACTAGGACATGATGGCCGGAGAGAAAAGGCAGGAAGCGCCTCAGGGCTAGAAAGACCGCGAGGAGTTCCAGATAATTTATGTGTGTCCCCCAGAGCTCTCTGCTCCACACACCCCTGACAGAGCGACCCTCCAGGAGCTCCCCCAACCTGACAGGCTCACATCTGTCGTGACCACTTTCCTCACGAGAACCAACCCCAAAAAGGCACCCCCTGTGCCAAGAGGGAGGGGTGACGCCAACAGCGGAGCGCCGCAACGCACGCTGCAGAGACCGTCCCCCTGCGCGCTCTGTGGCGCACTGGAGAGAGACCCAGAGAAGCCACCCAGCGTTGAAAATCTCTCATGTGTAGACGGCCGAGTGGTACCACTGAAATAGCCGACGCCATGAGACCCAAAAGTCTGAGGCATAACGCAAACCGCACCGAACTGTGTAGGCGGAAGCGCGCCAGGCAGAACGAGAGCGCGTTCACGCGCGGTGTGGAGAGACGGGCCGTGAACGCCCCTGAGTCCAGATTCAGACCTAGAAAGGTTATTTTCTGGGAGGGGAGTAAAGCGCTTTTCTGCCAGTTTATTCTGAAACCCAGACCACACAAGTGAGGGATCACAACAAGCGTGTTTGACGCTGTCTCCTCTCTGGACCGTGCCAGCAGGAGCCAGTCGTCTAAATACGTGGCCAGCCGAATGCCCCTCCCTCTCAGAGGGGCGATCGCCGCCTCCGTACACCTGACAAACACCCTCAGGCTCAGCGAGAGGCCGAATGGGAGCACGGTGTATTCGTAACACACTCCCTGAAAGGCAAACCTCAGAAATTTCCTGTGTGGAGGGTACACGGGAACGTGAAAGTATGCGTCCCTCAGGTCGATTGAGGTGAACCAGTTGCTCTGGTGAATCAGATGCAAAAGGGATGAGAGCGTGAGCATTTTGAATCTGTACTTTCTGAGGCATCGGTTCAGGGCCCTCAGATCCAGGATCAGGCGAATCCCGGTCCCTCCCCGCTTCGGGACCAGGAAGTACCTGGAGTAGAAACCGCTCTGAGACCGATCGGGAGGCACAATGCATATCGCTCCCTTCTCCAGCAGGGAGGAGATTTCTCCCTGAAGGATGTGAGCTGACGACCCCTGGGCGTGGGAGAACACTACGCCAGAGAATCGAGGAGGAACAGAAGCGAATTGGAGCCTGTAACCCCTCAAAATAGTTCTCAGCACCCAACGTGAAGCAGAAACCGCTGTCCATTCCTCCATGTGAATGGAGAGCGGTGACACAGCCGTGACACACGGAGCACCAGCTCCCTCCAGAGGTTGTGGGGCAGCGGTGCTCGTGGCAGCCACTGCGCATGCGCGGGGGCTTTGTGCTTTGACGGCCCAGGCTTACGGTGACGACCCGTGGCGCCGCCCCCGCCTGGAACCGCTCATGGGTGACATTTTTATTGATTTTTGCTGCGCCCTTGACATCTTGTCTGGATGCGACAGCGAACCTTTTAATGCTCCTTGAGCGTGACATGTTTGTGAAAAACAATGTGAATGCTTGTGACGTGTGTTTTGAGCCGGCACCGCCGGCTGCACGTCCTGGCCCCACCCTGGACCGCTCGGGAACTCTGCCGGAGGGGTTCTGTGAGGGGGGGGAGAAAGCACCATGGCAACATCGAACAGGAGGAGCTGGCGAACGGGGAACCGCCAGCTGCAGCGTTGGGAGGGAAGAACTCCGACAGGCTGCCCACTTCTTCCTCCTCACCTGCTGACCGCCGTGTCTGGTGGATTGTCCCGGCGGCGGAGCAGCTTGGTTGCCAGATCTCTGAGGCCAAACTGGTCGAGGCTCTGAGCCCGAAGGAGCTGGTTGGACAGCTTGAGGCTTCGGGCGCTTTGGGATCCGGAACTGAGGCTGGGCTCGGGCAGCTGCCTGAGGCAGGTTCGGCCGAGCCGGCAGCGCTGGTGAGGGTTTACGGGGAAGGCAGAGATGAAGGGCTTCATCCTCTTTCTTTTTGGCCGCACACCGTTGCTGCATTGATGCCAGGGCAGAGCCAAAAATGCCTTCAGGCACGATTGGCATGTCCAAAATGTCCTCCTTCTCTCTCTCAAGGAGGTTGGTGAGGTTCAGCTATCGTGCACGTTCCTGAAGCACCATCATGCCCATAGCTTTCGCCGTAGCCTGGACCGCGCAGCGCTGCACACGCAGGCAGATGTCGGTCAGTACGGTGATTTCCTCCCACACCTCCGGGTCCGGCTTCGTATTAATGCCCTCACAGAGCTCGGCTTGGTACGCCGAGAGCATGGAGGAGACATTCAAAGCTCGGACCGAGATGGCGGCAGCCTTGTACGCCCTCTCGTTCAGCGCCGACTGGAAGCGGTCCGCCTTCGCAGGGAGAGCGGGAGGCCTGGAGGAAGTCGCCGAGAGCCGTGGGTGCAGGTGGGCTGCAACCAGCGGTTCCATCGGCGGCATGCGAAGCATGCCAGCCTTCTCCATCCCTTCGAAGTCCAGCGAGGAGGCTTCTTGGACAGGAGACCTGGAGCTGAACGGGTGTTTGTCCCAGGAGGACCTCACTTCTTGGAGTAGCTCCGGGAAGGCGGGAAGGAGGGGCTTTGCCGCCCTCGTGGCCTGAGGCAGCTTCTTTCCCTCGTAGCGGGATCTGATAGCCTCAGTGACCACGGTGGGCCAAGGGTTGTTGAGCCTGGTCGCAGCGCGTCGGCAGACTGACTGCATGTCCAGGTGGGCGGCCGGAAAAGCCGCTCCATCCCTGGGAGAGGACAGAAAGCTAGGCATGGAGGCCTGAGCGATGGGGAGAAAGACGTCGTCCTCCTCTGAAATGAGGAGTTCCGAAGTGTCCTCGTCATCTCCGTAGTCCAACTCCAACACGTCCTCGGCGGGGTGGCTCGGACCGGCCAGTTCGAGCTGTGAGCCCCAGCTGAGTTCGGCACACGGTTCCGGCTCCGGGAGGACATGTTCGCTGGCGTCCCCAGGCGGTGGCCCAGGGGCCGGCAGGCAAGGGTCCTTCCCCGACAGGCTAGCTTGGCGCGCTAGCCACCGGCGAAGGCTCTTCAGGGTGAAGCAAGCGCAGCTCTCACATGACCCGGGGACTTCCAATGCCAGCTGGGCGTGTTCCAGCCCGAGGCAGCTCGAGCAGACCCTGTGCGGGTCTTTGCTTGAGATTTTGTTCCCACAGGTACAGAGGCGAGCTCCTGCGCCGTCGACTCCTCTGGTGGGAGGAGCGGCTTCTATGTTGGCTAACTGGTGTGTTAGCATAGAACGAACAGATGCACTGTAGTGTGAAGCTGCTCGTTATGCCCCGAGCCTATGGTGAAGGCCAGGACAGAAGGACGGTAAGTTAACGTTCGGCGACGGAGAGAATATTAGAAGGCTCCGTCTGTGAACAGTTGAGCTAACTTACCTCAGAGATAAGCGACCACCGAAGCGAGAAGAGGTGATTGAATAGTGTGTACGTTGGGACGCTTGCTACTTATAGTAGCAGGGGGACGCGTACGTCACGGTCACTGGCCAATCAGGATTGGCGTATTGAGATAAGTGCTTCTGAGGAATCCGCGGAGGGAGGTATCCCATAGTGAGACATCGAAACGAATGTTAAGAAAGAGAACCTTATTTTGTTCTATTGTTGGATGGCTGCTGCATAACATGGTTTTATCTTCTAGTGGTTTTGTTTGAGATAATTAATTTCTTTTTTTTCTACCCTTCTTTATTCATGTATTTTTTTCTGTAAGCGTTGAGGATTGTTGAGAAGTTTGTGAGTTTAGTAAAAGGATAGTTCTCTGTTTCTAGCTTATGTGCAGTGTACAGAGCAACTATTCCTTGTTGACACTAATTCTGGGATACACACCAACATCTGCAGAGCGATCCAACTGGGTTACAACATGAATCAATGACTCCTGGAGCCACATATTTCACACACCCTCTACCTGTTGTGCTTGTGAGACATCTGCCCCTTCCTTTCACAGCTGTCGGTACAGATGGAGGCATATGAGCTCTTGGTGGTGTGGCGGAGTGTAAATAAGGTTGCTAACAATTCTGCCTCTGATAAACGTCCTCTCTTCTCAATATGTTCTTTTTATTCCTCCCTCCCAACTCCACCAGATCACAATAACAGAGACGGTTCTGTTCCTGGTTCAGTATACGTCCAAAGAGTTTGACCGGTCAGAGAAGACGGTGGCTACTGGGGACTGCTGCTACCTCAACCCGTTGGTGCGCCGGACCTTCCGCTTCCTTGGTAAGTCCCGTAGAGCTTTTCTGTGCTAGAGAATAAACTCTGTTTTGAATCAGAAGCAATGGGGAATCTGGAATCAATTAATTAAAGACAAATATTCAGTATTGTCCCAAAAACAATTCATGTTCCCTTCTAGGACATGATCTTGTTTTTTGACATTCTCTTGTAAAGATTTAGAGGACCCAGACTCCCAGGCCTCTGGTAGAGGACCTTAGCTCCTAGGCTGGAAGTCAAATTATAAACAAGTGTAAGCTCATCAAATTCAGTAATTTTCATGTTTTTTTTTTCTTCTCTATAAAAGTTTCTCTTCTTTGTCCGAGACATCTAATACAAAGTGGAATACCTTTATTGTATAACCACATGTCCATTAACACTGTCCATCTAGTTTACCAAGATCAGACTACGTTTGCACATATAGCTGAAGGGGCTATAGATGTCAGAGAACTACTTGCTGGTGAAACCTGGGACACAGATTCAGTCTCTGGCTGTTAAACAGACATGTATGAGAACCCTGGTCCTGTCTTCTTCATGCAGTCGTCGAGGATCTGATCTCTGAGGAGAAATCCACTTGCTAGTGTCAAGGTGCTTGACACTAGCAAGTGTGTTAATTTAGTCTGAAACATGTGATCCGAAAATGGAGAATTGAATGTCCTCCAAGATCACAATGAAGGTGTGTGTGTGGAAGATTAAGCCAATAAACCAGGAAACGTGACCTTCCGTTAGCTCTATGAATGATGCTGAACATCAGGCATATTGTTTAGTAAAGCCACTTGCTTTATATCCTCCAGCCTACTTTCAGTAGAGACGGTACACCATGTTCTGTCTGAGATGTATTTTAATGTGATGAATAAAAACAGAGAAGCAGTTTTATCCTTTAATGAAATGCTTTCAGCTCAGTGAGGCTTACAGCAGACATTCAGCATGTGTTACTAACTGATGTGTGTGTGGTGGGTGTTTACAACAATATTATCAGAATTCAACTCAATTCAACTCAAATTCAAAAATACTTTGTTAATCCCAGAGGGAAATAGCTAATCCATCTGAGGCGATTCATGCTGCCTTAGATCTGCGACTTCTGATTACTAACTGCTGACTTATTGAGCTTCTAAGGATACCTGATTGTTGCAGAATCTGTGTAATAATGATCTCTCTCATCCATCAGACTTTTAAGTTGTCTCCTTTTCTCTGATAAGCCTGATCTGTAGAGTTGGAGCTGAATCAGATTCATTTTCAGGTGGCTGCTGTTTATTGGAACCTTTAAATGACTCAGTTAATTTTGAACCCACTGTAACTGTGCTGACTGCTGGAAAGAGATGATAGGTAACGACCAGGGGCCTCTTTTATCAAGCTTGCTTACGCACAAAACGGGGTCGGAAAACTGCGTAGAGCAACTTTGCATGCAAAATTTGGGATTCATAAAAGAAAACGTAGCAGAAAATTGTTTGCAACTTTAAGTTGACTAAGGACGTGGCTTACGTGCATTTTGAACATAGAGCACCTGCAGTGCTCCTGCTGAGATGGATACAATTATGAATTCCAGCAGCATTATCACTTGTACTGCTTCGTTGTCACACAAAACAAGCATGCAAGGGAGATGTCTGTTTGGCTGACTGGTTAGTGCGTGGACGCTCACCTGGTAGTCTGGGGATCGAATCCTGATAGGGCCATATTTTTTAATCCGCCACGGATCTCTCTGAAGAACTCACAGCATTGACGGCTTCAGCAACGCTGTGCAACTCCGTGGATTTTCTATTTGTTTTGCAAAAGCACTTCCTTTCATTTCTCCACCTCACCCACAAGTACCTCAATTTCTGCTTCTGTGAAATAGCGCTTCCTTGATCTGCGGTCGCTATCGTTAATGTTGGAGCACTGCAACGAGCCGGCTCATGTATATGCCTGAGATCCACAAGCCACTTTGCATTTATCATTTATGGCAGATAGTGGGCGTGCGAGCGTGATCAAAAAACAGCTGAGCACATTCCTAGGAAGTTTGTGATTTTTAAGCGGAGATTGCGTGAAGCTGTGCGTACTCCATGTTTTATAGGTCACAAACCTGCCGTGTTCTGGCAGGGGCTCTCATGTCGGCAGGCGGGGTTAAACGAACTGTCATGTGAGATTTTATAAATAAGTTGTGCAACTATTCAGTGTTTTTATGCTGCAGTAAATTGTCTGCACAGCTAGACAACAAAATGAAATGCTTACTACACAGGCTTCACAAGTGACTCCAGAATGCTGTCGCTACCTCAGTTTGCTGGCCTGTGGCTTTAAATAGCATCTAGTGCATTGTAGCACCTCCATGTATTTCTCCCATTTCCAATCCAAAAAAAAAATCCATTTGGCTGTTTCAGTCCTTAACCGACCTAACTGTACTGCTCCAGTAATTCCTGGACCTACAACAGAAAGGGGCCAAAAAGAGTCCTGTGACTTGGCGCTGACCAGGCAGGCTGTCTGTACTGGTTTTACAATGGGGACAGAAAAGTTAGCAAGCGGACCCTCCCTGTTCCATGCCAAAACAGTCGGTGGAAATTAGGCTTAACCCTCCCACTGTCCTAATGGGTGACTCCACGAGGAAAGTTGATCATTGAGCAGGTTTGATGGTTTATCCCTTGAGGTCCATGTGGCAGGGGTGAGGTGGTGCTCACTCCTCACCCCTGCCACGTGGACCTCAAGGGATAAACCTGCTCAATGGTCAACTTTCCTCGCGGGGTCACACCCATTAGGACAGTGGGAGGGTTAAGGTGGTGGTTTAAGAAGGAAGCTCGTCCTGCTGACAGGAGGCCGCCAGGTTGGCCCAGGACTCACCTGCAGGCCACACCTTGGGATCCCACCAGTGGAGCTGGTTGATGTTGCTTAAGAGAGGATTGTTTGGGCTTCTGTCCTGGAGCTGCCCTGATAAGTGAACAAAAAAGGGTGGGTGGACTGTTCATGGACTGGATTAACTGGTCCACACTGGTCTCTGCTGGTCTACATCATGGATTTGGTGCCACAAGGACCCTCGAATGCTGCTAGCATGGTAAAAATCCATTAAAATCTCAGATAGTTTGTTCATGCTCAGAGAACCACCTTTTATGTTCTGCCTATACCCCAGACACTCAACATTCCTGCAAAGATCATCTAAATTCTGTTAGGCTGCTTCTTCTTCCTATACTTTTGGACTTTCATTACTTCACTTCAACACGGCAGCATTTAGAAGATTTTTCCTACGCCAGCAGGATGCACGTTGAGTCTGTAAATCTGTCTTTCTGTGTCATTAATCTCTTGTATAATTAAATCAAAAGCAGAAAACGAGCGGTATCTCTGAGAAGCTGTTAATCTTCCACCCATGATGCTCGTCTGTCCTCCAGCTTTCAGACGTCAGCCAACACTTCCAGCTGCTTCAGAAACTTTTTATTCATTTTTTAAAATGTTGTTGCTCATTTCAGAATTAGCCAGCGTCCACAGAAGGCATGTTTATGTAATGTTTTTAAAACTATAGTGTGTCCGAGTGCACACGCTTGCTGTCCGCATTACGAGCAGAGCCATCTCACTGCTCCACCCTCCTTCTCCCATTCATCTTGGTGTTGCTTTGCATAATGACTCGCAGGGGCTGAAGGATTAAATTTAGAACCCAGCCAAGGGTTCTGCTGTTCTCTAGCTGCCAGCTGAGCAGCACTTTAACCTTTCTACATTTTGAGGCTCATTGAAGTTTTGTCTCGTTTTTCCCCAATTAATAAAGACATTTTTGATAATGTTGTCATAATGAAATCAAAAAGTGCTGCTGATCCTCCAGGAAGTTTCCACATATGGTCTGATTTTTCCGGACGCCACATACAGATTGTCATGGGGTTGAAGAAATAACATGAGCTAGATAGGAAGTGAGACGTGGTTCGGCGAAGTGCATCCATCCATTTTTGTCCACTTCTCTGGGTTCCGGCTGCGAGGACTCCACTCAAAGTGGAGAAGCAGCAGATCTACTCCGGACCACTCCTGGATGACCAAGTTTCTCATCCTATCTCTAAGGGAGAGCCCAGGCACCCTGTGGAAAACACTCATGTCGGCCGCTTGTGTCCGCGATATTGTTCGTTCAAATACTACCCAAAGCTCGTGACCATATGTATGAATAGGACAATGGTAGGAAGTTAGATTGACTGGTAAAAGTGTGAGCTTTGTCTTCTAGCTCAGCTGTCTTTACAACAGACTGGTGCAACGCCCTGGACGGCATCTGCTCCATTCCTGGTGAAAACCGGGTGTGAGAAGGGATCCAGAAGCAAATGAAGGGCCGTAAAGAAACCAATTCAATCCAAACTCAGATCTAGAGATGAATTGATACCAGTTTTATTTTTTCAAATTGAATACAAGTATAAGTACTTATTGTATGTACCCGTTGTCCTCGGAACTCAGAATTTTTCAGCAGGAAATATCATAACAGGATCGTTTGGCATTCCAGCTTCGAACTCAGAAAATATTTATACTCAGGGTTATATTTTAGCCGTGATGTGTTTTATTATTGGTGTGTTTTTAGTTTTCTTCTATGTTTATTTTTAACTGTACAGCACTTTGATCCACAGCGTTGTGTAGAAAGTGCTATTGAGATAAAATTTGATTGGAATTGGATTGGACACCGCGTGTTGTTGAGGACTAAACTAAAATAATTGTATAACCAAGTATTCTCTGCACCTAAATAATAGTGACACAGACACCCTTCAACAGTCGCCACACACAACCAGAAAAACATTACAAATCAAATGTAAAAATATAAATGCCAGGAAAAGTAAAACCCATAAACAACGGTCAATTTTGGTGGCAATGTTCAAACTTTCAACAATGTAACTATTGATAACAACAATAAACAGCTTACCGGTGCTGTTAAATATCAAAAAGAAAGAAAACAAAACATATAAATGAGAAAGAAATAGCGATAGACGATAAATGCTTCCTGCACTGCACTGGACGCAGCCATCTTTAAATATGGGATCTCGGGGTCCTCTGAAACCTATGAGCTCACAGCTTGGAATTCCGAGTTCATTGTGTTATTTCTGGCCAACTTAACTCAGAAAAACAAGATCTGAGGACAACTGGAACAAACCATTACAGTGGGTACAGAAAGTTTTCAGACCCCTGTCAATTTTTCACTCTTTGTTATATTACAGCCAATTGCTAAAATCAAATAAATTAATGTTGTCCTCATTAATGTTCACACAGCACCCCTTGTTGACAGAAAACACAGAATTTTAGAAATTTATCCAGATTTATTTAAAAAATATAAAAGCTGAAATATCACATGGACCTGAATATTCAGGCCTTTTGCTGTGACTCTCATATATTTAACTTGGGTGTTTTCCATTTCTTCTGATCATTCTTGAGATAGTCTTACACCTTTATTTGAGTCCAGCTGTGTGTGATTACACTGACTGGACCTGATTAGGAAAGCCACACACCTGTCTCTTTAAGACCTTACAGCTCACAATGCATGTCAGGCACATGGAAGCTGGACTGTTCAGGAATTCGGAGCGCTGACTGTTCGGCACGGCGCGTGTTTTGGATTCCGGCACGGCACGTGTTTTGGATTCCTTTGTGGATAGCTGGGCTTCAGACTGTGCCGTTTGGCAGTGTTTGTGTGTGGTGGGAGCTGGTGATTAGTTCAGCTTGAGTTGGTGTTGGGTATTTTTATATCCTGAAATGAACCACAAAAGAGAAATGTCAGTAGGTTTTATATGCTGCGAGAGGCAGCGGAGAGCAACCGGCCAAGAGCCTTCAAAGGCCCATGTCCGATCAACTCTGGCCTCCCCTCTGCACCACAGGTTTTATTGAAACACTGGGAAAAAAGGACAAAGAACAATCCATCACTGTCTACACTTAGCCAATTACAGTGTTGCTTTTAGGCTAAGGTGGGACATTCCAAAAAGGAAGTCTTAATTTATGACTGACAGCCAGAAACTCAGTAACCATGGATACCTGTTAGGCAGGCTACTCCCCAACCCCCATGCAGACAAACATCAGGGCTTATCAGCCGCATTCCAGAGCCAAGAGGAAGAAGGAGAAAGCCCTGTAGCTTACTTTACAATCATAAGATTAACATGTGATTACTTAAAAAGGAACATTTAAGACAGTAATACATTAAAATTCCAAACAGTTGGCCTGGAGGAGTGTTCAGGATATCGGCCGAGGGCCTGTACAAGCCCGGTACGACAGTGTCACGGCTCTGGTCCGGGTCCTCCCTGTTTGGATAGGGATATGTTTGGATAGGTATGGGACAGAAGGCTGTAGGTGTAGGGAGTATGGGGTCACAGGCGCCTTCTCCGGGGATGGAAGGTGGCGGCGCATCTAAGAGGGATCGGCGAGGTCAGAGCGATCCGTCGCCGGAAGGTCTGGGAGTTGAAGGTGTGGCAAAGCAGAGGAGGTCGGATGGAACTGGTGCGGTGGACCTGGCAGTCCGAGTCCGTGCGGTGTCAGGCAGGGGGTTTGTTGCGTCGAGACCAGCTCAAATCTCTACTGCTCGTAAGGTTCCTAAGAGCACAGTGACCTTCATAATATCTAAATGGAAGATGTTTGGGATGACCAGAACCCTTCCTAGAGCAGGCCGTCTGTACAAACTGAGCTACTGGGGGAGACAAGCCTTGGTGAGAGAGGTAAAGAAGAACCCAAAGATCACTGTGGCTGAGCTCCAGAGATGCAGTCAGGAGATGGAGAAAGTTGTAGAAAGTCAACCATCACTGCAGCCCTCCACCAGTCAGGGCTTTATGGCAGAGTGGACCATTAAAAGCCAGTACAAGACTCGTGAAAGTCCTCATGGAGTTTGCTAAATGACACCTGAAGGACCCAGGGATGGTGAGAAATAAGATTCTCTGGTCTGAGATCAAGATCGAACTTTTTGGCCATAATTCTAAGCGTTATGTGTGGAGAAAACCAGGCACTGCTCATCACTTGTCCAATACAGTCCCCACAGTGAAGCATGGCAGTGGCAGCATCATGCTGTGAAGGTGTTTTTCAGCTGCAGGGACAGGATGACTGGTTGCAATCGAGGGAAGGATGAATGCAGCCAAGTACATGTATATCCTGGACCAGAACCTTCTCCAGAGTGATCAGGACCTCAGACTGGGCTGAAGGTTTACCTTCCAACATGACAGTGACCCTAAACACACAGCTAAAATAACAGAGGAGTGGCTTCACAGCAACGATGTGATTGTTCTTGAATGGCCCAGCCAGAGCCCTGACTTAAACCCAAATGAGCCTCTCTGGAGAGACCTAAAGATGGCTGTCCACCACCGTTCGCCATCCAACCTGACAGAACTGGAGAGGATCTGCAAGGAGGAATGACAGAGGATCCCCAAATGTAAGACACTTGTTGCACCTTTACCAAGAATATTCATGGCTGTACTAGCTCAAAAGGTTTTTCTACTAAGTATGGAGGGATTAGATACTCAGGACCAAGTGATGTTTCAGTTTGTCTTGTTTAATAAATCTGCATACATGTATAAAATGCAGTTTTTCTGTCAACATGGGGTGTTCTGTGTACATTAATGAGGAAATGTCTGCAATATAACAGAGTGAAACATTAACAGGAGTCTGAATACTCTGAGTACTCCGTACCCACTGTACTTGCTGATACTGAGTACTGATAAAAAAAAAGAATAAATATCATTACATTTTTTAAATGAGCATATAAACTGTTAATTTTTATCAGTCACAATAAACATAAACTAGATCCGCCCTCTTAATGTAACAATGTCACATTTTACCTTGAAACTTTCTCTGATGTTTGCAAAATTCACTCGGTTGGTAGTACATTTTAAAAACATCATTAATGCATAAGTAAAACGTCTAATTTTTGAAGAAGAAAAATTCAACTAAAATTAATAATAATAATAATAATAATACAGCTGTGCTGTTACGCCAAATGTTTCTTCAAATCTCAATGTTTCTGAAGTTAGATAACACCATCACCAGCACAGAGTACAGAAAACTCTATGTGCTCTTTAGATTACACCAATATCCAGCTATTTCCTCTGTTGTTGTTTACACACAAGTTGTTGACTGCTGGGTATGTTTGACATTGAGTTGTCCTGCTTAAAACGTGACTTGTTGCATACGTGACCCCCCTGAGCGAGGCAAAAGAAGAAATCCTATTTCTCTTTAGAGAATAAATGAGAATAACCAAAATAAGGAGCACACAGTGACCTCACTCCCATTACTTGTTTGGAAACAGTATAAGTAAAGCGGCTTTCACGTGCTCACTTTTGGCCGATGCGGTGCTCGCATTTAGTAAACAGATCCCTACATGGCGGACAACATGGATTCAGAAAGTAGCAGCAAGGACAAGGAAAAATCACCAGAAAATTCAACAAAAATGAGTAAACTTGTAGGAAAACTGCTACGCGCACAGCATCCGTGAAGCAGGAGCAGGATTTTATGTTTACTTGATGGAATATTTACATGTAATCCATCACAAAATGGCTTGGACTGGTGATAGTCGAGTGTTGTTATCGAGATATAGAATTGTAGAATATTCCCGACGCCTCTGCCTTTCACCCCACCAGCTGCAGACGTTCTCTTGATTAGAGATGCACGGAACAAGCTGAGAAACGTATTACACGTGAGGACGCCGTCGCTGACGTTACAGAAGAACATGTGGATGTGCTGCAGAGTGAAACCAGCAGCACAAAAGAAACTCCAAAGAATAAAGTCTGATCCAGATCAGGCCTACCAGCTCATGCTGGTCCTGTGCTTCTGAGCCTGTGTTCACGGAAAACGCCAGAAAGCACAGTTGGTGCAGGCTGAAACATCTGCTGATCGGTAGCACTCGCTGTCTCACACTCACACACACACACACACACACACACACACACACACACACACACACACACACACACACACGCACGCACGCACGCACGCACGCACACACACACACACACGCACGCACGCACACACACACACACACACATAGACAGAAATTTAAATGTGAGGAAAAACATCATCATTTTCCTTCATGAACTGAATTAGAATTTTTGAATTGAAGGCCAGGTGCATAAAGCTGCTGAGAAAAAGCAAGAGGATAACATTCTGTTGCTCATAAGGATCAAGAGTGTGTGTGTCTGGAGGTTTGGTCCCGCACACGCTGTTACAGACAGTGCACCAAATTCTTGTCAAGACCTACAACAACGGTAAGTTATGTGTTATTATATTTATCATTGTTATTGTTTTGATTGCATTTGTATTCATAAATTCCCTTGATGTATTTTATGAAGTCTCCTTTCTGACCAGATGTTGAATAGATGGTGAAAGGTCAAGCTGTACCTAAACTGACCATTGCTGGACGCTACACAACTATTGTATTATCTGTCTGGGTTTGTGTTTTCAGAAATGAGCCCAGCGTTGATGTCGGGTACCAGATCTTCTGCGAGAGGAGAGGAGAGAGGAGTTGAGAGCCAGGAGGTGCTGAGTTTGAACCAGCTGACAAAGTCCTTTTCAGATCTGGTAAGACAACATGAAGGTAGTGATGTTTCAAACCACAGGTGACTGTAACAAGTTCTGCTACAGACTGACAGTGTTTTTACACGGTTTTGCTTTTGTAAACCAGCGAGGCACTCCCGTCTGTCCTTACAGTAACTTTGCAGCCTGTTGGAGAGTATTAGAAAGTGTTAGGAAGTTAAAAATCTATAAAAATGAAAGGTCAATGTGAAAATATACCCTTATTTGAATCCTTATAACAAACTTTTACTGTATTTATATTTTTCAGACGAGACACATTGAAGAGGAGGTTGAGCTGGTGTCTCATGCCTCTGGCAAGCACAGAGCTGCTTATTGTGGAGACGTAGACAGAAACGCTGATAGACAGGCTGTTTGTTCTGTCAGACACCTCACAGGAGTTGGTAACAGAACAAGAAGCGTTGAATTCCCTAAGGTTTCCTCTACCTCTGGCTACAGCCTGTGTTCAGCGCTTATTGGGATTCAGGTTGTGACTCTGCAAGTGCTTTTTATGGGAAGGCCAAAAGAACGACATGTTCTGTTGCTTGTAACTGCATGACCAGCCAGCTGCTCAAAATGTAAATAAAACTAAATACAAAGCATTCTGTATGGCTTCATCAGCTTTTCACCCCCCCCCCCCCACCCTACAAACGATGCCCTGTATCAACATCTGGATGACTAGAAAGCCTGCCCCTGACAGTGTAATGCAGGTAGTCCACTGCAGTTGCAGGAAAGGCACACGTGAGACAGCAATGTGTTGCTGTACGTCCGCAGGACGGTCGTGCACATATTCATGTTGGTGCCAAAATGATGCAAATGATAAAAAACAACCATATCTAACTACAGCTCTGAGAGCAACAGTGATGAATGATCAATTGTACACTCAGTTATTGTAAATACGTAAAAATGTTTTGTGAGAATTCGTTAAAAAATCTTCTGTGAATCTTTGAGGAAATCGGCACAGAAGACTGGGTGATGCAGTAAATGCACACCATTAAAAAAAGTGTTTTCTGTGCATCTGTAAACCACGTTCATGCAATTATTGTAAAATATCTTTCTGTAAAAAAGTTGATGTTCTGATTTATTGATTTCGACATTTGTTTTGACATTTGTGGATAGACTGTATAAATGTTGCTCATGAAAAATACTATGTATTAAAGAGGCAATGTGTAGTTTTTACCACTGATCTCTGTAAATATCCATCAAAATGTTGTTGAAAATGAAGGAAATGGCCCAGTTCTTGAAAAATACTTACAGCTTTGTGGCATAACCATAAAATACATGGGAGCGGGTCTAACCCCCAAATTCCACTACCTCCGCTCCGCTCCGACACGAACGCCGGAGCAAAATCGGTCCCGTTGTAGTCAATCAGAGCAATTCCACTACTGCGGCCGTGCTCTGGCAGTGCGGCGCCGTGCGCTGCCCTCTGTTCCGGCGTCCGGCAAAAATAGAATCTATCCTATTTTTGCCGGACGCCGGAGCACCTCCGCAGTAAATGGACAGAAATCACAACGGCCCAACAGGAAAAGGAGCAAGCACAACTTCCGTTTTTCACAATAAATAGATAAACAAAAGGCGTTTTTTGTTTCATATGCACAGGTTTAACAACTTTTAACAACTATCAATGGCGGCTGAACTTTAAATGCACAAAAGTAAGCCATAAATACAGTTTCCACTATCAAAGTAGTCACACTTTGTTGATCCAAACACTGCTGATCTCAACACAAATGATGGGCAGATTGAACAGTTCATTTCGATGCTTCTCCCACACAACGGGTGTTTGGATCTAACTTCCGCATTTATTGCTCGGACTGTATCGCAAGATCTCGAAAATCCCGCGCATGCTTGTTTGCCCACCTCAGGTCTCCGCACCGGAGCGGAGCCGTTGTAGAGCGCGTACCAGTAAAAATTGAGTTCGGAAGCGAGCGGCTGCGGAAGGCGGGGGCGGACCGGAGCGGAGCAGAGCGAAGCGGAGGTAGTGGAATTTGGGGGTAAGGGTGTGTCCGAATCCACGGGAAGGATGCTTGTAAGAGCGCATTTTGAGGTCCATGACATCACAGCGCAGCGACAAGTACTGTCCGAATTCCAAGAATACTCATTCTCGCGTCCTCAAATGCGTCCTCGCTCCACCCACATTTCGAGGACAGGTCTGCTGTATCCTCACAGAACAAGGCTATCCCAGCATGCTTTGTGCGCCAGCTGTGGATTTTCAACAGGAAGAGAAAATGGGGAGAGCTACGAAGTTTTAAACGTAAGTTTGTTAAAAACTAGCTGTAGAAACCTAAAAAGCTTAAAACGGTTCAGTTTATAGACATTTTTCGTTTGTATATTTGTTTTTAAATTATATTTTAGGCAGAAATCAGCCAGAACGAGTTTGTTTCACGGGTCCCAGTTATTCCTGTGTGTGTGTGTGTGTGTGTGTGTGTGTGTGTGTGTGTGTGTGTGTGTGTGTGTGTGTGTGTGTGTGTTTGTGTGTGTGTGTGTGGTGAATTAAACTTGTCATTTGTTTTAAGGACGATGGAGCAAAGAAGCGTTTTTATTAAGCTTAGAGTTGAAGAGTGAAGCTGTTTACACACAACCACAGAAGTTCTTCTGTGAAAAGTAGTTTTACATTCAGGGATTTACACAGCTGACACGTTTTAATGAAGTAAAAAGTTTGTGTGAAGAATATAATTTTTATCTTCTCATGTGGATAAATGTAAAAATGTGTTTATTGCCTTTTTGTCACCCGTGGTCTCTGATTTTCTCTGTAGGACTGCAGGTGTCCAGGGTCAGGAGAGGCTTTTGGTCATCCTGGGAGAGAGGCCTTCTACTGTCATCATGCTAATGTTATTTAGCTGTTTGATATTTGAACACATTTATTAAAACAAATACTAACTGATAACTCTTTCTGATCATTGATTTTATCACCAGTTTTATTATTACAGATGTTTTTGAACATGTTACATGAACAGAAAATGAAAAGATGGTAAGGAGACAAGATTATTTATAATACGTTACACTTATTTACAGATCAAAACCAGTATGGACCAGTTTTGTATGGTTAAAGCAGGATTAACCTGAGTGACTCTTCCTGGATCATTTATTTAAACTGAGTGAGCAGGAAGTCTTTAACAGTGCAGCTGGATCTGCTGCAGGAGGATCCAGACGTGGATGGTGGGCTGGAGCAGACCCATGCCTGGATGTTTCTGGTCAGAAGAACATCATACAGGACGGTCTGCAGAGAGAGCTTTGGGACGCTTCCTCTCACTGTCCACTCCATCGTCCATCTACAGGGCCTGCTGGGCTGGCTCAGACGACGGCTGTTACATCTCTAAGCTGTATTCAGAAATATGAAATGAGGAGATGGTCCATGGATCCGCTGGTATAACAATTGTGACTCTTCAGCAAATAAAACCACAGTGTTGTTTTTAATAGAGGTTCTACATAAATGACTTGCCTGTTAACAGTAGTGGTGGTCTGCTGGTACCTCCTGCAGGACAGAGCACCACTGACCTCCTCCACACACATCTTCCTCACGCTCATCCTCCAGACCCACAACTTTACCAGCACAGAGGCAGATGTGCAGCACAGTGCATGCTGACCTGTAATAGATTAAATAAGAGTTTTTTTATTGAAAAATGTAAAACAAACCCATAACCTGCAGTACACTGGTTCTGTTCAGTTTAAAGAAAAGCAGCAGGGAAAACTACAGAGAATTTACATTTTTAAGACAGATCTAATCATTATTAGGCTTAAGTTGAATAAACAAACACACATTGAAAACACTTCAATGCTAGTTTATTTAAAAGCCTGTTTTTTAAAACTATTTTACCCTCATTTGATGCAAAATAAGAAGTTCTAAGGTCCAATTTACATTAGAAAACATCCTGCTGCATTCAACATTTATAATGCATTTGGTTTATATTAATTACCTACATGATAATACTCTGTAGAAATGTGTTGTGTACATTTAACAAGTTCAGTTTGTAGCTTAAAACATACATGAAACCATCTAAAGTTAACATGTAAGTCCTGAAAACTTCTAGAATAAACAAAATTACTTTACCTCAAAACGGTTGTGAACAAACGCTGCTGATGGACTTGAAGCTGCTGTAGCTCCTTAATATTCCTGCTCGATTTTTGCTAGCGTTAGCAGTTTTCACTTGCGTGTAGTTGCCGCCAGGCTGTGATGGGACCTACGGGTCACCGTAGAGGTGAAGGCTAGACTGTCCGAATTCAGAGCCGCTGACTTCCGGTTTTAGCGGTCTAGCAAGGACCGGCGAGGACCCGTACTCATAAGCATCCTACCCGTGGATTCGGACACACCCTAAGTCTCTGGGCGATATTAGAAGCCATGTTTCCTTCTATGGGAGCCCATGAGGACAAAAAGCATTTACTAAATTGTAACAAATGGTTACAAAACTCTCGCCATTCTTAAATGTTGTTGTTTTACACATTTACCTCTTCTCTTGTTGCCAGTGATGAAAGGGAGTCTGATGTTCTTGCTATTTGCTAAAGTTTGCATGCTTCTGGGCTTTTTGACCTAATGGGCATCCGTTGGTAAGGTCTTACTCCAACACAAACATACTGTTTGTGTGCAACGATTTAGGTATCTACTGCCCCCTATAGCCAGGAAAAATACACACTGTCACATTAATGCTTATCTTCATTTCATTCGGGGGGATGGCTTACAAAGTGATCTTTTAAGTTCTCAAATTGTAAAAACCTCAACTGAAGTATCTGAATATGATTGCAATTACATTCATTCATTACACTTTAGTAAGTAATGACATCATTTCATCCAAACAAACAGTCGTTACTTTAGAAAACCAAATGCTAGTTTAGTAAGATAGATTATGGCAAGGTAGAGCTGGAACCCGGGCTAAATAAAAGTATGTTTATATCTTCATAGAATATTGCTTATCGGTATTATCGTTATTGCTCTAATAATGTAATTTCACAATCTTACAATATAGATATTTTTCATGTTTGCTCTATTGTAAAAACATTATAGAGCAAACAACATGCAATATCATGTTTGTCCGTTGTTATTATTATCAGGCCTGAGCAGTGAAAGGGCTGCGAACGCCTCGTTATTATTCTGTTTATACAAATTAATATAACCGTAAAAACGTGAAACATTTCAGTTAGAATGTCAGATTACACTGTTCAAACATGATACATGCAGAGTAAAGCTTCTCGTTATCTCGCTCTAATGTTTCTTTGCACGTGCGACAGCTCCACGTTTCCATAAAAATCACTTTTTGCATGAATGTATATTTTTTAAGGTATTTAAATCATAACCACTGCTACTCTCTGACTCTGAGTTCACCGCCATGATGGATTTCTGTTTACTGAATGCGTGCACCACATTGGTCTAAACTAGCGATCACACGAGAGCCGCTTTACTACTTTCTCATTACGCTCAAAAGAAATTAGTCCCGAATTAAAACAATGATCGTAATAAAACTGCGGGACTTTCAGAGGAGAAACTTTACTTTAAACCAGTACGAATGTACTTTTCATGAAGCGAAGAGCAAGTAGCCATAAGAGGTCAGAATGAGATGAAACGAAAACGAGGTTCACCTCACGGCCTATTCGCCATCTCTGCCGTAAGAGTGTATAAATCATCAGTTTAACCGGTGCTGGCATTATCCTGGCACACAGTAACATCTGAGTAATATCCAGTATGTGTTTAATATTTGTGCAGTACTGCATGTACTTTAGTAAATCTGTGTCTCGTATTCTGTCCTTCATTTACTATAGAAACTAGCGATGGGTACCGAATTCGGTACTTTTTAAGGTACAGACCGAATTCCATAGTACCGACTGAGCACCGATTCACGTCATTTGAAACGGTGCCTCGTTTCGGTACCCGTCCTTCATAACGAGAACTTGCCTGGACAGCTGCGCATGCGCAAGAGCGTTACGTCTGTCGCTGCGAGCCAGTTGTAAACAGAGCAGCATGGTAGAAAGAACGCACGCTAAAGCTTGGGTCCACTTCACTAAATGTGATGGGTAACTGGGTGATGATGAAACCAGCGACAACGATCTAAGTGAGACATCCTCATCTTAATCTGCTCCGGTAGATAAATAAAATGTTTAAGATAACGTTAGCTTGATTTGTTAGCTTCCATCACTAATGGTGCGTTCGCTTTCTCCTCGGAACTCCGAAATTCCGACTAGAAGAACATGAACGCTTTCTAAAGTTTGGCTTCACTTTACTAAATGCGACGGGTGATTGGGTGAAGATGAAACCAGCGACAATGATTTAAGTGTGAGGCATCATCGTTTTAATCTGCTCCAGCAGCTAAATAAACGGTTTAAGATAACGTTAGCTTGATATGTTAGGTTCCATTGCCACCATTGTTATCAGCTAATGGTGCGTTCGCTTTCTCCTCGGAAATTCTAACTTCCCAGTAGGAAAAATCAAATGAAAAAGGACGGCAAAAGGAATGAAGATACACAGTAAATTTAGTTCACAGTAAAGATGTTTGCTTCAGTTTAATTTTCAGCTTATAAAACTACAAGGACGATGTTAAAATACAAATAGTTGTATGTTACTTATCGTGATATTTATCAAATATGGTTATATATTGAGAAAAATATATATTTAATTATAAAAGAGAATTAAAATATTAAACACTAAAAAGTATCTAAAATTGGTACCGTTAAGTACCGGTATCGATTCCTAGGTACCGGGTATTAGTACTGAATGGATTCAAATGTCAAAGGTACCCAGAAACAACTTTAGAGAAAGGTCTAGAAAGACGAAAGCGGAACGCTTTGTTGGGACCTGCACTTGGGTCAGTCTCAGAACTGTGAGAGGATCCTCTGGAAGACCAGGGCTGCTTTGAGTAGAGTTTTGACCTTTCAGAGCAGAAGCATTAGCATGCTGTTTTGGTGGTACCGCGTCAAGCAGGCTCGTCCTACCAAGTGTTGAAATAAAATGTCAGATGAATGCATTTCATAAAATATGAACCAACACTTTCACACTGTGTCACACCCAATTCAACACCCTGGCCTTGACTTTCCAAGTGTTGTGTGTGTGAACGGTGCTTGGGGAGTTCAGGGGATTGCAGCAATGTCGACTTGTGCATGACACAGTGGAGATTATGGTTTAGAACAACAACTTATGTATCCTGTAATTGTAAACAATCCAACAAGAGGATCAATGAGCCTCTGCGGCTAGTCAGAACAGAGACAAGCACAGCTACCCAGCAGCTCTGCACCCAAAAGGAGTTAGATTCACGCTCTACTAAGCAATTTTTCCCATCTTTCGGTGTCAGGATGAAAGGGCCGTGGGGGTGGGAGTCATCCGTAAAACACGGAGCGCTCATATTTCCGCATTTACATCAGAGAAATTGGGACAATGTCAGAAAGATGAGCTGTGCAGTTACCACTCACAACTGACTCACACAGGCCTTGACAAAACCTATTTGATGCTTGTTAGCAAATGGATCTGTCAGCATCCACGGCCGGACCGTTCTCCTCTTGTTGGCTGGTGGGAAATGAGGAGAGAAATGTAAGAAGATTAATTCTTAAACTCCTGTGAAGGAAGAGGACGCAGCCTCAATGGCTGTGATGTTGTCTCATTGAAATGCTTTACAGAGAGATGGCGTTTAGTGAGACAGCAGCACTCAGACCCAAGCCACCTCCTTGTGCCAGGGGGGCCTCCTCTTCCCAGGATCTGAGGAGAACTTTACTTACTGGTAATTCGGTATGATAGACAATAAGCCAGATTAATTCTGTTATCAAAGAGCCATAAAGCCTGGCTGACTGATTTGGCTAGGATCTGTGGAAATGGAGCAAAGCAGCAGAGCAAAGGCCTGGTTCTGGTCCATCACTGACACAGGTGATCCCTGTAGAAGTGAAAAGATCAAGTGTGAAATCTCTCTGGACGTACCAATGATCTGATGTGATCAGACCCAATTCCTCAGGTTTATGGAGTCTTGGTGTAAATGTTGGGTCAAAGGAAGACCACAGTACTGCGATGTTTAAAGCTGCATACTTTCCAAAGGATACTGCAGAGAGTGCACCATGGGGCCGTTAGAGGAACTGCTATCAGCATAACAAGCTTCCTGGGATGTTCAGACACATTTAGTAATATTTACCTAATTTTTCACCTCTTTATTTTTTATTATTTGCTCTAAACCTCAAACTTATATAACAGAAAAAACTGTGTCGGGGGAAGCGCTGGAAAGAGAGGTCGATGATCATTGGCGGGGGACATCTCCCCCCCCACTTTTTCCAAAGTCAAGTTTTGACCCCTGCACGTTTTACCATCCAAAAACATTATATTACGCTATGTTAAACTGACTCTGGTTGAGCTCATGGTTGTCCTTAGCCTGGCAACTGCTCCAGTGACAGCTCTCGGTCATGGGCCAGGTTCTGCCACTGTCTTTCAAATGATCTCCATGGTCTTTCATGTTCACCACAACAGACGCTGGTAAACGAGGCAGTCCGCTGTTGAAGAAGGCAAAAATACATCTTTTTCTAAAGAAAGGACTTACATCCATCATCTGCTCCTAATTCTAGTTCAAGTCCAAAAGCCATTTTAAATTGTTCTACTCCGTAGCATCATCCCACCCACCAGGCAAATGGAGGGCCCTGATTGGCCCACAAAGCTATGATTGTCTGACCACTGTGGACCAATCACACCGCTCCATCATTTTGAAACCCATAGAGAGCAGTGATGGGCCAGCGAGAATGCTATGGGCTTGCAGAGGTTCCAATTGAGCGTTCATAGACCAACATTTTCAAAGCAAGGGTTTGATCTTGTTCTCTAGGCTAGATTAAAATAAATCTGAATGAGTCTCCTGTTAGTCCAATAAATTCCCTGGGCATTTTGATCAAACTTTTCTTTTCACATCTCCAGTTTTAATATCCTTGACACACCAGATTACTAAAATGGCTTTTTGTAGTGGGTAGGAGCGTTCTGGTCTGCTCGCAAAGACGTCAGGACTGCTCCGATCATAGATCCAGACTTTCAAACACGTTGTCTAGGCTTGATCCAATTTGTAGAGACAAAGAAATTGGTTGCCTGTTAAATGTGATGTTTAACCAATCAGAAGGTGACGTGATAGAATAGAATAGATTGTACTTCATTATTCCCACAGTGGGGAAATACACTTGCTACAGCAGCACACATGAAAAGGAAGAAGAAAAATAATAACAAGACTACAGGTAGACACACAAAGGCAGTAAACTACTATTGTAACCTTAAACCACTAAAAACTACAAATAAAAAAGAAACTTGGGTTCCAGACCTATGCAGAATAAGACATACTAATGTACATCCAAGCATCGAACACATACTGAGTATTGCATTAGTGTCATTGTGTACCAGGATAATGCCAGTACAGCTTAAACTGAGGAGTTTTACACCCTTACTGCAGAGGGGATGAATGACCTATGATAGCGTTCTGTTTTACATTTGGGATGTCCCAGTCTGCCTCAGAAGGAGCTGTCCATGGTCTCCACATTGGAATGGAGTGAGTGGGAGAGGTTATCCAAGATGGAGCATCTTCCCCAGCATCCTCCTTTCACATGTCTCTTCAACTGAATCAAGTTGGAAGCCCAGAGCTGAGCTAGCTTGATGGAAGCACACTGCATGCTCCTCCTCCACCATGTTTTTTTACTTCAAAGTCATGTTTGATCAATCAGGATTTCCCGTTTAAGCTGGGATAGTTTATGTGTGAAAGCAGTTTATATCCATGGCTTATTTAATTATCACATGCGGCCTTTTAAAATCCTTTAATTTTGTTGAATAAATATTACAGAATATGTACCATTGTGTGCTGAAGGTGATTCTCCTTAAAGGTTTCCGAAACAGAAACAAATCCTGCTGTGATTAATGCAACTTACTCAAGATTTTTAAATTCATCTCATCATGCTCACTTCTCAGGAGACATTTTTTTCCACAGCATTTTCTGAAGACCAATTAGTGCTTCAGAATTTATTATCCACATTTTTCCTATGTCCTATCAGGCTTTGCATGAAAGATGGTAGCAACTTCCAGTCCGCGTTAGTTTACATTGAGACAATGCGATACCTACCATACCATACCGTACCAACTTTATTTGTATAGCACAATTTAAGACACAGCGTGAGAGCTGACCAAAGTGGTGAACAGGTAGGGTCAATTAAAACAAAGAAAAAAGCAATAAGAAGGTAAAACACAGCAATAAAAACTATAAGATCATAATATGATAACATGAATCACTGTCTAAAAGCCAAGTCATAAAAGTAGGTTTTTAAACGAGATTTAAAAACAGGCCGATAGGATGCCAGCCTAACTGTAATGGACAATGAGTTCCAAAGCATGAGGGCAGCATGGACAAACGCACGTTCACCTCGTGATTGCAGGACACCCGAGGAGTGCAAACCAGTAGACGGTCAGCTGACCTCAACATACGAGTAGGTACATAGGGAGTCACCAGGTCGGAGAGATAAGGAGGAGCTAAGTCATGTGGGGCTTTAAAAACAAACATCAATATCTTAAAACACACACGAAATGTGATGGGGAGCCAGTGAAGATGTTCTAGGACTGGTGTAATATGGATATGTCAGCTTGTGTTTGTTAAAAACCTAGCAGCAGCATTTTGGACAACCTGCAACCAGTTCAGGGCAGAGACAGGAGTTCCAACTAATAGTGCATTAGGGTAGTCCAAGAGAGAAGTGACAAAAGCGTGCATGACTGATTCCAATTGCTTCCGCTTTGAGATCGGTCTTAAACGAGTTAGGTGGCGTAACTGATAAACACAAGACCTCACCACTGAGTTGATCTGAGGAGTCATCGAGAGGTTGGCTTCCACTTTTACCCCACGGCTTTTTACATACCGCTTAGGGTTTAAACTATCAAAAGTGGAATGAGAGCCAGAGGGATTGCAGGTATCAAAGACAATGGACTCAGTCTAAATCATTCAACCTGAGCGAATTGGCCGCTAGCCAGCCCTTTACGTCTGCCAGGCATGCCGAGAGACAAGAGTCCACATTTCCATTTTTTAGTGCCACATATATTTGACAATCGTCAGCATAGATGTGATAATTAAGACTGTGCCGATTTAGGATTTTGCCCAGTGGTAGCAGGTAAAGAGTGAAAAGAAGAGGCCTCAGAAAAGAGCCCTGCGGTACATGCCAAGGCAGAGGAAGAGTGGAGGAGGAGAAATCGCCAAGCTGAACAGTAATGGATCTGTTGGATAAATAGGAGCAAAATCATTCAAGTGCAACCCCCTTTACCCCAGCCCAAGACTCAAGACTGTCCAACAGAATATGGTGGTCCCATGGGCGTCGCACCCGTGGGTGATGTGGGGGTTTCAACACCCACACTTTTCTTATTGAGATCGTTCAACACCCACACTTTTCCAGCAGTTTTGCTCACCTCCACACCAGTCTGGTTTCTCTACTTTGCACTCACTCTGTTTGCCTCATCTCCTTCTTCCCCTCCCTCTCCTATTTCTCCTTGAAACCAGACATCGGCTGTCGGGTTTCAAGGATGAACAGGAAAGAGAGGGAGGGAGGGAAGAGCTCGAACATTTTCATTGTTTTACATCTTGACATTAGCTGTGCAAAATCTGAGTTTGATAAAGTGAAGAACAACAATTTTCAGAGGTTTATAACAGGCGCGGCGCCAGGTTTTCATTTTTGGGCGGGCCACAGTAATTTTGGACGGGCCTTGATAAGCAGTGGCTTGAGTGAAGCAGGCAGGTTGCGCTAGAAAAATTTGTTTAAAAAGACGTCATAAATGTTTTCCCCCGTCATTTTTATTTCTAAAATATAAAGTAAAAAATCCCAATTTTTTTCCATTCTTTTTTCATTAATATTTAGTCTACACCCGTGCGTTAAGTGGACACACCGGTAGTTTTTACGGTTATTCATGGGGCAAAATCTCCGACATAAAAAAAAAATCCATCTTAGTAAAAGCAAAGCACCCGCCCACCTCTACAAATGCGTAAAATATGCATCACAGCCGCTAGGCGCACCGCACGCACCGTCAGCTACGTCAGCCCAGACAAGAGCAGAGCAATTAGAGAAAGAATAGAGGATAATTCTGTCTGGATGTGGATGGAGATTACATTTTACAGCAGCCTGATCATCATTTAAATACGTAAACCATCACCTGGCTTCTAGTCCACGCTATCAGCATTATTTTAATTGGTGTGTGAGCGTGTGTGTGTGTGTGTGTGTGTGTGTGTGTGTGTGTGTGTGTGTGTATGTGTGTGTGTGTGTGTTTTCCACTTTAAACACTGGTCTAACCAACCAGACCAGCGTGTCCAGTAACATATTAATATTACAATTAAACAGTTTCACTTCATGTAGACTAGGAACATTTCACCTGCCGTGGCCTGACCGCTTCTGCTCCACATAAACTTTGTGCGTGATCAAATGTCTCTACAGGTGCTTTCTGAGCTGAAGAGGCTATTCTGCCTCAGACTGGATGCGTCATGCGTCTCCATGTTAGAGATGGGAACAAGCGCTATTCAGCCAAAGTTTCATAATCAGAACATTTTTCCAAGTGACACATCCCTCAGAGAGACAGGCTTTCCAGACCGCTTCAGTGGGAGGAAATCTTCCCGCATGCACCGTGGTTCTGCACTGCACTGCGAACCCCTCTACAGATCTTCAGCTCACTGTCCACCATGTGTGCTGCGAGCTGCGCTGAGCACAGTGTCCAGTATAAAGCTCTGATGTTCTGATGGGAATCATTTCTTGATTGATTCAGTCCCCTCCGCGATGCACGTAACGATTAAATTGTCAGCTCATCTGTGTGCGTCGGGGTAACAACCAGCATTCTTGAGTTTATCCGTCAAAATAAACAGTCAAATGGAAATATCTGTGAGCTGCCATTTAACTGTTTTGCCTTCTTGTGAAGATTGTTGCAAAGAGAAACAATTAAACTTGATTAACCCCAGAGCCACGCGCACTGCGCTGTACTCCGTGACTGTAACAGAGGGGGGGAAACGATTTAATCGGATCCTTTTCTTTTCAACATGGTTTAATGTAAAGTTTCATTCAGTAAAAACTTTAGTTACACCAATCTAACGAGACAGAGCCTGGATTTGTATTCTGATCAGTTTAAACATTTTCAATACGGAGACATGCGTGATGCGTCTAAAATCCGCACCTGCTCAGCCATTGTGGAAATTAAACTAACAAGATGAATAACATTAAATTATTTTAGGCACAGACAACATCCCCCACACTTTTGAAAAGCTTGCAACGCGACTGGGTGGTCCACAGTATCAAAAGCTGCTGAAAGGTCGAGCAAGAGCAGTAATGCCGACCAGGGGTGTCAAACTCATTTTAGCTCAGGGGCAACATTGAGGAAAATCTAGTCCCAAGTGGGTCGGACCGGTAAATTAAAAACAACTTTAGATTGTTTTCTTTGGTTGAATACAATCAATATAAAACAAAGCTGGAGCCTGAGGACAGTGTATCCAAAATAGTACAAGTACAACATCACTATTAATAAAACACCTAAAGTGTACTTGAAACTTTGAAAAAATAAAAAAAATTAAATTCCTCAGTGATTCAAAGAGCTTACAGATCACATGGCTAAATCAGTTTCATGCAGCACTTTAAGTTAATTTGACTCATTTTACTTTACATCTTTTAACTTTCACCAGAGCATCAATATCAGGAGTCACATCCTGAGTGGCAGTCAACTTCAGGATGTGATTCAAGTTCTTGTGTGTGAGCCTTGAGCGCAGCTTTGTTTTATTTATACTCATTACAGAGAAAACTTGCTCACACAGATAAGTGGTTCCAACCTCTGCAAGTCTATTATTTCAAGTTGGATGCTGGCGGGGAGATGAGAGGGATTCACGGTGAATGGGGAGCAAAAAATTTGGAAGTCCTTTTGAAGTTCACCAAAAATCTGAAAGCGTAGCTCAAACTCCCTCAACAGTCCCGCTATTTTATCTTTGAACCGCTACATGTTAGGACGCACACACTTTTTTCAGTGTGGACTCTCCGGGGATTATTTTGAGCTGAGAGGTGCAGAGCTCTGATCGTTGACGTGCTCCAGACAGATGCGTCCTGAGCACGGCCACAGTAACATTCTCAAAGTGTCGCCACCGCAAAAACAAATTTAACACACGATCGTTCATGCCGGCTCATTTCCTTTTATGTTTTCTGTCTTTCATTTGTGCCCGATGCGTTTCGCTGCTGTGGAGCGGCGCGCACTCCGCTGTTTTTGCGGTCGGTAGATCTTTTAGAACTGCAGTTCAAAGGTAACTCATAAGGTGAATATATATGAACCCAGGTAGCAGTTTTTCTTTAGGATTGAGATGAGATGCAGGAAGATAATAAACAGGCAGGACAGAAAAAGAGTCAAATAAAAACAAGTTAGTTTTTGTACCTGCTGGTTGCAACAAACAGACACCATTGAAGGTAATCAGAAGTGAGGAACAGAAAATTAAATAATTATTTTAATGTTTTGAGCAGCAGGAACTCTGAGAGGCTGCAGGCGCATCAGTGAGTTTGCAGCCGCTGCGCAGGGGGAGGGGGGGAGGGCTGAAGCAGGGGGAGGGGGAGGGGAGAGGGCTGAAGCAGGGGGAGGGCTGAAGAAACAAACTACCGTTGTTAAAAGAGACGTGTGTTAACTTAGAAAATGTTTAATTTAAACAACTCGCTTGCTTAACACAATGCCTATTCCACCATCTAGTGGATGTATTGGGAACAGCAGTTTTTTATAGAAAATTTTGAGTTTATTTTCACTCTGCATCGTAAAGTATGAAAATAAAGTTTACACAACCATCTCGGGGGCCAGAGTTAATCCGTTTGCGGGCCAGATTCGGCCCGCGGGCCGCATATTTGACACCCTGCCTTAGACCTATATGGGCTTTTAAAGACAGAACATGTTTAAACACCAGCTGTTACAGTTCAAATGGGACCCTGCCTGCTGCACCAGAATCTGGCCAAAGCTATTTTTAGCATTTTAGCTACTTAGCTAGTAACAAGGCTGGTCGAGTTTGTTGAAAGAGGTGATACTTAGAAGCAGACGTAGAGCCGACTCACCTAGCCTGGGTTTTAGTTTTAGTTTCCACATCAAACTGCAGGATGGCACTTTTAAGTTAACAGCAGTTTAAATGTACTGTGTCCTTGTGAGAATGCTGTCAAATTGCTTTACTACAGTTTAAATAAACCGATACTAGCAACAAAACCTCACCAGGTAAACCAAAGGGTATGTGCTAGTTCCGGTATCTCACTGGGTTGCTACCATCATCGTTTCTCCATAAAAAACATAAAAAATTAAGGTGGATGCCAATATTGAATGACCGCCCCACCACACACACACACCACCACCACCACCAGCTCAATCACCTTATTAACTGGGTCTATTTTTCCTGTCATCATAAAAAGCACAGCTATCTTCTAACGTATTCTTGTTCCTTGACAGGAGTCTACACCTTTGGCCTCTTCACTGTCGACATCTTTGTCAACGCAGGGCAGGTGGTGACAGGAAACCTAGCACCCTACTTTCTGACCGTGTGTAAACCAAACTACACTGCGCTGGGCTGCCAACAGGCCCTACGCTACATCAGCCACCAGGAAGCTTGCACAGGAAACCAGGATGACATCCTGCGGGCCCGCAAGACCTTCCCCTCCAAGGAGGCAGCTCTCAGTGTCTATGCTGCTCTCTACCTGGCTGTGAGTTTATTTACCTACACCCTACATATTTTTGGTCCAGTGCATAATACGTTGGTTCGTTATATTTAAGTGCAGTGGTCTCTAGAAGGTTTGAGTGCCTTGTAAGTCGTACTCTGGGGAAGAAAAGCCCAGAAGCACCTGAATCAGCACAGAGAATTCAGCTGGAGGACAAAGTACCGTAGCTTCACACGGCAGGACTTACGAGTCTGATATTTGGTCACCTTGCCTCTGATTGGCTAACAGCAACACAATTCTACCACTGACTCCATTTGCTTTGCAGCATTGATGTTTCACCTACAAATAACACAGTGGAGGAGTTCTGCTATGTAGTGTATTTGCTAATGCTAATGGTTAGTTTCTGCTAGCCGAGATGGTCTCTGCTGTTTCCTGGATGCTAGGCGAACAACAGCCTTCCCCATCGTGAGTCTGGGTGAGTGAGTGCTTGCTGGTTTCAGTCATCTAACGGCTGGGACTACTCACTTGAAGAGATCAACTAGAGGAGCTGAGGTAGTTAACATAAACAGCTTGTTCTCCAGCATCTAAGGTGTACTCTCAGTGGCAGGGCTGAGACAGAACAATAATGGAGAGGCATCTTGCAGAAAGCGCCCATCACACACCCAGAACACCCAGAACAAAACATGTAGAGTTAGTGGCAGACATCCAAGAACGAGTCCCATGTACAAAAACTTGGATTACACCAGATCCTGACATTATCCACACCTCCTGACTCCAGAAGGTGACAGATAAACACCTGCAGCACAGATGAACCAGTGACTTATTGAAAGACGCCCCTCAGAGTGGATGACCCAAAGCTGGACAATCAGAAAGAGCCAATCACATGCGTCTATACAACATGGAACCTCCTCTCAACCATCATGATACTTACCCAAATCACGAGTTAAAGTTTGGGGTCTAACCCTTAACATCTAAAGTTCAGTCTAAATGGTCACCCTTCATGGACTTTCAGGTCTTCTGTTGACTTGAGGAAATCAATAATTGGAATTTTTTTAAGCAGCTGCTTTTATTCTGTGTTTAAAGACGACGACTCGTGGCAGGTGGTCGAGGATTTAAGTGCCTGTCTCAAAACTGCAGGGTTGTGGGATCGAGTCCCGCCCAGTCTGATGCTGTCGTTATGTTCTTGAGCAAGACACTCAACCCACCTTGACAGCTGGTGGTGGTTAGAGGTACGGATGGCGCCTGTGCTCGGCAGCCTCGCTTCTGTCAGTGACCCCCAGGGTCGCTGTGGCTATGTTGCAGCTGACAACAGAATGTGTGTGTGTGTGTGTGTGTGTGTGTGTGTGTGTGTGTGTGTGTGTGTGTGTGTGTGTGTGTGTGTGTGTGTTGTAAAGTGCTTTGGGGGGTTGTAGAACCCTAGACAGCACTATACAAATACAGGTTATCTACCATTGAAAGTCCTACTGTCACATCAGGTCTTGGTTCCTCCTGGTTTGAGGTTTTCCTGTATGAGCCATAAATGACTCTGGGCGTGATGGGGGAGCAGGTTGCTTCTGTTATCTAGGTCATTTAGTGTGGCTATTGAATGTGCATACAGTTCACACACACACACACACACACACACACACACACACACACACACACACACAGACACACACACACACACACACACACACACACACACACACACACACACACACACACACACACACACACACACACACACACACACACACAGCTCTGAGGAGACAAAGATCACTCCTTGTGGTCATTTTCCAATCAGTGTTTGGTTTTATGGGTCAAACAAGCTCTGAGCTGCTGATGTTGCTTGTTTCTGATGACCAGAAAACATTTTAAATATGGCTGAGGAACTGCATTTTGATTCTGCTTCTGCTGGTCAGGGTTAGCAGTCACTGGGACTCGGAGAGTAACATGTATGTTTTGTTGCATCTGTGTTTTACACACTTCTGTCTGAACTCTTTCATATGTATCAAAAAGATTTCCTGACTTCAGAGGTCTTTATAGTATCTGCTCCTGGAGAAGGTTTCTACATATTCAGCAAATACTTGTGGTGGTCCTAAACTCTGAGGTAAAAGCTTATCCACAGAACAAAGGTGCAGTAATCAGAAACCCAAGCAGTCACACTTTATTAGAGTGAATACACACTGAGCTGATTCTGAAACAACAAATGTGTCTCATTAATAACAGATCTGGCCTTGATTCAGAGCCAGTGGAGTAAAATGGATGCGCAGAAAGGAGGTGGAGGAGGGGCCGAGTCTTTGTTGTTGGCTCTGATCTCATGTTGAGGCTGCAGAATGCCTCCGAGGACCTAAATGTGTTCTTCACTTGAGTGTAAAATCTCCTCCAAAGCCAGATCAAATGTAGCTCATTTTCTTTCCAATTAATTAATTCCTTCACTTGTTATTTTTCAGTAAATCCTGCTCTTCCTCCCTTAGCTCATGGTGCAGAAATATGCTGTGTGTCTATTTATAGTTTTCTTTTATCAGTGAATCTGTATTTTTATATTGCTGTTCTCCAGAACACGGCTGCTGTAGTAACAGCCCATGATTAACATGTGTTCCTGACTCCTGACAGAACCAGAACCACTGGAAGCCTATTGGGCTTTTATAAGCGAGAACAACAGCTGATTTTCTCTTGGCACAAGTCATAAAGATCACATTTTTAATCTAACCCAGTAGTTTGGTTCTTGTTGCCATGGTTACAAGGTTAGGATCAGCAAAGTAGAGGAAGTTTTTACAGATTGTATTGTAGTAAATAAAGGACCAAACATCTGACTGAGTTTCTGTTACACAAAATGATTTTTCTTCTTTTTTTCTACTTCTGATAAGAATCCGTGTAATTCTGCAATCCTGTCCACTTTATTAGGTCCACCTCACTAGAAACTGGTCGAACCCCTTTCTACTTTTAGAGTCTCTTTAATTCTTGTTTTCGTGGATCTAACTGTAATGGAGACCAGGAGATGGGACCGGGAGATGGAGAAAGAATCAGCACGCCAGGACCAAAGATGGAAGAGTATGCAACATCAGTTTCAGCAACTCCAGACCCAAGTGAGGAACTGGAGAGTAACAGCAGCATGATGGTGACAACATGGGGAACCTTCATGGCTATGATGAGGAAGGAGACCACCCTGACGAAGGACCAAGCCAGGTGATGTTCCAGCCACCAGCGACCCAGAGGGATCTGAAGCTGCTTCCGCTAACCTCTGATGATGACATTGAGCACTTTCTAACAACTTTTCAAAGGATGGCTCAGGTCTGCCACTGGCCTCGAGAGGAGTGGGCTGTCCGACTGGTTCCTCTACGTACCGGGAAAGCACGGAGTGCGTACGTTCTGATGGACATTGCTGATTCTCACAGATACGACAAGGTTAAAGATGCCATTCTCACCAAATGTGAAATAACCGCCGACACCTACAGGAGGAGGTTTCGATCCCTGGACATTCATCAGGGTGAGACACCAAAGAACTATATGTTCGACTCAAGGACTTGTTTTACAAGTGGGTCAAACCAGAGCAGTCCACAGTGAAGGATGTTTCAGAACTGATGATCATGGAGCAGTTTTTGAGGATGGTGAATCCTGATTTGGAAGTGTGGATCCGAGAACGAGCCCCAGAGTCTGCATAAAAAGTGGCAAGTTTGGCTGAGGTCTTTCTATCAGCGAGGACGGGTGCCAGAAGAACCAACTTTGGGCGTAACAACTTCTTCCTGCAGAGAAGTTAAGTCTGATGGGGTTGAAAGGGGTGGTGGTGCAGCTCAGGCTAGGAATTATTCAAGTAACAGATCATTTCCTGTAGCTAAACCAAATCCGGCTAAACGAGTATTTTCATTGTCAAAGCAAGATGTGAGGTGTTTTCAATGTAACAGGATAGGTCATACACAGTATACATGTCCTGCCACTACACAGAGTAAACCCTCCCTTTTGTGTTCAGTCCCAAGACCAACTTCTCCATCCCTTGTTCATGAACCTGCCCGAACAGTACCTGTGCTAGTAAATGGTCAGCGTGAAGTAGCTTTATTAGACACGGGAAGCTTTAAGTCCATGGTCCTTTCCAGTTTGGTGCCAAGAGAGTTGTGGGGTGATGCTAAAACAAAAATAAGTTGCATTCATGGTGATGAGATGGAGTATCTGGTAGCAGAGGTTAACTTGACTATAGGAGGTCAAACATTTTTATTACCGGTGGCATTAGCTCCAAGGCTGCCTTATGCTGTCATTTTGGGTCTAGATGTTCCCACTCTGCCTGACTTGGTGTCCAGTATAGTTTCTGATCTGACTTTTGCAGATGGTCAGGAAGCTGCAGGGTTACAAAAAGTAGTCTCCATGGCTAATCCGGAACCTCCTGCTCCCCTGTGTAGTCTGGTTACTACTAGAGCACAGAAAGCACAAAACCCAACTTCAGGACTTGCCATTCTATGATGTTGAATTGGAAGCAGGTTCAGTAAAGCCAGCAAAATCTAGAGCTCAAAGGAGAAAGGAAAAGTTTTTAGCGTCACCCAAACCAGACGTGGAAGAACGGAGTAAGCCCTGCTCTTCACTTGACTTTGACATTCCTTCTGATATATCTGCACATCAGAGGTCAGACCCAACATTAAAACCATGGTTTGATAAAGTAACAGAGGGGGAGGGACAGACACATGGCAAAGTAGACATTTTGGAAGAGGCAACTTATGCTGTGAGGAAAGGTGTCCTTTATCAGATTAAAGGTAAAACGGAATCCATTGCTTTACCACAGCAGCTGAGACAAAAAGTGATGGAAATTGGTCATTCTGTCCCTTGGGCTGGGCATCTTGGATTTCAGAAATCCCTCCACAGAGTAGCAAGTCGGTTTGTGTGGCCAGGCATGTACACTCAGGTTCAACAGTTCTGTTCTTCATGCCACACATGTCAGTTGACATCTAACAGAGGTGTTAACCGAGCCCATCCACAGCCTTTACCAATTATAGAAACACCTTTTCACACAATAGGAATGGATGTGGTAGGTCCATTAGAGAAGAGTTCCTCTGGCAACTGTAACATTCTAGTGATTTGTGATTATGCTACAAGATACCCTGAAGCTTTTCCGTTAAGATCTGTGAAGGCTAAACAAGTAGCTAATTGCTTACTGCAACTGTTTTCACGTGTAGGCATTCCTAATGAAGTCCTTACCGACTGTGGGACTAACTTTCTGTCAAAACTGTTAAAGCAGATTTATCAGCTGTTAGGTGTAAAGGGTATAAAAACCACCCCATACCACCCCCAGTCAGACGGACTGGTTGAACGTTTTAACCAAACGCTGAAAAATATGCTACGCAAGTTTGTTTCAGAGACTGGTGCAGATTGGGACAAATGGCTGCCCTATATGCTCTTTGCATATTGTGAAGTTCCACAAGCCTCAACGGGATTCTCCCCATTCGAACTGTTATATGGACGACAGGTGAGGGGGCCTCTAGATCTTCTAAAGGAGCAATGGGAGAGCCCAAGCCCATCTGGAGAGAATGTAGTCTCCTATGTGATAAAAATGAGGGAGAAACTTGAACAAATGGCTGTGCTGGCGCAACAAAACATGAAAATAGCTCAAACCAAGCAGAAGGCCTGGTATGACAAAAATGCCAGAGAGGAGTTTTCATCCTGGACAGCAAGTGTTGTTACTGCTTCCCACCACTGACAGTAAGCTTCTTGCTAAATGGCAGGGACCATATAAGATCACAAGATGTATTGGGAAGCTTAATTATGAACAGTTTTTGCCTGAAAGGAAGAAAAAACATCAAACCTTCCATGTGAATCTTCTGAAGCAGTACCACAGTGCACAGCCCCAGTCTGCCATGTCATCTGCTTCACAGCCATCTCAACCGGAGCCATTGGAACAGGAGAAGCCCACAGAGACAGTGTTGCCTCAACTCTTTGTGTGTGTGTGGTGGAAGATGACGAGGAAGGTGAGCTATTCTTCCCTGCCAGTGCTTCGGAACCAGCTTCACTTCTCCTCTCTTATCTCCAGCCAGCTCAGCAAGAGGGTTTAAAGCCTCTACTGGATCCAGAGTTGTTTCAGGAAAAGCCTGGCTTCACCAATCTGATTCAACACAAGGTTCACCTCAGAGATGATGCAGCGCCCCGTAGGAAGTTCTATAGGACCCCAGAGCGTCTTGTCCCACAACTCAAGAAGGAAATTGAGTTCATGTTGCAGCTGGGGATTATCGAGCCTTCAATGAGTGAATGGTGCAGTCCAGTGGTGCTAGTGCCCAAGAAAGATGGCACTTTGAGATTTTGCATTGATTTCAGGTATCTTAAAGCTGTCTCTAAATTTGATCCCTATCCAATGCCTCGCATCGATTAACTTTTGGAGAGAGTCGGGAGATGCAATTTCATCACAACCTTGCATCTGCATGGAGGCATATTCTATATTCTGAGCTGTTCATATTTATGCCTTGCAAAATTGAGTCTTGTCATACCATTTGTGCCAGCGGTTCAATAAAAAGGTTAAACAGGCTCGGACTAACCGGGCAGCCCTGGCGACATCCTCGTCTTAAATGTATGGGTTTAGATAAACTTCCATTTACTTTGATTCTTGCTATAGGATTTGTGTACAAAGTTTTAATAGTGTTAATAAAATCCTGATGATAGCCCAACCTTTCCATAACTTTATAGAGAAAATTCCAACCAACAGAGTCAAAAGCTTTCTCTGCGTCCATACTAGTGTAAGTAAGATAGCCTGTGATTTTTGCTTTTGTATGTGTTCTATGATGTGAAGGGTCCTCCTTATATTATCCTGTGTCTGCCTTCCTGAAATAAACCCGGTCTGGTCCTCTTCGATCAAGAATTCCATGCCCTCTTCCAATCTTTTTGCTAGTATAGTTGTGAAAATCTTCTAATCTTGATTTAAAATGCTGACAGGTCTATAGGATCCGCACTGGGTCAAATCCTTGCCATCTTTTGGAATCATTGAGATTATGGCTTCCCCCCAAGATGGGGGCAGGAAACCCTCCTTGAGAGTATAGTTAAAACTTCTTACTAACATTGGAATCAGTTGTTCTCTCATTGATTTATACCATTCTCCAGGAAACCCATCGGGACCCGCGCTCTTTGACGGCTTTAGAGAGGAAATGACCTTGTCTATTTCTTCCTCAGTTGTAGGTTTGGTTAATGTTTCATTATGTATCTTGCCAAGAGAGGGTAGGTCTAATTGACCCAAAAAGTTGTCCATTGTACAACTATCAACTATGGCTGGTCGTATAAGTTCTGATAAAAAGTTTCAAAGGCTTTCCATATTCTGTCTGGGTCATATTCTAATTGTTTGGTTATAGGGTCTCTGATTTTGTAAATACTGGCATCTGATTGCTGTTTGCGCAGTCTCCAGGCAAGTGTTTTAGAGGCTTTGGCTCCCGCTTCATAATATCTTAGCTTCGTAAATCTAAGTTTCTTTTCTATTTCCTCACTGTAAAATGTATCGATTTGTTGCCGGAGTGTTCTCATTTTTATCAGTGGTTGATGATTTTTTGTTTCACTATGCTGCTTTTCCAGTTCCATAAGTTGTTCCTGCGCATTGGTTAATTTCCTCATTTTCTCTTTTTTAGCGGTAGCAGTTTCTGATATTATGAAGCCTTGTAAGACTGCTTTAGAAGCATCCCATGGTATAGCAGGGTTTACAGTACCTTCATTATTTTCTAAATATGTTTGTAAGTGCTGTTTCATTCTCTCTTCAAGTCGAGTCATTCAGTAGGCCAACGTTCAGTCTCCATGATGTTGATTTGTGGCTCTATCCAGGTGCAATTTTAGATACACTGTGGAGTGGCCTGATAGGTCTCTTGAGTGATTTCACATTCTGTATTCTGTCTCTTTCACTTTTGTACATAAGTAAGTGATCTGTTCTAGAGTGAACATTGTGTCTATGTTAATAGAATGTGTATTGTTAACCATATTTGTGAAAGTCCCTCCAGATATCTAATATACCTAAATCTTCGATTCTCCTTTTGAACCATGTTTCAATATTTGTAAGCTTTCTCTTGTTATTCGTAGTATCTAATTTTGAAAAAATCACATTGAAATCCCCTGCGCAAATCACAATTCCTAAGGCTCGTGATGTCATCAACTCTAGGATTTTCTTGAAAAAATTCTTTTTCTACCTGGTGGTGCATAGACGTTCAGTAAGGTAACCTCCTTTCCATCTATCCTGCCATTGACCATGACATACCTGCCATCATAATCTTTCGATTCTGACTGGAATTCAAAGTGAACAGAGTTAGGAATCAATATGGCCACACCATACACGTGTCTCTCTCTGCACCTTAGCTCGCTCCCAGGGGAAAGTCAGTTCCTCTGGTCCTCTCCGCGTGGGCGTCAGTTGTACGGGGAAGTCCTTTGTATGCAAGTCCTCCGCGGCTTGGTCTGCATTGTTATAGGTGACTGTCTCAAAGTCTAGAAACACACGCAGCCTGGTCATAGTCATGTGGAAACGAATCCCTCGTTGTTTTAACATCTTTTTCATAGGCAAGTATTCTCTCCTCTTGTCCATCACGTCTGTGGCATAATCATGGTCGAAAAAAACCCTCTCCCCATCGACACATATCTTCTTCTTCCAGGTGGCACTGATAATCTTCTCTGTTGTGATTTGAAGTTGTATATTTATACACTGTAATTAGATAATTTAATTATCTGATTTTGTATATTTATACACCTTAATTAAATCTAAGTAATCAATCAGAAGTGGTTGTTTTTATCATCAGGGAGTTTACTTAAACACTCTGTATTGACTGAGAGACAAGAAAAGATAGAGAGTTGGGATTGTTTAAGAATCTTTAATTTCTATAATTATAAATTCTTAAAATCTACCAGGACTATCTCAATGATGAATGCATATGGATTTAGATGTTTCGTGTTGGTGTGTGTGTGTGGGTTTTGTTCAGAATCTCTAGGCTGAGTAGCGAATCTGGTTTGTTATGACTAGGCTACCACGAGGCTTCAGAAGCTGATGACATGAGCCGCCATATTGCCACGTACCGTAGATGGAGTCTCCCGTGTAGATCAGGAATTGCCAGGTTCTAAGACATCGGTTGTACTGGAGCTGGTGAAACAGCGGTCGCAGCACACAACGCCCGTCTGAGGATGACTCCGGTAGTAGTCGGCAGGCGTCGGCAAGTTCACTCTTATTTTGAAAGAACGTAGTCTCGTTGGTACAAACGACGGAAATCTCCAGCTTGAACAGTTCTCAGCTTAAAACAGGAAATACAGATGGCCAGCCTGTATTCCTCTTTGCGGTGATGGATTGAGAGCTGGTGGAAAACAATGTTGAGAGTATGATGTAACTCCTTGGAGCTCGGATCGAACAGAGCTGATGTCAACGTGGAACTTAACGTGGAACTCAATATAAAATGGCGTTGTCTTCTTTTATATCTCCCAGTTGTTTACCAATCTTAGTAAACCGGATTGGACTACTTTCATAAACAAACCAGATTCTGCCCTACCACAGACGAAAGTTCTGATTGGTTGAAAACAATGTGTCATGCGTTTCCATGGTAATGCATATCAGTCTGTCTGGTGCAGCCCTGTTTATTCATTTAAACACATAACTCATGACATCTTTATTTCACAGATCATTCACCTGATTATTAATGATCAACAAATGCTTTGATTAGCGTATCACAAATAAAGTACTTTGATTAATCAATGGAAAACGTTCTTCTTCTGTTCTTCTGTCTCTTCTCCTGGAATGTAAACATACTGAACCAAGCGTCCGACCTTGGCGATGTTACTGTGTGAAGGGGCAGCTGTTAAGGGCAGACCATTATAAACTTCCTAACGCTACATCTCCTTTGTGGTATATTTTGAGAATTTCACAATGACTGACTGCGGGGGTGCACCGTTTTGTGGTCTGGGGGCCAGGGCTCTGTGCGCATGCTCTATCTCCAGTTTTGTGACTCCCGCACTCTCCGACAGCTCGTTTTTAAACAAGTTTTCCACAAAGTGTACCATGGAGGTCCTCTCGACACCCTCCTTCAGGGAGTATATGCGGATGTTATTTCGACTTGAATGGCCTTCGAGTTGAGCCACCTTAGCCTTTAAATCCTCCTGAATTTTCTTCATGTGTGCAAAGCATTCTTTTATGTCTACGCCAAGTGTCTCCACCGCGTCTATGCTATGCTCAGCTTCGTCCAGTCTCTGCAATGTAGCCTACATCTTCCCAGCCATATCCTCGACCATCTGCCGAAGCTCATTCCGTATCTCCCCCAAGCTGCTTTTTCACATCCTCTGAGAAATTGTGTTGAAAGTACTGCAGCTGTTGAGACAGTTTCTCATCCCATTCGGTCATACACTTGGCCATAGTGCCGTTGATGGCCTCTCGGATAGAGGTTAGCGAGGGAATCTCAGCTAGCTTAGCCTCCTCGTTGCCCGCATTCTCGAAGTCAAGCGGGTTTTCAGCCTTCTTCATACTCCTCAACGTCTTTCTGGAGGCCCCCCTTCTCCCCCCGGCATAGTTGCACGTCAAGAGTATTAAACAAAATCTCCTAGTTTAAAAAATGGGGGATTTTTGATTAGTCAATTTGGAGCTCACGTTTTATGCTGCCATCTTGTCCTGAGCGCCACCGGAAACCCCGGTTTGCTAGTTTTATTAATAATTTTAATGTATTTTTTTTCTGATTGGTCTTTGGTCATATTGCTTCCAGTAATTTTTTTGTTTTTTACTGCTGTGTTTCCTAAATGTGCTTCTGGTCCGATTTAATTTAATAACAAGCTGCATGTGAACAGAAACATGGCTGTTACTTCGTCTCTGATCAGTAAAGAGCTGAAGCACGCCTCACTGCTGTTTTAATCCAACAGGAAGTTTTGAGTGGACAAATGAAGTCTTACAACTTCAGCTGTTCGGTTTTCAGGACTTCTGATCCCACCGTTAGCTAAATTTCTATAGACTCACTGGTCACTTTAATGGGTGCACCTGTTCAACTGCTCACTAACGCAAATTAATAATGATCCAATCACATGTTGTCAGTCAAGACGACCCGCTGCAGTTCAAACCGAGCTTGAGAATGGGGAAGAAAGAAGATTTAAGTAACTTTGAACGTGGCATGGTTGTTGGTGCCAGATTATTGGTGTCTGATTATTGCGGAAACTGCTGATTTTCTGGGATACAGAGAATGGTCCGAAAAAGGGAAAATATCCAGTGAGTGGCGGTTTTAGGGGTGGAAATGTCTTGTTGATGCCAGAGGTCAGAGGAGAATGGCCAGACTGGTTTGAGCTGATAGAAAGAAAACCGTAACTCAAAAAATCTTTCGTTACAACCAAGGTATGCAGAAGAGCATCTCTGAATGTGAAACCTTGAGGCAGATGGGCTACAGCAGCAGAAGACCACACCAGGTGCCACTCCTGTCAGCTAAGAACAGGAAACTGAGGCTACAATTCTTACAGGCTCACCCAGATAGAAAAGTAGAAGATTGGAAAAATGTTGCCTGGTCTGATGAGTGTCGATTTCTGTTGTAACAATCAAATGGTAGGGTAAGAATTTGGCTTCAACAACATGAAATCATGGGTCCATCCTGCCTTGTATCAACGGTCCAGCCTGGTGGTGGTGTGATGGTAAGGGGGACATTTTCTTGGCACACTTTGAGCCCCTTAGTACTAACTGATCATCGCTGCAACGCCACAGCCTACCTGAGTATTGTTGCTGACCTTGTCCATGCCTTTATGACCACAGTGTACCCATCTTCTGATGCATACTTCCAGCAGGATAATTCACCATGTTAAAAGCTCAAATCATCTCAGAATAGTTTCTTGACAATGAGTTCAATGTACTCAAATGGCCTCCACAATCACCAGATCTCAGTCCAATAGAGCACCTTTGGGATGTGATGAAACAGGAGATTCACATCATGGATGTGCAGCCGACAAATCTGCAGTAACTGCATGATGCTATCATGTCAACATGGACCAGACTCTCTGAGGAATGTTTCCAGTACCTTGTTGAATCTATGCTATGAAGGATTAAGGCAGCTCTGAAGGCAAAAGGGGTCCAATCCAGTACTAGCAAGGTGCACCCAATAAAGTGGCCAGTGAGTGTATGTATGTATGTATGTATGTATGTATGTATGTATGTATGTATTTATGTATGTATGTATGTATACAGCAGGGAAAACAAGTATTTGACACATGAGCATTTTATCAGTAAGGGTATTTCTATGTGGGCCATTGACAAAAAATTTGTAGCAGATGTTGACATCAAGCCAAATATTCATTTTATACAAGGAAATCAGAAAATTTAGGTACCACCAGCCCCTCTGACTACTATCAGAAGGCAGCAGGGTGAAGTGTTTTGCCCACACACACAACAAATGACCCAGATAGTTCCTGGGTTTGAACCGGCAACCCCCTAGTAATAGGTTGAACTCCTAACCCCTGAACCACAGCTACCCATATTTTGTGAACAGATAAAACCTGTGAATGTTCTAATCCAGAGCTCTCTGTTTCCCTGTAGATGTACGTGACATGCACATTTCAGGCAAGGGGCACTCATCTGGTCAAACCAGTCTTGTCTCTGGGCTTCATGTGCCTGGCCTTCCTCACTGGTCTGAATCGTGTGGCTGAATATCGAAACCACTGGTCTGACGTCATCGCCGGCTTTATCATTGGAATGGCTATTGCCACCTTTCTGGTGAGACTCACCCTCTGACCAAATTCTACCCCAAAAATGAATGAATAACAATGCAATTGTTGTTTATATTTAGTGTAGCAGAAATCCACATTTTATATCCTCAGGTTAACTTTGTATGGATTTACACGGAAAAGAACAATAACATTTTCACACAAAAGGTTCTTTCACATTTAGCAGAAGAAAATAAAGAGGGGAATTTGAAACTGGCCCGCAGTTGGGCATTCTGGTTTTCTCCTACATTTTTCTCCCAGGAACGTAAATTTTACCATGTGACTTGTTAAGCCGGACATTATCAGGATTTGGTCTGTCTTACCTCAACCTGCCAATAACTGACTCTTCACCCCCCAGGCCAGGTGCTCTAAAACTTCTCAAGGGTCATTCTGGAAGATTCCAGGATCTCGTTTTATCAAAACCCTGGCATTTTTCTGTTTATCTATAATCAAAGAAGGTGTTTAGGTTGTTCACCCTTAAAATTGAAATCAAGGTGCTCTAAGTTAAAATCTTATCAGCCACAGACCTAAACTGTTTGTTTTGTGTTTTCTTTTATGTAAACCTCTGTCATTTGGTGTTTCTCCAGTTAAAATTCATGCTAATGGTTAAACTGTTCGGTTTTAAGACATGAATTTAATTTTTTCCCGTTTAAAGTAATTATTTGATTCTAAAGTGATACTTTTTGAGGCTTTATATGAATAACTGTGTTAAATTGTGGTCATGGATTTTCCATCTTGGAGAAGGTAGAGTTTATTTGGAAGAGCCACAGTGCCCTCCAGTGGTTTTTGAGTAAGATACAGGAGGGCGTGCCCAAAAGGTTATATAAGCACCCATCCAAACCTTGTGGCGGCAGTTTAAGAACAAAGGACACCTTAAGCTCATGCCCTGCGGGCTGTTTTCCATCTGGCCTAGCAGAACCTGGCGCTTTAAAGTAATTAGCTCTCAAAAGTAATGGTAAAAACTTAGAAGCAACGCCGTTGTTTTGTTTTGACTTCCTACGTGAAACCGGAAGTCTGAGTTTTCGTCAAGTTTTCATATTAAGAGTAAGAACAATTTGGAACAGTTTGATGATTCGGCGGTGTTTGGAATAATTTGGGCCCGCGATCTGAATTCCACGTTTCGAGGCCGCTGAAGTGAAGGAACCTAAAGTCCAGCCACACCCGGGGAACGAGATTCTCCTGAACCCCAGACACCGTTGACCTAAGCTGAGGTGCCAAAAAGTCCTACGGCCCCTGAAGGCCGCATTCAAGCTTATGGACTGGCTGAATTCCAGCCCTTAGGAGACCTCTTTGGCGACGGAGAAAAGGTCTGTGAATCATTTTCATCTGGCTGACTTTTCCTGCTAAGCCCGATTAGTGAATTCAGACTTAAACTTTTATGGCTTGTTATTTTCGATCCAAATTCTCGTTTATCTCTCAAGATTTATCTTCTTTCTCTGCTGTACACAAATCCTTATTCACACACCCACACACCCACACACACACACACCCACACACACACACACACACACACACACACACACACACACACACACACACACACACACACACACACACTCCTGTATTACACACTCACTTGTTCTCCTTACAGAAGTTATTCCTAATAATTACTGTATTCCTATGTGTCACCAAAGTTCCACTTTTATTATGGACTATTTATGTCATAGTACTGCCATAAAGCCTTGTGTTTATCCACTTACTTATTCTCATGCATGAAACAATAAGCTGTGTTTGGTTCTCTTTGTCAAGTGTAACAACTGATGTTTGTAATAAATTCACAAAACTTAAATCATGCCTGATTATTGCCTAGCGATCTCGAGAATATCCAGCATATTCTGACAAGAACTCAGCTTCAGATTAAAATGTGGTGTAAACTTTGAGAAGATATAAATATTAAGTCCAGTGTCCCAGTTCACACAGACAAAACTGGGTGGTGCCCCAATTATTTAATATAAATCATAAACAAGTTAAATCTACGCCACATTTGAAATATAAATATAAATGTATATGTATCGCTACATTAAAATATTAAGTGTTGTATTTGATCCAGTCTGCAGCACTAGAATCAGGTAAAGACAGAGGTGGTCAAGAGGGTACTTTCTATCATGTGTGAAGTATTTCCCAGTAGACACCCATGAAAGGACTGCACGAATCCCATGAATCTGTTAAATTTGTTAACAGAAAGAATAAGACTGGAGGGGGAGTTGCTGTATATGTGGACCAATATGACAACTGCAACTGACAACTTATTGGAATGTCTAACAACTGAAATTTGTAAAGAAAACCAGAAAAACATTTTAATCAGTTGTATCTACAGAGCACAAGGATCTGACATTCAGCAATTCAATTGGATTGAAGGGACATATTCAGGAACCAATCAGAAGGTTGTTTTCATTTGTGGCGATTTTAACATCGACCTGTTCAATCCTAGTAAACATAAACTTACAGACGAATTTACCAATATAATGTGCAGCCTAGTTTTATATCCGAGAATCACAAGACCAAGCAGAATTACATCCCATAGTGCCACTTTAATAGACATAATTTTTACTAACGATTTGGAAAGCAACACTACTAGTGGACTGCTGATTAATGATATCAGTGACCACCTACCAGTTTTTATTATTTATGACAGAAATGATAAGAGAAATCATTCAGTTATCAATCAGAAAACAGGAAAACATAAATGCATTAAAAATGATCTACTGCTTCAGAGCTGGGAAAAGGTATACAAAGAAAGGGACATTGACAAGGCATATGAGTCATTTTTACAAACATTCAGGTCCCTGTATGACAAAAACTGTCCAGTAATTCAGTTTAGTACAAAACAAAAACAAGCAGGTCAGCCATGGATGACAACGGGTTTAATAAATTCATGTAAAAAGAAAAATACACTGTACAGGGAATTTATAAAACAAAGAACAAAAGTATCAGAAAATAAATATAAAAAATATTTAAAAAATTAACAAACATTCTAAGGCAGTGTAAAAAATACTTTAGCAAGCAAGTGTATGATAATAGGAACAATATAAGAGGAACGTGGAAAATATTAAATGGCATCATTAAAAATAATGCTAGACAAAACTATCCGCAATACTTTATTGAAAATGATATCGTACAGGACAACACTAAGGATGTGGCCAATGGCTTCAATAAATTCTTTATAAACATCACACCAAAACTAGCAGCGACCATTCTAGAACCACAAACCTCTGAAAATTGGACCAATAATCTGATAGAGAGGAACTCTACGTCCATGTTCATCACAGCAGTAGAAGAACGGGAAGTCATTGATATTGTTAATAAATGCAGACATAAAACATCCACAGACTGTCATGATTTAGATATGAGCCCAACCATCTCAGGCCCTACTGCTTCATTTTCCTCTTTTTCCTCTGTCACTGAGAACTGTGTGTCCAAGCTTCTCACGTGCAGCCGCCCTACTACATGCCCACTTGATCCCATTCCAACTAAGCTGCTCCAAGCTTTTGCTCCTACAGTAGCCGCAGCAGTCACACATGTGATCAACGCATCACTGACATCTGGTACATTTCCCACCTCTCTCAAGCATGCTCAGGTTAAATCGCTGCTAAAAAAAACCCATCTCTTCCTCCAAATCATGTGGAGAACTACCGACCTATCTCTCTCCTCCCTTTTCTGTCCAAAATCATTGAAAAGGCGGCTTTCAAGCAGATCACAGAATACCTCTCACAAAACTGTCTGCTTGACCCTTACTAATCTGGGTTCAAAAAGGGCCACTCCACTGAAACTGCTCTGTTAGCAGTGACTGAATCCTTAAAAGAAGCTAGATTGACAGGCAAATCCTCCGTGCTTATCCTGCTCGACTTATCAGCTGCATTTGACACTGTCAACCATAGCTTCCTTTTGTCCACATTCTCTACCATGGGCATCACAGAGAAAGCACACACCTGGTTTGAATCGTACCTCACAGGACGATCATTCAGTGTGTCTTTGCTTGGACAATCCTCTACCGTGCACCAACTTGCCACAGGAGTCCCCCAGGGCTCTGTACTAGGACCTCTTCTCTTTGCCATGTACACCACCTCACTGGGTGAGATCATTCGATCACATGGCTTCTCCTACCACAGCTATGCAGACGACACCCAGCTCTATCTGTCATTTCCACCGGACGACCACACTGTCTCTGCACGAATATCAAACTGTCTCTCTGACATATCAAAATGGATGAAATCCCACCATCTCCAACTCAACTTCTCTAAAACTGAACTACTTGTCATCCCAGCAAAACCATCCATACAGCACAATATCTCAATCCAAAATGACTTCCTATCTCTGGCTCCTTCAAAGGCAGTTCGAAATCTGGGTGTTGTGATTGATGAACACCTGACCTTTAAAGCTCTTGTTGCCTCTGTTGCCCATTCATGCCGCTTTGCGCTGTATAACATATCAGACCATACCTAACACAACATGCCACCCAGCTCCTGTTGCAATCTACTGTCATCTCCCGCCTCGATTACTGCAATTCAAATTCAAAAAAACTTTAATCATCCCCGAGGGGCAATTGTTTCAGTACAGAAGAATTGGTACTGTGGTCATTCGCAAAAAGAGTTGCGCTACCGTTAATTAGATGAAAAGGGGATCACATGAGGATAAATTGGGGGAGGGAAAAAAAAAGAATACCAGAGTTGCGAGAGCAGCCCTATGGCGCTCAGCCACTGTAGCCACAGGTGTGAGGGAGATCCTGGGAGGAGCGCAGAGCACATTGACACCTGCAGGTTGATGACCTCGTCAGGCTGATGTCCACCAATCTGAAGGCGGGGGGGTAGGTCGGGTTTTCTTTTTCTTTTTATTTTTTTTTACCGTGTCCTGTCTGGCTGTGAAGCAAGCAGAATTGATGTCTGAATGCTGGTGACAAGCCTTACAGATTTATTCTCAGGTGGAGCATCAAAGCGTTTGCTTTTAATGTCACGCCTGATACTTAAAACTTTATTGTTATTGTTGTTGAATGCTTTGTAATTCCGACCAGACACGGAGACAGAGGTGAAAGAGAAAGGAAGATAAAAGGTGGAGAGAGAGGAGGGGGGGGGGGGGGGGGGGTCCACAAAAATAAACAATGAACAAGAGTCTGCTTCTAGACCTGCAGAAAGAGACAAAAAAAAAAGAGGACACAACAACAATACAACAAGATCTACCTATCACTGCGTCAACTTGATGAAAAAAAAAACAAAAAAAAACAATATATATATATATATATATATATATATATATATATATATATAATCAACATTGCTTAACTGAAGAATCATGATAATAAATCACAATGCATTAAGTGCCCCCCATAGTCTTAAGACATGTGTTGAACGTGCCCAAGCCCATACTTTTGAGAGCACCATGTGAGCACCTGTGTGTGTACACGCGCTTGTTTATTTAAGGTTTCTCTATAGGAGCGTCCAACAGAGAGTGTGAGGGACCACAGATCCGCCCCCCAAAGATGTGCAGGAGACGGGGGGGAGCTCCAAGTCCCAGAGATCCAGGCGTTGCCCCAGAATGCAGGAACCCCAAGGAGTGCAACCAGAAAGGCCCCCGCCCCCCTCGAGAGGCACAGAGGATCGCCCCGGGGGGCCACAACCAGCAGCCGGCAGAGTCCCTGGAGATATCAGCGGCAAGCCCACAGGCCCGCCCGCAGCCTCCCACCCCCTAGCCGGCCGAGCCCGGGACCCAGCGACCCGGGACCCAGGGGTGACCACCCCCGCCGGGGACCCAGCAGAGCCCAGGGACCCAGACCCCACCAGGCAGCCACCGGGATCTATCAGGCGGATGCCAAAATCTTAAACCCCCAGACCCGGTTGCCACGAACACTCAGGCAGACCATGGCACAAGCCCCCACACCAGGTGTGGCAGGGGGAGGGGGGACAGAGATCTATATCATCAAGAGAAGTTCCAGGAGAGGGGAGGACCCAAAGGCCCCACCTGACATATACAGTCATACACAAACACAGTCACACACTCCCTCCCTCATGCTCTTACATGCACATACAACCCAAGACTTACAAAAATGCACGCCGGACACTCACTCATGCTCCCCATACACACCCTATTAACTCTGGTCCCGGTACTGCTGCACATGGGGTACAACCATCACTGGTAACCAGAGTTTGACCCTTTCTGCTGGGGTGCTGATGAGCAGGCTCCCCCGCCCAACGCTGAGCACAGCAACCCACCACCCCAGACCCCAACCAGACGGCCAGATCTCCCTCCTAGCCTCCAGCCCCAGGAAGCCAAGCAACAACAGAGGTGGCTAAGACCCCTAGTCTCCCTCCGCCTGCTCCAATATAGTGTTGTGTGATCATGAGGTGTATTCCATGGCTGTGGTGAGTGGGCAGTGCGGGCATCATCCGGCATATGCCAGCTGATGCCACCGCACCACCCCACTTACACCCTCAGCCATCAGTGTCTAAGTGCGGTTTAAAATTGGAAGTGGGCACTGGCACTCGGGAGGAGGCTGAAATATCCCCCTGCCAAATGCCGTTGAATGTGCTCACTCCCAAGGCCCTAAGTGTGTGTTTGTGTGGAATGTCGTCAGTGGAAGTGTATAAGGTGCAAATAAAATTGGGGGGCAGGTTGCCAAAGGAATGCGGAAATGGGGTCCATACCCGCACTCCCTGACTTGCCCACCCCCCAAGGTCCTATGTGTATGTTTGTGTGATGATGTGAGGGAGCAGGAGGAGAGAAATATGCGGGGATGGGGAGGAATGGCTGGTTGGGCTTAGCCCTCCAGGGAGCCAGCTCCCCTACTGGCCCCAATAGAAACCTCTGTTGTCAAACTGCCACCCAGGGCATGGAGACTCCAGCCCATCCTGCCAGGGCCCAAAGCAGCAGCATTACAGAGCCTCACGGAGTCTGAGGGCACCAACCCAGCCCCATCCCAGCAGAATATCTATGCCCACCCCTGCATTTGCACAACTTCCAGAATATATAAGACATGGGACATCCAGGTAAGGTTTGGTCCTCCCCGTCCTGGACCTCCCCCTCCCCTGTGATGGAACGGCAGAGGAGCCAAGGTCTACCTGATGCCCCCGAACCCGGGCCAGGCACTGCTGAGTGTTTCTGCCTTCTTCCCGGCAGCATACATGTCAGGACCCGACCCCCAAGGCCCCGCCCAGATCCCCACACGGGGCCGGCCACCCCCAAACCCCGAGCCCCCAGGCCCCCACCCAGACCCGCCCAGGGGTATTGCAGCCGCCAGGCAGTGACCCATGGCCGCCGCCAAGATCCCCAAGGGGCCCCACTCACAACCGCCAGCAGTCCACCCCCCGAGGCAACCCAAGCACCTCCAGAGGGGGGCAACAGCCCCCAGTCCCAGACACCCCCAGTGAACCCACCTCCAGGGAACATCCGGATACTCCAACTCAGACCCCACACCCCCCCACCCACACCATCCCGCAGGACAACATCAATGGCCCCCCACCCTCGCTATGTGATGGAACCGATCAAAGGAGCCAAGAGAGATTCATCTGAAGTGGAAGCAGAGGCTATATCAAGTGCAATATGATCTAACAAAAGATTTCTATACTGGTTGATGCAGAGAGTTTCTCTATTTTTCCAATTCAAGAGGATAGTTTTTTTAGCGATGCACATGGCAGTCAGAACCACGTGAACCAAAGATGTTGCAATCGGGACATCGTGCAGCTGTCCCAGTAAACAAAGAGAGGGGGAAGTTGGGATATGACATTTCAGACATTTTGACAGATCCTCACATACTCTACCCCAAAATTCCTGGACAGGTGGGCAGGACCACAGTGCATGAATGTAATTGTCAGGAATGTTGTTTGTGCAGTGTGTACAGGTGTCAGACGACACAAACCCCATCTTGAACATCCGATGACCTGTATAGTGTACTCTGTGTAGAATTTTGTACTGAATTAATTGTAAATTGGGGTGTCTGATCATTTCAAAAGTTTTTAAACAAGTTTGGGACCAGAAGCCCTGGTCAAAGCTAACTGATAGATCCACCTCCCATTTTTCAATAGGGATTGCAATTTTATCGTCTATTTTGGACAGTGTCTTATGTACTTTAGACAGTAGTTTGGGGGGTTTGAGATTATAAAAGTCTAATACCCTTGGTGGTGTTTGTAATTCTATTTTATTGAGCTTAAATTTTTGTTTGACTACAGATTTAATTTGGTGATATTCTAAAAAGCTATTCTTATCCATTCCAAATTGGAAGACTATTTGATTAAATGGGATGAAGGTCGGGTTTTCACAGCATCTGTCTGCATTCCTTCGTGGGGGTTTGTTGTTGGCATTCACAAGGCAGCCATGGCGTCAGATTCGGATAACAAGACTTTGTTTGGGTCAGGCAGAGATAATTTTCCTCTCTGCCTTGAAGTCTGTAACTGATCATTCAAGCCCTCCAGTGAGGCCAATTCAGGCTTTATACATCTCTACACCGTCCAGTGACCCTCTCCGAGATGACATCCATTTTGCGCACTAATACCAGCATCGCAGCTAGAACATTGTCCAGCTTACGATTCACCTTGAGTAACGTCCCAGTCTGTGAGGTCTCCACATGGACGGTGCTTTCCGTGGGTGCGGGTCGCCCTCCAATCACTCCCGTCTGCCCAATTTCCAGAAAACCAGATATCCTCCCACTCCAATCAGAAGAAATCCAGTGATCATCAGGCCGAATATCCACACATCTTCGACATCCTCAATGGAAAACTGAGAGAGGCATACGATCTTCCACTCCCTCCAGGAATCGAGCATATATCCCGCTGCATGTGTCGCTTGCGGGCAAGTGGGAGCCCCCTCCTCCGTTCTCATCGTAGAAAAAATCTTGTCAATCACGTTGAATGACCAATTAATTAAATCCATTCTAAAAAATAGGGTTTTTCAGAAGAAATGCAGAGAAGCGCTCTGTGGTCAGACAGGACAAAGAGCCTTGGGAAAAAAAGATAAGGGAGCAAAAGCAGAAGTGTCTGTACTCTGCGAGTGCCGGAAGAACCTGCTAATGCCCTTCTAACTGGTCTTCCAGGCAGTACTGTGAGACCTCTTCAAATGGTCCAGAACGCAGCGGCGCGTCTGGTCTTCATTCAGCCAAAAAGAGCACACGTCACCCCTCTGGTCATTGAGCTCCACTGGCTACCGCTAGCAGCACGCATCAAATTCAAGTTGCTAACACTAGCATGCAAAGTCCGAGATGGTACGGCTCCCATCTGCCTGAATCCTCTTGCAAAGGCTTACGTCTCGGCCCGGCCGCTCCAGTCATCACAGGATCGTCGGCTAGCAGTGCCAACACCATGCTCAGGACAGTCCAGACTTTTCTCATGCATTGTTCCACAAATGTGGAATGACCTTCCAAGCACTACCAGAACTGCGGCTTGCTTCCTTTTCAATTTTCAAGAAACTCCTGAGGATCCTGCTCTTTAGAGAGCATCTTCTTAACTAGCACCTTGCCTGCATCCATCCCCCTCTCTACTGTCCACTTCTTGTTCCCTACTCTCCATGACTGATGTCAATGTTGTTGTTAGCCTCAAGGACAATATGCCGATTATCACTTGTAAGTCGCTTTGGACAAAAGTGTCTGCTAAATACATAAACATAAACATATGACCACTGTTAAAATAGTGATTGAAGGAATATCTAAACCACTAACTTACATCTGCAACTTATCATTCCAGAACGGTAAATTTCCTAACTTAATGAAAATAGCGAAAGGTTTACCACTGTATAAAAGTGGGGATAAACATCACTTCACAAACTACAGACCTGTTTCCTTACTTCCTCAATTTGCCAAGATACTAGAAAAACTGTTTACTTACCGCTTAGATAAATTTTTAGAAAAACATAAACTACTTACCAACAGTCAATATGGATTGTTCAACATCACTGGCACTAATTGAAACACTAGAGGACATTACAAATGCTATAGATCAGAAAAAGTGTGCAGTAGTATTCATAGATGTAAAAAAAAAAAGCATTTGAAACGATCAATCATAACATCCTACTAAATAAACTGGAACGCTATGGAATTAGGGGGGTGGCACTAGACTGGCTCAGGAATTATTTGACCGACAGGACGCAGTTTGTGAAGTCGGATGGAATGAACTCATGTGTGGACATTGCCGTGTTCCCCAAGAGTCAGTGCTTGGTGCAAAACTGTTCAGTCTTTATATTAATGACATCTGCAAGGTGTCACAATCATTCAAATTAATTTTATTTGCAGATGATACAAATATTTTTCTGTTCTGGGGATAATTTCAAGGAACTCCTACATACGCTCAACTGAGAACTACAAAAAATAAATTATTCTATTCAATTCAATTTTATTTATATAGCGCCAAATCACGACAAGAGTCATCTCAAGGCACTTCACATAATAAACATTCCAATTCAGGTCAGTTCATTAAGCCAATCAGAAAAAAAATGTTTCCTATATAAGGAACCCAGCAAATTGCATCAAGTCACTTTACAGCAATCCCCATACTAAGCAAGCATATAGCGACAGTGGAGATGAAACGCATATAGTGACAGTGGAGAGGAAAACTCCCTTTTAATAGGAAGAAACCTCCAGAGGATCCTGGCTCAGTATAAGCAGCCATCCACCACGACTCACTGGGGATCGAGAAGACAGAGCACACACACACACACACAAACACACACACACACACACACACACACACACACACACACATACCAAGCAATGTGTCCATGGTTACACCGTGATTGCTTAGTAAATATTCTATTTGGCGAGAGATAAACTTTATTGTATTTATCCTCGTGAATCTATTGTTAAACGGGTAAACTAGCAGTAGCACATCCAGCGTCAAGGAAACAAAAAGTTATTATCAGGAGAGGGAGAAAGTTTAAGTGGTTAGCAGCAGTGTGCTAGACGATGGCCCCCTCCATGAGGCCACCACAGCTCAGCAGAACATCACCGTAGCTTCATCTGGGGAGAAAAACACTTAGAGAAAAAATAAAGTTAATAGCTGAAGTAGCAGGAAATAACACAGTTAAAGAGCAGATTGTAGAAGAAAGTAGTAGAGTGTGAAAAGTGGTCAGTGTATCCTCCAGCAGTACAAGCCTATAGCAGCATAACTACAGAAATAACACTGGATAACCTAGCCTTTTCAAAATGTTTTGAGCCTATTCTTAAAAGTAGACAAGGTGTCTGCTTCACGGCCTAAGACTGGGAGCTGGTTCCACAGGAGAGGAGCCTGATAACTAAAAGATCTGCCTCCCATCCTAATTTTAGATATTCTGGGAACCACCAGTAAACCTGCAGTCAGTGAGCGAAGTGCTCGGTTAGGAACGTATGCAACAATCAGATCACCGATGTATGATGAAGCTTGATTATTAAGAGATTTATATGTGAGAAGAAGGATCTTAAAATCTATTCTGATTTAACAGGTAGCCAATGTAGGGAAGCTAAGACAGGAGAGATATGATCTCTCTTTTTAATTCTCATCAGAACTCTAGCTGCAGCATTTTGGACAAGCTGGAGACTTTTAACTACATTCTGTGGACTTCCTGAGAGTATTGAATTACAGTAATCCAGTCTTGATGTAATAAATGCATGAACTAGTTTTTCAGCATCACTCCTGGAAAGGATGCTTCTAATCTTAGCAATATTCCGAAGGTGGAAAAAGGAAATCCTACAAACCTGATTAACCTGGGATTTGAATGACATGTCCTGGTCAAAGAAAACACCAAGAATCATTACTTTGTTCTCGGACACTAATTTAATGCAATTCAGGTCAGGTGATTGACTAAGCAATTTCCTTTTCTGGATTTCTGGTCCAAAGATGAGAACTTCCGTCTTGTCTTTATTTAAAATCAAAAAGTTTAGAGTCATCCAATTTTTTCTGTCCTCAAGACAAGCCTGTAATCTACCTAACCGATTAGGTTCATCAGGATTAATGGATAAATATAAATGAGTATTGTCAGCATAACAGTGAAAGTTTATCCCATGCTGTCTAATAATTTTACCAATTGGGATCATATATGTAGTAAAAAGAATTGGTCCAAGCACTGAACCCTGTGGTACTCCACAAGTAACCCTGGAGTATGAAGAAGATTTGTCATGTACATTTACAAAATGAAATCTGTCAGGCAGGTAGAATTTAAACCAGCCTAGCACTGTTCCTTTGATCCCTATAACATGTTCAAGACTTTCTACAAGAACATTGTGATCTACTGTGTCAAAAGCAGCACTGAGATCTAACAAGACTAGAACAGACACAAGATTCTTATCTGAGACCATTAGAATATAATTTGTACCTCTCACTAATGCAGTTTAAGTGCTGTGATACTCTCTAAAACCAGACTGAAATTCCTCAAACAGATCATTAGTGTTTAAATGCTCACATACTTGGATGGCCACTATTTTCTTAAGGACTTTGGATAAAAATGGAAGGTTAGATATTGGTCTACAATTCTTTGGGTCATCTGGATCCAAAGAAGGCTTCTTAAGTGAAGGTTTGATTACAGCAACCTTAAAATCCTGTGGTACATATTGTAACGTGAGGAAATATGGGTTTTCTGTGCCAAAGGTTGTATTTTGCCCGGCTGGGTCAGAGCTGGGTTGCTCAGAACTTTCACCCACAGTTTGAGACCTTTGCCGACATGAAGTCTGCAAGAGTCTGCTGCAAACCATAACATCTGCCACCTGCAGTGCCAGAAGATGTTGTTCTCATGGAAGCTAGTCATAACATAACAAAGTCTTAAACTTCCTTTTCTTTATTTTAAATGTTAAATAATCATTTGATCACGTTGCTCATTATAAATGTGTTTTAATCAAATGAATGATTATTATGACAAGCATAGGAAATAACAATCAACATTGGCAACTTTGTTGGACAATCTTTAACAGTTGATATTTTAAACTTGCTCCAATAGACCTTGTGTTGAATGTGTGAAGATGGAGAATGATGTGATATGAATGCGGGTGTGTGTCTGATTTTGGTTCAGGAAGGAACAGGTGTCTGAGTGAAAAGTGATGGTTTGAATAAATTTAGGTTTCATTGGAAAAGATGCATCAAACGCTATCTGTCGTGGACTGCCTCACCGTATTCGGACCCTCTTCTAGATCCGGGACCCAGGAGGGTGGTACTCCAGATGACACCTTGGCTGGCAGAGGAGACGAAGGTGTGCTGGCGACCCGGTCCAGAGTTGCCCTCGGTACACGTGATGATAAAGCATTTGCAGATGTGCTTTCTTAAGTTTAAATTACTCAGAAATCAAAAGACTCTGGACGAGTCTGCGTTAGCTGGTTGCAATTCGGCTATCCTGTCTGGCTTGGCAGGAATAGCGTGTGTGTGTGGGGGGGGGGGGGCTCCATTCCCCCGTTAGCGTTTATTCACACGTCTTCTCTCTTTCGTTGTCAAACACGAACTGAATCAAGAACTGAAAACTTACCAAAAACCTTTCTCTTCTCAAAGCAAACGTGTGCGTCAGAGCAAATGTGTTTTGGAGTTTACTGTGAGAGTGTGTGTGTGTGTGAGTGTTTGAGTGAGTGTTTGAGTGGGCGTGAAGGTCGTTACCAAACATCCTCAAACATTATTTAATTAAGTATTGATTCATTATAGGTCATTATGATTACCCAAAGCATAATAATCATTCATTTGATTAAAACACATTTATAATGAGCAAAGTGATCAAATGATTATTTAACATTTAAAATAAAGAAAAGGAAGTTTAAGACTTTGTTATGTTATGACTAGCTTCCATGAGAACAACATCTTCTGGCACTGCAGGTGGCAGATGTTATGGGTTGCAGCAGACTCTTGCAGACTTCATGTCGGCAAAGGTCTCAATCTGTGGGTGAAAGTTTTGAGCGACCCAGCTCTGACCCAGCCGGGCAAAATACAACCTTTGGCACAGAAAACCCATATTTCCTCACGTTACAATATCCATTTACTAAGGATAGATTGATTATATCTAGAATGGGGGCAGTAACCAAAGGAAATGCATCTTTAAATAATTTGGTTGGGATTGGATCTAAAATGCAAGTGGAAGGTTTAGATGAAGCTAATATTTTTGATAACTGAACGCTCTGAAAATGGTTCAAACTAGTGGTGTGCATCTCTACCTGCTTCACGATTCGATCCGATTCCGATTATCTGCCTAACGATTGGATTTGAGTCTGAAATGCATCACGATTCTTCACACAAAAATTTTCATTACTTAATAAAAGCAGTAGAATAGTTTTCAATTTCTTTTTGATTTCGAAATCCATGAAAAACAGAACATTCATCTATTCACTATAGTGAGCAATAATTTTTAAAGTGTGCTGCCTATAATTACTTAAATAATATAAGAAATAATGTCTTCGGTAGAGCAGCTTTAAGATAGAATATTACTGAACTTAAAAAATAGTAAACAAATACGGTGTTAAGTGATTCTTTCACATCCAGGATCCCAAAACTGAAATTAGCCCAGACATCCGATTTAAATGTAACGGGTACATCTTTGATTACTGGTAATGTTGGCCCTGTATCCCTGTCTGTCTTTTCTGTTTTAAATTGGAGCTAGGACAACGCAGTGCGCATGTCATTGCAACTCTGCCCCCAGAAGTAATTGTAAAACCTCAAAACTTTATTGTCCTCGCATAGACATAGACCAGGAGTCGGCAACCTGTTCCCATCAAAGAGCCATTATTACCCGTTTCCCACAGTAAAGAAAACACCGCAGCAGCCGCGGCGTTGTGGGCGGGGCCTACCCTCAGACAGCAGAGAGCTGCTCACAACAGGTGACAGCAGCCAGTACCGGTCGCTCGTGTACGTCAAAGTTATCTTTCATAAGACGATAATCAATAAAAAAATTTATATAAAGTGGATCCAGAAGTTGTAGCCCGTCTCTGCCAACAATATTTTGATATTTTTCACCCTGTTGGTGGTTTTACTGAGCAGGTGCCATTTTTGTCATACGTTTCTTTTTAAAACATGTTTAGACTGTTCAGAATACAAATCCAGGCTCTGTCACGTTTGATTGTTGTAATTAAACTTTGTAGGTGGAGAAGGTCAGAAAAGGATCCGATCATTTTGTTTTTCCCTCATTTACAGGGACGGAGATAACGGCGCAGTGCGCCTGGCTCTGGTGTTAATCAAGTTTAATTATATCTCATTGCAACAATTTTCACAAGAAAACAGAACAGTTAAAAGCAGGGCGTGTGTTGTGTTGACCACATAGTTCCCGTATTTGACCGTTTATTTTGACGGAGAAAGAATAGAAAGAACTACCCCGACGCATGCAGACGAACTGACACTTTATTCGTTTCGCGCAGATGTAGCTAAATCACTTAAGAAAAGATTCCCATCTGAGCTGGACACGGAGCTCAGCGCAGCTCGCTGTCAGCGCGTATGTACGGCGCACAGCGAGCTGAAGAAGTGGAGAGGGGCTTGGAGCGCGTCGCAGAACCAAAGCGCATGCAGGAAGACTCCTCCGACTGAAGCGAGACTTGTCACTTAGAAAATGTTCCCTGATTATGAAACTTTGGCTGAATAGCACTTGTTCCTGTCTCCAATGTGTCTCCAGAAGCTGAGGAGAATCCCAGAATCTCACATCCTCGTCAGCTCAGAATGCGCCTTTATGATTACGCACAAGTGTGACGCGTCAACCCGGTCTCACAGTAAGACCGGGTTGGAACTGTCCAGGTTTACGCAGACAATCTTTACATTTAGAGTTGGCATACAGATGTAAAATTAATGCAGTAAAATATAAAGCATTTTATTTAAATATCCATTCATTATTTTACAAGCACAGAGATCCACATCAGATGGATGGAAGAACCGCATGCGGCTCCAGAGCCGCGGTTGCTGACCCCCGACATAGACATAGGGAGAGAATCTCATTATGTCATGTTGCTGCATCGATCCGGAATCATGCACGGCTGAATCGCGATGCATCTTAGAATCGATCATTTTTCCCACCTCTAGTTCAAACACAGATGAGGTTCTACAGTTACCTCTGATGCTGCCTCACTTACTGAGGTATAAGAAATCGCATTAGGGAGGATGCTAAAGATTTTGTTTTTAATAGAATTAATTTTACTTGGGAAAAATCCCATAAAGTCATTACTACTGAGGGCTAAGGGAATAGGTGGTTCAGAGCTATGATTCTGTGTAAGTTTGGCAACTGTACTGAAAAGAAATTTGGGATTATTCTTATTCTCCTCAATTAACACTGAGACATAAGCAGTTCTAGTTTGTCAAAGCTTATTTTTATATAGCACAAGACTATTTTTCCAGGATAGGTAGGCCTCCTCATGGTGTGTAGAGCGCCATGTTCTCTCCAATTTTCTAGAGTTTTGTTTTAAAGCTCGTAAATGAGAATTAAACCAGGCAGCCGACTTCCTGTCCCTAATTACCTTCTTTTTTAAAGGGGCAACATCATCTAATGCCACACATAAAGAGGAAGTAACATTATGAACTAAGGCATCAATTTGTGAGGGGCTAGAACTGAAAATACTGTCCTCTTTACGTTCCTCTGAGATGCTGAGGACAGTAAAGATGGAACAGTTGATTCAAAAGACGCAACTGCGTTGTCAGATAGAGACCGACTACAGTGAAATTTACTTTCATGTCTCGATAACTCAGTTATAAAAAACTCAAAGGTTATCAGAAAATGGTCCGAGAGGACTGGATTATGTGGAAAGATCATTATTTCCTCACACTCTATGCCATAAGTCAGCACAAGGTCCAATGTATGATGGCAGGAGTGGGTGGAGCTATGTATTCTTTGAGTAAAACCAATTGAGTCTAGGATGTTACTAAAGGCTACATTGAGGCTATCATTTTCAATGTCAACATGTATGTTAAAATCCCCCACTACAATGACCTTATCAGTATTTAGCACCAAATCAGATAAAAAATCAGAGATCTGATCCAAAAACTCAGAGTAAGGGCCTGGTGGACGATATAAAGCTACAAACAGGAGTGGTTTTACAGTTTTGCAATCTGAATTAGGAAAACTAAGAGTAAGATGTTCGAACGAACTGTAGCTATTAATTGGTAAGAGATTGATTAATAAGTCCGAATGAAAAATGGTTGCTACTCCTCCTCCTTGCCCTGTACTTCGAGCAATATGATGATTTAAATAATTAAAAGGAGTCGACTCGTTTAAGCTAACATAGTCCTCTTGCTGCAGCCAGGATTCTGTGAGAGAGAGCAAAGAAATCTGATTATCACAAATCAAGTCATTAACTAACAATGTCTTAGAAAAAATAGATCTAATGTTCAACAACCCACATTTAATTTTTCTAATTTTCTGTTCAGTTGAATTTGTTCTAATATTTATGAGATTTCCATGATTTGCTTTATTAAGCCTGATATTTAATCTGTGTGATTTTGGCCGTGGGCAGGACACTGTCTCTATGGGGTAGTGGGTGGGTAACAGTACAGAAGCTGCAGAGGGGTGTGTTAAACTACAACTCTGCTTCCTGGTCTGGACCCTGGGTTGTCATGAAGAACTAATAAAACTGGCCATGTTCCTAGAAAGAAGAGCTGCTCAATCCAAAGAGGGATGGATGCCGTCTCTCTGCATCAGACCAGGTTTTCCCCAAAAAGTTTTCCAATTATCAATGTAGCCCACATTTTTTTCAGGACACCACCTAGACAACCAGCGGTTGAAGGACAGCATGCGGCTAAACATGTCGTCACTGGTACGATTAGGCAGGGGGCCAGAGAAAATTACTGAGTCCGACATTGTTTTGGCAAACTTACGCACCGAAGCAACATTAATTTTATTGACCTCCGATTGGCGTAACCGGGTGTCGTTACCGCCAGCGTGAATAACAATCTTACTGTATTTACGCTTATCCCTAGCCAGCAGTTTCAGGTAAGAGTTAATGTCGCCCGCTCTGGCCCCAGGTAAACATTTAACTATGGTTGCTGGAGTCTCTAATGCCACGTTTCTGACTATGGAGCTGCCAATGATCAGAGTCGGCTTGTCAGTGGGTGCGTCACTTAGTGGGGAAAATCTATTAGAAACGTGCACGGGTTGGTGGTGGCCCACGGGCTGGGTTCTATGCTTCCTGCGTACTGTCACCCAGCCGGCCTGAGGTCCCTGCTGCTCGGGTTCTGCTGGAGGGTCACTACGGGGTGGTTCTAAGCTAGTTAGCCCCGCGCTAGCTAAGTAGCTGTGGCTGTTTACGGGCTTTTCAACTGCGCAGAGCCAGGCCTCCAATTCCGACACCCTCACCTCCAAAGCTACAAAAATGCCACATTTATTACACGTACCATTGTCGCTAAAGGAGGCAGTGGAGTACCTAAACATCTGACACAGAGAGCAAGAGATAGGAGACGGAGAAGCAGAGACAGAAGTAGACATAGCCATGCTGAGGCTAAGCTAACTGGACGAGCAACTCGTTCAACACCAAATAAACTGCGTGCGAACTCAAATGGTTCCCTAAAAGCTAGGTGGAACAACAGAAAATGTGTGTTTTAGCATGCTTATAATAACTCAGAGATATCCTAGTACAGAGAAACTAAATCAGTTTTAGCAAGCCACAAACACCAAACAGCTACACGTAGTGCAACACTGAAAACAGGAAACAGGAAATGCCTTACCGCCAGGGAGGGTTTGAATGGACTGAATGGAATAAATTATCACTAAACTTGAATAAAACTAAAATCATGTAGTTTGGGAACAGCAGCCTAAATTTACAAGAACAAATCCAAATTGATGGGATGAGAATTGAAATAGTGAAGGAGATCAGATTTATTGGTGTAATAATAGACAATAGAATGAGCTGGAAAGCTCACATTAAACATATAAGCAATAAAATCTCAAGAAGCATCTCAATATTAAATAAAGTCAAACACATTCTGGACCAAAAGTCACTCCACATTCTATACTCTTCACTTATTTCCACATATTTAAATTACTGTTCAGAGGTTTGGGGAAACACCTATAAATGTGCATTATCATCATTAGCTGTGTTACAAAAAAGAGCTCTAAGGATCCTTCACAACACTGGTTACTAGTGTTGTCAAAAAAATCGATACCCAGATATAAATCGATACTAAAAGTGGTATCTAAATGAGATATTCCATCCCTGTGGTATCGATATTATCGACTATTATACACAGCCTTCTTCAAGTACACCGACACGCACGACAGCCAGATGCCGTAAAGCAGCCTCCGCCTCCCAGACAAACAGAAGAAGACGCCGCATGGCTACATAGCAATTTCCCACGCGAGTTGTCTCCGATCCAAGTTTTGTCTGCCAAATAAATAAACAAAAACATAAACAGCGAATTTGGGAGGCGCTTCACAGCCCAACTTAATTAGCATACCAAGTCCGACACGTAGTTGTATATTCACGTTTATGTGCTTAAAGGAAACTCCCGTTTATTGCAACCCGGACTTAATTTCTAGCATGCAGTACGTTTGTTTACTCACGCTGACAACTTTGGTGCTACTTGGATTCCCCGGGGTATTTACCGTAGGTCCATCGCCGAATCGCCGTCAGCGTATATCCATATAACGGGTGCGGACGGGCACCCATGGTGCAGCCTCGAAATAAGACATTATCTGCACCAAAACATCTTCATGTCGAAAGGTTTTGTTAGGAATCATTAACGTGATTCCCCTGTTCGTTTGGAGCGGGTCTGGTCTGGGATTTCTAGGCGTAAACAGACTAGCTGCGACTAATCTAACCGGCGCTTTTAATGACGTCACTGCCGTGCGCCAGTCTGTTTTTATTAAGATTACCGGTAGATGTACCTTTGTCCTACTGTGGAGAAATTTGTTTTCTCCCTTTATTGACCAACAGAGTTGTTCAAAAGTACAGAACAAAACATATGGCATTACATCTTATGACAAAAATGCACCTTAAACAGAGTTTAAGCAGCAAAACATCACTCTGCAAATAGTGTATATATAGTGAGACAATTCATGATTTAAAGTGTTAACTTTCACCAGTTTTTGTATGCACGTTTTAAAAAATGCTGATACTTGAAAGGTTTAAGCACTTAATACACTTAATTCTTAACATTTAATTTTTGTAATATAAATTGAGGAATGTTATTTTTTGAATAAACTTGTTCGATAAATGGGTGTTTTTAAATAGTATCGAAATCGAGTATCGAGTTTTTTCAAGTATCGAATCGAGTTTGAAATTTTAGTATCGTGACAATCCTACTGGTTACAGAGATCATACAAACTCATTATTTTTACAATCACAAATCTTAAAATTTCCAGAGATAGTTCAGTTTAAAACAGCACAGCTAATGTATAAAGTAAACAATTAACTACTTCCAGACAACATATTAAAACTGTTTCATAAAAGGGAGGGGAGGTATCAGTTAAGAGGGGAGTTAAAATTCAAACATGCTCGAGTCCGAACAACATTAAAGACTTTCAGTGTGTGTGTGTGTACGTGTGTGAAACTGTGGAACAGAATGAGTGATGAATTGAAGCACATGATGTTTAAAAAAAGGCTTCAACTTATGATGTTCACCAAATACAAGGAAGAAGGTCCAAAAGTGTGTGCCTAAACACAAAATGTTTGTATTTATGATATGATCTTGATAAACCATGTGCCATTTGTGTGAATATGTTGCAAAGTAATTTGCCAAAAACCTACCAGACAACATTAAATAACTATTAGTCATTTGATGTCGAGAAAGGGGTGAGATTAAATAAGCTGATGCTTCTTCCGACTCCCTTTTGAACATGTGTAAAAAAAACCAGAAGGAGAAGTTACTTGTGTGTATTACAATGTGTATGTACGCATGTTCAAAATAAAGACAAAGACAATCCCCACATGCTTTATTATGCACGTTAGCCATCACATCACATGCAGAATAAGCTTGTGTTTTGTTGCTTATCAGCATTATAATCACGACAGTGCAGGTAGTACAACACAAAAAATAATGCAATGCTGGTGTATTTTTATTGTAACAAGACTGTAGCACCTGTTAAGTGTGGGTAGTAGGCTGACAAGTATTGTTCCACGTCTGAAAGCATCACATCAGACAGGAGGTGAGATAAACATTAATTTGACATTTTCTGGTTTATGACTCTTTTTGTCATTCCCTCTTTGCTTAATTTGAAAAACACTTAAAATAAACACACTGTTGTTTGGCTGTTCATCTGCTCAGCAAACTTTTAATTGTGCATGCTGTTATCGGAGGAGCTTTGTACAACAGTTTTACCCACCACAACCATAGCGTCCAAAGGAAATCATGGAATTGCATTTTACCCAGACGTTTTGCCAATAATCAACGTATTGTGTTGTTTTTAAAGGTGGTGTGTGTGGTGCATAACTTCAAAGGCAAGTTGCTGCTCAGCGAGGACTCACAGGTAGATCAGCAGCCCAACACTGGCATGCTGAGCATGGGTCGAGTAGAGAGTCCGCTGGAGAAATACATCGCCTCTCAGGTCAGTTCAGCTGTGTTGTGTGTGCAGGAAGAGTAGAAAAACAGTTTTTGTGTCAAGATCATAAAAACTTATCTTGTTCTCTCAGGCCCAAACCTAGGATAAAATATTTAATGAAAAGTGATAATATATGGTGGTTTTTACCGAGGCAAAACACAGAAATGTTTGTTTTAAACAAGAAAAGTAAATCTCAGATTTCACAAGCCTCCATTAGCATGTTTCTATTTGAAAAGAGCAAATCTGGATTAAAATGTTTCAGACAATGTTTGTACGTTTACCCAAAAGGCCAAACCGCACATTTGGAGCAAACCAAATACAACATATCAGCACAGTGGTGGAGTGCTGATGGTCTGGGCTAGTTTTCAGCCACAGAACCCACCAAGTCCACCCTAAACTCCTCTGAACTACTAAGTATTTCAGAGTCACATGTAGGGTTGGGTCATGCGACAAATTATTCGACCATTGACGATGGGCTGAGAAATTATGGTTGTTCTTATGAGAGGCGAGTTGTTTGTTTGTTTATTTGTTTGTTTGCCCATCACTAAGTTTGTTAATGACAGATATTTTACACGTTATGCACAGAGAACAACGCAGAGGTAACAATCAAGAAAAGATCTCCTTGAGCGCATCTGAGCATTTTCTCACACTTTCCCCGCCTCTCGCTGTTGACAGTACGCACAAGCGGCGCGCTGAGGAGGAGCTCGTCTGTGACGCTCTCAACATCGTGCACAAGAGCGCAGTGTCGAATGGAAAATGGAAACCTTTCTATCTTTCAGAGAGCCTGGTAGACTTGTTATTTCATTTGGAGAAAAGTGTCCTGATTTTCAAACTTTGGCTTAAATGGCACTCGTTATTCAGAACCTGCTTCGAGTGTGTCAGCGGAGCGTGGATTCATCCAGAAAAACATTTAAACAGAGTTGTTCTGAGGCAAGAATCCAGAACCTCATAACTTCAGCAAGCTCTCTAGGGACCAGCTCGGGTTTACGCGGAGCAGAAGGAATATGCGTTCGGTGAAAAAGTGAATGTAAATTTAACGGCATTGAATAATGATTTATTTTTTGAAAAATAGAAAGTGACGGGGATAAGATCATGCAACTTCTGGCTGCATTACATGCTCTCTCATCAGAGTCCAATTGCTGCAGTGATTCAGCTCATTTCCTACTCAGACTCATAAAAGAAAGAAACCCAGTATACTGTGTTTGGAAAAAAAAACTTTGCTTAAATAAAATACCACAATAGTGGGCACCACAGGGAAACAAAGAACAGTTGAACTGTGTTTAACGTGGGCTGTTTATACATCACTCTACCAAATAACGAATACAAAATTAAACAAAAAGAAAAATGTTAATTTGTCTTCCAGCATACATATGCACTGCACTTCTATTTTAAAAAAAAATCAGTGTTTGGGCTTCTGGGTTTGCAAATCAGACCGTGCATCATGAGAGTCACATGCACGGACGCCTTGCCCATCGTCATTTATTAGACTGATGATTGGCGGTGGGAAAAGTTATACAAATCGCCCAGTGACATGTGATAGATCAAATTTGTTCAAACCATGCGTCTTTCTCAATGTCAAGGAACCTCGCCTTGATGTCTTGGTCCTGCGCCGGTTGCCTAGGAGATACATCATCAGGAACTGCCAAGGCGTGTTCCATTGTTCAAGTTCTACCGTGGCGTCTGTTCTCCGTTTGTTTACTCCGTGGTCACGTGATGCCAGTCTGTTCCATTTGACCAAGGAAGGACAGTGTCCTCACAAGCAAGGTGCCTTGGGGTTGAGAAACACCCCATACCATTTCGATTTAGTTATGAAGCGCCTTACACATGACCTAAGAGCCCACCAATATGAATATAAAATATTAAAACAACACGCTCAGAGAAAACCACCATAAAACAATGAAAAAATGCAAAAACAATAAGAGTATAGTCATAAAATGTGAACCCAAGCACTGTTACTAAGCATATGATGGCCTAAAACCCAGCAGTGAAACCATGGATAACAAGATGAGTCAAAAGTTAATATAAATACTAAATCTACTGTGACAAAGGCATGTTGCCTTGACTGATGAAACATAAACACAATCTCAAACACCAGATATAGGCCAGAACAGGTCCTCAGAACAAGAAAGTAGATGTCAGGCTCTAGGACCCAAGATGGGGTCTACCATACCAAACATGATGATACCACATAGTTTTATTCAGGATTAAATATACATGAAGTAACTCAAGTAATAAACAGTGAACTGATTAAAGTAAAAAAATGGTTTGATATAAATACTGTCATTGGACCTGAACAAAACAAACTTTATATTGTTTAACAACAATTGAAGCTGTGATGTATCTTTAACCATAGATTAAATGGAAATTCAAATAGTAAAAGAAACCAAGTTTCTTGGAGTCATGTTTGAGAGTCTCACTTGGAAATCACATATAAGTAATATAAAGGGGAAAGTTACCAAAGCCATAGTGGTATTATATAGAGTTAAGTTCCTACTAAATTGGTCTGGGCTATTAACGTTGTATCACTCACTGATTGAACCATATTTAATTTATTGTTTAGAAATTAGGGGAGCCACATGCAAAACTTTTACTCAACCTTTGTTTGTTTTACAAATTTAGAGCATTGAGGATCATTAATAACAGAAACTACAGAGATCACTCTAATCCATTATTCATTAGATATAAGATACTGAAATTTCCTGACTTGGTAGAGTGGAAAATATTGCAAATAATGTACAGAGCGAATATGAGTAATTTACCAACTAATATTCAGAAAATGTTTCATAACAGAGTAAGTGGGTACATGTTAAAAGGGACTGACGTCTTTAAAAACCTAAATTCAGAACCAAAATGATGGAATATAATATTTCTGTAAATGGTGTAAGATAGTGGAATGCCCTTAACAGAGAAATTAATCGAACTCACTTGCTATATTTAAAAAATGTATAAAATTTTATGTATTAAGTAATTATGAAAAGGTAAATTAAAATGTCAACAATTATATATAAAAATTAGAAAGGGACTGAGGTTATACTGTGTATGTTTTATAGATAATTTTCTTTTGTAAAAAGGGGCAGAAATTATAAGATTTTTCTTCTATCTGCTCTTTTTCATTCAATTTTTTTCATTATGTTTATGTATTGTATTTGCTTGTGTTTATTTTATAAATTTTGAATGAAATTTAAAAAAAAACAAAAAAAAAACAGGTCCCAAGATGGGGTCTACCATACCAACCAGGACCCAAGATGGGGTCTACCATACAAAATAGGACCCAAGATGGGGTCTACCATACCAAATAGGACCCAAGATGGGGTCTACCATGCCAAACAGGACCCAAGATGGGGTCTACCATACAAAATAGGACCCAAGATGGGGTCTACCATACCAAATAGGACCCAAGATGGGGTCTACCATGCCAAACAGGACCCAAGATAGGGTGTACCATATGAAATAGGACCCAAGATGGGGTCTACCATACCAAACAGGACCCAAGATGGGGTCTACCATACAAAATAGGACCCAAGATGGGGTCTACCATACCAAATAGGACCCAAGATGGGGTCTACCATGCCAAACAGGACCCAAGATAGGGTGTACCATATGAAATAGGACCCAAGATGGGGTCTACCATACCAAACAGGACCCAAGATAGGGTCTACTATACCAAACAGGACCCAAGATAGGGTCTACCCAGGGGCGTCGGACTGGGGGGGGAAAGGGTACCGTTTACCCAGGGCCCACTGCAGGGAGGGGCCCTGAGACAGCTTTGAATAAAAATGTTTTATTGTTGTTGTTTTTTCCCCCCAACTTACTTAATGTCTTAATAAACTTCCCTTTACCTGGATAAAGAGGTTAAGAAACAGAATTTCGCCTTAAAAATAATAACTGAATAATCTCTGAGGCATCTATCACCCCTTAAAAATGTGCAAAGTGGTTTAGTCCACACCAGCGGCCAGGGGCTGCACTGCCGCATGTGCAGTGTTGCCAACTTAGCGAATCTGTCACCATTTATAACGACTTTTCAGACCCCCTTAACGACTGTTTTTCAAAAAAGCGACTAGCGACAATTCTGGTGACATTTCCGACCCTCCTCAGCTACTTCGACTACAACTTTGTTGCCGAGATGCCGACTTTACCTGCAGATTAGAGATGCATTTGAAGCGACAGGACCGTGTCCTTCCTCCAGATGATCAGAAAGAAAATGATCTGCGCATGTGCATGCAGCATGATCATGCTACCCCCGTTGACCAATCAAACCATTTGTGGGTTTTCACCCTCCAACTAATAAATTTGTTTTACAGAGAAAATAAATTTAATTGTACAAAAGAAATATCCAAGAATTTAAGACCAATTTTTTCCTTTTGTTAGTCACACACTGGCCACCCACCAACAGATATCCACCTATTTTCAGACTTTGTATCAGTTCTATAGAGAATTGAACATACATTAAACAGCCTTTTTAAAGGCTACTTTACACTGTTTACTTTTGCTTAGAAAGCAATAATTTCTTTAATTCCTATATACGTTTTTTCATCTTTTAAACATTTATTTCTCCTTCCTCTTTCTAAAGTGTCCCCAGCCTTTTTTTATTGCTTACCATTTATTAATTTCTCAGTTCACCTCACATTTTCCCCAACTCAAAATTAAAAAAATTCTTTTTACTTCTTTCATCCTGTCCCACCTCCTTGTTTTCCCTTCATCATAGTGACACAGATTTCGATAAAAAACAGACATTGAACATTTTATTAGACAAATTGGCAAAGTAAATACATTACAACAATGACACAACCAAAATCCTATTTCCAAAAGTACCGCAAAGAATGGGAGTCACTACCTGAATTTAAAGGTTGGCTGAAACCACATGCAGGTAGTGACATTAGAGCTACCTGCATGTACTGCAAAACAGACCTCTATGCAAAGTTGTCAGACATTAAAAAGCATGCAGCTACCCAGAAGCACATCGAGAAGGCTAAGCCTTACAATCAGGCAAGCCAACCCAAACTGACATTCGTTGCCAAAAAAACGGACACACTGAAGCAGGCAGAGGCCACAATTGCTTTGGCTATCAGTGATCACTGCTCAATTTTGTCATGTGACCACATTGGTTTAGCATGCAAAGCAGCTTTCCCTGATTCTAGTATTGCCCAAAATTTTCGGATGCACCGTACCAAATGCACTGAGATGATAAATGGTGTTTTGGCTCCATATTTCATACAGCGGTTGGTGGCTGACATTGGCAGTAACAAATACAGCCTTTTGCTTGATGAAAGCACAGATGTCAGTGTCTCCAAATATCTGGGCATTGTGGTTCGCTATTTTAGTGAGGGAAAGGGACACGTGGTGGACACCTTCCTTGGCCTTCTTGAGCTGGAGGGAGGGGATGCGAAGAGCATCGCCAAGGCAGTTCTCTCCTTTCTCCATCAGTCTGGCCTTGAGAAGGAGAACCTGCTTGGCATTGGAACAGACAATGCATCAGTAATGACAGGGATATACAATGGTGTTCACAAAATTCTTAAAGAAGAAATAAAACACCTTGTTCTCATCCGTTGTGTATGTCACTCCTTGCAACTGGCTGTCAGCTCTGCTTCCAAAACCACTCTTCCTCGCAGTGTTGAGTTCCTGGTCAGGGAAACCTACAATTGGTTCTCCATCTCCCCTAAAAGAAAAGAAGCATACAGGACAGTTTATGAAACCATAAACTGTGGCGAGAGGCCATTGGCCATAACAAGAGTCTGTGCCACACGCTGGCTTTCAATAGAACCTGCTGTATCAAGACTACTCAGTCAGTGGGAGGAGCTAAAGCTCCATTTTAGTCTGACCAAGACAAGCGAGCATTGCTACATGGCAGACGTTTTGCATTCAATGTATGCTGACCCACAGAACCTACTGTACTTGACCTACCTGAAATCAATCCTTGGTGAGGTGCAGGCTGCAGTGAAGGCCTTTGAGGGAGAGCAAACAGATCCTCTCAAGCTCCTGGACTGTTTAATTCTACTAATTAAATCTGTGTGCAGCAGAGTTCTTCATCCTGGGGCTACAATTGACATCCTGAAAGACCCAATAGAGAACCACATCTCACCCAGGCCGTATCTTGGCTTTGCATTTGAGTCCAAAACAGCAGAGCTTACCATCTCCCCTGAGGATGAGGACTGTGTGAGACGGAGGTGTATTAGTTACACCGTTGCCCTAGCCAATGAGCTTCGAGCAAGACTTCCGGACAGTCTGGAAATTCTTCAGCACATGTCATTGTTCAGCATCGGAGAGACCCTGAAACAAAACAAGAACCCAGATGACATGGCAAAGCTGATGGTCTTATTAGGATATGATCCTGAAACAACTGACCGCATAATTAATCAGTGGAGAAGTGTCCATTTTCAGAGATGGGAGGAAACAGCCAACACCACTGGGTTCTGGTTTGAGGTCAAAAAGCACAGGGATGCAGCAGGCCTTAACCCATTTGAAGAGTTGGCGTCTGCAGCAGTTGCAGTTCTTTCGCTGCCTCACTCAAATGCTGCAGTAGAAAGACTCTTCAGCCAAATGGGTGTCATTAAAAACAAATTAAGAAGCCGCATGTCCCTCCAAACTCTCACCTCCATCCTCCACATAAGATATGGCTTAAGACTAGCTGGGAACACGTGTTATGAGCACAAGTTGCCAGATAAGGTGCTAAATCTCTTTGCCACGTCTGCTGCCTACTCTTTTAAAGCAGACAGTTGTCCAGGTCCAAGCATGCAGTCATCCAGCACTGCTTCTCAGAGGGAAAGCACTGATAGTGCTTGTATAGAGGACATGGAGTTCTGCCTCAGGGCCCTCGACGATCTAGAGTAAGCAGATTTAAAAAAAACATTAAAATTAGTTAACTTTGTAAATATTTGTCAATAGTTTATGTGATTTGTTAATAAAAAAAAATAAATTGGAACTCCAATTAAAAAAAACTCTGTTAATATTGTAAATAAGTCAATAGTTCATGTGATTGGCCTTTAAATCAAGCTGTATGATAGCTAATTTATTGTAAGTAAAAAATATCAACTGGAACTACAATAAAAAATCCTTTTTGTTAATACTGTAAATATGTCAATAGTTCATGTGGTTGGCCTTTAAATAAATATGTTAAATAGTTAATCTATTGTTAATAAAACATCTGAACTGAAACTAATAGATAAAACTGTTTCATTGTTGTTAATAGTGTAAATATTGAAATAGTTACAGCTTTGCAGGGTGATGATAAGTTTTCTTACCTTTTGAGTTTGTGCTCATCTTCGCTGGGGCGAGGTAGTCGTCGTGAGTAGCTTTGTTAGCTTTGTTGTTAGCTTTAGCCATTTTCTTCTTCCTTTGTTGACTCACACACACTTTACGTTTTGCTGAAACTCCTTCGTCTGGTTGTGAAGGGTGATATAATATGACCAGTGAGTTTTTTTCTCTCGCATGCAAATAGTTTATTAACAAGTTCATTATTTAAGATAGCCACCGGAGCTAGATAAAGGGCAACCACTCCTTCCGCCATCCTGCCGCATTTCGGCAGCTGAGCTCAGTTGGCACTGGTAGGCTGACCGCAGGGCAGCGTCGCTATCGCACATGGCTGCTGGCTTCTCACACCCATGTCGATGCTCGCACCACTTGTGGTGCGATCAAGGAACATTGGAACTCTATGATGAGTTCATAAACATTGCACATTTTAAACTTTTATAAAAAGGTGCTGTTTTGTATTCTATGGGTTTTTCATTTTAATAAAATATTAAAAAATAAATTAAATACATTTTTTATAAAATCACGTGGGTTTTATTTGATTGATTTACTCTACAAGACCGATGACGTCACGACGCAGACGTGGTGACGTCATCACGTCTTATGCAAATGAGCACGTGACGTCATCTGGTGACATCTAACGTCTTTCGGGGGGAACTTCAGCTACTTTCAGTCAAAAACAGTTGGCAACACTGCGCATGTGCTAGTGAGACATCGCAGATGCCGACAGCCAGAGCTGGAGGCAGGAGAGTCAGTCATGTCTTTTCCCAAGAAAGGGAAATCTGGCTTCCAGAAAAGAAAAGAAGGAGAAGGAGAAAAAGTTAATCGAACAGAAGCAAGTATTGACTAGATTCTTCAAGAAGGAAGGTGAGCAGCAGAACACAGTTTTAGCTGATATTAGCTAGCTCTCAGAAGCTGCATTCATGTTAGGTGTTCAGTGTTCATTTTGGGAGCTTATGATAGACAGTGTCCTCTAAAATATCATAAGCAAAACTTAAAAAAAAGGTCCCCACCCTGGATTGTTAGGGGATTGGAAAGGGCTTGCCAGAAAAAGAAATCACTGTATCTGGATTTTATAAAAAATCCAACAAAGGAAAAAGAAAAAAGGTATAAGGAATATAAAAACAAATTAACTACAATAATAAGGAAGCAAAAAAAGGAATATTATGATCAGCTTTTCCTAAAACACAAAAATAATATTAAAGGTACATGGAATGTGTTAAATAAATTAATAAGAAATACAAAAGAAGCAGGTATAGATATTCACAATAAAAATGGAAAGAACATTGCAAATGAGTTTAATAAATATTTTGTGAATGTTGGCCCTAATCTAGCTAAAAAGCTGCCAGAAGTTGACATTAACCATGAAATAAATAAAAATATTAATACAATGTTTTTGAGCAGTGTAAGCCAAAGTGATGTGATCCAAGCGGTACATAGTTTCAAAAGTAAAAAGTCCTTAGATTTTCATGGGATAGATATGTCTCTCATGAAGGAGGTTATCCATTGCATTATTGAACCTTTTACTTATATTTGTAATAAATCATTTTCAAGTGGCACAGTCCCTGAAAAAATGAAAATAGCCAGAGTTATTCCTATTTATTAAAGTGGTGATAAATTATTAGCTTGTAACTATAGACCTATCTCTTTACTGCCACAGTTTTCAAATATACTTGAGAAACTTTTTGTAATTAGATTTGAAGCATTTACCAACAAGTTTGATCTTTTAAATGACCATCAGTATGGGTTTAGGAAGAATCGTTCAACCTCATTAGCAGTTATGGATTTGGTAGAGCAGATTGCAACAGCAGTGGATCAAAAACTTCATGTAGTGGCTGTCTTGATTGACTTGAGTAAGGCATTTGATACAATTGATCACATATACCTGCTCAAGAAATGTGAATACTATGGTCTTCGTGGTAAAACCAATCAATGGCTTGAAAGTTATTTAAGCAGTAGATTTCAATATGTAAATGTTAATGATATAGATTCACAGCTTGAAAGAGTAATATGTGGTGTACCGCAAGGCTCGTGCTAGGACCGAAATTATTCAACCTATACCTGAACGACATCTTTTCTGTATCGTCTCGGTTAAAATTTATTATGTTTGCAGATGATACAAATTTCATTTGTATGGGAAAAGATATGAGTAAATTATTACAAGAGGTTGAAAACGAATTGGATTCAATTAACCCTCTGATGCATGGATTATGAAATCTTCAACCAAGATTTTTTAAACAATTTTTTTCATTCATCTTTAGGTGTGAATGAAACAAATTTCAACAAATATTTTTTGTAACATTTTGTTAATTTACAAATAATTTATTACATGTCCATCTCAGTGGACAGCGTGCATTCTGAACATGGAATATGTTGGCTTGACTTACTGAAGTCCAAATGGAGGGGCTCAAATGCAATAAAGTCTTCAACAGCTGTGCTTAATAGCAAAAATAAAGAAATAACAATTTTGAGTACCTGTCCACTGTAGTGACCATTATGTATCAAAGGGTTAAAAAATGGTTTGATTACAACAAGCTATCACTAAATGAAAATAAAACCAAATTTATGATATTTTCAGGGAAAAGGGACAATGACGGAGCTAAGCTGTATTTAAATGGAGTCCCAATTGAACAAGTACATGAAACTAAATTCCTAGGTGTGACTATTGATAGTAAACTCAGTTGGAAACCACACATTGAATATATCAAACAGCAAGTGTCTAAATCTATTGCTATACTTTATAAAATTATTGATATACTAAATAAAAAAGCCTTGTTTTTGATTTATAGCTCTTTAGTTATGCCTTATTTGTCTTACTGTGCAGAGGTTTGGGGAAATGCAGGTAAAACGTGTGTTGAGACTGTATTTAAATTACAAAAAAAGGCGATTAAAATAGTTAATAAATTGGGATACCTCGAACCAACCCATTATCTATTTAGTCAAACGAAAACGCTAAAATTAGGAGACATTATTAAAGTAAAAATCTTAGAGATTCTTCATAAAGTAGTTAATAATAATATCCCAAATTGCATAAAAGTTTATTTCAAACCAAGAGATGATCATTATAATCTCAGAGGTGTATTTATGTTTGAATGTGTAAAAGCCAGAACTAATGTGAAATCAAGATGTGTTTCCGTTGTTGGTGTGAAATTGTGGAATGAGTTAGATGATGATTTGAAGAAATGTACTTCTTTACTAAAGTTTAAAGCAGGTGTAAAGTGTCACATATTTACAGGGTACGAAAAGTATGTATAGACATTAATGAATTTTCATTGTGGATATTTATATTGGGGAAAATAAAAGAAATGTATATTGGTTATGTATATTAGGTGGAAAATAGGGTAGGCTAAAATAAGCATTGCTTCTGCCTATTCCTTCTTTGGTTTAAATTCAAATTGTTAATATTGTTTTGTTTGAAAAGAAAAATTTTATGTTAATGCTATAAACCAAAATAAAGACCGAAAGAAAGAAGAAAGAAAGTGTTAAACGCCTTTAGTTTCACCATCAAGATCAAATATAAATTAATTAGTGTTATCAGTGATAACACTAATTAATTTATATATATATTAATCAGAATTATTATCGCGGGCGGCTGCCGCCAATTAATTTGCGGACCTCACAGTAAAAACAGGTTCACTCTGTGTGGATATTTCAGCTCCTTCCCAGTCATGGACCAGGACAAACTTGGTATCGATGGATTCGTGGTAATCTCAGGAATGGGAAGCTGCCACTGTTTTTCGTATAGCATGATGACACTGGTGTTAGAGGATTGTTATTGACTTGGTTAGATATTTTAAGCCTATTTTAAATTTCTTTATATTTGATCTTGAAAACGGACAACCTTATAATTTGGCTGATAATGCAGGGATTATAAAATTTAGAGTATATTACATTCACAGAGAGAACCTGGTTTATTTCATGTCATATGTATTTAATATATCAATATATATCAGTATTAGCAAAGCTTAACATCATGAACCACATGGCCCTTTAGACGCAGTAGCAGCAGCAGCAGGGCCCTCATTGTCTCCAGAAAGCACTGAGGAGATGAGACAAGGTGAGCTCACTCAGAGGCGGCGTTAGGCCCAGCTACTTGGGCTGAAGCCCCGGATGTTTTATGAAAAGCCCCGGATCTGAAACGTGGAAGTAACATGCAGTAACAAAGTCCAACAGAGAGGGAGCAGCTGGCAGTAGTTTGTATACAGCCTGCCTGAGCCTCCACCACTGAAGAAGAAGCCCTTCAGCAGCCAGCTTCTTCTACACTCTCTGCCTGAAATGCATGAGTGAAGATGGACATAAGGACTTTTTTTTAGACAAAAAGTACAATGACAGAACCCCAGCTTTGATGAGACTGGTGTTGACTCAGGTTTGTGAGTCTTATTTGAAAATATTTGTTGTGTTGCTGGTTTGCCTAAAGTTAGCTTCTCAGGTAAAGTTGCTGGAAAGTGAATATTTACTTTCATCTCACACTAAACACTAACAGGAACAATATTCTGCCCTGAATATGCTTAATATGTAGCTTTAGATTAAAAAATTATGTGGTACAAGACAAATATATATGATGTTGACTAGTGCGTGTCACGTGTGTGTGCGTGCGTGTTTGTGTGTTAAGCCCCGGATCTTCTTCAGTCCTAAATCCGCCCCTGAGCTCACGATACAATTAAGTTATTCAATTTACAAGCAATCATTAGCAACAGATTTATCTGAAAGGACATGTTAGGTTATATTTTGCTGACCTAATTCATGATCCAATTTGCTTGTGTGGTGTCTGTCCCCCTTGCAGCAGAGAAAGAGATAGAATATGTGAAAGAGGATGATGTAAGTGAAGATAGGGAAGGGGATGGTTGCTCTGAAGGTAGTGAGGATGATGAGGAGAGGCCAGAAGAAGAAGAAAGTGAGAGGCTGAGCAACACAGATGAGTGTCTGCCAGAGGATCCAGGACTATGGCCAGAGAAGCTCACTGGTCAACAGAGAGATACAGTTGTCAGAAGACTGGCGAATAAAAGTGATCAAACACCAGGAATCGACAAAATAACACCCAAAGATATGGAGGGCAAGCCATTTCCAAATTATCTTCAATATGCTAAGTCAGCCAATGGGCATGAGAAGATAAGAAGAGACTGGCTTATTTACAGTGAAAGTGCAAAGGCTCTGTACTGCATCCCATGTCTCCTCTTGAGCTGCTTAATTCCATCTACAGGATGCAATTACAGAGCATTTTTGGAGAAGTTTGTATTGGACTGAGGATTTTTTGCACACTACCTGTGACTGTTGCTGGGGGTGAACGGGCTTTTAGCAAACTGAAACTGGTGAAAAATTATTTGAGATCAACAATGTCCCAGGATAGACTGAACAGCCTAGCTCTTCTTTCTATTGAAAGCCAATTAGCCAAAGGATTGGACTTTAAAGATCTCATAAGGGATTTTGCTAACATGAAGACCCGTCAGTGGGCATTTACTGGAAAATAAATTCCAGGATTAATGTTTGAACACATTGTTGGCAAATAAAAATAATTATATGTGAAGTCTGGGCATTTCACTTTTATTATGCTGGCATTTGTATTTGCTCAATATAGAGGTTAAACTGAGATCATATTTATTATCTTGTCTTATAGCATGACATAAAATGTGTAAGAGAGATATTACACAATTGAGCATGGGGCCCACCTAGAAGACTTGTACCTAGGGCCCAGAATTTGGTGCTACGCCCCTGGGTCTACCATACCAAATAGGACCCAAGATGGGCTCTACCATACCAAACAGGACCCAAGATAGGGTCTACCATACCAAATAGGACCCAAGATGGGGTCTACCATACCAAATAGGACCCAAGATGGGGTCTACCATGCCAAACAGGACCCAAGATAGGGTGTACCATATGAAATAGGACCCAAGATGGGGTCTACCATACCAAATAGGACCCAAGATGGGATCTACCATACCAAACAGGACCCAAGATAGGGTCTACCATACCAAATAGGACCCAAGATGGGGTCTACCATACCAAATAGGACCCAAGATGGGGTCTACCATGCCAAACAGGACCCAAGATAGGGTGTACCATATGAAATAGGACCCAAGATGGGGTCTACCATACCAAACAGGACCCAAGATAGGGTCTACTATACCAAATAGGACGCAAGATGGGGTCTACCATACCAAATAGGACCCATGATGGGGTCTACCGTACCAAATGGGACCCAAGATGCTGACTGGGCTGATACTCCTGAGATAATCCTGAACATAATGGCAGAATGTAAGGTGCAGGCAAGCAAAGCATAAATGGAAAGCCATAACAGAGTAGTTGAAAGACTGTAAAGCGGCATCTGAGTCTAGAATCGTCTCCAGTTTGAAACTGAGAGGTGATGGCTAACCAACAAGACATAATGATGGTCAACAAAGTACAGAACAAGGAAGTGGTGTTGATGTCAAGAGGGAACATAAGAAGTCAGGCAAATAAAACGGGCTGAAAAAGGAACTTGAGATGGTGTGGATAGTATCTGAGGGTCATCAGAGTACTCTGGATTGTGACACTAAAACTGTTAGAATGGTTCCAACACATTAGAACATTCTTCGAGATCTTCGTCCAGAACAGCACAGGTCTAGGAACAGCTAGGATAATGAAAATATCCCACAGGCCTTTGGTAAACGATCCATGTTTAAAGTGAAAGTGTAACCACCCTTTGGGAGTAGATGATCTAACATATGAGAAGATATGATCACCCATTATTTAGAAGAAATGTTCAAATGCAAAACTGTTTGTACTGAATGTTGTCCTTGCTGTATCTCACATAATGCTGCTGCAGGAGACATATGATGAAGATGAGGAGTCTTGCTACATTAAGGAGTGCCTCCAGGCCTTCCTGCAATGGCTGCAGGGTCTCAGCATGTTCCGGCATTTCAGACAGAAAAGGCAAACCAAATTTAAAGTTGTTTTGAACAGAAGCTTTACCATTTCTCTGGACATGTGCTTGTCTAAACAAGTGAGTTTTGAGTCTTGATTTGAAAAGTAGGAGGGAATCAGTGGTAAAGGGTCAGGGGTAGAGAATTCCAGAGGTGGGGAGCAGAGCGGTTGAGTGCTCTGGAGTTAGGTTAGCGAGTTTGTCCAACCAGTCCAACGGTTTGTGGTGCATCTGGAGAAGGTGTATTAGTGTGTTTCCAGAGCCTGTGGGGTGCACTCAGGACATTGGGCATGAGACTTTGTCAAGATCCATTCAGTCCAGGAAGTGTGAGTTTTTTCCATCTTGCCAGTAGTAAGTCGAACCTGGTTCAGGTGGGGGTTGTATCCAGCCAGGACATTATGGAAAGAATATCTAAGCAGAGCCTTAGGGAGGGGGGGTGGCAGGATCAGATTTTTGCTTTTTGACGATGATGTGAGCTCTGGGCCAGTCTCTTGTAGTGAAAAGGGAGCTAACACTCAATTTACTGGCCATTTACCTTCCAGTTCTCCACTGTGGTCATGAGCTTTTGATGTTAGCAAAAGAATAAGATTAGCATGTAAGCAGAGGCATTCGGTGGCCATCTTGTGATCGGGGGGGGGGGTTGCGGGATCAAGTCCTGCTCAGTCTGTCGCAGTCATTGTGTCCATGGGCAAGAATTTAACCTACATTGATGCTGGTGGGGGTGGGAGGGACCAATGGTGGCAATGTTCAGCAGCCTTGCTTCTGTCAGTGTGCCCCAGGGCTAGCTCATCACCAGCATGTGAAAGTGTGTGTGCATGGATGAGTGACTGGGTGTGTTGTGAAGCGCCTTGGGGGGTTGTAAAACCATAGAAGGTGCTATACACATACAAACCATTGTTCTTACATGAATTAAATGTTCCGTTGCAGAATGGTTAGGCCCTAACCCTAACCCTCTACTCAGAGTAGAACTCTGCACCTCCTTGTCAAATGAGCCAGTTGGAGGGGTTTGGGTTTTGTGCTCAAAATTAACCACTTAAACTGTTTTAAAGCCAGCTGTGCCCCTGTCCAGAATTGTGTGTGTGTGTGTGTGTGTGTGTGTGTGTTCTCTATCAGTTTAACTCTACGTCCTTTTAAATCTCCAAGTATGACAGCTTGCTTCTGGCTATTCTGGTCTTTTGCAATAAGAAATGCAAAGCTCAACCATGATGATTCACTTTGGTTTGGCGCTGAGCGAGTCCACAAACAGCACCTCAGCTCTGATGGACATGGAGCAAAATTGCATGACCTAAAAATAGCACTGGATAAAGATGCATGAGAGCTAAACAAACCAGAGAGGAGAAGAGCCAGGGCAAAAGAAAGTCCATCGTCTCATTGAACCCATCCAGAATGTTCATTTTAAATGATGAACAAAGAATTCACATAAGTGCAATAAAGCAGTCAAGAAAAACAAATGAATATAAACATTTTAACTCTAGACATCCAGAAAAAGGGATTTTAATGCCATAATAAATAATGTCCCCAAATGATGGAAATGAGATTTAAATCCCCACTCAGGACCCCTGTTACAAGTTCAGTACTGAGTCAGTCTGTGAGGTTTCTGAACAGCCAGTTTATCAGACTGGGAAGCCCCCGCCAGTCAGAGTTCACCTAGCAGTGAGAGGAGACCCTTCAGACACAACTGTCATACAAAAGAACAGTTAAGGTTGAAATGAAAGAGTAACCAGGTAATTAATCTATTCACACTAAACATAAACAACCCCCTACACCAGTGGTTCCTACCCTTGATTGCTTTGAAGACCCCATTGGGGTGTCATGGACCCCAAATTGGGAACCACTGTGCTAGGAGGAAAGCAGACTGATTAGCTTGTAGAAAGGGAGCAGTTACCTGTGATCCCCCCCCCCCCCCCCACACACACACACACACACACGTGCGCGCGCGCACAAACACACACGCACACACACTGCATGCAAGCTCTGCTTCTACCTGCTACTATTCAACAATTTTCAGTTTTAAAGCTCGGGGCTTGTTGAGTTGGAGTGCTGCGGTGCTGTGGACTGACTGGGTTTCAGGAACGTTCAGGAACCTTCAGCCTGGTGCATTTTACACCACTTTACTTCTAAACCAGAGAGCCCTCTGGACAGCCTCAGACTGTTGTTATTGGTCCACCAGGCTGAAAAACACCTGGAAATTCCTCCAAACCCTTTACGGCTCAGAGCAGATGCATGTTTTCCGATGATGATTTGATCTGTTTTTTCTCTCCTGCACTTTTCTAGAACCACATCGCCTTCGCTGAGGTCACATGACGTGGAGTCGGCCGTGTGGCAGACCCACTGGACGTCCACGCTCTTCACCGTCCAATCCTATTAACCAGAGAGCAGCACTGAATTAATCATCTGTGTGTGTGTGTGTGTGTGTGTGTGTGTGTGTGTGTGTGTGTGTGTGTGTGTGTGTGTGTGTGTGTGTTGTTCTGTGTGCAGTTTTGAGTATCCGAGGAGTTAGAGGAGTCATTAACTCGGTGCGACGAGCTGCTTCTGTGTTCTCCATCTATGCACCAATCCCAATCCTCTCCAGACCCCCCCCCCCCCCCCCCCCCCCCCCACAGATGTCAGATGGACCACTGGCGGCTGAGAACATGTTTCACCATCAGAGTTTGGACTCTTGACTTCAATCCTAAAGATAATTCCAGCGGAGTCATGTGTACCTAGTCCAATAGGCCCGACCCAAACACAGCGGAGAAAGGATTTGCCTGAAGGTCATCTGTTCTCCGTGACCACCATCCATCACGGAGATGGATGGTGGTCACGGGGCCGGAACACAGACAATACCATAAGGATTATTTTTCTCACAATAAAGGCTCAATATTTGATGTTGTAATATTCTGACACCTGTGTGAGAGCCTCTGAACGTGTTCATGATCTAACCACCGATGCTGGTGGAACACCTTAGGCTCAGATTAGCAGCAGCTGGTTGGGTCTTTGCAGAGTCACTTCCTGTGATGGAGGCGGGAACGTCATTGTCTATCAGACTGCTACAAAAACACAAAACCTATTATTAGCATCTGGTTGTCTGCCTGGTCCCTGTGTCTGGGCCACAGGGCCAGGAGCTTTGTTCTCTGGCTGAGCTCATCATTACAGCTCCTCCCTCACTCATGAACAAAACCCTGAGGTACATTACCTCCCCTGACCCAAAGCTGTCAATCCTCTCTCTCCATTAAATATATAGGATTCAATATCATTTTGTTGTGATCCAAATATCTAAAAGTAGAATCATTTCTGTGTTTGTTAGTCGAGTCCCACAGATGTGGTCAGATGTTTGAGACTGGCATCAGTGTTGGTTCCTCAACTCTGACCCTGATTTAGTCTGTAAAGGTCTTTGGATCAGATATTTTAATACTTCAGTAGAAATATGGCATTGCACAAGTTTCAAAGACTTTTATTATATGAAGCTGATCCAAAGAGTCTTTAGCCTGCAGTTCCCCTTCATGTGCAGTCAGACTGGTGATGCTCACTCTTCATCATCAGTGTTTGGAGTTTGTCAGAATTCGTAGGTCTGTTTGTTCTTCTGCCTCTGGAGGATTAAACTCAGCGGGCTTAAGGTCTGGAGAGTTTTCTGGCCCTAAAAGTTGTTTTCCTCCATCGTGCTGGAGAGAAGACAATGTTCCTCATCAAACTGTAGGAGAGTTGGAGGAGTTCCTCTGGGAGGATGTTTAGGTACCGTTCTTTATTTACGGCTGATCTGAGTCTAGTGTGAGTCCACTCCCTTGGCTGAGAGGGGGTAAGGTGTTTGGGCTTTTTACTTTAAAAGTCTTAAATGGTGTGAGTCTTTATTATAAAGGTGCTACAGTTTTACTGAGGATCTATGAGTTAGGAGTGAGACTCTAACAAACTCTAGAACGTTTCTTCTTATGTTGTGTGATGGTTTCCATCAGAACCATTTTCTCCATCACTTCTTCATTTGTGTCGCTTTATACAGAGTAGACAGATACCTTACTGTTCCTGAATGACACATGTTTGATTTAAATATTTACTGCTCAGTTATTACAAAAATTTCAGGTTAGAACTACAGTTTTTACTAAAGCACATGGGCTTGTACAAGCACACACTCGCTCTCTCGCTCTCTCTCTCTCTCTCTCTCTCTCTCTCTCTCTCTCTCTCACACACACACACACACACGCACACACCAGCTCATTTCAGGCTTTTCAGCTGTTCTTTAGTTTGGTCTTTGAACAGACGGGGCATTCCGTTATTCTGGATGACATATTTTATCAGACATCTTCCGGTGACTCTACAATCTGTCTACAAACACACCAAACATAAACGCTGCATGCAGCTTTAAAGACGGTTTTATTCTCAGCTGAAAAGATAAAAAAAAACTGCATTTGCATTTTTCTTTTACCATGCAGTAAACGCTGCAGAATGTGAAGAGCACCGAATCCAGAATGGTGGTTTTACCTGTAGCGTGTTTCCTGTCACCAACAGAAGGTGATCCAACGGGCCTGGGTTAGTGTTAAACGTTCTAACCACACGTGTTACTGCAGCATCAGAGGAAGCGTGTTTTCTCAGGAGTTTAGAAAAAATAGATAAAAATAAAAACCAAATGAAAAGACAGCAGTTTCCGCTGTGACATCTTCATCCCTCACCTTTATTTAGCAGCAATAACATGCTGAACAGTCTTTCACACACGTTCTGCTTGTTGGACTTCTGGTTCCATGTATGTATGTTGTGTATAGTAAAATTGAAGGTGGTGAGAAAACCCTCGTGCCCTTTCAGATCTCTATTTTTGTACCGATGACAGTAGCACTTAACTCTGTAGCTCGTCTCCCGATGAAAGCACATCACAGATGCTTCACAAACACAAACCCGCTCTAACGTGTACTCCTGACTTTTACCATCCGTATACGAATAAAGGAACAGATCTCTACATACACTTATATAACTACTATTTTCTTATGACTGTGCACTGTGTCATTTCTTTAATTCTGTGCTAAATGTTCCTGCTTCTTCATGTTGTTTCTGTGCTGTTTCATTCAGAACTACAGGCGTGTTTTTTCCTGTGCTCTGTGACCACCATGTTTGTCATGCTGCATACTCCGCGTTTCCTGTTCAAGACGACGTTACTCACTTTTCTTGACTTGTAGTTTTGTCCCACAGACTTCTGGAAGACCGTGTCTCACATGGCTGCTCTACTTTTAGCCTGATTCTCTTTTACACTCTTTATCTGTATTATTTCTCCTGTATTCAGTTTGAGTTCAGATTGTAATCGTTTGCACTGTATGAGGAAGAAACTGGAACCTTTCAAATAAAACCTAACCTTTGAAGTATTGCTCACTGCTTTGAAAACAAAGCAGCAGGTTTTTGATGGAATTTAAAGAAACGTATAAATATCAGTATATTTAAAGAAATGTTTGGTTGATTATTTTCTTTGTTGTAACCAAACCTCTGAGTAATAAATCATCTAATGAATTATTAATGTGGCGCTCTGTTTTAGCAACTCCAATAATCCACGCTGAATTAAAACATGTTCAGGTATGCAGAATAAACCAAGTGAAGTCATCTTTAGGTTGGATTATCTGACTGGATAAACAAATACAATTACAGCTCCCAGGTCATATGACCAAGACATTCCCAACGTTTGCTGAATTCTGTCACTAAACTGATCTGATGAGGCACGTCGTAAAACTTGGTATTTAAAAAATATATTTTTATGGAATTTTTTTATTGTTTTTTTTTCTTCCAGGTAAGTAAGTAAATTGTATTTATATAGCACTCATCACAGACATAGAATCACAAAGTGCTTCACATTGATCAAAACAAAATAAGACAAAGTTATAAAATCAAAGATTAACATCATAAAATCAAAATGCTCTCAATGCAGAATCAGATTAACGTCAGAAAAAATAAAATCATAAAATTATAAAATTTCATAAACAGATGAAAAGATTAAAAAATTTGAGTTAAAAACAATATCCCATATAGTGATCTTATGTGTAACATCCAGAAAGGGTCAAGAGATGTCGGGGGGGTCGGGTGACCCCAAGGCATTGAAGTTCGTAGATTAACCGCAATGCAACCAGGTCAGTCCAGAGTCTTCTCCGGGATAACAACAGGCATGAAGGTTGGTTGCGTCTAAGAGGATGGACTCTGAAGGAGTCGTAGCGGTGCCAGCGTGCAAACAGGTTTTGACTAGATGTCAAAGAGATGTTTCAAAAGAGGCTGGTTCCCAATCTGCCACTTCGGAGTGTCAGCTGGAAACTGAGTAACTCGGCAGTCACTCTAGTTTTAATAATCTTGAGTTTATCATTTCTGCGAATCAGAATTTGACATGTTTGTCGATGTTACCAAACATCCCTTAGAAACCACACCTTCCAGATACAAGATGTTCTTGTTCTGTGGATAAATAATCTTTAAACCTATGTGAGATGTGGCCTTAACCTGAATTTATATCTTATGAATGTTGTGTTTGAGTGTAGATAATGATTCACGTGTTAAATCAAACATTACTGATCATAACATATATGTTACGGGTCCGGTCTAGGGGGGGCAGACCCGCCTCAGAAGAAATGTCTGAATAACAGGAGAAATGAGGAGACAGCAGGCAGTTAACTGGGTTTGATGCAGCCTTGCTTCCTTGTATTTTATTTACAAAAATTATATTAAAAAACATCTCTTCATTTACATTTCTTTTGTCTTTTTTCATAACCAAACTGGACTATATTTAATAAAATTCCATCATTTTACTATGACCTTGAAGGTCTCATCAAATTCAGCTGGTCAATTAAAATATGTACTGTCTTTGACTAACACACATATTACCAGAAAATAGTACCTTTATCTCTATGTTCATTTGTAGCTCTCTACCTGGTAAACAAGCTTATTTTATTACTTGAGGTTCAATTGAAATAACATTTCGATTTACTGTTGCTTGGCCTGCTTATCAACCCTCTTTTTACATATTTTATTCCAAAACAGAACCTTAAATATCCAAAAATAACAATATAAATCTCATTATGGTGTTACAAAAAAACCCGTCTTTTCCAAATAAACAAAGACGTTTACAATTACAATAGGGTCTGAGCTGCTACACTCTTTAAGTTCAAATTCGGGTTTAACTTTGCCTTTTAACAGTCGGAACATAAGTGAAAGTGGAGCACCGCCATTACAGAACCTCGTGTCTGCCTTTAGACGACGAGTACAGCTTAACCAGCCTCTTAACGTGGTCTACTTGTATGAAAAACCCACTCAAAAATTAGCTATACAACGCCAGAACAATATACAGTCATGTGACTTGTAATTTTATGTATATTTTATACATTATTACCTGAATAACAGGAGAAATGAGGAGACAGCAGGCAGTTAACTGGGTTTGATGCAGCCTTGCTTCCTTGTATGAGGAGAGCTGCAGCGTGCGAACAAGAAGGGTGCCCCCGCCTGGCGAACCCACAATTGCTCATTACACCGCCCCCTGGTGGCACACTCCACAACCATATGCACTTGGAAATTAACCAGAGAAATGATTCATTCCTGCCAGAACTCTCATACCCCCCTAACTCAAATGCAGCAACCAAGATATCGGCTAACTTCCATTACAAAAATAAAAAAACAAATGTGACTGCACAACTTGTGCGCGTCACATATACATGTTTCATTGTAATAATGTTCATTTCATCTTCACCGAATTAGGCACAGATTATTCAAACATTATTATTATTATTCATATAACATTTGGTTCATTCAATCATGATTACTTAATGATTATTTAAATTATGAGTTGTAAAAGTTCACTTTTCATTCAGAGTGTGGAATCCTGCACACGTATCAGAAGAAAGCTTTGTTTGGGAACATAGGCTGACAATCTTGTCTTCATTGAATGTCAACAAGCACTGCAGAAACTTCTGGGTGTAAAAATGGAATTGTATCAGTAGATGACCAGTCACTATGAAGGTCAATATGTAGTAGGTGAAAACTGACCCTTTCTGGACGTTACACATAGGATCATTTTAATGATTTTAACAGAAGCGGTGATGAATGCCAGAGCTGGTTGAAGCTACACTCAACATCACTGTAGTAGAGACTTCTGAGCTCTGAGAGAGAACCGTGAGCTCCTCTCTCATAGAAGCTAAGCATCAACATCAATTTACATAATAAACCATTACCATGACCAGGAGGAACATTGTACCAAGTGGTGTTTTTGTTTGTGGACTCCTGTGTTTGTTTGGTGGGGCTTCCTAAACAACAAGGAAACCAGGGCAGCCCAGGTCATGTGGTTCACCTACAGCATTTGTTTTATTTCTACACAGCAGAACAGCTCATCTCTGTAAAATCTCATAGTGCAGTTTCTTTTTGCTTGGTTTGCTCCGTCTCTGACATCATGCAGTCCCACTCTGAGCCTCGAGCCGACACAGACTGATGTCTACACAGACATAATTGGACCTAATGAGAGTGACTGACTCTGATGGTACACAGAAACAAGACCTTGAACTGTATTACATCCCTGATTTATTTTATTGTTATAATTTGACCTGTTGTAGAAGAGGGGTCATGTGTCAGTATTTTATTCATGTGCAGTAGCTGTTTAGTTAGTGGCTGCAGATAAAAGAAAAGCACACAAACAAAACAGACGTCCACGGACCTTAATAACATTAACAAGTTTTTATTCTGTCAAAGTGAATCGTAATTTGACCAGGAGAGTGGTTGTGATGTAAAATGAGGCAGCAGAAAATCCATGTGTGAGGAGATCGTTTTGGGCCGTTCCTGTAAAAAAAGTGAGGCGCGAACCGGAAAAGTTTCTGCCGATCACAATTCAACAACGGATTATGAAAGAGTGGATAACGCTCGAAACAGGCGGATTCTTCCTGATGTAAGAGGTGAGTCTACCCTTTGTTTTTGTAGTTTTGGCGTCGACATCATCCTAGCGCGCAACGTTCTGTCACTTTTCAAAAACAGTAAAAACGGCGAGAAACGCTGGCAGCGACGGCCTTTAGCGATCAGGAAACTGCTGGCAGCGAATGAGTTAAGGATTCTGTTATTAGTGCAGAATAACCCAGTCCAAGTGTTGGAAACTTGTAATAGAGCATCTTTTTTTGCTTTTTGTAACAATTTAATCTCTTGTTCTTGAATAAATAAATACATTAATAAATAAATAATCACATCATAACCCTCTTATGAGTCTTTAAACCTCCATCCTTTTCCCATTAAAACCTGCTGCTGGACTCGACCTGTGGATCTGCTGCTGGTTATACTTACACACATAAACAATCCCAGACTTCCACATAAATGAACACATGATGTGAGACTAATGGTGGGATCTTTAGGAGGTTGGAGCTGATTTGATCTTTGGTCTCAGCTGAACTCATCAGTCCTGAAGTATGTAAACTCCATTTCTCTGAACAGAGGCTGCTCAGGAAGCGCTGAGACAGAACTTCTTCATCAGTTTTACACAGAAATGCACTTTAAAATGAAAGACATCTACATTCAGGGAATGTTTGGTAACTTCTCAAACAAAATCTAAAACAAAAGAAGTCTCAGTGGTGGCAGAGAGGTTCTCTAGGAGGAACTGATTAATAAAAACAGCCACAGCATTCAGTCCAGAACTTCATTTATGCATTAATCCAATCAAAGCTTCATTTATACATTATTTTAATTAATATTTTAGTTTTTAGGCTCGGAGATGTTTAAAAAAATCTTTAATTGACTTTCTCTGACTAAAGTGTTAGCTGTGGTAGCATCTGGTGCCTCAGACTCGACATGTTCACGTCCTCTGAGAAGCTGCTTGTGGATGAAAATACTGGAGTTTTTATTTTTAGCCCCGTGATTCTTGTTGACTTCAGCAGTAAAGGGTTGGTCTCATTAGACGTGATCCCTGGAGGATTACTGTCAGTCATCTCCACGTGTTACACTCAGATGAAAATGGCTTTTCATCGAGGGAATTCTCTTTTCTAATCACTAATTCCCTGTTTCCCGTTCCTGCCATTGTTCTCTCTTTGTGGTTTCCTCCTTTATATTTTCGCTCAGAAACAAAAAAGATGAAAGTCTGAAACCTGGTTAAGGTTTAACCCTGGAAAACAGGAGGAAGCTGCTGACCAACACGCCTGGAATGTAAACATGATTAGGATGTGTACGTTGTTTCTCATCTCAGTCAAATGCAAATGAAAGTGACAAAAGTATCATGACACAAACTGTGAGCCCCTGCTGCCATCTCCTCAGTGGAGCCCTTGTTCAGATCCCCTCCTGTTTCCTACTCCGTTCCATCCTGGTGTGAAAAACAGCATCACGTGATTACAGCAGCGATAATCAGAACCCATCAGAACAGAGGCCAACCCCAGATTACAGCGGATTAAATAAAGAAATGTTGCTTTTATGGCTCAAGTCTCAGACATATGGTGAGTTTATGTGCTGATGTTCGCTATGACACAACCCACTTAATGGTGTGATCGCAGAGCTGAATCTTCTAGGCACGAGGACTTGTGGGTCTCAGAAATGTCCCATCACATGAACCCAGAGTCCAGCCAGCTCAAAGCTCAGAGTGCAGTACAGACATTTTGTAAACTCCTCCAGTTTACACTGGGATTGTGTAAAAACCATCAAAGATAGCAGAACACCAGTTCAGCCAGGTAAAGTCAAACTTTCTGTGGGCTTTCTCACTTGTTTCACCTGACACTGTGACCATGTGACAATGCTACCCCATCTGCTCTCTCATTTAGCCATACTTTCTCCCACACTTCTCGTGCATCTGGCCGAGGTGGTGGAACGGGCGTGTTAATTTCCAACAAATGGATATACAGTCAGTTGCTACCCATCACTAAATGCAACTCCTTTGAATACCATGCCATCCAGGTAACTGTACCGAAAAAATTATTTTTGGTTGTCATATATCGTCAACCAGGTCAACTGGGAGACTTTCTTGATGAACTCGACACCCTGCTCTCCTCCATTCCTTAGCACGACTGTGCCAAAATGGTCCTTGGAGACGTGAATATTCACCTGGACAATCCCAGCTCATCAGGCTTCCTGTCACTAATGTCATCATTTGATCTAAAACTAGTACAAAGTCCTCCAACTCACAAAGCTGGAAAAGCACTTGACCTCATTTTCACCAGAAACTGTGCCATAGACACAATCTCTGTCACACCGCTGCATCTTTCCGATCATTACTTCATCCATTTCAGCACAACTCTACAAGGGAGGTCCACTGCTTCCTCCCCAATGGTCTGATTCCGCCGAAACCTCCTCAGTATGGCACCTAACCACTTCTCCTCTCTTGTCGCCTCCAATCTTCCATCTCCCAGCACATTCTCTGCTTATGAACTGAACGATGCCACCGAGTCACTCTGCTCCACACTCTGCTCTTGTCTTAACAACTTGTGCCCTTTAGCCAGGGCCAGATTAACACTTTGTTGTACCCTGGGCAACAATATTCAAGGGCCCCATCATCACGACCCAAGGATCACCATAATATGGTCACATACAGAATATATTACTGTAAAATGCAGTAAATATACTCAATACTTGAATGCCTGACATTACGTAACCCGCTCAGGGTAACCTTTGACCCACCTCGTGTGGACTGACCAATGAGGAGAGGGTCTTAACTTGAGGCCCTCTCTTCATTGGTCAGTCTGCATGAGACTGACTCTCAACCGCTCCCAACTGACGTCCAAAGTCATAGGCAGCGAAGCGTCTCTGTGCAGCTCAAAAGCCCGGGTGGACAGTTTGTTTAATATAGGGTGACCATATTTCCATTTCCAAAAAAGAGGACAGGGGATCTGTGCCTATGACATCACACTATGGCAACGCCACACAAACCACGTTGGGACCCATTTTTTGTAAGAACTAAACTAATATCAGATTCTGCCAATAAAAGGGCTCAAAAACAATTCATATGTAAATATTTGGCCAATTTATTGCAAAATCTAATTTTTCTGCTTCAGTGCTGCAACAAGGTTTAATTAATAAAAAATTATTATACCTTTTGTTTTACTACAGCATCGGTAAACTTCCTGTGCACAGATTATTAAGGATGCTTGTTTCAGCTGTGAGATTAGACGATAGGATCAATGATAAAATAAGTTGTCACACACTCCATGGAAACTTTCAGAGAATCCACAAATAGTGGCTTTCAAATGGTTTTGTTACTTTTTGCAAGTTTAGAAAAGAAGCAGATGAGACAGCATGTCTGATAATTTAGTTTTTCATCTGATAATATTAGAACATGTCAGCAATGTCTGAGGGGTTTTTACAAACACTGTATAACTAATACTCCTGGAGAGGGTATGAATTACACAGAGGCTTCTGGGGATCCCAGTTATGGGGGGTGGTGGTGGTGGTGGTGGTGGTGGTGGGGGGGGGGTCATTTAGCCTTGGCCCCCCAAAATGTCTTGAAATGGCCCTGGGTGTGTGAGTTTTGAAGGTGATCAGACTGTATCAGATGTATAAATACTACATATGTATAACATTGCTTTATACAAGTAAAAACGAGTAGTGGAGATAAATCTACCTACATTTGACTTTTCAACACTTTGTTTTGTTTTCTTGTTTTTATTTAACTGTTTTCCTGTCCTGTCTGTCTCTCATCTTCCTGCATCTCCTCTAAACTCTCCAGAAAACCTGCTGCCTGGATCCTTACTTTTTCACCTCATCAGTTACTTCTGAGCAGATCAAAGGGAACTATCTCCCTACCACAAAGCGGAGTGCGCGTTTCGATGCTGCATCAGTGAGGTGAAATCACCGCAGCACAGGTGATGAGCTCCGCAGTAGCAGAGTGCTTCAGGCACAAATAAGACAGAAAATAGAGAACATGTGCGGACATGAACGATCATGTGCTAATTATAGTTTTTTGGGTGCGCCACTTTGAGAATGGACCGTGCGCTGGAAGCAGCAGTCTGGAGCGCTGCGCAACAACGCGCTGTGCCGCTCTCTGTGCTCTCTGCTCAAAAGAGTCCATAAATGATGTAATATACGTAGGTAGAAAACTTTTTTCCGGCTCCCTTGGATGTGTAAGATATCCAGCTCCCCCATAATTCAATGCCTGCTCCTGGATGAAAAGCCGGACATTTTCATCAATACAAGAACCCCCAGTCCGGACGCCCGGACAGAGAGTGAAAAGTGGACATGTCCAGGGAAAACCGGACATACGCTCATCCAATTTTAATATAATGCGGGAGATTACAGATAGGCCTACAGTATTTTGCTCGTGCCCTTGCTGCCCTGGGCCCCTTAGAGTTCGTGGGCCCTGGGCAATTGCCCAGTTGCCCATATGGTTAATCCGGCCTTGCCTTTAGCCACTAGACCAGCTAGATCCTCTCAGTCGCACCCTTGGCTAAATGATACCCTCCGGTCTTTACGCACCAATCTTAGAGCTGCGGAATGGAAATGGCGCAAAACAAAAGATCCTGGTGATCAATTGAAATTTCATGAATTACTGTCCTCATTCTCTGCCAGCATCACTGATGCAAAGAAAGCTTTCTACACTGACAAAATGCTCAGCTCTACTGACTCTCAGAAACTATTTTTGACATTCAAAACTCTGTTCAACCCTCCGTCTCCACGTCCTACCAACAATCCATCAGCTGAAACCTTTGCCTCATTCTTCACTGATAAAGTGGCAGCTATAAGCAAACAGTTTACTCAACTGGCCACTTCTGAACATTCGCTACCACAAACTCCTTCTAGCCCAACCATCTCAAGCCCTACCGCTTTATTTTTCTCTTTTTCCCCTCTCACTGAGAACTGTGTGTCCAAGCTTCTTACGTGCAGCCGCCCTACTACATGCCCACTCGACCCCATTCTGACTAAGCTGCTCCAAGCTATTGCTCCTACAGTAGCCGCAGCAGTCACACAGGTGATCAACGCATCACTGACATCCGGTACATTTCCCACCTTTCTCAAGCATGCTCAGGTTAAACCACTGCTAAAAAAAACATCTCTTCCTCCAAATCATGTGGAGAACTACCGACCTATCTCTCTCTTCCCTTTTCTGTCCAAAATCATTGAAAAGGTGGCTTTCAAGTAGATCACAGAATACTTCTCACAAAACTGTCTGCTTGACCCTTACCAGTCTGGGTTCAAAAAGGGCCACTCCACTGAAACTGCTCTGTTAGCAGTGACTGAATCTTTAAAAGAAGCTAGAGCGACTGCAAAATCCTCAGTGCTTATCCTGCTCGACTTATCGGCTGCATTTGACACTGTCAACCATGGATTCCTTTTGTCCATACTCTCTAGCATGGGCATCACAGAGAAAGCACACGCCTGGTTTGAATCATACCTCACAGGACGATCATTCAGTGTATCTTGGCTTGGACAATCCTCTACCGTGCACCATCTTGCCACAGGAGTCCCCCAGGGCTCTGTACTAGGACCTCTTCTCTTTGCCATGTACACCACCTCACTGGGTGAGATCATTCGATCACATGGCTTCTCCTACCACTGCTATGCAGACGACACCCAGCTCTATCTGTCATTTCCACTGGATGACCACACTGTCTCTGCACGAATATCAAATTATCTCTCTGACATATCAAAATGGATGAAATCCCACCATCTCCAGCTCAACCTTGTAAGGTTATGAAGTTCATGGTTTTCAACTCCATACAGCTGGCCCCTGGGCACAATAACACCGTGTAGAAAAACCAAGGTCGGGTTGTTCCTCAGACTGTTTACATTCCAGGAGAAGAGTCCGAAGGAGAAGAAGAAGCTTTACCTAATCAAAGTACTTTATTTGTGATTAAAATTATTAAGCAAAACAGATGTTGATCAACAATAATCAAGTGAATGATCTGTGAAATAAATATGTCATGAATTATGTTTAATGAAACCAGGACTACGGTGCAGACATACTGATCCTCATCTCCATAGAAATGCATGACACATTGTTCCAACCAATCAGAGCTTTCGGCTGCCGCAGGAGAATCTGGTGTTGACTTCAAGTGTCCAATCTACTTTACTGAAACTTATCAACAATTCAGAGATATAAAACAAGGCAACGCCATTTTAAGTCAGTTCCATTTTGACTTCAGTTCTATTCACCATCATCCTAAAGACAAGCGCAGCCTGGCCGGATGCGTTTTCTTTAAACTAAGAACTGTGAAACGGGAGATTTTCGTCGTTTAACAACCCGACGACGTCCTTTCAAAATAAGAGCAACTGCTGACGCTGCTGAATCGTACCGGGCCGACCCTCCAGACGGGTTTTGAAACGTTGTGACCGCTGCACCGACAGCTCCATCGTACATCCGAGGTTTCCAGACCTGGCAATTCCTGATCTACTTGGGAGACCCCACTGGGTACGTACACGGCAAAATAGCGGCTCATGTCATCACTTTATAAGCCTCGTGATATCTAGTCATAACAAAGACGACCAGATTCGATTACGTCATCCTAGAGAATCTGAACCAGACCCACACACACACACACACACGCACCAACACAACATCCGAATCCATTCTCATCCATCACAGAGTAGTCCTGGTAGATTGTTTAGAATTTATAATTCAGAAATTAAAGATTCTCAAACGATCCCATATATCTCTCTTTTCTTGTCTCAAAGTCAATACAGAGTGTTTAATTAAACTCCCTGATGATAAAAACAGCCTATTCTTCTGTTTATAAAAGTGAACTACTAACAGTGTATTAAAATACAACTTTGGTTAGTTACATCACTTTGATTCCGTTACAACCTCTCTAAAACTGAACTACTTGTCATCCCAGCAAAACCATCCATACAGCACAATATCTCAATCCAAAATGACTTCCTATCTCTGGCTCCTTCAAAGGCAGTTCGAAATCTGGGTGTTGTGATTGATGAACACCTGACCTTTAAAGATCATGTTGCCTCTGTTGCCCATTCATGCCGCTTTGCGCTGTATAACATACGAAAGATCAGACCATACCTAACACAACATGCCACCCAGCTCCTGTTGCAATCTACTGTCATCTTCCGCCTCGATTACTGCAATGCCCTTCTAACTGGTCTTCCAGGCTGTACTGTGAGACCTCTTCAAATGGTCCAGAACGCAGCGGCATGTCTGGTATTCAATCAGCCAAAAAGAGCACACGTCACCCCTCTGTTCATTGGGCTCCACTGGCTACCGCTAGCAGCATGCATCAAATTCAAATTGCTAACAATAGCATACAAAGTCCGAGATGGTACGGCTCCCATCTACCTGAATCCTCTTGCAAAGGGTTACTTCCCGGCCCGGCCGCTCCGGTCATCACAAGATCGTCGGCTAGCAGTGCCTACACCACGCTCAGGACAATCCTGGCTCTTCTCATGCATCGTTCCACAAATGACGAATTACCTACCAAGCACTACCAGAACAGGGGCTTCCTTTTCAATTTTCAAGAAACTCTTGAAGTCCCTGCTCTTCAGAGATCATCTTCTAAACTAACACCCTCCCTGCACCTGTCCCCCCTCTCTACTGTCCACTCCTTTTTCCCTCCTCTCCATGACTGATGTCAAGTTGTTGTTGTTATTGTTGTTGTTAGCCTTAAGGGCAACATGCCGATCATCACTTGTAAGTCGCTTTGGACAAAAGTGTCTGCTAAATACATAAACATAAACATAAACAGACACTTGTTGTGCTTTTTGTAACGTTTGCATTCATCCAACCATTGTCCCAACACCAGTAGTCACTGCTCGCCACTCTAAAGCCACAGCATGTGTGTCAGTTGTGTCTAAGGGTAAAAGCTAAAAATCTCAACTAAACATAAGAATAGCAGGTGCTTTGATGTATTCTCACCCTTAAATAGTTTCCAATTTGTACATATGTTGGAAACTGATAGGGGAAATCCTGTGCTACTTGTTTTGTTGGACCTTACAGCTGCATTCGACACTGTGGACCACTGTGTTACTCCATCGTTTGGAGTATAATGTCGGAATCTCTGGTCTGGCCTTAGACTGGTTCAGATCTTATTTGAAGGATAGGACTGTAAGTGTAAGGTTGGGTGAGTTCAGTTCTGGATTCACACACCTGCGATGGGGGGTCCCACAGGGTTCAACATTAGGACCACTATTGTTTTTGATTTACATTTTGCCACTGGGGGGAACATCATGAGGAAGTATGGAATTCGATTTCATATGTATGCTGACGATTGCCAACTTTACTTACCCTTGGATTATAGAAGCGACTGTCCCATTATTACCTTAATGTACTGTCTAACTGAAGTTAAGTCATGGTTGATGGACAATTTTTTATGTCTGAAAGAAAGCAAGACTGAGGCAGTGCTGTTTGGGTTACATCGTGATTTAGAGCGATCAAAACTGGATTGTAGGGATATGAATGCCCACCTACGTTCTTCGGCAGTCAACTTAGGAGTGACATTAGGTAACGCTTTCGCCTTTGACGCACATGTGGGTGCGGTTGAATCATCCTCTTTTTACCACTTGCGACGTCTGGCCAAAGAGAAGTCATTTTTAACTAGAAAGGACCTCGAGACTGTTGTGCATGCGTTTATCACCACTCATTTAGACTACTGTAACTCTGTCTTAATTGGGGTGAGACAGAGTACAGTAGCTCGTCTGCAGCTTGTGCAAAACGCCGCGGCAAGATTCCTAGAAGGGAAAAGGAAATATGATCATGTAACACCCATCCTGGCAGATCTGCACTGGTTACCGGTCGTTTTTAGAGTGCGTTTTAAAATTCTTTTATTGGTTTTTAAGGCATTGAATGGGATGGCACCAGAATATTTATCTGACTTGTTACAGCCATATATACCTAGTCGTTCGCTCCGCTCAGAGAGTCACCATATGCTTCTAGTCCCCGCAACTAGGCTCAAAACAAGAGGAGACAGGACATTTTCAGTAGCAGGCCCGAAATTATGCAATGATCTTCCATTATCTGTGCGACTCTCCACGTCAGTAGAGGTTTTTAAAAAGGCGCTGAAGACCCATTATTATAATCTGGCTTTTAAATTGGTGTATATGAGTAGTAGTTTTTTTGGTGCAGAAGCTGCTTCACAGGAACATGACATTTAGATAAAGTTAATGCGTGCATGAGATTCCTGCTTTCAACTAAAGACAAATGAAAGATGAACAAATCAGACATTTACTCAGTAAGGAATGACAAAAACTGTGAGAAAAAAATAAACAAACCTTCAGCAATGACTTATTGTCCTTGACACGAAATAAATCTACAATGAAGCCGACACCAAGATAGGAAAAAAAAGAAAAAAACTACCTCTGTGTCCTTAGCTTTTGTTGGAAGGAGAGAAAATAGGTCATGCATACTTAAATAGTGGAGTGTGTGTGTGTGTGTGTGTGTGTGTGTGTGTGTGTGTGTGTGTGTGTGTGTGTGTGCGCGTGAGTGTGTGTGTGTGTGTGTGTGTGTGTGTGTGTGTGTGTGTGTGTGTGTGTGTGTGTGTGTGTGTTGTACACACATGTAACCATGTATGTCAGCACATTTCAACAGATAAATACATAACATGCCTCTAAGGCAGCGAACACAACTGCATTCTGGGACTGAATGTTCATGTTCAGATAGTTTCATTCCCTCTGCTTTTTACTTGCAAGGGTTTCCTCTTTGACGTTTATGTAAACATACAAAAAATAACAATTCACCAGTAAAACAAGCACAAAACAGAATAATGTCCTAATAATGTTACAAGGAAGGGAACTTAAACTGATTTCCGATTTCCATTGGGGGGTTGTCAGTTTTTCTCCTATTAGAAAGGCCAAAGAGGGATATAGTCCTTGTTTACAATCTGTCTCACGTTCATACTTGCTGGTTTCAGAGCCAATCATATTTAAGCCTGCAGTGTTGTCAAGTCTGCTCAGGCCATGTTGTTGTGCCGGCATTTGTAATTCAAGACCCTCTGGCAAAAAGCAGCAATGTTGTAGAAAGAATGTAAGCCAGTTACCAGGAGTGACCCTGAAGTTATTTTGTAATCCCAAGAAGGAACAGCATCCTTTGGTTTTACTCTTGCATTGGGAGCCTAAGTCACTTCCGCATCATGGGTCCCTGGACAAATGAAAAAATGAATGCAAGTCAACGGGGCTAAAAGAGCTATTTTCTAATCTGCTTTGCCTTACGCCCTGGATCACACATATGTTGTACTTCAATTCAAATGAAAACTAATGATGGGTGTTTCGACCACACCTGTGACGTACTTTGAGATTTATCAGCTTGTAAAAGTTCGTAAGTAGCACGACTACACACCAGAAATCGGCACGTCACCATATAATCTCCTCTCCCCTAGCGTAGCTGCTACTTACCAAATGGCCAGACTTATGGTGGTTCATTCCTCCTGAAGGAAAATTTTGATATTTGTTCAACTTACAGCCATTTCCGCTCAGTTTTCTCCGTGTCTTGTTCGATGACGTCACTTTCGTGATGCATATTTGTAGTCCTGGACTTATTTTCACACAAAACCTAAAATAGCTTATCCACCCGTTTGAAATTAAGCGTGTTCTTGGTATCAAAATGTATTTTTAAAATTCATGGGCATCATATGTGAAATGCATGGCACATAACAAACAGAATCGGAAAATAGCATTTTTAGCCCCGTTGACTTTTTCTTCCGGGGACCCGTGGTGCAGAAGTAGATGGGTGTGACTTAGGCTATTAGGTAGAGAATGCTAAAGGCTAATTTTAAGCTAACCATGCCAAAGGTAATTTCTTTAGTCCCGCTGTAACACTGATTGTATCAGTCTCAGACAATGGCGCTCAGATGTTTCTGTGTGTTTACCAACCAGGTTCAGCTCTTCTGTGTTTGGGTCTTACCCAAGTGAGTAAACTTAAAGAGCAAGTTCAAATCAATTCAATTCAAGTTTATATATGTGTGCTCCCAATTGGTAAAGTCATTAGACAGCATGGGATAAACTTCCACTGTTCTGCTGACGATACTCAGTTATATCTATATATTAACCCTGATGAACCTATCGGTCAATTAGACTACAGGCTTGTCTTGAAGACATAAAAAATTGGATGACTCAAAACATTTTGCTTTTAAATCAAGACAAGACTGAAGTTCTCATCTTTGGACCTGAAATTCAGAAAAGGAAATTACTTAGTCATGGAGGAATGGGCCAAAATACCAGCTACTGTGTGTGCAAACCTGGTAAAGACCTATAGTAATCGTTTGACCTCTGTTATTGCCAACAAAGGTTATGTTACAAAGTATTGAGTTGAATTTTTGTTATTGACCAATTACTTATTTTCCACCCTGATTTACAAAAAAATTCTTTAAAAATCCTGCCATGTGAATTCATGGATTTTTTTTCACATTCTGTCTCTCACAGTTGAAATGTACCTATGATGTAAATTACTGACATTTTAAGTGGGAGAACTTGCACAATCGGTGGCTGACTAAATACTTTTTTGCCCCACTGTAAGGAACTTTGGCATCATCTTTGACCAGGACATGTCATTCGAATCCCACATTAAACAGGCTTGAAGGATTTCCTTTTTCCACCTTCGGAATATTGCTAAGATTAGCTGCATGCTTTCCAGGAGTGATGGTGAAAAACGAGTTCATGTATTTATTACATCAAGGCTGGATTACTGTAATCGTTACTCTCAGGAAGTCCACAGAATGTAGTTAAAAGTCTTCAGCTTGTCCAAAATGCTGTAGAGTTCTGATGAGACCTAAAAAGAGAGATCATAGCTCTCCTGTCTTAGCGTCCCTACATTGGCTGTCTGTTAAATTCAGAATAGATTTTAAGACCCTCTTTCTCACATATAAAGCTCTTATCAAGCTCCATCATTCATCAGTGACCTGATTGTTCCATATGTTCCTAACCGAGCACTTCGCTCTCAGACTGCAGGTTTACTGGTGGTTCCCAGAATATCTAAAAATAGGATGGGAGGCAGATCTTTTAGTTATCAGGCTCCTCTCTTCAGTCATTCAACTAAACAGAGAGACTATTCAAATGCTCAGGAACCCTTTGCATGTGTTTTCTATTAGTAATTATACATTTTAGTTGATTTGGGTTTTGTTTCATATCACACTGTGACATTTGAATAATTAAAATGCATGTTTTTATTAAAAGCTTTAGTTTACAGTAAAAACCATGTCTAATGTTTGATTCTCTGTCTCATAATTTTAATTAAAAGTTTTACTTTGAGAGCACATTTTCCTGAACGATTAAAATGCGATTATTTTAGATTACTTAATTACAAAGCCTGTAATTAATTAGATTAAAATTTTTATATATGTGGAGAATCAAGTCCCAACCCTAATATATATATATATATATATATATATATATATATATATATATATATATATATATATATATATATATATATATATATATATATATATATGTATGTATGTATGTATATATATATATATATATATATATATATATATATATATATATATATATATATATATATATATATATATAGTAAAAAGAATTGGTCCAAGCATTGAACCCTGTGTTACTCCACAAGTAACCCTGGAGTATGAAAAAGATTTGTCATATACATTTAGAAAATGATATCTATCAGACAGGTAGGATTTAAACCAGCTTAGCGCTGTTCCTTTGATCCCTAAAACATGTTCAAGTCTTTCTAAAAGAACATTGTGATCAACTGTGTCAAAAGCAGCACTGAGATCTAACAAGACTAGAACAAACACAAGATTCTTATCTGAGGCCATGAGAATGTCATTTGTAACTTTCCCTAATGCAGTTTCAGTGCTGTGATACTCTCTAAAACCAGACTGAAATTCTTCAAACAGATCATTAGTGTTTAAATGTTCACATACTTGGATGGCCACTATTTTGTCAAGGACTTTGGATAAAAATGGAAGGTTAGATATTGGTCTATAACTCATTGGGTCATCTGGATCCAGAGAAGGCTTCTTAAGTAGAGGTTTGATTACAGCAACCTTAAAATCCTGTGGTCCGTATCCTTTTACTAAGGATAGATTGATTATATCTAGAATTGGGGCAGTATCCAAAGGAAATGCATCTTCAAATAATTTGGTTGGGATTGGATATAAAATGCAAGTTGAAGGTTTAGATGAAGCTAATATTTTTAATAACTCTGAAAGCTCAACTGGATCAAAATGGTTCAAACACAGATGAGGTTCTACAGTTACCTCTGATGCTGCCTCACTTACTGAGTGTCATGTTCTGTGCTGAGCTAACATCCATCTCCTGAGTTTTTCTGTTTGCAGGTGGGCATGTCCCGGAGAGCAGCTGCTGTGGATCTCCTCATCAGTGGTCAGGGGATTTAAGGAGGGGCATGACAATTCAACAGCACCGGATGATTGCTCTTACTGGACAGTGTCTCGTCAGCTCTAGACCAGTTTCTAGCTTGTTACCTCCTGATCTACCTGCTAAGGCTTGTACTCACCTGTCCTGTTCCTCCGACCTCCTCCCAGGTACCCTCGTTCGTCTGACTGCTCACCACAAGGAAATAAGAAACTTCTGGATCTCTCTGTCTGCCAGCCATGCCACTTCCCCTGACCACCTGCTCTCCAACGCTCACTCTTGGACTCCTGGTGCTCAGCTCCCAGCTCTCACCTCCACCCATGGATCCTCTCGCTCAGCCAGACCTGACTTGCCTCCTTCTTTAAGCTCCCCTGTCATACTGGAAACCATAAGCCTGCATGTCTGCATGTCTGCGTAGTCCTGCAGCGTCTCCTAGAAAACCGCCTTTTCGTTAAGGCAGAAAAGTGCAAATTCCATGTTTCCTCAGTAAAGTTCCTTGGGTTCGTTTTGGAGGGTGGGCAGTTGAAAACGGACCCTGACAAGGTTAACACAGTTCGTGAATGGCCAACCCCTTCCACTCGCAAGCAGTTGCAACGGTTCCTCAGCTTCTCCAAGTTCTACAGATGGTTTATCCATAACTACAGTCAAGTAGCATCCCCCCTCACTCAGTTAACTTCCACTAAGCAGCCTTTCATTTGGTCGGACGTTGCAGACAAAGCCTTTTTGGACCTAAAGAGCCGTTTCACTCAAGCACCTGTCCTGTCTTGCCCCGATCCCTCTCTTCAGTTTACCCTGGAAGTAGACGCTTCAGACACATGGGTAGGTCCTGTTCTATCCCAGACCTCCCCCTCTAATAACCTGCTCCATCCCTGTGCCTTTTTCTCTAGGAAACTCTCATTGGCAGAACAAAATTATGACGTGGGAGACCTGCTAGAAGTAAAACTGGCACTGGAGGAGTGGCGCCATTGCCTGGAGGGAGCTGAGCACCCCATCGTAATCTGGACCGACCACAAAAACCTCACCAACCTCAAGGAAGCTAAAAGGCTCAACCCCAGACAATCCCGTCGGTCCCTCTTCTTCACCCGGTTTAACTTCATCATGTCTTTCAGACCTGGAACAAAAAGTGTCAAACCCGATGCCCTATCCTGCCAATAGGCATCAGAAAAGGACCAGGAGCCCACTACCATCCTCCCTCTGTCCTGTGTGCTCGGGTCAATCACCTGGGATACACAGAAGGTCCTGGGTGCCCAAGGAACAGACCCCGGCCCAGGTAATGTTCCTCCCCACAAGTTATATGTGCTCCAACAGGTTCGAGGAACGGTAATCCATTGAGCTCATACAGCGAGATTCTCCGTCCATCCTGGAGTGAGTCGCACTCTCGCCCTGTTTCGTAAGTCCTTCTGGTGGCCCTCCATGTTCAAGGACATCAAGGAGTACATCAATGCTTGTCAGGTCTGTGCCCGCAATAAATCTGTAAACCAACCTCCTGCTGAATTACTCTGACCCCTTCCCATTCCCTCTCGCCCATGGTCCCACATAGCACTCGACTTTGTCTCCGGTCATTCTCCCTCGAAAGGATTCTCAGTCATACTCACCATCATCGACAGGTTCTCAAAAGCCTGCCACTTCATTCCCCTAAAGTCTCTTCCTTCCTCCTCAGTCACAGCCGAGTTACCGATCAAACACGTCTTCAGACTTCATGGCATCCCTGACGAGATCCTGTCCGACCGTGGTCCCCAGTTTCTCTCTAAAGTCTGGGAGTTTGCTGTCTCTCTGGGAGCCAATGTCTCGTTAAGTTCCGGTTACCATCCCCAGACCAATGGCCAATGTGAGCGGCTCAACCAGGAGTCGGAGGCCATGCTCCGTTGTGTGTGCTCCTCCAGTCCTACCAGCTGGAGCACCCAACTTCCCTGGATTGAGTACGCTCACAACACCCACTTTTCATCAGCTACAGGTCAGTTTCCATTCTAATCATCTCTCGGCTATCAACCTCCGCTTTTCCCATCAGACCTCCCTACCACCATCACGGTTCCCCAGTTCATCCGCAGAGCCAGGAGGACGTGGATCCAGACCCTTGCGGCCCTGCAACGGACAGCTGAGCGTAACCGACAGTTGGCTGACCTCCACCGTCATCCTGCCCCTCCATATACCTGTGGGCATCAGGTCTGGCTCTCCACCGGGAACAAAAAGTACTGTCATAGTCTGTGCTGAGCTAACATCCATCTCCTGAGTTTCTCTGTTTGCAGGTGGGCGTGCCCCGGAGAGCAGCTGCTGCGGATCTCCTCATCAGTGGTCAGGGTATTTAAGGAGCGGCATGACAATTCAACAGCGCCGGATGATTGCACTTACTGGGTAGTATCTTGCCAGCTCTAGACCAGTTTCTAGCTTGTTACCTCCTGATCCGCCTGCTAAGGCTTGTACTCACCTGTCCTGTTCCTCCGACCTCCTCCCAGGTACCCTCGTTCGTCTGACTGCTCACCACAAGGAAATTTGGAACTTGTGGTTCTCTCTGTCTGCCAGGCACGCTGCTTCCCCTGACCGCCTGCTCTCCAGCGCTCACCTGCCCGCTCAACTCTTGGACTCCTGGTGCTCAGCTCCCAGCTCTCGCCTCCACCCATGGATCATCTCGCTCAGCCAGACCTGACTTGCCTCCCTCTCTAAGCTCCCCTGTCATACTGGAAACCGTAAGCCTCTACTCACCTTGTTCATTCCCTGCCTGTTGTACAGTTACTCACCATTATCTCTGCCACAGAACACTACTGGACCCGCCCGATCTCTGACCCTCTTCTTCATCCTCATCAAATGTTAATAAATAACTTTTACTTACCTTTTGTCTCTGAGTGATTCTGCATGTCGTGGGTCAAGAAACTTAATCCAAACATGACACTTAGGAAGAAGAAAACACATTAGGGAGAATGCTAACGATTTTGTTTCTAATAGAATTAATTTTACTTGTGAAAAATCCTGATTGAAATAATCTTTCTCTTTCCACCATTTGGACAGGTGAACACCTCACCAGCTACATGGATGGCCAGAATCTCAGCTTTGACACTCGACTTCCGCCAGAGAACTTCCTCAACGGCCATTTCATCGCTTGTACAGATCAGCTTGCCTCTCGGGGTGAGATGGTGGACACATCATGGGCCCTGAAACCCTTGTGGCCCCAAGATGACCCCATCTTAAAACCACCTGAAGGGTTTGTGTCTGTTCAAATTGGCTTTTCTGTAGATGACCTTGTCAGTCTTCAGGTCCAGCATCCTGCTGTCAGTGGGATGATCTTGAACCCTTTTGACCCAAAAGCTTTTCAACATCTTTCACAGGGTTTTGACTCTGTTCCAGAGCTGCGTGCTCTATCTTGTGCTCGTGTCATCTCTCTTTCAGGTGTTGGCCGCTTGTGCTTCGGACTGATGGGAGAAACCAGTTTCTCTAAGATCAGTGAGGGCCACAGAGCCTCTGTGGCCTCGACAGCTAAGATCCTGCAGGGATCGGTCATCCCTCCCGATCCAGGAGGAGCTGATGCTGACAGGGATGCTCCACCAATGACTCCACACCCTGTCACAGGGAGAGTTGATGGTGGCACAAGGACTCCAGCTGACGCTCAGTACTCTGAGGAGGGATCTCTACCCACCGAAGGGGGGGCCGACGCACTCACTGACCTTACTCCACTACAGCAGGCGCTGATGACCTCTAAACTTCAGGGGGGTGAAACACCTACCAAAAGGGGGGTCAGATGTTGCCCTGTAAATCTGCTGGTGGACCCTGATCTCTCTGAACGCGCCCACGTGTCAACCTGGGACCTTCCTGGAAGCACATCTGCTCCGGATCCTCGTAAGCCTGCACCTGTCTACAGCCTTAAACATTGTTGGTTTCAGTTTTCAGGACAGATGATGTTGCTCTTGCTAGTCACATGTCTCTGTCTGTTTTCTCAGCAGCACTCTCTAACTCGACCGTGTGGATCTGGGTTCCCTCTGGGTGCCACATCCAGGGGACCACCAGATATCTTGATGTCCATCCATCACTTGTGGGTCCAGCCAGTTCAGTCTGGTGGCGCTGGGACTTTTTCTAGTGAGCGGGCTCTCCAGAGCCTCATCAATATACCTGTGTATCCTTTCTGTCCTGTTCAACAGACATGGCATAAGATACCAGCAGGGGGCAGTTGGACTCCTCATGATCTGAGGGCTTCTCATCTTGACTTTCAGTTTGCTACAAATCCTGGTCACACAACAGTCACCTCTGGTAAACTGATTAATAACCTTTTGCAGGAAAAATCAGGTCCTGACCTACCAACTAAACCACTCTCTCCGGTCGTGTTTCTCATTAAGATCTCTAAAGGTAACAAAGCACCCATTTATCTATGGGTCCACCAAACCAAATTGAAACCGCACAAAAATCCCATTGATTTAGATATTGTTTCAACCGAAATAGCTGACTACCAACTCGAATCGTGCCAAAAGGGGGGTGAACGTCCGTCTGCTCTCGCTGGGTTCTCTGATTTCGGATCCTGTCGTGAGTATGTGTGTGCATGGCCTCCATGTCTAAACATATTGTACAGGCTTTGTGAATTTTGGCTGTGGTCTGCTGTGGTTCCAATAATCATGTGTTTTCAGAACATAACAGTTAAAAGTGGACGTCTCCACTACCTGGTGTGTCAATCCAAATTCAATCAAAATCCTTATTTGATAATTTTTAGTGGTCTTGATAACTTTTGAGGTTTAAACAGGTGATAACTGCCTTCAGTCAGTTATCTTGGTACTAACCCTCACATTTAGGGACTAACTCCACTGATTTACATTTTTAGTGTTGACTTACATTTCTATCTTTATATAGTGCTTTCGTTAGGGTAATTAAGTTTGAGAACTTTAGGGATTAACTTAGTTAATTTCTCTTAAAGGGCTACAAGCCCTTCATTGCCCTTCATTCTTAGATAAAGCCTTTAATTAGTGCAGGTGATTTTTCCCATACCAGTTAGGGTTTGATTTATTTTATTTGTTTCTTTCATGCTTTATGCACCACATTTTTCGGCGTCACACATAGAGCAGTGCACCCATTTATTCATTTAAAGGTTAAATCCATATAATGCTGACACATAGTACATAGGTACCCACAGTGACAGGTTTATAATTTATTTCTTTGATTTGCATAAAACGCAATCTTCATGTGTCTGCCTCACTTGCTGCTCTGCTGTTCTCACTCATGAGCTACACCATTGGTCTTTGCTGCCTGAGGGACTTCGCAATCTGAGGGTCCTCTACACCTGTGGCTGCCCGCCTGGTGTTCCTGTCGCATGGAGCTTCGCTTCGGTCGTGGTTCGAGACGTTCTGAGTGCCCTGCGCTGAGAGGTCGCCTGGAGGCCATCCGGGGACCTGCCGCTGATGGCTGGTCGTCTGTCTACATCCTGCCCGGCTCTGTGTGGGAACACAGGCTACTTTATCCTTTTGCATACGCCTTTGGAATTACTGCTTATGATAATCAACTGCTATTGAAATAGCCAACTTATCAAGGATTACTTTACAATGATCTGCAATTGTTGACTTAACTAACTTCTCAGGATATGCTCCTGTCTTCACTGGGTGAGGAAATGCTTACCTCTCTCCAGCCTTCACCTGGACTGCAACAGCTTCTTCAGAAAGAGAGTCCCTTCACATCTTTGGTTGCCAACGACAGGTGGTTTTCTGCGACCACCTACCATTGACAAAGGGGGGTCTTGTAGCATCATCAAGGTTCTCTGATTTGTGGCAAATGTCACATTTACCCAGCTGGGTCAAGCTGGGTCAGGCTGCAACTTTTAAGTCCACAGATTAACCAAGGAGCCCTGATGTCTGCTGAGTAGCACTCATTATTTGCTGCTGTTCCGTCCCAGAAGAAGGACACTTCAAGTTCACGATAATAATTAAATAATAATATTAATAAGCTCTTTGACTTTATTGTTTATTAATCATCATAAATAATCACTTGGTTCAATATAAATGTATTTTAATTACTGAAATGAATTATTATGCTTTGGGTATAATAATGATTACTATAAATATGATTATGGTTGATGACAGTAATGTGTGTTCAGGAAATCTGAAGGTCAGCTTCCACCTTATCCATCTAATACAGAGTTTATCCACACAAAGGGTAACTGCCAACACATGTTTTTGACGCATGACCAAAGCTTTCTTGCTGAGAGTGGGTGTGTTCTGAGGACTTTGTAAACTAACTTGCAACAGCTTTCACGTCAGTTCTTGAACCAACACCATCCGGAGGAGACGGTACGGCCGCCCTGATCCTCTGCCAAGCTGTTTTGTCATGCCGATAAGAATAGCTAAGAATAAACGTAAACTGTTACCAGCTGACGAAAAACTCCTTCCAGAGTTATTAATTTCTGAGTTAAGTTAAGATGCAAAAACTCCTTCAGAGTTATGGACTTTGAGACACAAATAGTTTCATCAGTCGTGTGACCCACGGAGACAACCCAGGACTGATTTGGTCGCATCGAGGTCCTTCTACCATCCTCGTGCCCGGAGGAAATCATCTCCACTTGACATCTCGGATCCAAAAGGGGGTCTCCGGAAACTGGGTGAGGTAGACACTTTCGACAGATGATGTTTGATGCTGTTCTCTAAGTAAACAACTCAGTTAGCTGCAAAACATCATTTCCAACCCAGAACGCTTTCCTCTCTCTGAAAGAAACCTTCTGAGAAATCTATTCACGCATCCAAACTCATATTTTCATTTAGCTTTCATCTAGCCACAGGTTTGCTTTTAATACAAGTTTAATATCAAAGCTGTTAAAAATTGTCATTAAATTGTCATCCATGAATTGTCATTTATAATTGTCGTTCAAATCGTAAAGTTTAAAAATTGTTAGTAATAAAATTCTTCATTTTTAAACTTGCCTCATTCTTTGAAATGAAACATAGAAAGGTATAAATGTTTCTGGTTATTGAAAAGCAAAGATTCCTAGCTTCTGATTCAAAAATAAACTTTTGCTATTAAATTTAATTACCTTAAATTAAACATTAATCTTTGGATTATAAATTGACCAAACAGGTTGGGGTATGAACTTAGATCGATTATATAAGTATCCGGAAATATATACACGATATAAGCCTCATAGGTTATTCTGCTTGGTCATTCTCAGAATCTACAACTGAATAGCAACAGTGTTGATTCTAGTATGTAGTTAACCCTACATAATCTAAAGCATCAATTTGTGAAGGGCTAGAAATGAAAATACTGCCCTCTGCTGTGTTCCTCTGAGATGTTGAAGATAGTAAAGATGGAACAGTTGATTTAAAAGATGCAGCAGCATTGTTAGGTAGAGACCAACTATAGTGAAATTTACTTTAATGTCTCGAGAACTCAGTTATAAAAAACTCAAAGGTTATCAGAAAGTGGTCCGAGAGCACTGGATTATGTGGAAATATCGTTACTTCCTCACACTCTATTCCATAAGTCAGCACAAGGTCTAATGTATGATGGCAGGAGTGGGTGGAGCTATGTATTGTTTGGGTAAAACCAATTGAGTCTAAGATATTACTAAAGGCTAAATTGAGGTTATCATTTTCAATGTCCACATGAATGTTAAAATCCCCCACTATAATGACCTTATCAGTATTTAGCACCAAATGAGATAAAAAATCAGAGATCTGATCCAAAAACTCAGCGTAAGGGCCTGGTGGACGATACAAAACTACAAACAAGACTGGTTTTACAGTTTTGTAATCTGGATTGGGAAAACTAAGAATAAGTAACTATTAATTGGTAGGGGATTGATAAATAGGTCTGAATGAAAAATGGTTGCCACTCCTCCTCGCCCTGTACTTCGAGCAATATGATGATTTAAATAATTAGGAGTCGACTCATTTAAACTAACATATTGTAAATCCTCTAATACAGGCCCGGGCCTGTATTTGACTCAAGCTCACCAAGCTACAGGCCTTTATTGGAAGGAGGGCCAGTATTAGAGGCAGGCCTCTATTTCTATTTGAGCAAAATGAACTAATGGTTCGCTGGAGTTTTTGACAATTAAAATTGCGCCCACATTTTCAAAGTTAAACACATTTCTTTTAACAACGGTAGTTTCTGCTTCAGCCATCTCCCCCCTCCCCCTGTGCAGCGGAGCAAACTCACTGATGCGCCTGCAGCCTCTCGGAGTTCCTGCTGCTCTAAACATTAAAATAATTATTTCATTTTCTGTTCCTCACTTCTGATGACCTTCAATGGTGTCTATTTGTTGCAACAGCAGGTACAAAAACTAACTTGTATTTATTTGACTATTTTTCTGTCCTGCCTGTTTATTATCTTCCTGCATCTCCTCTCAATCCTAAAGAAAAACTGCTACCTGTGTTCATATATATTCACCTTATGAGTTACCTTTGAACTGCTGTTCTAAAAGATCTACCGACCGCAAAAACAGCAGAGCGCTCGCTGTTTGGCGGCCGTATCAGTGATCAGTGCGTCGGAGGACAAGGTGATGCGCACAGCGCCCCGCTCCACAGCATGCAGCGAAACACATCAGGCGCAAATAAAAGACAGAAAACATTAAAGGAAATGAACTGACATGAACGATCGCGTGTTAAATTAGTTTTTGAGGTGGCGACACCTGATTGTTACTGTGGCCGTGCGCAGGAGGCAGATCTACCGACCGGAGCGCTCGCTGTTTGGCGGCCGTATCAGTGATCTGTGCGTCGGAGGACAAGGTGAAGCGCCCCGCTCCACAACAGCGATACACATCAGGCGCAAATAAAAGACAGAAAACATTAAAGGAAATGAACCGACATGAACGATCGCGTGTCAGTACCTATACGGTCTGGCACAGCGCGTTGCCCCCACCCCCCCACCCCCACCGAGCGCAGGAGCTTGTCACAGCAGGCTGCTGTCTTTTCCGAGGGCTGCATCTTGCCGGTCATTATCACGTGACAGCGACTAGTCGACGACAGGCATAAAAAGTCACTATAGTGAAGTTGACTAGTTCATGCAACCCCTACTGCTGCTCTCCAGAGTGTTCTGCAGCATAATCAGCACGTTCTCTTTGAACTTGATAGTGTAATGACCTGGCTGGGGTTGTAAGCCAGGTGCATTCTGGGTATTGTGTTATATGTGTTTCCTATTGTTTTGCTAGTTCCTATGTGCTGATTTGCGTGTTTGTGAGTGTTATGTAAGCCACAGGGAAGGTGATGTGTGTTCTGTGGAGCGGGTTGAATTAGCATGGTTAACTGACACCGTGACTCTGTGTGGTAGGAGCATGATAGAGGATCGTGCCTGTAGCGTTACAAAGCGTAGAAGAAAAAGCCTAATAAAGGTCTGCGTGAACCTCTACTGCCTCCTGCTGGTTGATTTGGGGACCACAACCCTACCGCTGAGACGCTCATACTTGCTTGTTACCACATTCCACCTGGCCACAATAAGAGACCGGCCATTATTTACCTCTGCTGACTCCGACACCGGCCAAAATTGGAGACCCGGCCTTTAATTGAATACCGGCCTGTATTAGAGGATTTACGGTAGTCCTCTTGCTGCAGCCAGGATTCTGTGAGAGAGAGCAAAGAGATCTGATTATCGCAAATCAAGTCATTAACTAACAAAGTCTTAGAAAAAATTGATCTAATGTTCAACAACCCACATTTAATTTTTCTAGTTTTCTGCTCAGTTGAATTTGTTCTAATATTTATGAGATTTCCATGGTTTGCTTTATTAAGCCTAATATTTAATCTGTGTGGTTTTGGCCATGGGCAGGACACTTTCTCTATGGGGTAATGGGTGGGTAACAGTACAAAAGCTGCAGAGGAGTGTGTTAAACTACGACTCTGCGTCTGGACCCTGGGTTGTCATGGAGGACTAATAAAATTGGCCATGTTCCTAGAAAGAAGAGCTGCTCCATCCAAAGAGGGATGGATGCCGTCTCTCCGCATCAGACCAGGTTTTCCCCAAAAAGTTTTCCAATTAACAATGTAACTCACGTTGTTTTCAGGACACCACCTAGACAACCAGCGGTTGAAGGACAGCATGCGGCTAAACATGTCGTCATTGGTCCAATCAGGCAGGGGGCCAGAGAAAATTATGGAGTCTGACATTGTTTTGGCAAACTTACACACCAAAGCAAAGTTAATTTTAGTGACCTCTGACTGGCGTATCCGGGTGTCGTTACCGCCAGCGTGAATAACAATCGTACTGTATTTACGCTTATCCTTAGCCAGCAGTTTCAGGTAAGATTTAATGTCGCCCGCTCTGGCCCCAGGTAAACATTTAACTATGGTTGCTGGAGTCTCTAATGCCACGTTTCTGACTATGGAGCTGCCAATGATCAGAGTCGGCTTGTCAGTGGGTGCGTCACTGAGCGGGGAAAATCTGTTAGAAACGTGGATGGGTTTCAACGTTTTGGCTGATAAACTATATAAATGAGTATCTAATCATGCTGTAGACATGTGTAGTCAAAAATTTCGAACTTAAGTGCATCTTAGTTAAAATAAAAATTTTCTACCTAAAACTGTCAGCGTTGCGCCCTCGCCAGCCTGGCCTGCCAGACTCAAACTCTGTCTATTCTATCTCCACAGAGGACGAGTCTGGATACTTAGAGGCAGAGAGCACCAAGTGGGCGTGAATAGCCAGCTCAAAAATAACCAGTCAGAAAAAAGGAATTGGAGCTGTAGTTTTTTTCAGTCATGATCAAAGATGGCATCTGGTGCTGGTGCAAACACCTTTCTTTAGAAGACAAGCTTTTAGTGCTTCTACTTGTGGTTTTAAAGACATGTTCAAGTCATTTGGAACAAAGGAAAGAGCCGAAGCAAACTCCACTTCAGACGCCGTCTTCATTGTTTATGAGAAACAGCTTCGTGGTGTGTGACGTATGCTGCTCAGTGCTGATTGGCTATGTTAGAATTCTCAGGGGGTGGGGTTATTTGAATGGGAGTAATACCAGGCACTTTGCTTCCGACAATGACGCATTGGCATGGCCGGCCAAAAACTCAGAACTTCATTTGAATTTAAATCTGCCCTCGCTATTGGCTAAGAGGTACCCTATGACGTTAGCTGGTACCATATTATGTCACAATGCTGCTGTGAGCATGTGTGTGTTTGTAGTTGCTAGCGGCTCCACCCTCTAAGTCTGCCAGCCAACACTTGCTTGAGACACATTTTTCAAACAGGAAATGGGAGTGCATTTAAGACTCTAGTAGGGGGTGACTTGCTCTTTAAGTGCTTGATCAGATTCAAATTCAATTCAAATTCAAATATGCTTTATTAATCCCAGAGGGAAATTAGTTTCAGTACACACAATTCTGAGATCAGGCATACATACATAGGCATAGACACATGACAAGAATTGGTGACTGTGGTCATTTGCAACCCGAGTCACGCTACCTTAATAGAGATCAGAGGGTTTATATGAGGCTTGAGTCAGGTGGAGGGAAAAAAGGCCCTTCAGAGTTACCCTCCACAGGGAGGGCAGCTTTGCTGTGCAAAAAACACCTCAGACAGAAATGCAACAGACTTCAGACATTACACAACATAAGTGTCCACTAGGTGGGGCGATAGGGTTGGGGACTGTCTACACATCAGTGCATGCAGCCACATTAAGCAGCGCTCTTCACCTCTGTTTGGACAGGGGGAGGAGGTCGTTGGGTTTTAGAGAGCACAGTGACTCCTGGAACAATTCAACGGCCTTCGGTCGCAGTCCCGCCCAGGCTGGGATAGGGAGACAGCGTTGCCATGGCGACAGCAGCATTCCACATTTCTTCTGAGGGGGGTGTATTCGTTTCAGCCTCACAGGCTCAAGGACACCAGATTCAGATAAGAAATTGTTTTGGGGCCAGACAGAGACAATTTCCTCTGTCTTAAAGTTCTGTTGGTCCTCAACCCCTCTAAATCCAATAATGGCATAAATTAATCTATCCCAATCCATGCTGATTCATCAACTCGCTCCTTGATGGAATCCACCTTCTGTGCCAGAGTCTGAATTTCAGCCAAAGTTCCAAGCTTATGACTCATCTCTGCAATTATATGAGTCTGTACATTAAAGGAGACATAACATGCTTTTAAGTTATTCCTTTTTACATCTAAATCCTTCAGTTGGGGTCTAAATACAGTGGAACTGCAGTTCTTTGGTCTGATTTCCTCATTATTGTTGCTCTACAGACCCTCATCTACCCCTGTTCTGAGGAGAGTCTTGAGAACGAGCCGTTTTGGGGTACTGTCTCTTTAAACTGGAGGAGGAGCTGTAAACTCCGCCCAGTGCAGACCTGTACTCTCCTCCCCCAGTCGAACTTTGTAGTTCTATAGAGAAATCATTATTTAGCATAGCAGATTTAGCATAGCATATTAGCAAACATGTGGGGAGAGTAGTTCATCAAGCTGTTTCAAGGCTGCTAACTCTCTCATGCATTTGCCTGTAGTCACTCACACACACCCGTCGGTCACGGCCGACGGAGGGACAAGCGAGCAGGCACGTGCGCGCACACACACACACACACACACACATCCGTCACGGCCGACGGAAGGACAAGCGAGCAGGCACGCGCGCGCGCACACTCACACACACACACACACACACAAGGAATGCTGCTTGCTTATTTATTTCTATAAAAATGTTTTAAAAAATGATACAGCTCATTAAAACACCATTAAAAGAATATATTTTATTAAGATTTCTATCTATATATATACATACATATAATTATAAATAATTTTATAAGTAGTCTTATTTTATATTGGGTGTCTTAATGGCTGAAAATGGATAAAAAGCAGTTACATTTTAATTTAAAGATTTGAGATTCTAGTCAAAAATAAAGAACATTCCTCCAAATGTTCTTTAATGTGATCATTATAATTCTAATGCTTACAACTTTGTTTTTATTGTCTGCAATGCGTAGCCTATATCTTTATTAAATGTGTTTAGCTGTAAAGTGGTAATTCTCTCTAATGTGTACACAGAGGTGGACATCAGTGCTGCAGTGAAATTCCCAAGATCAGTCTGCTTTGCTAACAAATATAGTTAAATCTTACCTGCATTCTAAATAAATACCGTTAGGTGAAAACATCAGTAGGCATTGAGTTATTGATACAATCCCTAACAGCCAGAATGGAAGAAGAGCATGCTGGGTCATCCTGGATCTGAGCCTGTTCTGTGTATTTACCTACAGGATGCAATAAATGTCTACAAGGCGGAGTTTGGACCATTACATCTAAAAGAAAACATAGAATCAGTGTTTTTTTTAATTGTTTACATTAATATACAAATTTTCTAAGTATTAACCTCACAGCAAATAAGTAGAACAATATAATAAACAGGCTTTAGTAGTTAAACAGGCGTTGTGCACACAGGTGCTTTGTGTCTCGGTGCTGGCGGTAGATACCGCTAGATACCTAGATAGGTCTCAGAGTTCCTGTCCTCCTGCCGTCTTCTATTGTCCTCAGGATACGGATTGATGTTTCCTGATGATGAGGGAGGGGAAGTATGTGGGCTTCAAACTGGTCCTGGATAACAGTGGGAGACCTCCGTTGTCTGAATACTGAGACCAGAGGGTTGGTGAGATGCAGATCTTCTCTACCTCATCTAGAAACGGAGTTGGTTCAGGGAAAACTTTTCCAGAGACTAGTTCCATGATGTCATCGCCATATTCTGCAATGATAGACAATAACTTTAATGGCATATTTTGTTTACAAGCGGCTTTAGGAAAGTTGTTTCTTTAGCTTTCATGTTTATAGTCACGTTTGTGTTTGTTCACAAGTTCACTTTGCTGCAGTGACTTCATATTTTCTTACAAATGTAATAAAATAGTGACACTAAAATTATACAAATGATTCCTTATGAAAGGAAGCTCATTAGAGAGCAGCGCAGACAGACTTACTACATGCTGCAGCTGTTTTTGTAGGCCAGCTGCTGCTGAATTTGGGGAAAGTTATTCTGCACACATCCAGATCAGATGGTCGACTACAGAAAATAATGTAATTCAATAATTTCTAAACAGACTAAACAAGTAAAACATCAAATAAATCACTCTGCTGTCATCAGACGGAGTGATTCAGGGGGTGAGGTGTTCTTAATGATGAGGGTGGCTGAGGTGTGTCATCACTCACGTTGGTCTGGTCCAGACCGTCTCTTTACTGGTGGGTCTCCTTCCTCAGTAGGTGACGTGAAGCTCCAACATCTGAACGTTCTGTGTTCCTTAGAGGAGAAGAAAAGTAACATTAGCAAGCTGGCTAAATTATTTTTACTAGCATCTCAAGGACTTGGAGAAGCAGATCTTCACTTACCTAAACATCAGACCAGTTTGTCCCAGCTGAGCTCATCAGGGCGTTAGTCTGACAGCCTGTCAGTGAAACATGGCTCCAGCCTTCTGGATGTGGATTCTAAAAAGCAAAGGAACATTTTTACTGTTGTTTTAATTATTTTACAGCTGATGTTATCAGCTTTCCGATGCTCACGCTCATACAGATGGTGAGCTTCGCTGCGTCTGACTGATGCAGAGTTAGTTTTTATATCTGCAGTGAGACAAAAAACTAACCTCACTTCACTCAGAGATCGTTCTTAAAACTCTATTAAATCCACTGTGTTGACGCACTTTAATGACTTTGTCATGCTGCATTTTAGCTGATATGGGACTTTATTTACTGGATGCTAAGATTACATCACACTCATGTAGAATAACACACAGGCTCTCTGCTGTTACAATCAGTGGAAGGTTATCATCTGGTGTAAAAGAAGGCGTTGATCAGAAATCACGTTTTATTCCACGAAAATCAGCCCAATTAATCCACATTAATCCGGGTGCTAACTTTACTAGCATACTGTGCTAGCGATAGCAAGCCGGATGCTCACGCTTTAGTGCTGCTAATGCCTGTAAATCTAAAGTAAAGTTTAGAGTTATATGAAGCTTACCGCTCTGCTGCTGTGTCCCGTCGCTGCCACATTCAGATGGAAATGACTCCTTTTAGATAGATGAAGCCCTCAGTACTTAGCCACTAGCCTGGAGACCAGTCTATGTACAGTCTATGCTGGAGACACGAACGAACGAACCACACGCGCGCGCGCACACACACACACACACTCACACACACACAAACACACACACTACTTTTTCTTCTGTGTTTTTTTAGCAGTAGTGTCATCAGCTCCTGGGTTTAAATACTGCCACATCACCCTTCCTTAAAACGAGGAACAGTTTTGAGCTGTGTGTGGCTAAAATAACCAGACATTCTGCATTTTTCCAATAGGACTACAAAAAATCTTAGCGAGAAGAAAAAATGGCGGATTGGCTCTGTGTTTAGCCGAGGGCCATTACCATATTTGGTAGTTATCCTGACGAAATAAATTACTGATGTAATAGATAATGTGAAAAACTGAACGGGTGGACAAATATGCCCAAAACTTAATTATTAAATATCTAAATAGCAACTCCAGTGAATAATATAAGCCTTTTTGCTCACTTAGACACTTAAAATGTGAAACACACTGTGTTAATGGATAAAAAAGTGGGTTTTTCATGTTATGTCTCGTTTAACAGCGTGGTGTAACCCATCTCTGAACTCCGGGATTGAGCCAATATTCCTTGATAGCTCGTTAATTTACGCTAAACCAGATAACCTCCCAGGCCAAAAAGCAAGAAACCTGACACCAACACCACGAATATCCAGAAATCTTCAGAATCCTCCACAGACAGTTGAGATAAGCAGATCAGGTTCGACTGTTTCCAGGAGTCCATGATATGCCCAACTGGATCTGTCCCAGAGGGGCACCCGGGAGCTCCTTCTCCCATTCTCATTGTTGAAAAAATTTTGTCAATCGCGTTGAGAGACCAACTGACCAGGTCCATTTTAAATAATTTCCAGTTTCCAGAAAAAATGCAGAAGCGCCGCACATCCAAAGACAGACAAAGAGCCTTGGGGATAAGATAGGGAGTGTCCCAAAATGTCCCAGATGAATGTGCCTGACCCCATCTGCAGGTGGATCACTGACATCCTGACAGACAGGAAACAACAAGTCAGGCTGGGGAAGAATGTCTCGGACCAACGGACCATCAGCACCGGCTCACCACAAGGCTGTGATCTTTCCCCTCTGCTCTTCTCCCTGTACACCAACAGCTGCACCTCCAAGCATGAGTCTGTCAAACTAATTAAGTTTGCTGACGACACCACCATCATCTGATTCATCTCTAATGGGGATGAGTCCGCTTACAGAATGGAGGCTGAACGGCTGGTGTCCTGGTGCAGCCACAACAACCTGGTGCTAAACACCCAGAAGACAGCGGAGGTTGTTGTGGACTTTAGGAAACACACACACCCCATCCCCCCCTTAAACCTGTCTGACACTCCCATCACGATGGTGGACTCATGTCGCTTGCTGGGCACCACCATCACCCAGGACCTCAAATGGGAGCCCACCATCACCACCATCAGAAAAAAGGCCCAGCAGAGGATGCACTTCCTGAGGCAGTTGAAGAAATTCAACCTATCACCACAGTCAATGAGGCATTTCTACACCGCTATCATAGAGTCCATCCTCACCTCCTCCATCACCGTGTGGTACGCTGGAGCTACCACCAGGGACAAGAAGAGGCTGCAGCGTGTCGTGCGCTCTGCAGAGAAGGTCTTTGGCTGCAAACTCCCCTCTATTCAAGATCTGTACACCTCTAGGACATTGAGGCGTGCAGGTTGGGTAATAGCTGACTCGTCTCACCCTGGACACAGTCTCTTCGACCCGCTCCCATCTGGCAGAAGGCTCAGATCCATTCGGACCAGAACCTCTCGCCACAAACACAGTTTCTTCCCTTCTGCAGTTGGACTTTTGAATGAACATCCTAGGGCAGCCCACTCAAGTTGATTGGTCCCAGTCACGTGACCCGATGCTGTGCTTGAACCATTCAACAAATACTCAGATTAATACCTACACGGAGTAGATAGCTGCTTCTCTAATTCTTGCCACTTTTTACATTAATAATTTTATCATGAGTGTTTTATTAGTTCTTATATTTGCTTATCTCTTAATTAATTTTTTTTCTATCTTACGTTCTGCACCAAAATACCGCAGCAATTTCCTAATGTTGAGACTTGGCACACATATGGCAATCAAAACTTCTGATTCTGATTCTGAGGAGAGGAGGAAAAAAGTGTCTGTACTCTCCAAGAGCCAGAAGAAGAAGATGTGCCTGTTCTAATGTCATTTTTGAAGATTTTTTACACATATACTGTAACTAGATTTCGAGTAATAGAAACACTAGTAAAAACACACAGTTATGTGAAACAGGAAAAATTAGAATACTGTGCAAAATAACTTTTTTTCATTAATTCAACTAGACTGAGAGACTACGTAAAGGCTGAGGAACCCTTTGTAGATGTTTTCTATGTGGATTTATACATTTTGTGTGACATTTGAAATGTTTAGTGTCGTGTTTCGTGTTTGTAGTTCATCCCGTTAAGTGTCCATTTATTAAGTTGTATAATAAACATTTAGACATGTGTTTTATTTTGTTCAAGTCTTTTTACTCATTTACATTTTAGTATTGTAGAATCTTATAGTAAATGAAGAGGGATCCAATTTTACTTACATATTTTTCTGAATTATTTTTTTCTTTGTATTTTATAATCTTGTAACTCAAAAACTAACTGAGTGACTTTTTGCCAAAGTAATTACAAACTACAGCTAATTACTTTTCAAAGTATCATTCCCAACACTGATCAACACTGGCAGCCGTTGCTCAGAGTGGACTAGTTTTGTTACCTATACCCACATTTGACCACAGGGGGTCAGTCTTACCTTAGGCACTTTTAATGTAGCCAGATTAATGATTGTACAGGCCCTTCTCAAAAACATTAGCATATTGTGATCAAGTTCATTATTTCCTGTAATGTACTGATAAACAATAGACTTTCATATATATTAGATTTATTACACACAACTGAAGTAGTTCAAGCCTGTTATTGTTTCTAATATTGATGATTTTGGCATACTGCTCATGAAAACCCAAAATCCCTATCTCAAAAAAATAGCATATTTCATCTGAGCAATTCAAGAAAAGTGTTTTTAATACAAAAAAAGTCAACCTTCAAATAATTATGTTCAGTTATGCACTCAATACTTGGTCAGGAATCCTTTTGCAGAAATTACTGCTTCAATGCAGCGTGGAATGGAGGCAATCACCCTGTGGCACTGCTGAGGTGTTATGGAGGCCCAGGATGCTTTGATAGAGGCCTTCCGTCTCTCAACTTTCTCTTCACAATATCCCACAGATTCTCAACGGGGTTCAGGTCAGGACAGTTGGCAGGCCAATTGAGCACAGTAATACCATGGTCAGTAAGGCCATTTACCGGTGGTTTTGGTACTGTGAGCAGGTGCCAAATCATGCTGAAAAACGAAATCTTCATCTCCATAAAGCTTTTCAGCAGATGGAAGCATGAAGTGCTCCAAAATCTCCTGATAGCTAGTGTTACGGCTGGAGCCTTTTTGTGTTGTGTTTTCATTTTCTGTGCATTTTTGTGTTCCAGTGCTGCATCTGAGGAGCATGCCTGCAGACTATGGCCTGGTTGCTCACCCTTGCTCCTCCCTGCACCAGCTGAGCTGGGTTTTCATCAGCCGCGGATTGCTTAAAGGACCTGCTGGAGCTCGTCACCAATGGGGACAATAGTGCACAGCTGCCTTTCCTCTGGTCTGTTGTCTCCCATTTAGGGTTTTGATATTGATTAGCAAAAAGAAATAAGCTTTAGGGGTAATCTGTTACCTTTTTGAGATTTGTTATGTTACATTTTAGTGCTTGAGCCTGTTTTGGTTAAATGGGTTGTTTCACTGTGGTTTCTTTTCTAGAGTAAGACAAAAAAAAAAGGAGAAAAGTAAATGAAACCTTTGTTAATTTTCCTTTGTGTCATGTGTCCTCCATGTTACCCCAGGCCCCCTAAACACCTGGGTTGTAACAACTAGCTGCATTGACCCTGCCCTTGATAAAACACAGAGGACCAACACCAGCAGCTGACATGGCACCGCAGACCATCACTGACTGTGGGTACTTGACACTGGACTTCAGGCATTTTGGCATTTCCCTCTGCCCATTCTTCCTCCAGACTCTGGCATCTTGATTTCTGAATGACATGCAGAATTTGCTTTCATCCGAAAAAAGTACTTTGGACCACCGAGCAACAGTCCAGTGCTGCTTCTCTGCAGCCCAGGTCAAGCGCTTCTGCCGCTGTTTCTGGTTCAAAAGTGGCTTGACCTGGGGAATGCGGCACATGTAACCCATTTCCTGCACACGCCTGTACATGGTGGCTCTGGATGTTTCTACTCCAGACTCATTCCACTGCTTCCGCAGGTCCCCCAAGGTCTGGAATCTGTCCTTCACCTCTTCTCGTTGTGCAGCGTTTTCTGCCACACTTTTTCCTTCCCACAGACTTCACACTGAGGTGCCTTGATACAGCACTCTGGGAACAGCCTGTTCATTCAGAAATGTCTTTCTGTGTCTTACCCTCTTGCTTGAGGGTGTCAATGATGGCCTTCTGGACAGCAGTCAGGTCGGCAGTCTTACCCATGACTGCGGTTTTGAGTAATGAACCAGGCTGGGAGTTTTTAAAAGCTTCAGGAATCTTTTGCAGGTGTTTAGAGGTAATTAGTTGATTCAGCTGATTAGGTTAATAGTTTGTTTAGAGAAACTTTTCATGATATGCTAATTTTTTGAGATAGGAATCTTGGGTTTTCATGAGCTGTATGCTAACATCATCAATATTAGAAACAATAAAAAGGCTTGAACTACTTCAGTTGTGTGTAATGAATCAAGTCTAATGTTTTATCAGTACATTACAGAAAATAATTAACTTTTATCACAATATGCAAATTTTTTGAGAAGGACCTGTATGTGGGGAAAACCATCGGGGAAAACCAATGACTGTAATAACACGATTGACAAATCTCACCCATAGCTTTCTGAGAAGCCAAATGGGCAAATCCCACCACCGCCATCTTGTTCGTGTAACTCGTGTCTTCACTCCATCAAATCCAAAAATGGGCAAAAAAGGTAGAGCTAAACGTGGGACTGTAGTGATGGGAGTAAATGATTGACACCAATTAAACTCTGAACCAATGCAGCTAGAGCTAACCCGAAATTAGCACAGAGCTAGCCAACGGAAGTAGCCACCCATTGCCAGCTGAGCTTTTTGGACTCTTTTAGCCGGAAAAACCCAGTTGAGCGACTCAAAATTGAAGCACGCATCAACTCAAAGAGCTGCAGTGTTTCTGTGGTCTCCCTCAGAGAGCTCCAGAACAACTAGTCTTGCATGAGAGCCGGACAAAACAAGGCGGCTGAGTGGCTTGTATGCCTCGAGAGACAGGAGACTGGCCTGCGTATTCCCGGCCAGGAGACAGGAGAAGCCAGCAGCCTACCTTGCTTGGCTGCCTCCGGGAGGCTGGAGCGGCAGATTTGCGGATCTCTGATCGCAGGGCGGCCGCACCGCTGCTGAAGGGAGAGACAGTACCCAAACTCAGTAATCCTCCCTTCTGCAGCAGCGACCTCGCGGATCTGATCACGATGGACGGTAACCGTGGATATTCATAAATTCAAGCATTTAATTACACCCCGGCAGACTTGTCATGACTGACAACTAGATCTATTAAACCAAAAATGTGTTTTTTAACCAAGCTTTAAACATGTTAATTCCTGCTGTGACGTTGACATTTTTAACAGGGGAGTCAACTAGAATTGGCTCATTTCTGGTGCCAGCTCCTAGTGGATGAGGGTGGAACTGCACGTTGTCACTTGCGTGTTGGCCTCAGGTCTGGGTCCGTGGAGTTTCCCCTTGAGGAAAACCTGCTCCAGCATGAAATGTACAGATAATCATCGTGCAGAGACAGAATTGTTTTTTTAGTTTATATTTATACATTTTTAGAATCCTAGCTGAGGTGGCTCTAGCTCCTGGTTAGATCTGGTGAGGTTTACCAGGCACGTCCAACTGGGAGGAGGCCTAAAGGAAGACCCAGGACACGATGGAGGGACTATGTTTTTCGGCAGGCCAGGGAACACCTTCAGATTTTCCTCGGAGGAACTGGTTGAACTGGCTGAGGACAGGGGAGTCTGGGCCTGCTGCCCCTGCGACCCAACCCCAGATAAGCAGAGGAAGATGGATGATTGCATATTCTCTAACCTTTACCCTGACATTTAGTAGGACACATCCAAAGTCCTCATTCATTCTAGGTCAGTGAATGTGTAAAGTCCTAGCAACTTTTCAACGACTTCCCAATAGCTTGGAGACCTTATTTCAGACAATAATCTCCCAGCTGGTGTGTACTATCCTGTTGGAAAGCCTGATTAGCCACCTTTACTACCAGCTAGGACGTATCGGTGGGATGAGCAGAGCCTGTTGGGTTCCTGTTCTTCAGCATCATCCCACAGGAGCAGTCTGAAATGCTCCCTGTAGCAGTGAGGAGACTACAGTAGGACAGACTTGAGAAACCTCTCCTCTCCAAGCCCCGCTTCCAAATAATCTGACCAATCAGCAGATTGAATGGCCTCACCTGGTTATTAGTGAAGCCTTGCTTCATTTGTACATTTTCATGTGAAAAGAAACCAAATCAGAGAAAAAACAAAAAAAAACTAAAGAAAATAAAACTCTGAGCTGATTCAGACCAGAGCCAGCTGGTCTAGTCTCCACACGTCTCTGCAGTCATGCTCAAGTCTCTTTATTACATAATCCTGAATTTGACCCAGCTGACATTAATATACACTGCAGGTATGGTTAGTTATGTGATCAGAAACGCCAGCTTGTTACAACTCCAAATGTTTCTCAGAACAAATGATTAAATAGAACAGAGAAGTCACGATGAGGGTAGAGAAGATCAGAACATCCATGATGAAAACACATTCCACAGTTTTAGTGTTTACATTTGATCAGCTTGACATGAGGAGAGGCTGAACCAGATCAGGTGTAGATCACACCTGACTGACAGCCAGAGGGTCTAACTCCTCCGTCAGAACTGATCAGATAAATAAAAACAACATTTTCTGAAACGTTCCAGCCATAAAGACCAGAGTACTGCATACAGGACAGCACAGCGCTGAATAATTAGATCAGGAATGACGATCAGAGGAATGATTCAGAGTCAGAAACAAACATCTTTGGTCAAAGAAAAGAAAAACACACAAAGTGTCCTTTTCTGTAACGGGACAGTGGTTCGGCCTCCAGGTCCCACGTGGACAGACCACAGGTTGACCCTGGTGTGGTTCTGAGAACCGGTCTTCTCCAGAGTTTAAGAGCCATGTTCCCAGTCCGTCTGCTCCACAGACTCTCCTCTCTGAGACAAGAGGAAGGACTCCCATACAGCCAGACACTGGAAGACACAAACGCACCATCATTATCGTCCCAGTCGTCCCAATTAAACCATCAAGATCATCGTCTCTAAACAACCCAGACCTGGGGCTGGTCAGTATCCTCTGCTTTCTCTTGAAAAAATGCCTCGTTACTATGGTTACACATCACAACAACGTAGCCGTTGAGAACCACCTCCAAACCAGAACTCACACATTAAGGCAACGACTTCAATCTGAGCAAAGAGGAGATCTCTCCAAACCAAAACGGCTTCTGCATCTTGTGCAGCTTAATTCTAGAAGATTAATTAGAAATGAGATTATTTCTTGAGTGAAACAAGGACGAACAACGGTGTTTATAGTGATGTACCCGTCTCCAGGAAACACACAAACTCATCAGCCTCTCCAGCTGTTGCTGTTTAGACTCAAATATGTACAGTGTGTGTGTGTGTGTGTGTGTGTGTGTGTGTGTGTACTGCTACAGACAAAACAAATCACTTCCTCATGGTGCAGGAGTGTTCTTGACAGAGAGGCAGTAAAAGAGTGTATCTGACAGATCTTGGTGTGTGAGTTCGGCTCGTTTCTGTCAGAACTCATCGAATACGTCTGACTTGCACCGAGCTAGCAGGGTTTAGAAGTAAAGCAGAGTCACGGCCTGCGAGGTCTCAGTTCAACAACAGATTGTTCTGATCTGATTCCTACCCTTCTCAGAAGGGTAGGAATCAGATCAGGATAGAGAAGAGGTCTCAGTGGTCCAGGAAACCAATCTGAGTCAGAACACACACTCCAGTTTAAACGAGGGAACCAGGAAGAAACACTCAAATGCTTCTGCTCCCGTTGCATGGTTCTGACTCAGGTCCAGTCTGTGGCGTTAGTGGACTGGTTCTCAGTCCTGGACATGAGGGGGTCTGGGTTAGAACCCTCTATGTCTCATCTCTGCTGTTGGAGGATGAAGTGGTTCTGTTCTTCAGCCCAGACCAGGAGGTCCTGGTTCTGACCCAGGGTCTGGTTCTGGAGCAGGTCACAGAATCTTCATTAAACTGCTTTAATGGATCCATTTAGCTCTGATGAACCTCCCTGTGAACGATTTTAATCAGGAACAGTTTATGAAAAGACATCAAATAAAAAAAAAAGATAATTGTATTTAATGCAAACAGCTGCGGCTCTGAGGAGAGCCCAGTGACCGTAACACACCAGCTGCTGCAGGAACCAGCTGATGATCCTGCAGGGTTCTGGGGACCGGTCCCTGAGAAGCTGAAGTCCTGCTCTCACACACACACACACACACACACACACACACACACACACACACACACACACACACACACACACACACACACACACACACACACACACACACACACACGTCCAACCCAACCAGGTGTCCCACACAGCATCCATTTATATCCAATGAAACAAGATCAAGTCCTATTACTAATATTACTGTCATCAGACTTTCATCTGCTTCCACAGGAGCAGCAGAAGAACCACCCTGAACCAGAACCGCAGTCAGATCATTTAACCTAAAGCTCTGCTGCCCTCTGCTGGCAGATCTAACGAAGAACAAATGTAGAAACACGTCTCTATTATATAACGGTACCCCCCCCCCCCCCCACACACACACACACACACACGGCTGCAGCTGGGATTCACACCTGCAACCTCTGCCAGGCACAATAAAGTAATCATTACTACAAGGTTTAACCTCCTATAGTTCCAAAGCTATGGCAGAGCCAAAGTCCATCTCACCACGACTGGGCCCAGAACCAGAACCACCTCCAGACTCTAAACTCAAACAGATTCACACTCATCTGTTTTTTTTTTCTGCTTATTGGTTGGTTTTCCACGATCACCTGACCTCTGAAGCCTTTCCTTGGTCGGAATCTCGTGCTTACCTTCTCATAGTATTCCACATTCCTGTCAGCTGCAGAGACGAAGGCTGACTTGAGGTCAGTTCTCATAACGTTCCTCCAGAGGGTCCAGTCCCCCCTCAGGGCGCTGTTGGCCTGCTCCACTCGGCCTGCCAGATCCTCCACCTCCTCCTGCAGCTGAGACACACACGCACACGCACGCACGCACGGACACACACACACACACACACACACACACACACACACACGCACGCACACACACACACACACACACGCACACACACATTAATATCTGAGAAGTGTATAGGATTTACAGAAAGTGTGCAATAATAGTTGAAAGTAAATCAGGCAGGTGCATAAATTTGGGCAACAAAAAAAGAAATGAACTCAACATTTAGTAGATCCTCCTTTTGCAGAATTCACAGCCTCTGAATCAGCAGAGTTGTATTTAAACAGTTATTGCACATTTTCTGTAAATCCCATGAACTTGTCAAACAGCACTGTGTGCGTCTTCTTTGTGATGTATTCAACAGTAATCTTTCATCCTAACAACAACAGTTTATACAGGAAAATCATGAAGAGTAACACAGCTGCCCAAAGTGTCACCTCCCGCTGTGCCTCACTAACATAAGACGACCAGACCCGGGGGGCTTGTTTGCTGATCATTAAGTAAAGTTCATGTTTTCAGGTGTGAAGGTAGAACGTTTGAGTCTTACAACACAACTAACCTGAAAAACACAAACAACAACAACACAGTGTTGGAACCGTGGGGTTCTTAGGAAAGAGAAATCTAATCTAGATGAGGTCTTCCTGCACCAGGATGTACAAGAGAAGGACCAACAGACACAAACTTCTTCTAATGAGGACGCTGATCTGGTCTGCACAGGGGCTGAGCTGAAAGAAAAATCTCGGCTTGATTACTGCAACAGCTCGTCTCTGAGTCGGGTCTGTCTGCAGCTGGAACTGGAAATGGTTCAGGAAAAAGAGAAACACTAACTCTGGCTTCCCTTAACTGGCTTTCATCCACTCGTGATTTAAATCTGGGTGTTTTTCTGCTGACCTGCAGCTCCCTCTCCCAGGTCAGCAGACCAGATGCTCTTTATGGGTCCACAGACACGATGATAGAAGGTCTAAACTCTGGAATGGTTCCTTCACTTCCTGTTTCTAAATCTTGATAACACAGATTTTACGCCCAGCCTTCCCAGTGCCTGCCTGTTTCATCCTTTGCTCTGAGCTCGTTCTCGTCTTGGCTTTTATGTACAGCTCCTTGGTCAGCTTGTTGTTCCAGTAGTGCTTTAGAAATAGACCGGAAATGGAACCCAACTCTTCTACTGGCCAAGACCAAAACCAGAACTTCCTTCCTCTTTAGAAAGTTTGTTCACATTAAAAACAAAGAAAGGAACAGAGATTTCTAATCATCTGGAAGGTCCAACACCTCCTCGCAACTACCTCCACGTCTTCAGATTCACGCTCCCGGTTCGGTTTGATCTTTCATTTTATCATTTGAACACTTCCTCTCCAGTTAAACATTTGGTCTGTTTGCTTTCAACACTATAAGCAAACTAAGATGCACATTTTCCGCCTGACGTTGGGTCCATGGTTCACACCAGCCCAAAGAAAACGGATTATCACATCAATAAAAACGGAGCTGATTGTTTCTCAGACAATCATCTGCTGATGTTTTAGACTAGCTCTTATCAGCGCGCTCAAGACAGGCAGAACAAAGGTATGCTTTGTCCTGCCTTTACCCCGATATAGAGCATCGGTATGTCTGATGTGTGTGTGAGCGTGTGTGAGTGTGTGTGTGTGTGTGTGTGTGCGAGCTCACTCCTTCTTGTTCGACTCTCCTCGACACCAAGGCCTCGTTCTTCACCTCATACTCGGCCTGGATGTTGTCTCTGCGTCTCATCACAGCCTAAAACCAACGAGTGAAATGGACGTTGTTTCATCAGAACAATCAGAGGATGCTCACTCAGATGCTGTAAAACCTCATTAATTACTGATTATGAATTACTAATTACTAATTATGAATTAGTAAAAACTATCCATAAAAATCTGAACATTTTAGTCCAACTACTCTGAGATCAGATGAGTTCTGATAAATATGTGGGGCGGTTGCTGTTCTCACACAGCGGACGTTTTAATCTTCTGGTGTTTGTTTGAAATTTCTTCCATGGAGGCGCCCCTCTTTACTTAGCGGCGCTTCTGAAACGATATGTCCCATCACGCTCTCTGTGCTCCTCTGATCAGGGCCTGCTAGTTGTCCCTTGTACTAGGTGTCAGACTCGTAGAGACCGGCCTTTATCATTTCTAGCGCTGTCACTCTGGAACCAGCTCCCACAGTCAGTTAAGGTTGGTTTATGCTTGACGCGTCCGCGAGGTCCGCACGGCTCTGCGCGGCAAAATTTCGTCATTTTAACAACCACGCCCCTCCACCGCGCGGTCCAAAAATTTCCGCAACGCGCACCTAGGAAAATTTCTAAGCACGCGGACGGTCGGACGCGGAAAAATATGGCGGACCGGCAAGAACTAGTATGGCAGAGGTTCGTAAACACAGACATTTGTATGATTCAGCTCTCAGAGATCACCGTGATCAACATGTTGTTAATAATTCTTGGAGAGAAATAGCTCGCACTGTCGGAAAAGTCGAGGACGCTGTTAAAAATGCTGGAATGCCATATTGTAAACAACAGTCATTTTTACTTCTACTATGGTGTAGTGTTGGATGCATGCTGTAGAGCTCCATGCTGCCCCCTACAGTTTGGGAGAATATTGGCTCACCGCAGAGACGAACCGCACGAACCATAAACGCTACAAGTTGTGAAGCGCGTTCCAGCCGCGAGCCACATCACCAAGCGGAAAGTAAATGCGTCAAGCATAAACCAAGCTTCAGGCAGTCTACTTCTTTGTTTGTCTTTAAGAGTCACCTGGAAACCCTTTTTTTCATTTAGCATTTCCTGAACATGCTTGAAGTTGGCTTACTTTTATGTAGTTTCGATTTTTTGCTTTTAAGTCTGTTGTTTCATGTTCAATGTTTTAATCTCTTGTATCATGATTGTATTTTATTCTTCAGCACATTGGCCTCCCGTAATGGGTGAGGAAGGCGCTATATGAATAAAGCCTTGATTGATTGGCACAGCAAAGCACCTGTGGACCTAACGCCGATAGGAGGAACAGGTTTAGTGTGTTGTGGATAAGGGGGAAGAAAGAGGTGGAGGCTTTGGTGGCCGAATCCCTGGAACCTTAAACAGGCATTAGGGACACTGACCGTCTCCTCTCTGGTGGAAGGAGCTGGAGCGTGTGGACCAACTAGATGTAGTAGGACTCAGCTCTACACATAGCATCAGCTCTGAGAGTCAGAACCCAACCTTTGTCAAGGACTTGGGTTGGACTTGAAGGGCGTGCTCTGAGAAGGAGACAGAGGGCCAGGATAGGCTTCCCCCTAAGACTCTACCCACTCAATCACACTGTTTACCGCAGGAACAGGGAGGGATCTGCCAACGTCCACTCCTGATGTTGCTGGGCAATGTTTAGAAGCTCTTTAATCCCACTGACACGTATTCCAATGAGGAACCAGAGCCGGGGGATCTAGGAATGGATCAACCTATCTCTATGCAAGCACCCACACCAGGGCTATTCAACTCCGGGCCTTGAGGGCCAGTACCCAGAACGTTTTAATGGTTTCTCTAGTCCAACACACTAGATTCAGTGGTTGAATCACCTGTGCAGCAACTCATCAGGCTCTGTAGAAGCCTGCTGATGTAACCTGGTGACTGAAATCAGGTGTGTTGAAGCAGGGTTAAAACCAAAATGTGCTGGATACCGGCCCTCGAGGCCCAAAATTGAATAGCCCTGATCTACAAAATGGTGGATCTCTGGAGGTTGACAAGGTCCATCCTGTGTGGGCAGCTATGGATGTCATCTGTCTTGACAGATACGTCTCTAACATTGCATGGACATCAGGGGTGGTGGTCCCTATTTTTAAGAAAGGGGGGAAGAGGGTAGGGCTGAACATTCAATCACTTTTGGACCAGGTAAGGTGTGGTTTTTGTAGCACTGATCCAGGGTCTGTTGTGTCAACTTTTCTAGACATCCAGAGTTCCCCCGAGTCACAGTGGAAGCAGCGAGGGGGAGGGGGGCACCGGAGCTGAGCCCAATAGTTGAGCTGACAGAGCTGCACGTTTTGGTTATTTTTCCTTACATGGCTCTACAAGAGCCATAATGATGGCTGTGGCTGTTGTCCCTCTCAGCGCCGTGGGTGAGCAGGGGACAGAGAGACGTCTCCAGCGGCGGATTAGAGTTTACCACGATAACACTAAAGGCTGATGTATACTTCTCAATCAGCTCGAGTCGCGGACTTTATTGGACTTGAAAGTCCAACTTATCTTCTTTTAAAAATGGTTTGAATATTTATGAGGGCACACTGTAATTCCAACAAGCATGTAAAACATGTCAGAGTTGGGTGTTAAGAGTGTCAGACGGCCCAGAAAACCACCCATGCAGCCAGCCTTGGTAAATAATGCAGGGAACACTCTGTATGCATTTTTGTTATTTAATACATCTGAAAGCTATTTTTACCTTCAGTTTTCCTTGCATTATTAGAGTAGAACAAGAAGAACATGTTTTTTTATAAAGTACCTCTAGATAAAAATCACAAGTTGCTTCACAAGCCCCTTGAAATAAATAAAGATTAAAAAAAGGTAATACTGCTTTTAAAGTTTTTATGTATTATTATTTTGTATTTTTAAATATTATATATATATATATATATATATATATATATATATATATATTATAGGGATGTAAGAAAATATTGATATGGCAGTGTATCGTGATATATTTTCCAGCAATATTATATCGATATTTAAAAGCCATGTATCTAATTTTTAGAAGAATTTACATTTGCATTTTTTTCTTTTGGTGCAATTCGAATGCTGACTGCTAGTTGGCAGCAGTGTGCATTGGGTTTTGTTTCCACCATTGTAATGTAAATCCCTTTGTTATGGTTCAGATACCTCACGTTAAACATGTTACGTATCAGTTTGGACTGTTTATTGAAATTCCCTACGATAAATTCAGTCAAAATAAAATTGCTAAGACTGTCTGACTGAATAAGGAGCCTAAGACTCCTCCCCTTCCGGTCGGCTCATGGGTCCCCGGAAGAATGAAAAAATGAATGCAAGTCAACGGGGCTAAAAACGACATTTTCTATTCCGCTTTGCCTTACTCCCTGGATCACATAAATGTTGTACTGCAATTTAAATGAAAACTACTGATAGGTGTTTTGACGGCACCAGTCACCTACTTTGACATTTATCAGCTTGTAAAAGTTCGTAATTAGCATGACTACGCACCAAAAATCGGCACATCGCATTTGTGACGTCACCACATAATCTCCTCTCCCCTAGCGTAGCTGCTACTTACCACATGACCAGATTTATGGTGGTTCTTTCCTCCTGTGGGACATTTGCTGACCTTACAGCCCTTTTGCCTCAGTTTTCTCTGTGTCTGGTTCAATGATGTCATTTTTGTGAAGCACATTTGTAGTCCTGGACTTATTTTCACACAAAACCTAAAATAGCGTTCCCACTGGTCGTAAATAAGCACGTTCTTGGTATCAAAATGCGTCTTTAAAATTAACGGACATCATATGTGAAACCCATGGCACAAAACAAGCGGAATTAGAAAATAGTGTTTTTAGCCCCGATGATTTGCATTCATTTTTTTCGTTCTTCCGGGGACCCGTGGTGCAGAAATAGATGGGCGTGACTTAGGTTCCCTATGAATCGCAATATATCACGATCTATTGCATCATCTCCCATTTATCATGACACGAACCGTATCGCCAGAATTTCACAATACACACCCCCTAGTATATTATTATTCTATTTTGTGAATATTGTTTACTCTAGAACCTTGATTTGAAATAAATTGTAAATTGAACTGAAATCACAATTTCTCCTAGAGAAATTGTGACTTAATCTTTTCCTAAACTCGTTCAGCCCTACCAGAGGGTGTTTCCTAACTACAGGGGATCACACACACCTCAGACTCCATAGAAAGTTCTCCTCCAAGGTACTAGAGAAGAGGTTCTGGTTGACAGGTGATGAAAGTGGGGCATGGAAGTTTGACCAACCAGTCTACAAATGTTTATGAATCTGGAGAAAGAGCATGACCACGCTTGCAGGAGAAACCTGTGGGGAACACTCGAGGAGTATGAGGTGGATGGCCCTCTGCTAGCAGCCATTTACTCCCTCTACCAAGAGAATCCAAATGTTTGCACAAATCACTGATGACTCAAAAACAATTATGCTTTATCCTAACAAAAATGACACTTTTAGATTTTCTGGAAAAATAACAAAACTGGTGATGCCAACATTCCCAAATTAAAAGCTCATCAGTGTCTGCTGAACATGTTGAGATTGCTGAACATGTTGAGATTTATGGTCCAAGTACTGAGGATAGACCTGACCTTAGAGAGACGAAATTAATCCAGCTCTTTTGGTATATTTATCTTTTAGGAGCAGGTATAAAATATTAAACAGGAGGAAGACATCATTTTGTGTTGAAAGAAACCAAACATCACAGCTATTGCTTACCTTCCATTAAAAGTCTAAAGTCAGAATTGTTACAGTGTGATAAGGTGATTCTTAAAAGTGCCATATTTTTATGACAGGATGTCATATTAAGAAGTGAACCCTGTAGATAATAAAGACTAGTAAGTTCCTGGAGAAACTCAGAGGTTTGTACCAAGTAGTGCGGAATATCCAACGACCACTTTACTGGTTCAGGCCTTTCTTAAACACATAAAAGACCAATATGTTAAAGCAGGGATTCCCAAAGTGTGGAGCGCGCACCCCCGGGGGAGCGCAAGCTGCCGCTAGGGGTGCGCGAGGTGAAAAGTGTAATGGCTACCATTAGCGTAGCCAGAAACTCATTTGTCGGTGGGCCTAAGAAAAAGTAAGTGGGCCCAATAAACGTAATTGAAAACAAGTATATTTTTGCGCGTGTGTGTCCTCCGCATGTGCCCTAGCTTCATAATAACAATGCGCCGAGCTTCAGCACTCTGGCCTGCGTGTATCATTCATCCATTCACACAACTGATGGTGATGAGCTACGTGTGGCAGGGGTGAGGAGTGAGCACCACCTCACCCCTGCCACGTGGACCTCAAGGGATAAACCATCAATCCTGCTCAATGGTCAACTTTCCTCGCGGGGTCACCCATAAAGACAGTGGGAGGGTTATATGAAGTTAGAATTTGGTCAAATCGGAACCTGACCAGAATCCCAATCTGTAATGCCCTGCTTTCTGGTCTTCCCAAAAAGAGCATCTCAGGTTTACAACTCCTACAAAATTCGGCAGCACGTGTCCTGATGAAGACCAGGAGACGGGAACACATTACACCGGTTTTAGAATCATTGCATTGGCTCCCTGTATGTTTCAGGATCAATTTTAAGGTTTTTCTAATGGTTTTTAAGTGTCTTAATGGTCTTGGGCCTTCTTATCTCTCAGAACTGCTTTTACCATATAAACCCTCATGGCCTCTGTGCTCCTCTGGAAGGAGTCTCCTGGTCATCCCTAAAGTCAGGACACACACTCACAGCGAGGCATTCTTCCAGTATTTTGGCCCTCGCCTCTGGAACGAGCTGCCAGAGGACCTCAGGGCCGCAGAGAATGTTCATGTTTTTAAGTCCAGGCTCAAGACCCATCTATTTAGGTTAGCTTTTATCTAATTATTTACTACAGTTTTATTTCTCGTTTTACATGATTATATTTTATTGCTTGCTTTGCATATTTCATATGATTATATTTTAGCACAGTTTCATTATTATTTTGCTGTCTATATGATTTTATTGATTGCTTATTTTCTTCCATTTGTCATTTATATTAGCTCTTTTATTTTCACATTTTTACTCATTTTAATCCAGTGTTTTCTCTGTGGGGGCCCTCTGCCCCGGGGGCGGTGGTCAACTTTAGCTTCCTGGGCGCTCTATAGGTAGTGTTTAAGTGGAGGTGGGAGTCTATGCTCCCCCTCCTCTGAGCGCCCTGACTTAGTTGCTGTGGAAGACCTGATGCTGCCGGGACAGACGGCTCCTCTGATGGCGTTTCTTTGCCTTACCTTACTTGGCTCATCTGGACTCAGGCGAATATAAATTTTTACGAGTGTGTGTGTGTGTGCATATGTCTGTTAATGTTTTTAAACTGTTATGGGAATTTGGGGTCATTTTGTAAAGCACTTTGAGTAGTACTTTGTTTGAAAAGCGCTTTATAAATAAAACCTGATAGATTGATTGAATCAGCAATCTGGACACATCTGTGGAGTGGTATCAGAGGTTCTGCTGCATCTTTTAACCTTCCTGAATAAACCCTGTCAGACTGGTGCCACCTGGACTCACCTTCAAAGTGTCGGCACAGAGGACATACTCATGCAGGGTGGGGAGCAGGACTTCAGACAGGTGCTGGATCTGATCCTCAGTTTCCTTACTGCATCGCTCTATGCAGTTGCCTACACCTTTCAATGGTTCTGCCAGCTCTTCTTCCAATTCTGCCCACTGGAGGTAGGAGGGGCTGTACTGCTTCAGTTCGTCCATATACTCTAGATGAGCAGATAGGCAGAGTGAACTGAGCCATGGGATGTTGTTGGATGTAGGAATTAAAAGCACATGTCAGCCAGTTCAACAGAAAACGTCTGGAGGTAGGCTAAAATGCTAGAATTCGCTAGAAGACCATCTCATAAATTTTCTCTGACTTTCAGAGTTTGAACTCAGTCTCCAGGTAAAGTTCAGGTTGAGTTACCAAACTCCTAATTCAGAAATGTTAACTTCCGAGAACAAATTGAACACACCATCTGTCTGTCCCTGTTTATTCACCACAACAGCCCAACTCCACCACACACCCTCTATACCAGAAAACTGGAGCTATAGAACTGTGTTGCTGTTCAAGATAAAGTAAAACATTCTTAAGGTATTCTTTCAAGATCTATAATACAAGGATGAAAACTGGTGAAGTGAACCTAATTCTTATTGAGCTCAGATGCTCTTATTTTGATGAGCTTTACTCCAGTGTGGTGCGTTTTAGTCTGAAGAGGAGAAATAAAATGTTTCCTCTTGAATAGTGTTCAATAACAGTAATCAAGAATAGTTTTAGAATCAAGCCACAAGAAAACATGACTCAGTTAAACAAGTGAAGACGTCTAGGAGAATGAGATCTCTGAGTTAGTTGCGTATACCTTTTTGTTCCTTGATGATCCTTTGGGTGACTTTGTCCACAGAGCAAATTTTAGTACTGAAGTGGTCGATGTACTCCTGCATGACAGTGAACTCCTCTGGCTTAGTCCTCAGTCCTCGCACCGAGATGGCCACAGCCCTCATCGTCTCCCCCATCCGGCTCAGAAAGCCTGGACCCTGTTTCTTGTAGGGACCTAAATCCTGCATGACAGCAGAAGAGCATCAACGCTAACCTGCCTCCAAAACATCAAACCTCTCAAAACGTACATTGGATAAAGGCAATGAATCAACTGGACGATGATGCTTCGTAAGGTACTTGGTCTGGGGATTCAATGGACATGTTTGGAAAGGGTTGAGTTAGAGTTTAAGGCTTCAACGTTGTCTTGTTTGGAATGGGCAGAGTCAGTGGCAGGTCCACTTGACCTCTTGTTTTTGATCATTGTCGTGTTGGAATATTAAAAATTACCCAATAAAATGATCTAAAATGTGACTAAATCTATTAGTTAAAGACAGAAGTAAAGAAAAATAAGTTCATTCTACTTACTTTATCTAAATAACACATAGAACCAGATTATAATGAGTAGAACATACTCAAAGCTACTAGTTTAGTACTGCTGGATTACCAAGTATATGTAATTAACAAACTGAACAATTGTACATGTTGGCCAGAGTGTCCGTTTACAGTTCTGTGCTGTGTTGGCTGCCATCTCTCACTCATTGCGCGTGAGAAACACATTTGAGCCTCTTCACATGCTCTCGCGTAACACCTCCAATTCGATGAAGAATCACCCACCACGCCTTATGGAGGCGACATGGTTAGAGTTAGGTTCTATAGGTAGCTTTTCACAGTGTACCGCTGCAGACAGGTACACATAATCAGTACGGTGGGAATTTATCTTTCATTTGTAGAGTTTAGTCATTTACCACCATCGTGGTTTTTCCGAACCTCACTTGATTATGAGTGTGCTACGTGCTAGCCTTTGGCATTAGATAATCTCGTAGTTTAACTCTCGATCCTAAACCATAATAGACCATTTCTACCTTTTATAATGGTTTTTGTCTTTGCTGGTTTCTCTATTTTCCACCACATCACCTAAATCACCATGTTGAGCACCAGTAGATTGTGTTCAGACTGTGGTGCAAATTTAACAAAGCCTCAAATCAGTCCACAAAGGATTAGAGGAATTTATTGAATCACACCATTCGAGGATCAGAGTCCAACCTTTTTGCACAACTATAAGTGCCCACCCCATATCTGGAAGGTTGCGGGTTTGAGCCCTGCACAATCTTTGGCAGCCGTGTCCTTGGGCGAGACAATTCTCCCTCCTCGTCTTCTGGTGGTGGTCGGAGGGAGCGGTGGTGCCTGTGCTCAGCAGGTTGGCCGGTGTCAGAGCACTTCAGGGCAGCTGTGGCTGCCATGTAGTTTATCAATACCAGTGTGTGAATGTGTGTGAATCAGTGAATGACTGTTAAGTTGTAAAGCACCTTGGGGGGTTGTAGGACTCTAAAAGGTGCTTGATATATAAAGTCCATTTATCATGTATTTAGAAAACAACTTTGTTTTCTACTTTATGCAACTCTGAATGAAAAATCCCCACGGTAAAGTAATCGGAGTTAATGAACATTAGGCTGAAGTGCACATTACCTCATTTAAACATGAGGTAAGTATTAATGTTTCCACTTCTACTGGTGCTCTAAGCTGTCAAAGGAATTCAAAGCCCCGGAAAAAGCATTTTAATCTTCTCGTGACCCTCCACTAGCCGAAGCAATTTGTTAAAGTAAGTATTCACAAAGTACTTCACATAGATTGAAACAAAATAAAACAAAGTCATAAAATCATAAATAGATTAACACCATAAAATCAAAATGCTCTCAAAAAAGAATTAGAGTTGCATCAGAAAAAAATAGTCATAAAATTATAAATTTTCATAAACAGATGAAAGATAAAAAAATTGAGCTAAAAATAAGAAAATAAAAGGGTTAGGTAAAAGCAGCTTTAAATAAAAGGGTAGCTGTTTTTTAAAAGTGTCCAGACTGTCAATGCTACATGAAGATAAAGGAAGATCACTCCAGAGTCGGGGTGCAACAGTCTGGAAGAAGCGATCACTGCGACTTTTGTATCTGGTCTTTGGAACTTCTACAAGGTTCTAGTGTGTAGACCTGAGGGCTCGGGTTGGAGCATAAGGCTTTAACAGTTCAGTAATATAGGGAGGACAGTGTTTCCCCTAGGAGTTGTTCCAGCTGTGGTGGTGGCGGTGGCGGGGGGGGGGGGGGGGGGGGGGGGGTGTAATTATGACATGTCTCATCTTTATGTTAATATTGTTTTATTTGATGCACTCCACTTTGAACTGCACAATCCAGCAACTGCTGCATTTTAATAACTAGTATTAAAGGTGAATACACCAATATTTGCACAAGAATAATTTCTGTTTTAAACTCTCAGTGACACACTTTGCAGGGGGGATTTGGCATTTAATTTTTCTTGGCGTCTAGAAAAACATCTCCTTCTGCCCCCCTTTATTGAAATTCCCTACGATAAATTCAGTCAAAATAAAATTGCTAAGCCCCCCTTTAACTTTCTGCCCCCTTTATTTTGGTCCAAGATCATTACTGGGCTGGCCCTGTTAAACACGTTCTACACCCCTGCTTAGTAGACTTAATGAAGTATTTTAAGCCAGTATAAAAATGACTGAAACACAAATTTACATATTTGGCATTATTGACCAATATCTTTGATTTATTTGTTAAGAACATCAAGATGCATTGCAGTGAACATTATAATTTTTATAGAACATTTTTCTAGTGCAGAGAGGAGACAACCCATAGAAGCACTGCTTTGATATCATTTCAGAGAAAAATAGAACAGGTCAGATGCACCTAATAAATAAAATTACTAACAAACTCAGGAATCTGTTTCTTTGCTTCATTGTTCTGGTGCTGAAAATATCACTAATGCGGATCAAAGGAGATACACAGATGAATGCACCTCTTATTTATTATTTGGAAATTAGTGGGTGTGGTTTACATCAATACATTATTTTAAATCTGAAATTGATATGGACTGATCAGAAGTTGTTTATTTATAAACAATTGTTTATTTGAAAACTATTTACAGAGCAGCCTCAGAACTGAGATTAAATATTTTTGATCACAATAGTAAAGGAACTATTACAGAACAAGTTTTTCAGTAAAATCAGAACATTAATATTTAAGGGCATGAATTAATGCATCTGAACTCATGCAGTAGGAACTAGGAAATATGAAATACTAGAACCAGACACAACTTTTTATTTTATTTTAATTTGATTAAACAGATTTTTTCCTAACGTTGTTGGCATTTTTCCCCACACAGAGTTAAACAAAACAATGTTGGTTAAGGTGTGTGTGTCTGAGAGAGAGAGAGGGAGAGAGAGTTAAAATCATTTTAAAAAACCCGACTGGAGCGGAGGCAGTGACCGACGCAGCACGAGCCGTTTTCAGCTCTGTCTTTTCAAATGCACCATGTATGTTGCAAAAAAAAATTACTTTAAATATTGAACTGAAAAAGAGGCGAGCTGAAGAAAACGTAGGGAGTACTGAAGAAACGTAAGAGACAGTGAAGCAAGCAGAGAGAGATACGTTACTCTGTGTGTGGGCGTGGATGCCTGGGCCGAGCTGACTGAGCTCCCGGCTGCAGAGTTTTGTGTGTAGGGAGGGGAGGGCGCTCTATGTGACTGGCCAATCACAGAGCATGAAGACAGTCAGTTACCCAAAGAGGATTTTCCTTCAGCACGATTACAAATATTCACGAGTTTTACACTCGTTTCATGCTCGTATTCATCAAAAATGCTTTATCCGTACGCTCATCCCTAGCTGCAACCACCCTGCCCTGCCTCCTCCTCCTTGCTGCCTGCCGGCTGTGATCACAAGCAACAACAGAGTAGTTACCGCTGCTTCTTTGGGAAACGGTGCAAAAAATAACAATAAAAAATATATTTAAAAAAATCAATAAAACTTGGGATCTTGTAGGCGTGACGGTGAGATTTCAGCCGTGGCAGGCCGCCACGGCTACGCCTATGTAAGGGAAGCACTGGAGGAGCTTGACCATGTAGAGCATTGAAAGTTGTAATCAGGATTCTAAAATGAACTCTAAAGTTAACGGGTAACCAGTGGAGAGACAAGTAATGTGTGCTCTTCTGTTTGCTCCAGTTAGGAGCCTCACTGCAGAGTTCTGGACCAACTGAAGGCGGTCAAGGGCTTTTTTGTTAAAACATGTGAAAAGTGTGTTACAGTGATCTAGACGGGAGGAGATAAAGGCATGGATAACCAATTCATGTTTTGAAACCAACCTTCGCAGGTTGGAGATATTTCTTAAATAATAAAAAGAGTTTCGGACCAAAGTTTTTGAGTGGCCTTCAAGAGACATTGATTGGTCAAAAGTAACACCCAAATTTCTTAAGTTCATCTTGACGGCAGAAGAAAAACGACCAGTGTTGGGAGTAATGCGGTACAGAAGTAATTAATTACTGTAATGCATTGCTTTTTGCTGTAATGTGGTAATGTAAGGCATTACAGGGAAAGAAAATGGTAATATTTACTCGGTACAATTGTCAGTAACGCAGTAATTACAATGTATTTTAAACCCAGAATCAAGATATGTTTCTTAAAAATTCAAATTGCGGGAAACCCGAAGAAAGATCCAGTATATGCATATATTACGTCATTTATGGACTCAGCTTTGCGGGCAGAGAGGACACCGCGGTAACGGCTCAACTACTCCAGCTGCGTCCTCCACGCGGCCGCTGCAACATTCACAAAATCGCTCCACTAAAACAAAATAGTTCACCTGCGATCGTTCATATCAGCGCATATTCTCTGTTATTCTGTACTTTTCTGACGTGCTTTGCCTCATCTGAGTTAATCTGGGCCCCGGTGATTTTAACTCATTACTGCTGGAGCGCCGCGCATGTGAAGATCCCTCTGGCTGATCGTTAGAAAGTAGGAAATCTAGGAAACAGTTTTTTCTGGAAGATGGAGAAAACATGCAGCATGCAGGAAGGTTAGAGAGAGAAAGGGCAGGAAATTATTCAAATAAAATCAAGAAATCAAACAAAGTGCTTGAAAAGAAAAAAAGTAGGTAGATTTATCCCCAATACCCATTTTTACCAGTGAAAAGCAATAATATATAAGCATTTAATATTTATACATGTGATAGAATCAGATCACCCCAGAAGCCAGTCCCACATCCAGGGCCGTATCAAGGCATTTGGGGACCAAGGCAAATATAGGCTTGGAGCCCCCACCACCTTACTCTCTGCTCAGTTAATCTAAGATGGCAGCGTGCTGAGAGTACAGATTGTTGTTTCATTTATGTCATAAACAATCCTTCTAAAGAACTGTTTTTAACAGCAATCCTAGCTCAGACACAACATCACCTTCCACCGGATGTGTCATGAGTTCACCAGGCATCAGATTACCAAACTCATATTGAAGTTGTTTTGTTGAAAGTAACTTAGAGTAATGCAAAAGTAGTGTAATACCTTACATTTTAAAATCAGTAATATTGTAATGTAATGAATTACTTTAAAATGAGGGTAACAAGTAATAAATAATGTATTACAGTTTTGAAGTAACTTGCCCAACACTGAAAACGACCAAGTTTTAGACTAATCAGGGGAACCATGCTCTGAGGGGCAATGATCAGACATTCAATCTTTTCAAAGTTTAACTGAAGGAAGTTTTCTTCTAGCCAGCTGGTGATAGCTGATAGACACTCTTGTAATTCAGACAGTTTGTAGAACTCAGAATCCTTAAAGGAGCAGTACAGCTGAATATCATCTGCATATAGGCGATAAGAGACATTATGAAAAGAATCAAGTATCTGTCCAAGAGGGTGTATGTACAGTAGAAACAACAGTGGACTCAAAACAGAGCCTTGAGGTACCCACAGTGATGTCACTGGAAACTTTAAGCAAAGCTGTTTCTGTTGAATGCTTTTTACGAAAACTGTTGTGTAGTTCCAGAAAAGTAATCAATTGATCTGCCACAACCTTTTCCAATATTTTAGAGATAAAGGGTAATTTAGAAATGGGTCTGTAATTTTTAGGCTGAGATGAGTCCAAACTTGTTTTTTTAAGGATAGGTTCATTAACTGCATGTTTGAAAACAGATGGTAAAGAACCAGATTGTAGGGATAAATTAATGAAATCTACAATGCATGGGCCAGTTTGGTCAAACATCCTGATTAACAAGGTAGTAGGAATAAAATCAGCAGGGCATGAGGTTGGGTTCATGTGTTTCTGAATGAGGCAAATGTCCTGGAAATCTACAGGAGTAAAGACAGACCATGATTGAGAGGGACAGGGTTGGATGGGGGGTAGGAAGTAGATGGGGGTGAAAAACTTGCCCTGATATTTCTGATTTTATTCTCAAAGAATGCTAGAAAGTTGTTACAGTCAGACCTTGAGTAAACTGGCATAAGAGGGGCGTGAGGTGAAACAATCTGGTTTATGGTGTCAAACTGGACTTTAGAGTTATTTTTGTTTACAGCAATCAGGTGAACAAAGTAAGTGGCCCTGGAAGTTTTCACCATCTCATTCAGAGATAATATCAGTTCTTGTGCAGCCTGTGACTTTCTAATCTAGTTTACTTCCAACGTCTCTCGGCTCTGCGGCATGTCCTTCTGAGACTGTAAATATTTTGATTAATCCAGGGACGTTTTCTCTTGCTAGAAAAAGTAACATGCTTAACAGGAGCTACTTTATCTAAGATGCTGCAGCATTGTTTATCCAATGACTGGATGAACAAGCTTGGATCATCACCCTGAACTGAGCTGCTGTCAAATAATCTAGAAAACCCATCCACTGCTGACTGACTAATGATACGTCTCTTTGATTTTAGGTCGTGAGGGACAGATTCAACATTAGATAAGACATTAAAAAAAATGCTGCGGTTATGAGTGTGCTATTTGGCTTGGTGTGGCTTGCTTGAACACATTTTATTTGGTTAAAATAGTTTTAAGTCTACTTGAAAATGAAGACAAATCCAACATCTGGGGACTTCCTGATCCAGGTTCTCTTGAATTTAAAAACTACAATCTGGAGTTTTCCGCCTTTCAGAATTTATGTAAAACAGATTTTCTTACCCTGTACTGCGGTATAACCCCAAAATTCCACTACCTCCACTCCGGCACGAGCTCCGCAGCAAAATCGGTCCCGTTGTAGTCAATCAGATCTGTTCCACTACTGCGGCAGTGCGCCACAGTGCGCCGCCCGCCGTTCCCCCATCCGGCAAAAATAGGATTGATTCTATTTTTGCCGGACGCCGGAGCACCTCCGCAGTCAATGGGCAGAAATCACAACCGCCCAACAGGAACGGGAGCAAGCACAGCTTCCGTTTTTCACAATAAATCGATAAACAAAAAGCGCTTTTTGTTTCATATGCACAGGTTTAACAACTTTTAACAACTATCAATGGCAGCTGAGCTTTAAATGCACAAAAATAAGCCATAAATACAGTTTCCACTATCAAAGTAGTCACACTTTGTTGATCCAAACACTGCTGATCTCTCAACACAAATGATGGGCAGATTGAACAGTTCATTTCGATGCTCCTCCCACACAACGGGTGTTTGGATCTAACTTCTGCGTTTATTGCTCGGACTGTATTGCAAGATCTCGAAAATCCCGCGCATGCTTGTTTGCCCACCTCAGGTCTCCGCACCGGTACCAGTAAAAATCAAGTTTGGAAGAGAGCGGCTGCGGAAGGCGGGGGCGGACTGGAGCGGAGGTAGTGGAATTTAGGGGTAACGTAGGTAATAGGTCAATTTTATTCATTTTGTTGTTAAGCCCATCTCGCAGAGCCCCATGCAATTTGAACAGCGCACCACTCAGCATTAGCCAATAGCGTTAGACATCCGCTTATGTCACAGAGTGGGCAATAACACTTGTGGGCGTACCAAGACATATGCAGGGTTGGCGACCTGCAAGCAAGTCTTTAACATTTTTAAATAAATAAATAAATAAATATTTATTAATTAGTTATTATAATGATATGAATAACAACATGAGAAAAATAATTGTTAAACAGTGTGTTTTAACAATAAAAAACGGTGTGGGAAACGGTGGCACAGGAGTTAAGTGCTCGCCCTGTAATCGGAAGGTTGCAGGCTCGAGCCCCACTCAGTCAGTCGCTGTGTCCTTGGGCAAGACACTTAACCCACGTTGCCTGCTGGTGGTGGTCAGAGGGACCGGTGGCGCCAGTGCTTGGCAGCCTCGCCTCAGTCAGTGCGCCCCAGGGCAGCTGTGGCTACATCGTAGCTCATCCCCACCAGTGTGTGAATGTGTGAATGACTGATTGTGTTGTAAAGCACCTTGGGGGGTTCCAGGACTCTAGAAGGCACTATATCAAATACAGACCATAGACCATTTAGTTCTGTTGGCTGGCTAGAGATGCTTGGACTGTAAATATGGAAGTGGGGGGAACAGCTGGTTCACACGCTGGTGGGGATGAGCTACCATGTAGCCACAGCTGTCCTGGGGCGACTGACAGAGGCGAGGCTGCCAAGTACAGGTGCCACCAGTCCCTCCAACCATCAGCAGGCAACGTGTGTTAAGTGTCTTGCCCAAGGACACAACAGCAGCATTCTCTATCTGGAGCTAGGATTTAACCTACAACCTTCTGAGTGGACAACCCACTCTCCCTCCTGAGCTACTGCTGCGGTTCTCCCCATTTTACCCCCACTGCACTGGCTGCCTGTTCAGCTTTCTCAGTCTGCTGAGCTTTTAGAACTAAAATATTTCAAAGTAAAACCTAAAAAAAAAAAGATTAAACCTAGACATGAGAACACACACCTGAGCGGTGAGGAAAGCTTTGAAGTGCTGGCTGTAGGACAGGACAGGATGCTCACAGATCTTGTTGAGGAAGCGGTGCAGGGCTTTCCTCCGGGTCTCGATGAAGTCATCGTTGAAACGCTCCACCATGCCTTTCATCACAAACTTCTCTGGGAGAGGCTGAAGCCAAACAAACACTTCAGTACAAAGCATCTAATGTTATTGTTTTACAGGAAGTGCTGGTCCCCAACATGAGACTCCTCTGACTGAAAAAGCTTGGTGTTCAGGTCTGGCCTGTTCTGACGAACATGTACTTATGCTACATATGCACATTTACACACGGCAGATCCTCCCAGGCTCAGAGGATCAGACCTTTGGTCTCCTGAAGCTTTACTTCCAGTGCCCTCTCTGATTTTACGCTGCCAAGTCATGACACTTGTTCTGCGGTGTGGTGCAGATGTGTGGTACCTACATGAACAATCAGTGTTGGGTAGTTCTCCTCCAGCCGGCTTCGGAGCCACACAAAGTCCTGGTAGCGCCGATGTACTTCATATTCGCTGGAGTCAAATTCACTCCGGCTAGTCTGGAGAAACATCAAACACCTGTTTCACTTCTTAGTGTTCATCCACCCTGAACCATCCAGGTGCTTCACTGGCAGGAGATTCCATCAGCCGGTGTGTTTTTAGAGGGCAGTTCTAGGATCTGACCTTTAGGGCGGCTTAGTCCCCAGTGAGCAGCCATCAGCAGCTCTTGGAAGGAACAAGGGGTGGCCATGTTTATTCCAGCTTTAGATCTTTTCAAACAGGCTAAAGTTTTCATACCATAGCTGGTTCAATACAGAGTGATGGGATGATGAAGACTCAAAAACAGACCAAACGCATTAACTCAACCATGTCAAAGTACCCCGGTCCTGCAGAACTGAGAGCAAATTCAGTAAAATCATTAAATGTTGTGTCTACTGCTGCTAATTAGGATGTTTTCATGTAAAATAGGATCTGGTGTACAGAACTGAGTCTGCACAAGCCACAGAATTACTAAACATTCAAAAATAAAAACAGCATGGCCACCTTGTGTTTAGTCTGAACTCTGAACTGATTTCACGTTCAATGGTAATAGAAAACTAAAATGCTTTTGCTGTTTAATGCTGACGTTTCAGCGTCTGACGCTTGGTAAAGCAGGTGATCATCTGAGGATCACTTCGCCTCAGATGTCAGAAAACCAAAACAAGTCAAGGAAGTGCTGAAGCACCACTGGTTGGTTCTGCTCAGACTGACCTTGGTCACCACTCTGTACGTGATGAAGGTCTCGATAGCAGTGATGTGGCTCTCTGGGTTGTCGACACAGACAAAGATGTCTTTAGTTTTGACATCCTGGTGATCCTCCTCATCCTCTTCCAGTTGGTACTGGTTGACCATTGATCCAGGAGAGTTGGGCATGGTGCCTCCATCAGCCAGGGTGGTGTTCTGGATGGAAATGAAAGTAGAAGCTACTGTAGAGCAGGAGAAGCCACAGAATCTGGTAAAATCCAGAGATGACCCAACAAAACGGAGTTACTGAACAAGACGGACATATTTCACACTTTAGAATGAAAGGTGTGTGTGTGTGTGTGTGTGTGTGTGTGTGTGTGTGTGTGTGTGTGTGTGTGTGTGTGTGTGTGTGTGTGTGTGTGTGTGTGTGTGTGTGTGTGTGTGTGTGTGTGTGTGTGTGTGTGTGTGTGTGTGTGTGTGTGTGTGTGTGTGTGTGTGTGTGTGTGTGATGACACGTTGGTACAGTGAGTTGAGGTGAAGGTCTGCTACGGACTTCCATCATGAAACCCTTTACAATTAAAACCAGAATTTCCATCTTTGGTTTGATAGAACAACTTCTCAGTAAGTTTTCTCTGAGTGAAACCTACCAGAACCACAAGAACACGTGTTTGGACCTTAGACAACTGGTTTGGACTTGGAAAACTACTATCTGACTGGAACAAAGAGGCTAGCATTAGCCTCAGTTAACAGTTTCACATGAAAACCCATCAGCAGAAGAGACGTGGACGTGGGTTTATTAAAGACTTTAGCAGAAGGAAATGTGTGTGTATGCGCACGCGCACACACACACACACACACACACACACACACACACACACACACACACACACACACACACACACACACACACACACACACTCAGAACTTCCTGAACTGGACATTAAAGCAAACGGACTCATCAAAAACCCTGTAGATGTGTTGTTGTCATATTCAAATTATAATGCTTATGCAAACATCAGAGCTGAAAACCTGCTGAGTTCACAGATATTCGACACTCGTCCTCTTCATCGTGAGGCTGTAAACACAGCTATGTCTGCAGCGTTAGCACAGAATCACCGTGACCGGAGCCAAACTTGACCAAAACCAGACACCTTTACACCAAGTGTTTTGGTCAGGGCTGAAGCAACAGGAATGTTTACCTACCAGAGCAGCCAGGGGCAGCAGATTAAGCTGGAGTTCAGGTTTCAACACCCAGCTTCTGCAGCTAAAGGTCTGACTGCAACACAAGTCCAAACCCAGCTCCTCTGTTCCACTGAGCAAGAGGAAAGAATTCCACCATCATTAGCTGCAGCTGCCTTCTGACACACCAGCGAAGACTGAACATGAGGCGAAAAACCTTAAACAGTTCAGTTTACTCTGAAGACTCTTTATCAGCTAAATAAGAACAGAGTGTGTGGATCAGACCAACAAGCTGTAAAGTAAACAGATCCTCAAACCCAGGTCCTCCAGGGCCAACATCCAGCATGTTCTGGAGGTGTCTGTGGTCCACCACAGCTGTTCGACAGCACCTCAGCTACAGAAACCATCTAGCTAGCCTGCTAGATGGTGCCTGATCTCCTTTCTCCTCTCGCTCTCACGCCCTTGTTCACATTAATGCACACAGTTGATAGAGCTGCAATCAGACCTGTAGCTTCTGTTGTAAAAATGTGTTTTGTTCTCATATTATGTGATTATAATGCTAGCCTGGTAAGCCATCTGATTTTAGCGACTGCAACGAGTCTTCTACATTTATACGCTGGTTTAAAACACGATATCCAATAAAATATCTATGTCGTGTTAGTGCCACCTACTGGTGGTGCTGAGTAAAGTGCTCTGGGGTTCGCATGCCTTGTTTGAGCAGATGACTGAGACACAGAGGCTGCTGGAGACCGAAAGCTGGAAAACCATCTAAGGACAAAATAAAGTGTGAATAACAAGAAAAACGGAACATGTTGCCTGCGGTTGCTCTGAAAGGCTCACATTTAGGCTTGTGTACTTATTAGAGTATTATTATTTTTCTACTTTATTTTTAAATTTCAAAATTGACTATCTTCTGTAAAACTTGGAGAAGGTACTGAATGATTGTTTTGGAATAATGGTCATTTTTCAACTGTTCATATTTAAGTATTTTTTTCCACCAGCTGCCATTGGGCTACTCCTTTAAATGGGAAATTGTGGCTTCCCTTTTTACCAATAGGACGAGGCAGAAACGCTAGTCCATTTCTGTTTATGCTAATGTTTCGGTATGCTGGTGTGTTTTCATATTGTTCTATACTTGAGTTGTCTCTGCGGATGAGCATTTGATTGATTCCATCTTTGTTCTGTCAGGATTGTGTTTTATAGCAATCCTGTAAACACACACACACACACACACACACACACACACACACAAGATAAAAGAAAGGAAACCCCGTGTGTGTGTAAAGTTAAAGGCTGTTTAAATCTGGACTTTAATCCAGAAAACCACCTGACATTTTGATTTGATCAATCTGCGTTAACAGATCACCGCTGAGGATAAAAGCAGAGGAAAACATTAAACATCACCTGCCTAAGTACTCTACAGCAGGTTAGATGTGAACACAAACCTCCTGCAAATGTTTTATTCACTGCATCTGTAAATTCTCACAACCAGTTCTTCAATTATTTGCGCTTTTAGTCAGAAATGCTGCCATAACCTCTGTAATCAGTTTAAAATGTGAGGAATGGAGCTGTAACCATCCATCAGCTGTAGGACACACCGGTCCCGGTTCGGTTCTGAAGGCCTCAACACCATCTCCCATTCATCTCCGCCCCTCGTTATAAATGTAGATTCACTCACTTTAAAAAGCAAGCCAACATCTTCGGACAGAACTGACGAAATCAGCTCACCAGGGTGAGCCGAACTGACGACAGAACCACTTGTTTTAGTATAAATAAAGAATCTGATTAAAGTTTTTAGGTCCTGCCAACTGATCCCCCAATCACTCCGAATCTGAACGGAGTTTGGCGGAAAGCTGAATACTCTGGAGTCAGCACGGACAAGACTTTTATTTTGAAGAGTCGCCTGATTCTAGACGTTCTGAGGGAATGCTAAGTTTCTGTTTTTTAAGTCGTTATGTGTTAAGTTAAAAGTTACAGAGAGATGAGGCTAAAGAGCAACCAGAGCAAACCAGACTGAGGGAGTTTATTCGGTTTAAAGGAGCTCCGCTTTACCTTACTGTAAACCTCCAGGTCTTCGTCCTCGTCCAAGTCCAACATGTGGTCTGAGATGTCCGCAGGGACCGTGTGTCCACTCATAACACTGTCCAACTTTTACAAATCAGCTGTCTACTCCGAGTCAAACTTCCTGCACAAGTTTTGTGAGACAAACACAAGAGGTTTGGTGGAACAGCACTTCCTGCAGGGTCTTTCAAAATAAAAACATCTGGTCTGCCTAAGGAGTTTCCTCAGATCTCAAACTGCTAAACGCTCACGAACACTGATCTGAAATATAGTATTATATTATAATGTATTTGAAACAAGAAACTCGCTGATAGCTGAATATGACATATCTGATGTTTGGAATTAGTTCTTTTTCACTAGGTGCTCATTTTCATTAGACCACTCATCATCATCATCATCATCATCATCATCATCATCATCATCATCATCATCATCACCACTGATGGGGGGGGGGGGGGGCACACTTGCCTGATGACAAGTGGTAGACCATTCCACACTCTAGGGCAACTAGGTTGAAACCGGGTCCAACTAACAAACACTGATCAGCCAATCACAAAGGCAGCATGGGAAGATGATGGCACCGAAGCCCCTGTAGATGAAGAGATCACCTACTGACAAAGTATGGAAAACAAACAAGAGAACCTTGAAATCTATCCTAAAACAAACATGAAGACAAGGAAGGTCAGTCAAGATGGTGTGACCTGTTTAGTTCCAGTCCAAAATTTCACTGCCAAGTGAAGCACCTGTTGCTTATCTGCAGGTGTCACACACAGTAGTCCTGGTGTGATGTTATGAAGTATGGACTCCATCTGATTACCTTTAGCAAGGTGATGGGAGGTGAAAAAAAAACATGACACATATTGAGCCTGTCAGACAGGTAGTGTTTTCTTTAACATTTAGGTCAACTTGGTCATTTTAATTGAATAAAGTTAGGTCGCAAACCAGTTATTCCTGGGGCCAATGAACAGGGATTTTATATTTTCTGACAATTAGTTTTGGGCTTTTTTCAGGGATTTAGTAAAGAAGAGAAAACACGAGCAGCCATTTCTGTTCTCATGTGACTTATTACAGGGAAAATAACATGAAATCTCTAATGCAGATTTGACTGGTTGCTAGAAACTAGTCAGTAATAAAACAAATTTCAGTGATTCGCCAACCCAGTATCCGAAATTATTTATGCTTTTATTTGGAAAATAAATATACCAGACTTCCGGTTACACACCATTTTTGCTTTAGATTCAGGACCGAACGGAAATGCGGAAGAGACCGATTCAACCGTCTGAGACGCACTGGCGCAAGAATCTGGCCTCAGTCTGGGACAGAGGTAAAACTGTCAGGGAGGTTTGAAATAAAAGTAAATGCAATCCCAGATGCCAGATGTTCCAATGTTAACATGATGTGTGTGGAAAGGCCTCGTATTTAAAAGCACGGATGTCGGAGGTCCAGAGTAAAACCTTAAATTTACCAGAAAAATAAGATCTTTAACTGATAGATAAATGTTTGTTTCCAAAAGTAGTGCTGCATTCAGGGACAATCAATGGGGCCATGGCTTCAAAGGAAGAATCTGAACATGAACGTGTGCAAAGATAACACGAACAACACACAATGAGGAATTATTAAGTTAATAAAGTGGGTGGCTTATTTCAAAAGTAAGAAATGTTCTTTAAAAGTTGTGTTTTATTAGAAATGTGAGTGAGTTAAACTTCACAAAAGAGTTTAACAGTGGGTCGTGTTTATCTGACAGGGACTCGTAATGTGTCTAGTTTTCAGTCCGCATCACACATTTAAAGGGTTATTCCTGGAGCCTTACCTTCAGTCCTTGGAGTGATGTGAGCAGATCTCCTTTATAATTCCATAATGGTTAAGTGCTATCCTCCAGTAGGTGATTCTATACATTTAAGTAATGCATGTTGTTACAGGATTTGTCAAACTGGTATGTGATTGGAAGCTCTGTGTGAGTAGAGCGGGCATGATTTGTGCATGAGATGAACATCAGGATGGGCATGGAAAAACGGCATTCGCTGAGGGCGGGGGAGAGTGTGAGTAGATGATAATGATAAATGACCCGCACTTGTATAGCGCTTCTCAGAGTAAGGACTCCAAAGCGCTTTACACTACAGTGTATCATTCATCCATTCACACACACATCCACACACTGATGGTAATGAGATATGATGTAGCCACAGCTGCCCTGGAGCGCACTGACAGAGGCGAGGCTGTCGAGCACAGGCGCCACCGGTCCCTCCGACCACCACCAGCAGGCAAGGTGGGTTAAGTGTCTTGCCCAGCACACAACAGCAGAATTCTCTGTCCAGAGCCGGGATCGAACCTACAACTTTCCGATTACTGGAACCACTCAACCTGTTGAGCTACTGCTGCCCCTAAAGACATAGCTAGAAGGAAGCGGTAGTGACCAGAAAACAGTTTGTAAAAGTTGGTTAATGTGCGGTTCATAAATAAACCTGAAGGCTTCAGCAAACTCCATGTGTCTCAGTATGTCACCATTCAGCAACTTGTAGAACAGAAAGGGGGGTTAACCCCGAAGAGGACAACTTTGGCCCTGGAGGTATTCTCCCCTGTGTCTTCCGACCACGGTCAGGCGACTGAAACAGGAATGGTTAACACTGGCGACCACGAAGGGACTCTTTCATGCTGAAAACTCATGGTGAGCTGTAAGGAAAAACTGTGAAGTGGCTAATAATAAAGCCGAGTGACTGTGTATTAGCTCCTTGCTAAGCTAATTATCGATGGCTGCCTCTCGCCACCCCCGTGATTATGGACTTGAAACTAATTATTCCAACCCATTTATGTCGTTGAGCATTGTCTCTGAGGACACTGAGTGCAGTAAGGAAGTTACTAAAGTTAGAACTATGGCAACATGTGGACATTCAAACCCTTTTCTGTGCGGTGAAAGTTGTGTTAGCACACAAGCTAAAGGAGAGGAGTTGCTTGCATTGCTCAGCAGCCCCGCTAAGCCACAGTTCCTCCACACAAACCCCTTTGTTGAGGTCAAATGTCAACATGACGCGCGGGAGGGGAGTACGAGCAACAATATATATGATTATTCGGCACCTACTCTGCCAATGAAAGTGCATCATCCAGACTCAAACCCATTTTCTGCTGCTCACATGGCACGTATTGTACAAAGCACTCCGGCTCCATTAAACCCAGTAGTAGGTACACTTGTGCAGCATTCACCTCCTCTTGACCTGAATGAAGCTATAAGCTATGGACTTGAATGGAGTCAGTCCTTTTCTAAACCAAGTAGAACCCACTGGATGTCTCACAAGCCCATCTGATTGTGAAGAGGAAAGTGATCATAGAGAGAGGGTCCCCACTTTACGTCCAGGGCAATATGATGGCACCACACCATGGAAGGAATTTCTGCAGAGATTTGAAAGCTGTGCTGAAGCTAACTACTGGTCAGAAAAACCTAGGACAACTCCGTTGAAATTCTGCCTGGTTGGAGCAGCAGGAGCCATTATTCACAGTAATCCTCATTCATCTAAATGGGACTACTGCTGCCAGATGGACAAACTGGAAACTGCATATGGTCCCTCTTCTGAACATGTAGCTGCAGTAGCAGTTGAACTAAGGCAGCGACTGCGCAAACCTAGTGAAGCTTTGCATGTCTTCAGAGATGACATTTATGGAAAAGTGGCTGTAGCTTATGGTGACCGAGCAGAAGCAGAACAAGACTCTATAGCTGTGGAAGTATTAACAAATGGTCTGGGTGATGCAGAAATGGTGCAAAAACTGATAGAGAAACGACCAGCCACACTTGCTCGTGCATACGAGATTGTGCACCATCATGAAACCACCAAGAGAGCTGCATTTTATGTCACAAGTGCCATGCAGCTAAGAGCCCGGAACTCCGCTGAACGTTGGCCTCGAGCTGCTGTTGTCAGAGAAAAGGATAGGAATGTGAGTTCTATGGATGATACACCTGCAGCTAATCCTCCACCTAACTGCCCTGTTCCACGCTTTCCACACCAAACAATCACAACCACACTAAGAGAGGTGGAGTTTGCTGCCACAACTGTCATGGTTGGGGCCATATACGGAGACAGTGGCCCTCTCCTCACCAGACCACCAAGGCTTTAACAGTTGGCAGCACCACCCGTGACGGCCCAGAGGCCACTATGCGACCACCTTAAGAGCCAAAGCCAAGAAATGACCATCCACATGTGCCTCTACGAGCTGGAGGTGTCTGCTGTTTTGGACAGTGGCACCCAGAGGAGTGTGCTGCCGTTACATTACTACAATGCTATTCATCCTGACATGAGACCTCCACTGCAGCCTTCAGTTGTGGAGACTTTGCTTGGCATAGGACCTGGAGATGTGCCTGTGCTCGGTGAGGCCCAGATACCTGTTAATATTAGCAGCCACGAAGTGGATTTCCTAGTAGCAGATATTGCAGGAGATGAGGTGTTGCTGGGTCACCGTTTCCTCACTGAAGCTGCAGCTCGTCTTGATTTTGGCAAACACCGCATTGTTCTCTTCGGCGAGGAAGTGCCTTGTTATCACGCTGAAGCTACACCTAAGTCACATGCGGTGAGGATGGCCAGAACTGTGGTGGTCGAACCGGGGAAGGAGTATATGGTGAGAGGCACTGTGCATTCAGGTGCAGCAGTTCACGGAGACATGATATTAAGTCCTACGAAGGGGTTTGTGGAGAGACATAAAGTGCTGGTAGCTCGAGTTCTGGTCAATGCACGGCCTTCTGGAGCTGTTCCTGTTCAACCCCAGCAGTAAAGTTGTAACTGTGAAAGAAGGGTCTATTGCGGGGCTACTCCAGCCAACTGCAGCCATACCACAACCCAAACCTCACCCGGCGGTGGATTTGCTAGCCAGTCAGCCCGTTGTTCCTGCGCACTTGCAAGAGTTCTATGACCAGAGCTCTGCTGGCCTAAATGACCATGAACAGCTCCAACTTAAATGTTTGCTTTGTGACTATGGACATGTGTTTTCTACAGGTCCTGCTGACTTGGGCTGGACAAGCCTCGTTCCGCACGACATCATAACCCATCCTGGTGCACCAGTCAAACAGCACCCACGAAGGATGGCAGGAGAAAAACAACAACATGCTGACCAGAAGATCCATGACAGCCTGCATGGAGGCCTTGCTCAACGCAGCCACAGCAGCTGGGTTTCACCCATCGTTATGGTCCGCAAGAAGGATGGAACATACCATCTTTGTATAGACTATAGGGCCCTAAATGATCTCACAATAACTGATGCCTACCCCCTACCTCACATCCAGGATACGCTGGAAACTCTCTCAGCTGCCAAGTGGTTTAGCACATTAGATCTAGCTTCAGGTTACTGGCAGGTTGAGCGGACACCCCGAGCACGCCATGCAGCCGCTTTCTGTACCAGGACAGGCCTTTTTGAGTGGAATGGCATGCCGTTTGGAAAGTGGGAAATCTGCCTGGCTTACCTGGACAATATCATTGTGCTGGCCAGGGACGTGTCGGAGATGCTGCAGCAGCTTGGCCAGGTATTTAACAAAGTTCAATAGGCTAACTTAAAGCTAAAACTATCATGTCCCTGGGAAGGTGTTTAACCCACGACATGAAGAACCATCACAGGACAAAGGCAGAAAGTTCAAACAATGATTTATTAAACCTAACTAAAAGTGTCCTGGAGATATCCAAGTCTGAAGTAGTCGGCAAGAGTCTTGAAGCCAGCAGGGAGGGCAGACGGTGTGACGCGGTGTGTCCAGGAGAGGGAGCCAGATGATGGCGGCAGAGAGCAAGTGGAGCAGGAGGAGAGGCGAACCTTGAGAGTGTAATCCAGGCGGGTTATGGTGACTTCCAGGTAGGTACATCCATCAATGGTTCAGCGATTCCAAGTATCCTGAAGATGAAACAAACTTGAGTCCAAACGCCAGAATCCAAGCACAAAAAACCAGATAAATCCAAAAACTGCGACAGCACGAATGTCTGAGCAGAGACCAAGCAAACCCTAAGAACAGAGTGGCAAGATTCTACCGTGAGTAGTTAATCATCCAGCGATGTGAAGTGGTTCCCTCTCCTCTTAAATAGAGCTCTGCTGCGGTTGATTTGAGGATCTGCAGCTGCCGCTGATCGGTAATGCTCCCCAGCTGGTGAGTGCCCTCTCCTGGAATGAAGATCTCACAAAGATGTTGTAGAGAAGAAGGAGTACTCACCCCGTCACACAACAAAAATCTGCTAAGTGCTGTTTATTTCGCCACCAGGTAGTTTATCTTGGCTACCTGGTGTCCGAGCATGGTGTTGCCACAGATCCAAGCAAAGTTCAAAAGGTCCAAATGTGGCCCACACCTGTTTCCATTCAGGAGGTCATATGCTTCATCGGCCTAGCCTCATACTATCGCAGGTTTGTGAAAGACTTTGCTTCTATTGCTGAGCCCTTACATAACTTAACCCAGAAAAAGGTCCATTTCCAGTGGCATGGGGAACACCAAGCAGCTTTTGACAAATTAAAGCAGTGCCTAACTTCAGCTTCTGTTCTTGGATACCCACTGGACCACGGTGAAATGTTGCTGGATACAGATGTGAGTGACGCAGGCATCGGCGCCGTACTATCACAGATGCAGCAGGGCATGGAACGAGTGCTGGCCTATGGCAGTCGCAAGTTGGCGAAAACAGAACAAAATTATTCCACAACAAGGCATGAATTTCTGGCCATTGTGGACTTCACTTGCCATTTTCGACAGTATCTCCTGGGGCGGCCCTTTAAGGTGAACACCGACCATGGCAGCCTGCGTTGGCTTACAAAGATGAAAGAACCCGAAGGACAGTTGGCTCGCTGGCTCGAGAAGCTTGCTGAATATGACTTTGAGATTGTTCACCGCCCAGGCCGGGTGCACACAAATGCTGATAGTCATTCCAGAAGACCTTTCCGCCTTTCCTGCCCATGCAAAGTGCAAAACACCCTTGATGCATTTGGCAGTCATGCGTCATCAGGCAGTCCAGTGTAACTTGAACTCTGACAGAATCTTTCTGTTGCTGAGGCTGGTGGGGATAGAAGGGCGACCGGCTGACACAACAGCATGTTCAGTTGGGGTAAGTCAAAGCACTCATACACCTGACATGAATATTCTAGATCAAGACACTGCCACCCATACAGACACGACACATCAGAACATTCTCACTGATTCACATGTTGAGAAGCTAACTGAAAGGATACATGTGGTTAAAACCCCTGTTACTGCTTCTTTGTTTCATGGTTGGACCATGGGGGAGCTGAGCCAAGCCCAGGACGTTGATGTAGCTATTGCACCCATACGCGCCTGGATGTCACGGTCTGCCTTTATCAGCAGGTGAGGTAACCTGGCAGTCAGCTGTTTGTGTTGCAGGTGGGCGTGGCACGAGCTCCAGCTGATCCTGATTTCGCTAATCAGAGGGCCAGGGGATTTAAGGTGCAGTGTGACACAACTCCAGCGCCGGTTGATACTCTCACCAGGGTAGCTTCTAGCCCAGTACATTACCTGATCTTCCAACGAACTTGTTCTATGAGATCCTGTATACTCTTGTTTGTAGTATCGCGCCTCACATCCTCTAACCACGCCTGGAGTTGTTTTCCTCGTCCCGTCGCTCAGGATCCTCTGGCCTCCACTCTCCATCGCTCTGCCTGCCTGCCTGCCAACCTACACCCTGGACTCACACAACCTTCTCCTGTCCACCTCCTCTACAACCATCGGACCTGCCGCCTCTCCTCCACTGAACTGCACCCAGTCCACCACCGCTAAGAACTGGTTTAAGACTGTAAGAACAATTCAAACACCAAACTTATTATTCTCTTGGTTCTCTGGTTCCGCCTCGTATTCACGATTGTTTATTCTTTCGTTTTAGATTTCCGGTCTGTTCCTGTTCCTGCTTTTTTGGAGCAGTGCCCTTAGTTTTTCCTCGGCTTCATTTAATAAAATATTTTACTGTTTTACTTACCTGGTTTTCACGTGTGGTTCTTCATGTCCTGGCTTAAGCACCTTGCCCACAACGTGACACTGGCTGGAGGCCAGTATTGAATGCCCCCCATGGACTGCTGTATCACCCTGCAGCCCAGCCACTAAAACATATTGGACTCAGTGGGAAAAAGCTCTATTTGAGAGATGGGGTGTTGCTACGCTACTTCTACTGCCTTGATGACACCCAGTTCTACCTGCAAATCATGCTGCCATGCAAGCTATGACCAGAGGTAGTGAGCCAGAGGCATGAATAGCCGGTGGGTGGACATTTTGGTGTGGAGCGGACCTTGGCCTGGTTACTAACCAGGTATTACTGCTATCACATGAGAGAGGATGTTGGTCTCTGGTGTCGCACTTGTACCAGTTGTGCGTCCAGAGCCAGACCTCCAAAGAAGCCACAAGCCCCGATGGGAACTGTCAGGGTTGGGGCCCCGATAGAGCGCATCACACTGGACATTATGGGAACACTGAATGAGACTGAGCGCAAACATCATTATGTGCTTGTAATACAAGACTAGTTTACAAAGTAGACGGAGGTGTTTCCCATACCAGATGAGCGAGCTGTGACGGTTGCCAAGGTAGTTGCATCTGAGTGGGTGTGCCGCTATGGAATATTACGGAATACCTCAAGCTCTGCACAGTGACCAGGGACTCAATTTTGAATCTGAGGTGTTCCAGGGGATGTGTAGGCTGTTTGGCATTGACAAGCCTCACACAACACCATTCAGGCTTCAATGGGATGGCCAGGTTGAGAGATTTAATGCCACCCTCCAAAAGATTTTGGCTTCCACAGCTGACCGCTGTCACTGGGACTGGGACATGACGATTCCGTATGCTGTTATGGCTTACAGAGCAACCAAGCACAGTGCTACAGGTTTTCCTCCAAACTTCATGATGTTTGGGCGAGAAGTAAGTGAACCACTGGACCTTGTTGCAGGTCTGCCTCCAGATCCAGACGACCAACCTTCAGCTCCAGAATATGTGCAACAGATGCATGAAAGGCTGGAGCTGGCTCACCAAATCACCAGAGAGGCACTGGGTGTCAGTCACACGTGCTAAAAGACAATGCAACAAAAACTGCTGTCACACACAGTTCAAGATTGGAGATCTTGTGTGGTTCCTCGTCAAAGGGACACATCATGTGAAGAACCAAGTAAAAAAGTTCCTTCCATCCTATGAAGGGCCGTTCTTCATCCTGGGGCATTTGGATGACCTAGTTTTCCGGATCCAGAAGAACCCACGGTCCAAAGTGAAAGTCATCCATCATGACCAGCTAAAGCATTACCGCTGTCAAGAACCCCTGGAAAACTCATGGATCCTGGACCAAGCTCAACAGTGGACACCCACAGAGGTCCTACCTCCAGCTTTAGAGGAAGATCCAGCTGACTGTGAGCTGGGTCTACGCAGCCTATTCGCCACAGTTATCAGTGATGGCCCAAGCATGTCTCATCTATCAGTCCCTGAGGCAGCTGACCCAAACCTGGTGGTGTCTCTTCCATCATCCCCTTTCCATGTAGACCATGACAATGGTGGGGGTGTGGTGGGTGAGCTGCACCATATGGGCCAGCAAGTACCACAGCCAAGGTGTCAGTGGAGAGCGCCAACTCGCTATGGTGAATGGGTCACCTAGTTGGTTAGTTGGTTAGTTTATTTGTTCAGCAAAACAAAAAAATAAATAAAACTTGTTGGAGAACCGATCAGTTGGTTACATGCACTTATTGGGTTGAATTTGTTGTTTTTGAAATGGTAAAGGTCCATTTTGTTATTGTCAGTTGCTACACGATAATTACCATTGTGTAATTCCTAGTGTGTTATTTCAAAAAAGGGGGGAAAAAGTGCCGTTGTAATGCTAATGTTTTTTTGTTTGTTTTTTTTTTTTTGCACATGGACATGCACTTAAAGAGCTAATTCCTCACTTTGATACTTGGTTTTGACATTGGTACCTCATTTATGCATTGATGGTTGACACTGTAACGTGAGGAAATATGGGTTTTCTGGCACAATGGTGGTGCTGGACTCAGCTGGGTCAAAGCTGGGTCATTGAGAACTTTCACCCACAGATTAAGACCTGAACGCCAGCGAGTCTGGGAGGAAACCATAACATCTGCCACCTGCGGTACCAGAAGAAGGAGTTCTCATGGACAAGTAGTCATAACAAATCAAAACATAAAGTTTAAACTTCTTTTTCTTGATTTTAATGTTAAAGTAACCATTATCAATTTGCTCATTATAAATGTGTTTAATCAAATGAATGGTTCTTATGCTTTGGGGTAATTATAATGGATTAATGAATCCACACTTAAGTAGATAATGTTGAGAATGTTTGGTACTGACCTTCACACACACCCACACACATCTTCCCACAGTAAACTCCAGACACATTTGATGACGCACATGTTTGCTTTGAGAAGAGAAAGGCTTTTGGTAAGTTTCAGTTTTTATGATATCAGTTCGTGTTGGACAACGAAAGAGAACAGACCTGAAAACCAAAGGGGGGGCAGAGCCTGTTGGCTCGTTCTTCCCCCCTTTCGCGCTGTTTCTGTCAGCCAGACAGAATAACTGAATCGCAACCTCTAACGCAGACTCATTGCCGAGTCTTTTGAGTTCTGAGTGAATTAACTTAAGAAAGCGCGTCGACAAAACGCTTTACCATCAACGTGTACCGAGGGCAACTCTGGACCGGTTCCGTTCGACACCTACGTCTTCCCTGTCAGCCATTGAGTGTCATCTGGATGAACCACAACATCCTCTACGGCCCGGATCCGAAAGAGGGTCCACAAGAGTTCGGTGAGACAGCACACGGTGTTTAGCGTTTGGATGCATTTTTTCCAACTAAACCTAAGTTTATTCAAACCATCACTTTTCACTCAGACACCTGTTTCTTCCTGAAGCAAAATCAGATGCACACACGCATCCATCTCACATCATATCACTCTCACAACTCACAACATTCTCAATCTTCATAAATTCACCAGAAGGTCTATTTGAGCAAGAACCGCATATCAACTGTTAAAGATTGTCCCACAAAGTTGCCAATGTGATTGTTATTTCCTGTTTGTCAATTTTCAAAATCATTAGTTTAATTTGAAGAATTAAAACTTTTAATCGTCAAACTGGTTTCCTCATTGAACTGAAACACAGACACTCAGATATTATCGGCAGTTTATCGATGAAAACAACCTTTGAGTCTTCTGAACAATATAAAATTTGGTTATTGATTTATTAAAATTTAATATTCCGAATTAATACGTAGCATGGTTCCTCTTTCATAAAAGAGCATAAAACACAACGCTACATTAATGGTGAGCCAAGCCAGTTTCGTCTAGATTAATGGCGAGCGTATCCAGACTTCTATATCTGCGATTTATCTGATTCCGAACATCTAAAAGCTACAAACAACGCTTTTCTCTGTGTTTCACTTTGATGTCAGAGAGGATTATAAGACACCTTTCGTCAAACATTTTGACAGGTCTATTGTTCTTTGACCTTTCATTCCTATTGTTCATTTGACCCTTGACCTTGCCCCCCCTTCCTATCATTAATCAAATGGACAGGTGTATTGTTCAATCTTTGCCCGCCCTTCCGTATCATTAATCAAATGGACATGTGTATTGTTGAGCGTCCAGATGGCTTAGACCCCCCACGCCGCATCATCAATGGCGTATTGTTGAACGTGTCCAGATGGTCTAGACCCCCCACGCCGCATCATCAATGGCGTATTGTTGAGCGTCCATGATATCCCACGTCATAGGCTAATGTGTGTAATGGTGTGTGGTTTCTTTTTTGTGATAGCCCATCGGTTCCCACAGCCCCTCCCTTCTGAGTGTAATCCTATTGTGTTTAACTCTTTAAAAGCTCAGATCTGTCCGAATGGTGAAAAGCCGAGCTCTAAGAAAAAATGATGAACCACGAGGAGCTGAATGAAGCACCAGGCCGCGCTGAAGAAGTGTCTACTACATCAGACGCTTCAACTTCAACTCAAAAAGTGAAAGAAGAGAGCGTGGATATACCGCTGTCAAAAACCATGCTTTGTGAAAAATCCATCGCTATACATCAGATGCCGGCTGGAATTGGTGCCCCCCGCAAATCTACATTTTACATCTGCAGAGTGCAGGTTCCTCCTTTCGGCGGTAAAGAGATCTTGGAGCAAATATGGCAGTTGGAACCTTATGGCTATAGCGGTAGTTTTGGATACCGGTTCAGCTACGACACTAAGGAACTGTGTTTAATCCAAGATGTGGCTGAGGGCGAACCTCTTAAATCCTATTTATCAAACTCACCAGCGGTTCTCTCCTACAACGATTGGGCTGTGCTCAGGCTGGCTGTTCCACGCAAGGTGCACAGAGATGATCCTGAGAGACCTCGTCCGCCAGTCAATCGCAGCGGGCCGCAAGCTCTTCCAACGTTGGATGAAATCCAGAACGCTGTGACAGCATTCAGCGCTTCATGGGAGGGGGAAGAGGATGCTGATGGAGAGTGGATGTTCAAGGCCTCGGTCCGTGTGAGAGGATTTGAGCTCTTTTTTGTGCTGGAGAATGTGCATTCTGTATGCGGAATTTACCGCCTTCTACAGGTTGTACCTTTCGAAGCCTGGTGTGAAAAAATAAATGAAGTGGAGGATCGTATTACTTCATTTTTTCGTACCAGCCGCTGTTGGAACGACATTCTGACAGTGCGAAAAAAGCTGGAGTTCTAAGACCTGCCTTAGGAGGAGGAGGAGGAGGTTGCATCATCATACCACGCCCCCCATCCAGCACTAGTTATAAAGAGCTTACAGTTAGAAACCATTTCATCCAGACGATCTAAGCATCAGCATGACGGGGTTCTACAATCAGACGACCCTTAAAGACCTTTGGAGCCCACCACCGAGCTGGGTACTAACGGATTCATCACCACCGAGATACAACACCAGTCCGAGGTCCAGATCGCTACCATCACCACCACCGCCGAGATACAACGGCAGTCCGAGGCCCGCATCGGCCCCATCGTGTTTTCCAGAGGATAACCTACCACGACTCCCCACCATCATGGAGGTTCCGGAGAACGTACCATTCAGGCCCTGGGTCGATGGGGCTGATCCACCTTTGGTGACATCAAACCCTGAGCCGCCGCCAGGTCATGAGGAGGAGGAGGATGTGCAACCCCTCGACATCCAGAGCACCGATGAGGAGCCTCACCGTCTGCCTGACTGGGTGTTTTCAGAAGACAAAGTAGACCGTGTGAAAATGGGTCTTCTTCACTTGGTCAACATGGCGATCAAAGCTCACTTACCAACCATCTGCCACGGATGCAAGATCGATCACCCCAGTCAACGGCAACACGAATGTCTTTACGTAGCTGAAAATGAATTATTTTACGATTTTCACTTTACGGACATTATTCGCAGGGTTTTAACACCTAAACTGATTCCGGCTCTTCAAAGTTTTCTCAGTCTGCACGGCTTCCAGCCTCTGGACACTGAGATTCTGTTCACCATGGCTGTGACGCAGCTGCACGGATTCAGGGCTGTGATGCCCATTCACAAAGACATTTTTCCAGTGTACGATCGCCTGTCCAAAGCTGACCTGGACGCGCTGTCCGGGGTGGTGATGGAGTGAGCGAGCTGCGGAGGGGCTCTTCTACAACTTTATTATTATATTTGACGACAGTATGATTAGATTTTAGCTCTGACGGTAGCGTCATTAGATTTTAGTTCTGATTAGACTGTGTGATTTTATTCATTATATTTGACGACTGTTTTTAGTTCTGACTAGTGTTTAGATTATATTTGACGGCTGTTTTTTACGGTATGATTTTATTCATTATATTTGACGACTGCTGTTTTTTACAGTATGATTAGACTGTGTGATTATATTTGATGACTGCTGTTTTTTACAGTATGATTAGATTGTGTGTACAATTTATGAAATAAAAAGAACTAATGAAAACAAATGTGCATCATTTTTGCCAACCATTCATCAGAGATGGAGGAGGTGATGAAAAAGGTTTATTTTACACCAGAACATCAGGGTAGTTACGGTGGTGTGGAAAGGTTTAGAACCGGTTTACAACAAGATATTGGGGAGAAAGTTTCATCGGATAAGGCTCGCGATTTTCTCTCAGAACAAGACGCCTATACACTTCACAAACCTGCAAGAGTTCATTTTCCGAGAAATAAGGTTTTTGTCTCAGGGCCGCTAAAACAGTTTCAAGCTGACTTATGCGACATGCAGGCCTTGTCAAAATCAAACGACGGCTTCAATTACCTATTAACCGTCATAGATGTATTTTCAAAGAAAGCCTATGTACGAGCCCTGAAAAACAAATCGGGGAAAGATGTTACAGAAGCTTTTGCTTCAGTTTTGAAAGACAGCGGTGTCCCTAAAAAATTGCAAACGGATTCCGGTAAAGAATTTTTTAATAAGAAATTTGAAGCCCTCATGAAGAAACATGAAATTGTGCATTTTGCCACAGCCAGCAGCGTAAAGGCCAGCGTTGTGGAGAGATTTAACAGGACTCTAAAAGGTAGAATGTGGAGATATTTCACAGCCAAAAACACCCATCGCTACATAGATGTAATTCAAGATTTGGTGAAAGGTTATAATCATAGCTACCACACTTCTATCAAAATGGCCCCCTTTGAAGTTAACACGGAAAATCAATGGCGAGTGTTTCGCAACCTTTACGGGACCACCGCACCGAAGCCTGCAAAGAAAATGAAGTTTAACAGGGGTGACGTTGTGAGAATTTCCAAACTCAGAGGTGTTTTTGATAAAAAATATGAGCAGAGTTTCACGCACGAGCTGTTCACAGTAGACCAGTGTCTTCATCGAGCACCGCCGGTTTATAAACTCAAAGATTTTGATGGGGAAAAAATTGAAGGGTCATTTTATGAACCCGAATTGCAGAAAGTAAACTTATCGACCGAACGATCCTTCCACGTTGAAAAAATTTTAAAGCGCAGAACTTACAGAGGCCAGAAGCAAGTGTTTGTTAAATGGCTTGGATGGCCTCAAAAATTTTCCAGTTGGATTAAAGCCTCAGACCTGCACGACGTTTAAAAAACAGATACAATAAAAAAATGGATCTGAGACAAGAGGAGGGTTTTTATATCACATTGCCCTCTAACGCCAGTAACGAGGTGTTTAAAAATAACACGATTGCCAGTTACAGAACCGATCTAGCCCGTCACATCAATCTCAATGGCAGGTGGCAAGTGGGACTGTCTGAAATCACTTACGTACACTCGTGGTTTAATTTACCGAACGATCGTGCGTTTGTTGAATGGCGACGAGTGAAAGAACCTAAGAAAATCAACAGAGCTCCGATTACTCCCGGATATTATAAAGCTATCCAAACACTTAGAATGGAATGTGAGACTGCTATGAGAAAGATTGATCCTGATTTCTATCTCATTCACAGATTCCCCGACCCCATTCTCAAATATCAGATCGGTGATGAAATAGAATTTAGATTTTTAGCGCCTCTGGCCTATCTGTTAGGTTTCAACGCGGGTGAGTGGTTGACGCCTGAAGGTACTTCAGGCTTCGATGAACCTATCAAATCGGCGCCTCACCCACCCGATTTAACAGGCGGTCTATATCAATTTTACTGCTACACGGATGTCGTGACCGAGCAGTTGGTCGGGGACGTCTTTGCGCCTTTATTACGTACGGTGAAAGTTGAAGGGACCTTCGGTCACACGGTCACTCATGTGTTTAATCCTGTGGATTACATCAGCGTTTCTACGAATCATATAGAAAGCATTCATATCGAAATAAAATCTGATCAGAATGAGCCGATTCACTTCTTATACGGAAAAACAACGGTGAGGCTTCATTTCAGGCCCGCACATCAGAGAAATACAATAATATAACGCTCGTGAAACAGGGCGAGAGAGTCAGTTACACTCGTACGTCTTGCAGACATGATTTATCACCTGCAGAGAAACGATCCCAACCGTTTTATCAATTATTACGTCACTCAGGCCGGTCATGGTTTACCAGGTTTTAGCGGTGTTCCTTATATGTACGGACGTGGCTTTGGATCGATATTTTCAAGACTGTTTCGATTCATATCACCTTTTGTTAAAAAAGGATTTGCTCTGGCTAAACCGCATCTCAAAAAGGCCGCTACAGGAATCATGTCAGATGTGTTGACGAGAGCCGTCGGTAAAATCAATGACCCTAATGCCCAAGAGGGGTCAGGCCTCATGGTTCTGTCGAGGCGTGTTCGCAAAAGACCCCCCGGCAGGCGTTTAAAGACATCTACATCACGAAGCGACCGACGCATCAAACCTCCAGTTACAAAACGCAAGCAAAAGAGGAAGAAGTCTCGCCAGACGGGCTCTGATATTTTTTAATCATGTCACTGCTCCACAGCAAATCGTCAGAATGTACGCTGAGTGAACTGGATCTCTTCACCGTACCCATGACTCAGTTGTCTATCGAAGATAAGATCTACAGCGAAATTTTACCCATAGCGGCCCTGACGGACGGCGGGCCTGTAGAATTTTTTGTCCCCGGAGATGGAGAAAAATATTTGGATTTAAACGACACTCTTCTATTTTTGCGGGTGAAAATTACAAACGATGACGGCAGCCCGCTAGATGATGGTGCTGCCACCGGTCTGATTAATTACCCGTTAAACACGATTTTCTCACAATGTGACGTGGTTCTCGGCGATCGTCTGATTTCACAGTCCAGCGCCACGCACCCCTACAGAGCGATCATCGAAACCCTGCTGAACTTTTCTGAAGCGAGTTTGAATTCCCAATTCAGCGCGGGATTGTTCTTCAAAGACACCGCAGGCGCGCACGATTCCACCGTTGTAATTAACGGACGCAATTTAGGCCTTAATCAACGAGCGACTTTTACAGAAAACTCCAGAGAAGTGGATCTGATAGGACCCCTGCATTCTGATATATTTTTCTGTGAAAGACTTCTTTTAAATTCCGTCGATCTCAGAATTAAACTGACACGCGCGTGTGATGCGTTTTGTCTGATGGGGGCGCGTGATTCCACCTACAAGCTGAAACTCCTGGGTGCATCGCTTTTTGTGAAGAAAGTTAATATTTCACCCGCCGTACGTTTGGGTCACGAGTCTGCTTTACTAAAAGCAAACGCCATGTACCCGCTCTCACGCGTGACCGTCAAAACTTATTCCATTCCACAAAATTCGAGGATATGTAATCTGGAGAACCTCTTTCTCGGCGCCATTCCTAAATATATCGTTTTAGGATTAGTGGATCACGAAGCTTACACAGGACGTCGAGATCTTTCGCCTTTTAATTTTCGCCACATGAATGTGGAATATCTGGCGTTGTCCAGAGACGGAAAACAGATTCCATCGAAAGCCTTTCAACCTACTTTTTACCAGGGAACATCGGTCAGAGAATTTTATAATCTGTTTACAGCCACTTCAAGACAATTGAAAGATTTGCCTCTATCGATTAATAGGTTGGAATATCAACAGGGGTATACACTCTTTGCCTTTAATCTGAACACAGCGGATGACTCGGAGGCGCTTTCAACCGTTTCCACCGGCAACCTGAGGATGGAGATGCGCTTTGGAGAACCTCTGAGAGCCACGGCTACACTCATTGTGTATGCGTGTTACGACTCCATTCTGGAGATAAACTCAAAGAGAGAGGTATTGGTGGATTATTATTAATGGATAATCACGAATTGGACGGGATATTATCGAACCTGCTGGGAGATTATTTTGGTGGCGTGTACGCGTCTGATCAGCTGTCTACCGTCCCAAAAAACATTCGACTACCGGCCTACTTTGTGGTAAACACTCATCCTGTCCATTTACCCGGTGAACACTGGTTGGCGCTAGCTGTGGAACAAAATGGCCTCGGGACATTTTTTGACTCTTACGGTCTATCGCCTGAATTTAAATATTACCCTGAAAACATCCTGAATTTTCTAACAGAACGTTGTTCACGAATACAATATCAGGATCGTCAGCTACAGAGTTTTGCATCCGACCGTTGTGGCCAGCATTGTGTTTTTTTCCTGTGTCATAAGGCTTGTGGACTTTCTCTGAAACAAATTATGTCTAAATATCATAAAAATGTAGATAAAAATGATGCTATGGTTTATCATTTTGTTAAAAAATTTTCAAATTGCATCAAACGTCATGATGTTTACTACACACAGGTGAATTGTACTCTTGAAATGTTTAAAGAATGTCACGGACTGTGAAATTTGTTTTGAATAAAGTTTTATTGAACAAACAAGAGAGTTAAGGTGTAAAGCTGATCCATTTCTTCAAAGTGGGGACATCGCTCCAGCTTGGTGATAAAATGATATTTCTCCTCGGTTTTTTCTTTTTTTTCTTCAAAACGTCTTCAGAATCCGGAAGTACAACCCCTCCGTTCCTGAGTTGCGTAATCTGACGTTTCGCTAGCGGATTGGACACGATAGATAAGGGTACATTTTTTTCTACTAGAGTTTTTAGGAAAGGAGTCCAACCCGTCGGTTCTGATTGTGTATGTTTTTTTAACGGGTTGCTGATGCTTTTAATCAAGTCAAGGATGTGTGATCCTTTCTGCACATCGCCTTTATATTTAAATTCCCCCGTCGGAGTCCAGTTTAATCGTGTCATTTTCAGCAGGTACTCGGCGTTTTTTCTTCCGCGTACAGGAAGATTCTGTAGCGTTTCATTAATGAGTGTGTCAGCTGCTGTTTCTACAGCTGACGTAGGCTCAGCCGTCACAGTGGGCGGTTCAGTGGGAGGTGCACTTTCGTGTAGACCGGCTCTCATCAACTTCAGATAACGCTGTAACAGCGCATTGTATTTTTTAATTTTCTCATACGGCGTTAATCCCGTCTCCTGCATAATTAATTTCATTTCAGAGTCAAGATTCTCTTCAGCCACGTCCCGTATCGTAGGTTTAACAAGCTGACGTAATTGTTGGGGGGTCACCATAAACATTTTTTGAGAAGCCATCGTTTATTTCCTTATTAAGCCACCTATCAGTTCACCGATCAGAGGCGCAGCGGCTGCTAAGAGTATGGGTAGAAATCCGCCTTTCTGACCGACTAAAAGCTTCTTTTTTTTAAAAAGGCTAGTTTTGTTATGAGTCAACTGTCTGAGCAATTCTTTGCTTTTAGACAACTTTCGAAATTGTCGCGGCGATAGACGTATATTTCCTTTGATCACGTTTAAAGCTATTTCGCATAAAGCCTTCAGAACGTCATCGGAGCACCCTTTTAAAAACTCCTGACGTTTGCGAGGTTTCATACGTGACAAAGCACGTAGAATCTTGGCGTTGCGTTTTATACGGGCTGACATGGCTCTGTTTTAGACAAATACACCGCGGTGAGTTGATCCGGAAGTAAACCCGTACGGAGACGGAAAGAGTCTGGCGTTTCCGCTTTTAAATCCACAATTAAATAACCGTACGGTTCTGACGTAGCGTCTTGAAAACTCTCCATGAAATATCTTTTTTGGTTAGGATATATTTGATTTGCTAAAACATTAATTTGCAATTTGTCTCGAGGGTTTTTAAACAAAATCAAATAATTGGTGTTTAAGCTGATGGAACGACTATGTTTTCCTTGATGAAAAACATTTTGAGTGATTAAAATGACGCTCATATTTCTGTGATGTCTCAGCTGGGTAAATAATTTTAGCACTCCAGGATGGCTGGACGTTTGAGACATCATGTCATCCAAGATCACCAAGTGGTTTTGACCCGATGGAAATAAATCATCATCCTCGAATGAAAGCGGGAGACCTTGAACGAATCGAATACTTTTATTACAAAGATCATCATACATAGGTTGATAAGATGTAAAAAACCACACAATGTTTTTTGGCATTTCAGTTAAACATTGCATACAATTTTCCAAAATACTTTTTACAAAAAAGGTTTTTCCACAGCCTGACGGACCAGCAATTTGTACACTGAATGGAGACTTTAGTCTAGCGTCAAAATCAGTTTCCATTTTTAATACCCAAATGGTTCTGTACAGCCGTCAGCAAATAACCTCCGCTTATCAAAAATCACACGAAACCTTTTCACAAATGAAACATTCGCGAGAGTGAGACCTTTTTTATCCCTCTTGATGACATCCTGTTGAGTTTGCAAAAATCTTCCCCTTTCTCCAGCCACGTACCCCTCAACCAGCAGCGCTAAGCTGTCAAAATTGATGTGATCAGATGAAATGAATGACTGTGTGATACCCTTAGCCTTTATCACCACCTGCTGGCGGTCCCGGGTTTTGTAAGCATACGTTTTTGGACCGGCTGATGAAAATTCCGTGATGGAATCACCTCCAAGTTCGTCAGTTAGATCCCCCAGCAGCGGTCCTGTTGGTAAAACACACTCATTCTCTTTGACAGAATAAATTATAGAATCTGTATCGTAATAAATGACGCGATTTCCCAGTTTGTTCAACGCATTTAATAATTTCAATCTGGCATAAGTTGTGGTGAATGCAGCTATAAAAATGTTGTTGCTTCTGCCAGGAGTCGTTAGGCATTTTTCTGCCAAACTGTGTTGCACCAGAACAGCTCCTGAAGTGAGAAAACTGAAGAATTTAACATTGTATCTCCCTGAAAACAGAATGTCAAAAAATTCATCAGGTTTTTGAACAAATGTGGTTTGTACAAGATCATCTCTTTGGCCAAACTTTCCCCAGAGTGAATTGAGACATAATTTTGAAATGGCACGCTTAGCAGGATTGTGCTGAATCTTGGACGCATCTAATAGTATTCCCTGACGAAGTTGGTAGTCCTGAATGTATTTTCTTTTCGACTCATCATCAATCAATCCTTCAGGAAAACCAGACGCTTGTTGTTTCTGCTTCAAAAACGTGTTAATGTAACCCGCGAACACATCTTTACTGCTTTTCTCAAAATCCCAGACTTCAATAATTTTCACCAGACTGTAACCTGAATCCAAAGCGTAATTGAGCTCTACACTCACCCAAACGCCCGTCAAAGCACGTTGAGACGCGCTGTGTGAACAAGAATCAGATTGATTATTCATTTCAGCGCATGTGCGACACAGTGTAAAAACGAGTTTACCTTTGGATGTTTTAAAAGGCAGAACAGGGAAAAACAGTTTTCTGGGTGGCAAAACGACAGCTTTAATCAAGCCAAAATAGTGACTCGGATCTCTGAAATTTTTAACATGAATTTTGGGATGGCCTATGGGGTAAGCCTGTGTGGCATTTACATAAGGGTACAGGCTCGTAAAATCCACATAGTGGATTTTTTCACCGCTCTGAGCAGAATGCCTCAGCCGAACCGGACAAGTTCTGCCACCATACAGGGCTTCACGAGGTAAAAGAGGAGCGGGCGGGGGGTCAAATCTTGAGACAAACTGTTTCACGTCCGGATCAGTTTTTACCATCTCCTGCCAATCATGTTCCCAAATGACATTCATTTTTAATCGATGCACAGTTTCCAACGACTGAAGCTTTTCGACGGTTTTGTCATAAATTTCACCAAAAGTGATTTTTCTCAGAGGACATATGGATGACTGTAAGAAACATTTTGGACAGCCGTGGAAAAAACAACCCATATACTCAAACCCTTGTTCGACGCCTGAAATCACAGCATATCCGTCGAGATAAAAATCTCCCACTTTATACTCCCCCAAAGGCGTTAAAGCGTGTTGAATGTCTACATTTTGACTGTGTGAAACCCATTCCAACCACACGATGCTTGAACTTGAAAATGGTTTTTGTTGCGGTCGATAACCGAGCGGACAAGGAATGGCCAATGTGTCTGGTTTTAGGAATTTTGATCTAAACACGCGCATGCAAGCTGAAGCGATCGTGACAGATTTCAGCGGGTCGATACCTGTTTCATTAAAAAACTCCTCTCTGAAAATACCGCATGCTTTACGCAGAATTTCCACATCGTTTCTACAATAAAACACGGCCTCCTTTCTGAAATCAAACAGCTGCTGTTTAGACACATCGGTGTACCATTCTAAAAATATTTTTTTATGCTCCGGAGACATTTGTTCAAACCCATAATGGTTGACATCTGGGTAAGGTCCTTTATAATTCAGATGTTCAAGCGAAGAAAATCTGTGAGGAAAATAACCTTTAGTTTTATCTGTAAAGCCCAAAGCAGCTGGAAGGTTGGCTAATTTCATCATGAGAAAACTTAAGGAATCAATGAATCTCAACCCGAAATCTGGATCGTGAAAACTCAGGATTTTACAGCCTTGCATGAGTATATTTTTGGGAACAATTTTTAATTGACACATAGCGCTCAGAATTATATAAGCATCAAATCCACGCGCATTGTGTGCAACAAATGTATAATTGCTGAATTTAGGACGACGCATCTGCATAATAAAATCTTTAATGCAATCTAAACCAAATTTCTCCCAAACGTCGCCTGAATCGGATTTTGCACAGATTAAAAAAGGTGTATGCACACCGTTCTGATCCGTAAACGTTTCAGTGTCGTAATAAATAACCTTTTCCGTTAAACCGTCATCTTTTTTTTCAAGCTGAATAAAGCAGCGATGATCGTCCGTGACCACCGACTGTTTGCAAACGATGCATTTGGTCGCTGAGCAAACGTGCTGTGAACCATTTCCACCCATGGCGATGTAATAAGTTTGTTTACAAATGGTGCATTTTTTAAACATTTCGCAAGGAGAAACTAACCTGTTTGCTTGAGGCCTGAAAACAGGTGTTTTGTGAGTTTGAAAACATATTACATTTTGGCATATTCGATTACAATCAGAACATGTGATGAGAGACGTTTCTGTTCGTTTGCATAAATCGGTATTACACACGCGACAGAACCATTTACAGTGATGTCCGTTTATGTTATTATAAGCGGAAAAGCACCATGAACAAAAATATTTGGCTCCTAAGAAACCTTTAATATTTTTTATGCCGTAATAATGTTGATTGAGTAGCAAAATGAACAACGGATTTGTTCGATCGCTAAAATCTGTTTCAAATTTAGAAATGATTCTGTCGGATCTGTAAAAAATGATTATTTTTCTTTGAACAATATTTTCAAATTGAATCACGTCGCTAAATGAAACGATTGATTGCTCCTGAAGCCCTGCCTGTTGATGAATATTTTTAGCCACATTCATTAATTCTGTATCTCTCGCTGAGGGATTTAACAGGCCGGCTATGCTTAGCGCAAAACACAACGGCTGATTGGCCTCTGGAGGACAAATGAGATGGTTTCGTTTTTTATTGACTAATTCGTGATCCAGAATGGTTTCGATTTTTCGTTTTCCGCCGCCGGACGGGTTATTTATCACTTGCAGTCTGAAATTAAATTCGTTGTCAGCCTCTAATGCTTCATTTGATTGGACTAACAGATCCAGTAAATACTGAAGCTGATTTAACATATTTGATCCGTCATAATTAAAATTAACATGGTGTGTCGTGTGTAAAGTATTAATTTCAAACTGGACTCTATCGTTGGGACGCGCGATCTGGCTTCCTCTTTCAGCAAACCTGTTTAATATTTCCATCAGATTAATATAAAACTCGGCTGGGTCGTTGATTGCTTGAAAAGACACTCTCTCTCTAATTTCACGCTGGTTAAAAGCTGCGTTTACGCTCCCTCCGATCTGCCGGTGTTCTATTTGTCTCAAAATTTCGTTTATTGCTTCTGATGAAGGCTCATCTGAATTTGCTAGAATTTGATCGATCTCGTTTACGTGCTGCTGGTGTTCTATTTGTCTCAATATTTCGTTTATTGCTTCTGATGAAGGCGAATCTGAATTTGCTAGAATTTGATCGACCTCGTTTGAAACGGCTTGGGATGCTAAGATCTCACTATCTGAAGCTAATTCATCTACTTCACTCAGTCCGCTTAAATCAAACCAGTCATTTAACACCAAATTATCGGCCTCATCTGAGGGATTTTGGCTGGCTAAAATTCGATCTAACAAATCTACATTTAATTCACCATCTACTTCAATCAAATCTGAAAGGTCGTCAAACCAATTTTCACTCATGATACAAAAGACATTAATAACCTACTAAAAATGAAGAAAAAATCTGCGTCCTCCTTTTACAGAGCCAGCACTTGTTGGACCACTTCGACCAGGCCTGAGTTGACCTGCAGCAATAAGTAGGCCATTTTCATCCTGTTTAATCTCTGAAGTGGTGAAAGACGGATGTTTTTCTTTTTCTTCAGTCGTTTTTCTGATGAAAAAAATAAATAAAAATAAATAAAATGAACGAGCTTTTAATAAATTATATATAAAATTTAACTTACTCTGTACAGGTGCAGGAGGTGGTGCGTTCTCTTCCTCTTCATCTGAAAGGATAAAAAACATCTTTTTTACTTCAAATTTAATATACTATGCGGAGCTTTTTGTGAAACAGCTTACCGGCTGGCTGCTCAGGACCACGTTCAGCAGTTTCAGAGTCGCTGTCGGATTGTTCTGAAAGAATAAAAATAATGAAAAAATATGAACGAATCATCTTTGAAGTAAATAACCACCTTTTTATATATCTCTTACCCTGTGCAGGAGAAGGGGGAGGAGGAGGAGGAGGAGGAGATGGAGGAGGTGTGGGCGGAGATATTGAAGCGGCAGTCGAATGTTGTTCTGAAAGGATAAAAAAACAACGGTAAATGTGTACGAGTCATCTTTGACTTATTAATCAGTTGTTTTTTTATCGTTACCATCCGTCCGCGCATGAGAAGGGGCTGGAGGTGGTGGGGGCTGAGATATTGGGGGTGCGTAGGCCGTCGGACGTTGCTCTGAAGAATAAAAACGATAAATATGAACGACACATCTCTGACTTATTAATCGCTATTTTGTAATCACTTACCAGCTTCGAGGATCGTCTGCGGCGTGACGGTCCTGTAACGAACAGCTTTCACGCTCGCATTCCCGTGTGATCTGACGGTATGGCTGGGCTGATACGAATGTAAGACGGTTCGGCTGGTGGATGGAGGCGTGGTTGGGTAAAAGTTATCACTTCCGGGGTAAGGTTGAACCCCCTCCTTTTCTGTAAAATGAGATATTTCTCAGTTGAAGAAAAGAACGTTACGTATATATTTATAAAATCCACTCACTCAGATTCTCGACCGCGCGATTAATTTTAGACAAATCATCCAGGGGGACCGGTACCGGAGTTTTACAAGTTAATTCCTCAATAGGAATTTCTTCCCACTCGCCGTCCGATATGACAATAGCGTCTGAAAATAAAGATGTTAAACCAGAAAGAGAAAAAAAGATTTGCGTCTTGAGTTAAAAACTTACCCGTCATCTTAGCTTGTTACACCTCAAATCACGACTCCGAAAATGCGCTTTTACATTTTATACAGCTGTTTAAAAAATCATGAATAGAAAACGGTTGCGATTGGTCGAAAAAAAATGTTTATAAACAATACAGAGTCATTTGCTTTGTTGTATAGGTAGACAAATGTATGAATGGTTGTTTAGAGTTGTGTGTGTGTGTGTGTGTGTGTGTGTGTGTGTGTGTGTGTGTGTGTGTGTGTGTGTGTGTGTGTGTGCTCGTATCCATTGCTTCATCAAAACTCCCTGGAGCAGAAATAAAGAAACCTTTACGATCCAAAAAATAATACCGGACATTTCTTCCTGAAATCTCATCATGTCTCAATTCGAACGTTGTTTTTAGCAGAGGAAGGTTATATTCAAAACACGTATCCATCGCTTCTTCTTCTTATTCTTATTCTTTGCTCATGTTTTGGTTAAAATGTAGCAGCTCTTTCAATCGTGTGTAAATCCGTTTACGGCATGCATGTGCCTTAGTTTAACTATTCTGGGAGGTATGTCATTAAAGGTTTGACCAGAGGTACGTCTGCTCTGAGACTTTACTAATCCACCCCTCCCAGAAAACAAACCTCATAAACAGCTTTTTATTTATTTCAGCTGTTATAGGTCCTACAAAATGGATCAAATCTTTTCTCTGAGGCAGGAAGCAATGTGTGTGTGTGTGTGTGTGTGTGTGTGTGTGTGTGTGTGTGTGTGTGTGTGTGTGTGTGTGTGTGTGTGTGTGTGTGTGTGTGTGTGTGTGTGTGTGTGTGTGTGTGTGTGTGTGTGTGTGTGACAGTGAAAACAAAATGTGACACTAAAGGCAGGAGGCGATGGTTAAGCTTTCACCTAAATAGCTCTTTGAAACAATAGCAAGTCATTTGCTTTTGTGAATTGTTACCATGCCGACTTGTTTAGAATGAACCAGAACTTTGTTTTTAAAACTTTCCCGCCACTCTTTCAATTCAGCCCACCTGCAAAAAAAAAGTAAGTAATTTGCTTTTTGTGTGTTGTTTCTGTGACGATTTGGTTCAGCCAGATCTTTGTTTTAAAACTTACCGCCACCTGCAGAACAAAAAGGAAGTAATTTGCTTTGTCAGAAGTCGCTGGCCGTGCAAAATTGTTTAGAATGAACTTTAAAAAAAAAGCTCAACAGATCTTAAAAAGCATCACGCTGAGGTAAGGATCAACTTTTGTTCTTATAGGCTTGAGAATGCATGGTGGTTTACAACAGGACCCTAAATGGTTTAGGATGGTAAACCATTGCTTTGTGAAGTGATAGAAATGTTTGAATGGTTTAGTCAAAGACAAATGTTTGAATGTAATCCCTTTACTTCTTAGAGAAGTGTGTGTGTGTGTGTGTGTGTGTGTGTGTGTGTGTGTGTGTGTGTGTGTGTGTGTGTGTGTATGTGTGTGTGTGTGTGTGTGTGTGTGTGTGTGTGTGTGTGTGTGTGTGTGTGTGTGTGTGTGTGTGTGTGTGTGTGTGTGTGTGCTTACAGCCATTAATTTGATGTGCTGCTGGACAGAGAGTTTTACACAATAGTTTTAGTTCTGGTCAAAAAGTGTCAGTGAGCTGCATGTAAATAACACATTTAAACACAAAGTTTAAGACTGAACATACGAAATCCAACGTGAACATCTCAAAGAGAGTATTAATGACATAGACAAATGTGTCACTCTGAAGAGTTTGTGTGTGTTCAGCAAAAGGCTGCAAAAGTTCATGCATTGACTTCAGCTTCTGCCACTCACTCAAGAGCTAGCAGACCATACCATCTTGTCTGCTACTACAAAAACAGATTCTTTAACTTTGAGGAAACGTACAACCATTTCATAGGTACTTGACAGTGTGTGGGGCTGTCATTCACAACAGTTAGGCCGCACTCATCCACTGTCAGTGAGCCATGTCTGTTGGCACCTCTTCAGCGCGGCCTGGTGCTTCATTCAGCTCCTCGTGGTTCATCATTTTTTCTTAGAGCTCGGCTTTTCACCATTCGGACAGATCTGAGCTTTTAAAGAGTTAAACACAATAGGATTACACTCAGAAGGGAGGGGCTGTGGGAACCGATGGGCTATCACAAAAAAGAAACCACACACCATTACACACATTAGCCTATGACGTGGGATATCATGGACGCTCAACAATACGCCATTGATGATGCGGCGTGGGGGGTCTAGACCATCTGGACACGTTCAACAATACGCCATTGATGATGCGGCGTGGGGGGTCTAAGCCATCTGGACGCTCAACAATACACATGTCCACTTGATTAATGATACGGAAGGGGGGGCAAAGATTGAACAATACACCTGTCCATTTGATTAATGATAGGAAGGGGGGGCAAGGTCAAGGGTCAAATGAACAATAGGAATGAAAGGTCAAAGAACAATAGACCTGTCAAAATGTTTGACGAAAGGTGTCTTATAATCCTCTCTGATGTCTTATTTTGAAAAAAACGGAAATTGTTCCGCTGAAGTCACTCTTCCGGGAGACGTCCTGGTGGAAACTTGACGGGGAAGATCTCCGATCTCAAATTGCCCGCAAATTACAGACCTAACTTTGATTTATCCCATCTTCGCCTTCGGAGCGAACGTGTGAGTTGTGCTTTTGACTAAATTCTGTCCATTTTGACGCGCCGCCGCGTCTCTAACCTCTTCAGGTCGGAAAGTGACATTTCCGCTCTGAACTTGCTGGGTGAGCTACCGTGAGCAGCTTATCCTCAGTCCTAACATTAAAACTAAATTCTCCGAACCGAAACTAAATTCTCGGACACCTTTCGTCTCAGTGTGTTGACACTGTGGGCGAGCTATTGTGGAAAATATTTCCATTGCATTGGCGACTGATCACAGCCGAATCTAAACGGAATGCTCGGTGACACCTACCGTAGCTTGGATCGCTCGGTAAACGTCGTAAGGCGAAGCATGGCCATCACGCGTTACTGCATTCAGATTGCGTACGCTTTAAATGTTCGTTTTTATAAGCGGAGCGAGATGCCTGCTTGTTAATCGGGAAAATTTAAGTCTGGTCGCTACAGACAAAGGACGCTAGACCTAGCCGGAGAGCTAAGCTAGCGAGCCACAGTTGGACAAAAAGGGAACGCGTCCCGTTAAATTGTCAAACCATTTCTGACACAGTCAGTCTGTGTCCTCACAAAACCCGCATTGGCGGTGATTCTTGTAATTCGGTACGGTGTGTAGAATCTACATTTTGCTACGTTTGTCCGTCTGATACCAACACGGCAGCGTAGGGTTTATTATTTTTTTTATTTTTGTTTTGGACCGGTAAGGGTCGGCTTTCACAGCCTCCGTTGCTCGGTTCCATGCCTTTTTCTTCCATCTTGTGAAGTTGTGTGTATTCATTTCTCTATCAACAGCTCCTTGTTTTACCCTGTGTCATAAAGTTAAGTTGAGCTACGGACGGTCCTTGAGTGTGAGATTAATTAAGGATCTGTACCGGGCTCATACGTCGACTCAGAAGGTAAAAACGCGAGTTGCTCTGAACTTAATGAGAGATGGACGAGACACGACAAAATCTTTCTTGCACTGTTACACCTGATGTAAGGTTCTCTGACGTTCTGCTTCCAGAACATGCCAAGACGCAGGAGTCTGGTTACTGGCCGAGCCACGCTGGTCCCTCCACCCGCCCGAACGGGCCCGTTTTAGGCGGGTGCCGCCGGTCGGGCACGTTGGGGACTAGTGGCAGCGGTTCGGTGCCAGCTGCACTGGGTCGGAGGTGGTTCTGGTCTGCAATTCATGACGTGAATTCAAACAACATGCTGTTTACAGTCATAACGATTTTTCTTTACTTTTATTTCTTCCAGGGGGTCAAAAACCCACCATCAATATCAAGGTTTGAAATAAACAACACTTTCTCTGCTGCTTTTAAGCTGAATAAATCTCTTGAGCCTATGGTTAACCTCTCTGACAAACAGGTTGTGCTTAACCCTTTGGTTCCTGATGCTTCTTCTCTGTCATCCATGTTAGAGGCTGACCATCTCTCCAGCATGGGTGTGAAATCTTCAGGCTGTGACCCACCGCTTCAGTCAGAGGTCTGCTTTACTCGTCAGTCCGCCTCATGCACAAACCGGCTTCTTTATCGGGGCGTGATGGAAACGTCAGCCGCCGTGAAACACTTGTGGTCTCCGGACGGAGCTACCATGCCATTTAAGGGGTTTGTGCCCGGACATCTTGACCTGTATGTGAATGACCTTGTCACTTTTCAGTTTGTGACCTCTGCTAATACGGTGGCCAATTCCTTTCTCCTTTCACAGGGGTGTGACTTAGTCTCTGGCCTCTGTGTTCTATTTCCTGTGATTTCTCTTACAGGTGACCACGACGACGCAGAAAACCCTGCGGGTTCCAGTAGTCAAGTGGTCAGCGGCGATATTGAAGGTGGCTCGGTGGTTGCTGCGCACACCTCTCTCACGGGCTCGGGAACGCCACCCGGCCCGCGAGTAGTAGGTGCGTGCAGTGATGCTCTGCTCGGGGCCCCTCCTGACAAAAGGGGGGTGCCGAGTGGCACTGAGTTTTCCGTTGCGGACTTCAACCGGTTCGGGGGAACGCCTCCTCCGAGCGGGCGGGTCATTGCAGAAATCGACACTGACCTTCCACCAATTCAGCTGACAACATTGACCTCCGATCCGGAGTTAGGTGCTGCACCTTCTACGGGGCGGAGTTCTAGTCAGTCTGTAACTACTCTGGTTAAACCGGGTTTTTCTGATTCTGTGTGGGAACCTCCATCATTCTTGGGAATAAAGTATTCTTGGCTTCAGTTTTCAGGACAGACCATGTTCCTAAAGCTAGCATCATGTCTGTATCTGATTCTAAACATGGCTAGGTTTGCTTTGACACCCGTGACACAACCATCCTTGGATCACTCCTTTTCAGAACCTCCAAGTCCAACACCTCCAGGTCTTTGGACATCTGAACACCTACTCTTTCAGCACGATTCAGGTGACACTGTGCATCTTCTTGGTAGTAGGGCTTTTAAGAGCTTAAGAACTGTTCTTTGTTATGCTTCTCCTGTCTCACAGACACGGCATAAGTTTGAGAAACAAAAGGGGGGTGGGGAGCCTCCTCCTGCTTTGCGAGCATCATTTTCGCATTTCCAGTTCACTACCATTTCTGATCACAACAAAGTCGCCTCCGTTAAGCTGCAACCCAACTTTGAGCAGGTAAAATCAGGTTCTGATCTAACAGCTAAACCATCAGCTTCACTCGAGTTCCAAACGGGACCCTCAGGTAAATTCAAACAAGTTTCCCTGTGGGTTCGTAACACAAGATACAAACAGTTTGATTACCAAATCGCTTATGAGCCTGCTCCCACAGATACGTCCAAACTCGTGTCTCTGTGGGTCCGCAATACCAGATTCAAAACGCTTACTGAACAGCTCTATTCTGACCAACTCTATTCTGACCGGATTCTTTTCCACTAACTGGTGGACCGTTACAAATTCTCTCGTTTGTGGGATGAATTTTTAACAAATGTGATATCCTTTGAGTTTTTTTTTTTCAGGTTACCTGCCTCCAGCCAGGGTCCTGTTACTAACTCACATTTTTAGGGATTACTAACCTACTGATTTACATTTTTAGAACTGATTTACACCTCTATCTTTTCATAGTGCTTTGTGTAGCATGATTATATTTGATTACAAACTTAATTTTATTTTGTTACTATTTCCCTTAAAGGGCCACAAGCCAATTTGCCCTTCATTTTCATGATTATTTCTTTTATATATGTGCCTTTAATTAGTGCAGCCTGCTGAGTTTCACATATCAGTTAGGATTTACTTTCTTTTATTTGTGTTTTCACTGCATCACGTTTTTACATGACATAGCGAGCAGGGTGCAGAACATTTCTTCTTTAGATAATTCACAAAAGGCATCCACATTTTCCCAGAGGTACCCATAGATAGGTTTTGATTGATTTCTTTGATTTGCATCAAATGCTATCTATCGTGTGGGCTGTCTCACTTTGTCTCCTTCTCCGAGCTCGTATGGACTACATCCCATCAGAGGGGTCGTCTTCACCATCCTTCAACTGGTTTCCTGTCGCATGGGGCTTCGGTCGTGGTTCGAGATGGGTCGAGGTCTGCGCTGGACTTCGCCTGAGGAACACATCACCTGCCCAGCTCCGTGTGACACACGAGCTGCTTATCCTTTGAATACCTTTGCATTATTGCTGATGAAATTAACTGCTATTGAAATAGCTCTGCTTTCAAGATTCCCTAAGTGGATTACTTTACAATGATTGCAACAGTTTTGGCCTTAATCATCTGATCAGGATATACTCCCTTCTACACGAGACCTGTGGAGACGCTTCATCGTTCCTGCCTTCATCTGGGATGTCTACATTCACGAGTACATCACGTTATTGTGGTTGTGACGTCAGGTGGCCTCTGTTGACCACCATGTCGTCACAAAAAGGGGGGGGTCTGTAACGTGAGGAAATATGGGTTTTCTGGCACAGTGGTGGTGTTGGACGCAGCTGGGTCAAAGCTGGGTCATTGAGAACTTTCACCCACAGATTAAGACCTGAACGCCAGCGAGTCTGGGAGGAAACCATAACATCTGCCACCTGCGGTACCAGAAGAAGGAGTTCTCATGGACAAGTAGTCATAACAAATCAAAACATAAAGTTTAAACTTCTTTTTCTTGATTTTAATGTTAAAGTAACCATTATCAATTTGCTCATTATAAATGTGTTTAATCAAATGAATGGTTCTTATGCTTTGGGGTAATTATAATGGATTAATGAATCTACACTTAAGTAGATAATGTTAAGAATGTTTGGTACTGACCTTCACACACACCCACACACATCTTCCCACAGTAAACTCCAGACACATTTGATGACGCACATGTTTGCTTTGAGAAGAGAAAGGCTTTTGGTAAGTTTCAGTTTTTATGATATCAGTTCGTGTTGGACAACGAAAGAGAACAGACCTGAAAACCAAAGGGGGGGCAGAGCCTGTTGGCTCGTTCTTCCCCCCTTTCGCGCTGTTTCTGTCAGCCAGACAGAATAACTGAATCGCAACCTCTAACGCAGACTCATTGCCGAGTCTTTTGAGTTCTGAGTGAATTAACTTAAGAAAGCGCGTCGACAAAACGCTTTACCATCAACGTGTACCGAGGGCAACTCTGGACCGGTTCCGTTCGACACCTACGTCTTCCCTGTCAGCCGTTGAGTGTCATCTGGATGAACCACAACATCCTCTACGGCCCGGATCCGAAAGAGGGTCCACAAGAGTTCGGTGAGACAGCACACGGTGTTTAGCGTTTGGATGCATTTTTTCCAACTAAACCTAAGTTTATTCAAACCATCACTTTTCACTCAGACACCTGTTTCTTCCTGAAGCAAAATCAGATGCACACACGCATCCATCTCACATCATATCACTCTCACAACTCACAACATTCTCAATCTTCATAAATTCACCAGAAGGTCTATTTGAGCAAGAACCGCATATAAACTGTTAAAAGATTGTCCCACAAAGTTGCCAATGTGATTGTTATTTCCTGTTTGTCAATTTTCAAAATCATTAGTTTAATTTGAAGAATTAAAACTTTTAATCGTCAAACTGGTTTCCTCATTGAACTGAAACACAGACACACAGATATTATCGGCAGTTTATCGATGAAAACAACCTTTGAGTCTTCTGAACAATATAAAATTTGGTTATTGATTTATTAAAAATTAATATTCCGAATTAATACGTAGCATGGTTCCTCTTTCATAAAAGAGCATAAAACCACAATGCTACAACACTGAGTGTCTGTGTAGCAGGAGGAATTTGTGTTCCAGTTTGTGTATGCTGATGCTGGAGTGGAATTGGTGTTAATTACCGTCCAGAGTGGGGGTAGTGTTACAGGATTTGTCAAACTGGCTAAAATGTGATTGGAAGATCTGTGTGATTAGTGCGGGCATGATTTGTGCATGAGATGAACGTCAAGATGGGCGTGGAAAAACGGCATTTGCTGAGGGCGGGTGAAAGCGCGAGAGTGCTCTGGTGAGAGTGAGCAGACGTAGCTAGAAGGAAGCGATAGCGACCAGAAAACAGTCTGTTAAAGTTGGTTAATGTGCGGTTCAAAAATAAACCTGAAGGCTTCAGCAAACTCCATGTGTGTCCTGCAGTGTGTCACCACTAATTCAGCAACTTGTGAAACAGAAAGGGGGGTAAACCCCGAAGAGGACAACTTTGGCCCTGGAGGTATTCTCCCCTGTGTCTTCCAACCACGGTCAGGCAACTGAAACAGGAATGGTTAACAATGTTAATACCTATTAAAATGGTTTCTTTTTAATCATGTTTTCATTTTAACTTTTGTAAACTGGGAGCACAAACCATCCCTGACTTTTACTAAAAATCAGACTTGTGTGCACCGCTCATAAAATATGACTAAATCCAGCAAACATGACAGAAGAAAGTGTCCTACGTCCTGATCTTGGTGATGATCATGAACTCACATTTACTTTACAGACCAAGAAGCAATCCACCCATCAGACCCAGGGAGTCAGATACTTTTATTTTAGGGCAAACAGGCCAAAAAAAATTTTACATTCCACAATAAATTCATTCTCACTTCTTTCATTAAATAATGTGTTTAGACTTTTACCCCCCAGAAGCAAGAGTGGACAAGTGGATGGATGGAAGATTGATGACAAGATAAAAGCTTAAACCAAATACATTCTGGAATTTCTGATTCTTTCAAGTCTGACTTGAAAACCAAAACCTGTTTCGGTTCTCCTGTGAGAGTTTAGTTCTGATCTGAGAGCTCGTGCTGCTCAGGCAGCTCACCTGGAGCCTGTCGGGTAGGTGGAGGATATCCTCCTTTCCAGCCTCAGCTCCAACACAACCACCAAAAGATGGCAGCATCACACAGCATAAACAGTAAGCCTGAGCCTAAACCAGGCTCAACACACTTCATCATATATCAGGGTGAGAGTGACAGGAAGCACGAAGTAGATTTCCTCTTCATTTATGCCATCAAAGGTTTGAATTGCATTTGAACACAATGCCACAGCTGCTGTAGTTTTTAACATGATCGTTGATCATGAGGTAAAAAAAAAGAATGAAAAAATACAATAATGAAAAATACAATGTGGCAGGCAAACATGGCTTCAATTAATTTATATAAAATAAAAAAAAATGTTTTTCTCTGCAGAACCATCATCAGGACTGAAGTGTGTGATGACATGTCTGTCAGAACAAACATCACTTTGTGTGTTTGCTGTAATTGTTGTCATGTTGTTGTCATGTCGATAGGTTTATAAACAAATCCGGTCAGACAGAAAGTCTGCATCTGATGTGTAAAGTAGGACATTTGCTTTCATTTCCATATATTCAACATGTTTTGTGTGTGTGTGTGTGTGTGTGTGTGTGTGTGTGTGTGTGCTTGAGCGGTGTGTGTGTGTGCTTGTGCGGTTTGTGTGTGTGTGTGTGTGTGTGTGTGTGTGTGTGTGTGTGTGTATATTAGTGTGTGTGTGTCCATGTGCAGTGTGTGTGTGTGTGTGTTTGCGGTGTGTGTGTCCATGTGCAGTGCGTGTGTGTGTGTGTGTGTGTGTGCAATGTGCGTGTGGCAGTGTGTGGCTGTGCGTGTGTGTGTGCATGTGTGTGTCCGTGTGCGGTGTGTGTGTGTGTGAGTGTGTGTGTGTGTGTGTGTGTGTGTGCATGCGTGCGTGTTTGTGTGTGTGTCTGTGTGTGTGTGCAATGTGTGTGTGTTGTGTGTGGTTAATTGTGTGCAGTGTGTGTGTGTGTGCGCGCACACATGTGTGTGTGTGTGTCTGTGATACATATGCCATCAGTGTGTGTGGCTGTCCCCACCTTTGAGATTAGAGGCTGCTGTAACGCTACTACAAAGGTCAGGGTTTTTCAGTGGTCGGGATCTAGCTGCAGTCTGTTTAAAGGTCAGCGCTACCACACCATCATATTATCTTTCTGCCATTTCATAGCAGTTTGTCTCTGATTGATTTTTAAAAATAAAGCTGCACCACCTCCATGGCTTAGTTGCTTCTGTTTCACAGGAACGCTGTGCAGATGCAGGAGAAGCAAGGGGTGCGGGGTGGTCAGCCCGAGGTAATGGTGACGGGTGGTAGACCTGCTTCATGGTTACAGGAATCAGCTCCGTTTGTGAACAATGAAGGAGACCTGTAGCTGTTCCACCAACAGGTGGAGGTGTCATCTGATTGTTCATTAGAACTTTGACCTTGGAGGTAGACCCAGAACATCAGTGCACTCTTGTTTTCTCCTTGTTTTGTTCATTCTGGTGGAGAAGTTGAAAGGCAAGGCAAGGCAAATGTATTTATAGAGCTAATGAAAGCACTGTTTGTTCAAGTTACTTATTCTTAATACTTAAGGAATAAGTGACTTAAACAGAGCGCTTCTGTTTTTTCAGGTTATACGGAGTTAAACTATTTAAACCAAAGACAAAATATCTAATCAAAGTACAGCTACTCAGCACCCATGTGTGCCAAAAGGAACAGGGAATAGTGTAGTTTTCAGCAACCAGTTAAAACATGCTACAGTTGGTGCAGATCTGAGGGCTGTTGGTTCCACATAGATCATCATTTCACCATGTTTAGTTTTAGTTCTTTCCACCACCAGCTGGCCAGACCCGGCAGATCTAAGGCACCTTCCAGGATTATATACCTCAAACATATCAGAGATGTAACCAGGGCCCAGCCTATTTAATGACTTGTACACAAGTGCTTTGAAGTCAATTTCATACTGAACCGGAAGCTTATGCAAAGTTCTGAGAATGGATGTTATACGATCCTTTTTCAAAGTTCTGGTCAGTACTCTGGCAGCTGCAGTTTGAACAAGTTGGAGCTGTCTTATCAATATTTTAGGAATTCCGGTGAAAAGTGCGTTACAGTAATCAACCCTACAGGAGATAAAGGAATGTTTACATTTTTCAAAGTCTTGATGGGACATAAAATCACAGATTTTAGATTAGCTTTTTTAGATTTCAGAATGATCAATTTAAAGGGTGATTCAAAGCATGGGTGGAGACCAACTCCACCCACACTTCCTGATGAAAGTGCCTAAAGGAGGCGTTGCATGATTGACAGGAAGGAAGTGATTAAGCACATACTAAATTTGAAGTACGTTGCACTAAACTGCCAGAGTAATGATTACACGTGTCTACTGCACTAGTAGCTACTCTACAGGTTATCAGCACAACATTTGATTTAGGTGTTACTTGCTCTTTGATATGTAATATACAATTGAGATTGCCGTCCATCGTTACACCAAGACCTTTAACTGGTGTTGCTGTTCAGGGACGGCAGCTCAGGAGGTAGAGCAGGTTATCCGGTAATCAGAAAGTTGTAGGTTCAATCCCAGCTCCCACCAGAGAATGCTGCTGCTGCGTCCCTGGGCTTAACACACCTTGCTTGCTGGTGGTGGTCAGGGGTACCAGTAGCACCAGAGTTCGGCAGTCTCACCTATGTCAGTGCAGGCCAGGGCAGCTGTGGCTACGAGGTAGCTCATCATCTCCAACATGTGAATGTGTGTGCGACTGGGTGAATGACCTTGGGGGGGGGGGGGGGGGGGGGGGTCGTAGAACCCTAAGAATATGCTATACAAAAACAGGAAGATGCATTTTGATGCCAAGAAAGAGCTTATTTTCGAAGGGGAGGGGGGTTATTTTAGGTTTTGTGTGAAAATAAGTCCAGGACTACAAATGTGCTTCATGAAAGTGACGTCATCGAACCAGACACAAAGAAAAACTGAGAGAAAATGGCTGTAAGTTCAACAAACTTAAAATCCTTCCTTCAGGAGGAAAGAACCACCAAAAATCTGGCCATCTGGTAAGTAGCAGCTACGCTAGGGGAGAGGAGATTCTGTGGTGATGTCATATATGCAACATGCCGATGTCTAAGTTGTAGTCTTGCTAATTACAAACTTGGAGTTTGTTTCTCGCTGGGAGTTCGTCCAGCTTGACCTATAGCGACCGCATGTTAGATAGCAGCAGGCTGGGGAGCGGTGGTCAGTTCTTGCGAGCCTTTAGCCTAGCATGGAGCCTGTCTCGCTTACAGTGCCGTCTCTGAGGCGCTCCCCTCAGGTCTGCATACTCACTCGGGGTCATCGATTTGGAGCCTTCCTGGGGGTGAAGGCGATGGCTCTGATCTTGAACAATGAGTTGAAGCTTGGGCGGAATATGTCCAGAAAAGTCTGCACCGTGCGCAATGTTCAATACTTGCTGATTGGCAAAGGTAAAGCACATTTTGACTAAAGAGGATTTTAAAACTGTAATCCATGCTTTTATTACAACACGTCTGGATTACTGTAACTCTTTGTATCTTGGTATGAGCCAGTCCTCATTGTCTCAACTTCAGCGTGTGCAAAATGCTGCTGCTCGACTTTTAACCGGTACAGGGAGGAGTCAACACATCACTCCTGTTTTACCTTCACTGTACTGGCTGCTTGTCCATTTTAGGGTTAATTTTAAACTTCTTTTATTTGTTTTTAAGTCTTTAAACGGTCTTGCCCCACCCTATCTCTCTGAGCTATTGCACATTCACTCCTCCTCTCAGTCGCTCAGGTCTTGTCGCTCACTGTTTACATGCTTGTGCCATCCAGCATGGTGGACCCACGTGATTAGGTGACGTCGGTGCAAAGGGTCAATAGCATTAGCATCTGACCCGCTAACGCTAGCACAATATGCTAGGAAAGTTAGCACCCAGATTAATGTGGATTTGGTCAATTTTCGTGGAATAAAACGTGATCTGGAAATTCTGATCAACACCTTTTTTTAAACCAGATGATAACCTTCCACATATTGTAGCAGCAGAGAGCCCGTGTGTTATTCTACATGAGTGTGATGTAATCTTAGCATCCAGTAAATAACGTCCCATATCAGCTAAAATGCAGCGTGACAAAGTCATTAAAGTGTGTCAACACAGTGGATTTAATAGAGTTTTAAAGAACGATCTCTGAGTGAAGTGAGGTTAGGTTTTTGTCTCACTGCAGATATAAAAACTAACTCTGCATCAGTCAGACGCAGCGAAGCTCACTGACACTGGTCTGTATGAGCGTGAGCGTCGGAAAGCTGATAAAATCACCTGTAAATTAATTAAAACAAAAGTAAAAATGTTCCTTTGCTTTTTAGAGTCCACATCCAGAAGTCTGGAGCCGTGTTTCACTGACAGGCTGTCAGACTAACGCCCTGATGAGCTCAGCTGGGACAAACTGGTCTGATGTTTAGGTAAGTGAAGATCTGCTTCTCCAAGGCCTTGAGATGCTAGTAAAAAATAATTTAGCCAGCTTGCTAATGTTACTTTTCTTCTCCTCTAAGGAACACAGAACGCTCAGATGTTGGAGGTTCACGTCACCTACTGAGGAAGGAGACCCACCAGTAAAGAGACAGCTTCTGGTTTAGACCAAAGTGAGTGATGACACACCTCAGCCACCCTCATCATTAAGAACACCTCACCCCCTGAATCACTCCGTCTGATGACAGCAGAGTGATTTATTTGATGTTTTACTTGTTTAGTCTGTTTAGAAATTATTGAATACATTATTTTCTGTAAACAACCATCTGATCTGGACATGTACAGAATAACTTTCCCCAAGTTCAGCAGCAGCTGGCCTACAAAAACGGCTGCAGCATGTAGTAAGTCTGTCTGCGCTGCTCTCTAATGAGCTTCCTTTCATAAGGAATCATTTGTATAATTTTAGTGTCACTATTTTATTACATTTGTAGGAAAATATGAAGTCACTGCAGCAAAGTGAACTTGTAAACAAAGTAAAAGATGAACCAAAACAACACAAACATGACTATAAACATGAAAGCTAAAGAAACAACTTTCCTAAAGCTGCTTGTAAACAAAATACGTCATTAAAGTTATTGTCTATCATTGCAGAATATGGCGATGACATCATGGAACTGGTCTCTGGAAAAGTTTTCCCTGAACCAACTCCGTTTCTAGATGAGGTAGAGAAGATCTGCATCTCACCAACCCTCTGGTCTCAGAGACAACGGAGGTCTCCCACTGTTATCCAGGACCGGTTTGAAGCCCACATACTGCCCCTCCCTCATCATCAGGAAACATCAATCCGTATCCTGAGGACAACAGAAGACGGCAGGAGGACAGGAACTCTGAGACACCACCAGCACCGGGACCCAAAGCACCTGTGTGCACAACACCTGTTTAACTACCAAAGCATATTTATTATATTGTTCTACTTATTTGCTGTGAGGTTAATAGAAAATTTGTATATTAATGTAAACAAATTTTAAAAAATCACTGATTGTATGTTTTCTTTTAGATGTAATGGTCCAAACTCAGCCTTGTAGACATTTATTGCATCCTGTAGGTAAATACACAGAACAGGCTCAGATCCAGGATGACCCAGCATGCACTTCTTCCATTCTGGCTGTTAGGGATTGTATCAATAACTCAATGCCTACTGATGTTTTCACCTAACGTTATTTATTTAGAATGCAGGTCAGATTTAACTATATTTGTTAGCAAAGCAGACTGATCTTGGGAATTTCACTTCAGCACTGATGTCCACCTCTGTGTACACGTTAGAGAGAATTACCACTTTACAGCTAAACGCACATTTAATAAAGACATGGGCTACACATTGCAGACAATAAAAACATAAAGTTGTAAGCATTAGAATTATAATGATCACATTAAAGAACATTTGGAGAAATGTTTTTTGTCACTAGAATTTCAAACCTTTAAATCAAAATATAACTGCTTTTATCCATTTTCAGGCATTAAGACACCCAATATAAAATAAGATTACTTATAAAATATATTATTTTAATGGCGTTTTAATGAGCTCTATCATTTTTTTAAACTATTTTTGAACAGAAATAAATAAGCAAGCAGCATTCCTTGTGTGTGTGTTTGTGCACGTGCTTGCTCTCTTGTCCCTCCGTCGGCCGTGACGGGTGTGTGTGTGTGTGTGTGTGTGTGTGTGTGTGTGTGTGTGTGTGTGTGTGTGTGTGTGTGTGTGTGTGTGTGAGACTACTGACAAACGCATGAGAGAGTTGGCAGCCTTGAAACAGCTTGATGGACAACTCTCCCCACATGTTTTAAAAATGCAAATATAACATTTCTGCTACACTACATAATGATTTCTCTATTGACCCTTTGCACCGACGTCACCTAATCACGTGGGTCCACCATGGTGGATGGCAAAAGCATGTAAACAGTGAGCAACACGAGTACTAAACAAAGGGAAAAGTAGAGCCTGAAATTGTTTTTGCAATCAAAACAAAAACAAAACTCCTCCAGCATTCCTTCACCTAGTTCGTGCCCAGTTCAGTTATCAGAAGAAGTAGCGCATCTAGTGGGGGCTCATAGAGAGCGGTATGTTAACTAGCTTACCAACGTTAGCTTCCGTTCTCTCTGCAGCTGTTCACCAATGTAAAAATGTTGCTGACTTAGCCTGAATTCACCACTCTGGATTTATAACTTTATGTTGTAAACAGCGTTTCACTTTACACCAAAGCAGATTTTTTAAAAGTCCGGATCCCTACCAGCTTCTGCTGCTGGTGGTGTTACCGGGTGCAGCTGCTGCTCTCACACCGGAATGAGAAGATCTCTGAACGCCGACGCTCAGATAAACAAATAACGTAATTTCAACACATGTAATCATACATCAGAGCTTTAATATTGTTAATAATGTCTCGCTTTACACTACAGTGGACGACGCGCAGCCTCCGTGGTGAAATACCCATCCATCAAGATTATCAATAACTAGTATAAACACATCACGTTTATCCATGTCCCTGTCTTCCTCGTGAAATAAATTATCGTTAATCTTACCCGGTAAAAACATGTTCGCTGCAAATCTGAGGGCTGCTAGTCCACTTGATTGATCGCTGCAGTTCACCTCCATACTCAGTCTCCATCTAAGTTATTAAAAGGAAAAAAACGAGTTGAGTTTACGTCCTTGTCTCTTAGTGCAGCCAACAACGCAGCAAGCTAAAACCATTTTACTTGTCGTCAAATCAACTAAATAAAAGCGATAAAAGGCTACAAACTGGCTTGTTTTGACTGCCTTCACTGGAGTTTCTATGGGTGTAAACAGTCTTTTTGCCATCCATCATGGCGAAGGGGGCGGTCACATGGGTGGCGTGCCGTCACGTGCAAAGGGTCAATAGAACTACAAAGTCCGACTGGGGGAGGAGAGTAGGTCTGCACTGTGGAGGGGGGAGGAGTTTGCAGCTCCTTTTCCAGATTTAAAGGGACAGTACCCAAAAAACAGCCATTCTCAGACTATTCTAAGAACATGGGTAGATGAGGGGGCTGTAGAGCAACAATAATGATGAAATCAGACCAAAGAACTGCAGTTCCACTGTATTTGGACCCCAACTGAATGACTTAGATGTAAAAAGGAATAATTTAAAAGCAAGTTATGTCTCCTTTAAGGCTCACTGCAGAAATAACAACGTAGAGCATCAACAGTCAAATGCAGCTACATTACTCACCAACACTCGTCTGTATGAGTGTGACAGTCAGAAGGCTGAGCCAATAACCTGTAAAATATTTAAGGTCACCATGCCTGATCACCTTGTCTCTGTGCTAGACCACAGCAGGTTCTGCCCAGCAGCCGATACATATAATAAAAAAACAATAAATATATGAAGAAACAAGTCATATAATAAATCTCACAACTGCCTTGGAAATAAGGAGAACATCTCTCTTTTATATTATTTATTATCAAAGCCATAAAAAAGCATTCGGGTCTCTTTCTGTGAAAGTCACTGAGCCCAGAACCAGGGATCGCTTTATAGTCCAACAGACACATGTAGACAAAAGTACAAGAACTGCCCCCTCTTTGGCCCTTTGACACTTGTATTTGAGTACTTCTGGTATAGAGGGTCTGAGAATAGAATAGAACTGAACAGTCGTTCAAGAACTTGTTCATTTTTTCGTGAACTGAACTTGTTTGTATTTTGCTGGACGAATGTCAAAGTGAATGCGTTCATTTCGGCACATGCGAGAGGGTTTGTGAACGCGTTTTTTCGCCGTCCAAGCTGCAGATCTCCATGGAGCTAAAGTCTAGAAGTAGAACTCGTGAATGCGGCCACCATAGGCAGTAGCGGTTGGTGCGGCATCTACTCTTCTCTGCCTATGCTGTGTGGAAGACGGACGTCATGGAAAATATACAAGTATACATAACATCGATTTTAGATGCACACTTAAAAGTTAATCGTGTAAAATAAACATGTTTTCACCACAGCTACTATTGTAATTACACAGAGTTACTATTGTAATTACACGGAGCTACTATTGTAATCACACGGAGCTGCTATTGTAATTACACAGAGCTACTATTGTAATCAAACGGAGCTGCTATTGTAATTACACGGAGCTGCTATTGTAATTACACGGAGCTACTATTGTAATTACACGGAGCTGCTTTTTTAATCGCATGGAGCTGCTATTGTAATTACACGGAGCTACTATTGTAATCACACGGAGCTGCTACTGTAATTACACGGAGCTACTATTGTAACTACACGGAGCTGCTATTTTAATCACACGGAGCTGCTTTTGTAATTACACGGAGCTACTATTTTAATCACACGGAGCTGCTTTTGTAATTACACTGAGCTACTATTGTAATTACACGGAGCTACTATTTTAATCACACGGAGCTGCTTTTGTAATTACACTGAGCTACTATTGTAATTACACGGAGCTACTATTGTAATTACACGGAGCTACTATTGTAATTACACGGAGCTGCTATTTTAATCGCATGGAGCTGCTATTGTAACTACACGGAGCTACTATTGTAATCACACGGAGCTGCTTTTGTAATTACACGGAGCTACTATTGTAATTACACCGAGCTACTATTGTAATTACATGGAGCTAGTATTGTAATTACATGGAGCTACTATTGTAATTACACAGAGCTACTATTGTAATCACACGGAGCTGCTACTGTAATCACACGGAGCTACTATTGTAATCACATAGAGCTGCTTTTGAACCTCAAGGTTGAATTAAAAATCATTGTTTCACTTTGGGGGGTGTTCCATTTCATTATTTCTACTCTGAAGTTAAACTTTCCGAGTTTGGAATTAACTGGAATGAAATGGGGGGAAAATCGGATCTGAAAATACTAGTCATAGAATCGCACCGGTAACATTTAACTATTTGTTTGTTTATTTATTTGCTTTCGTTTTTACTGAATACCTTGGGGCTGATTGTTGCTCTTCATGACTGAAGCTCTATAACTTTTTCTTTAGGCAAACAAACCAGAAAATTCACAGAATTTGAGAAGTTCCTTAATTTAAAGATATTTAAATGTTTTGCACCTTGAGGTACGTCCTTGTTTCCTACCTCAGCCTGGTTCTTCCTGTTTTAATGAAAGCCATTCAAACTGTCTTTACTCATGTAGAATACACACACACACACACACACACACACACGTATGTATTAAAAACGAATTATGAACTAGTTCGTTTTGGGAACAGTGTACTTAATTAAAAAGTGTTTTAATGATGAACTAAAAATGTACTAGTTCCTTTTAAAATGTATGAACTGAACTTTGAACTTTTTTCCTTTTTGAAACAAACTTTCCCAACACTGCCTGGGGGTCTGTCCAGCTCCTATACCCCAGATCCTCCCTTAGCGTTGCCTCAGGGTCCCACTTGTACAGGATCATGTCCCACAACTCAAAGCCTTGCCAGGGCCTTTGCCTGCCCACTGACTTGCAATCTTCTTGCTGCTTATCTTCCTGAACACCTGAATACCCTCCTCCCCAGACCTAAACTTGTTTGTTTATTTGTTTATTTAAGGATCCCTATTAGTCTTCACCATAGTGAAGACTATTCTTCCTGGGGTCCGCATCATTAAAAATCATTTACAATAGTACATGTGCAGTGTAAGAAAAAGAACATACACAACATTTAAACAAGCATATCCATTAATAAGAAAATTCAGCAAAGATGAAAACCATTCAAATAAGAAAATATACCCCCCCCCCCCCCCCCCCCCCCAAGGCCAGTTAATAACTATAGAAAACTAATTAAAAAACCCACATCGGTCATTTAGTTTTAAATTGTTATGTATGACCAAAGTCTTAAGATTTTTTTTAATCTGCCATGATCATTTATTAATGCCACTCCTGGAGGCAGGATATTCCAATATGAAACTGCTCTGTAACTGACCGTTCTCTTGAGGGCATTAGTTTTTGGCAATTGAAGGGTAAAGGCTACTTGGGAGGCTTTCCTTGTGTTAAAACCATGTCTCTTACATGTCGGTAGCTACTGTGTGAACAAACTAAAAGGTTTATGTGATATCCAAGTTTTCTGCAAAGAGAGAATCAGGCTACAGGCTAGTCTGTCATTTACCTTCATCCAGGACAACCTGTGATGCATCCAGTTGATATTGGCTCTATAAGGACAACCGAGAGCTAGCCTTGCAGCTCTATTCTGAGCTGTCTGTAGTTTATCCAAGTCCGTTTTAGCTGCACTGGACCAGACAACTGGACAGTAATCCAGATGACACAAAAACCAATGACTGTGAAACAAGTTTTCTGGTTTCTGTCGGCATATAATGAACATTGCTCCTAATTACAGAAATGTTCCCACTCACTTTATTCACAGTTTTGTCAATATGTTTAGTCCATGACGTTGCTTGATCTAGTGTTATGCCCAGCAGTTTGGTCTCTTTTACTTGTTCAATTTGTTGTCCTTCCAAAGAAATGTGCAGCTTCTGGTGTTCTTGTATAGAGTTCCTGGAGCCCAATAGCATCCACTTGGCTTTCAGCACATTCAGTTTTAGCCTGTTCCCCACCACCCACTCAGAAATGGACCATGGTTCCTTCTGCAACATAACATCGACCTGATCTAAACTAGAAGCCGAAACAGACATGGTCGTATCATCGGCATATACAGTCATATGTGCTTCACTGCTTGCAAAAGACATGTCATTGACAAAAATACTGTATAACAGAGGACCCAAACAACTCCCTTGGGGAATCCCACACAAAAGATCGACAGTGTGCGATAGGCAACCATTTTATACAACACACTGTTTCCTATTAGACAAGTAAGTACACATAAACTTAATAGCAGAGTTTTTAAAACCATTTGCTGATTATTTCATTAATAAAAGGTCATGATCCACAAGATCAAAAGCTGCACTAAAATCCAGAAACACTGCTCCTAACAATCGCGTCCTATCAATTTGTCTCAACCATTCATCAGTGTGGGCAGTCAGAGCTGTGCTGCTAGAATAGCCTTCTCTATAAGCATGCTGAACATCAGAATAAATACTATTCACATGAAAATAATGTTGAATTTGTTTAAATACAACTCCTTCCATCAATTTACCTAGAACTGGTAAGATACTAATTGGCCTACTATTTTCCCCTGTCAACGGTTCTTTTGTATTTTTAGACAAAGGTAGAACTTTTGAGATTTTCCACATATCAGGATATAGAAATTCATCAAAACATAAATTAAAAATATGGCATAGAGGCTTGACTAAAAATTTTGCTACAATCTTTAAAAGTCTTCCATCCATGTTTTCAATTCCACAAGGTTTGTTACCATTTATGTTTAGCAACAATTTTTCCATTTCATCCTCCTCTACATGTTTAAACATAAAATGGCAGTCTTTCTCATACGTTATTTTATTGTTAATTATAGATTTTGCCAGTTCACATACTCGAGGCATATCATCCTGAATTACTCTCATGAACAAACTAAACACTCCTCTCACTCAGCGCCGAGTTTACTCAGCTATTTGCCGACGTTGAAGCCCAGAAACAGAGATTTTAACCGCTCAGTAATGTGTTCATGACTGAAAGAGAAAGTTTTCCAACTAACTTCCACACAGCTGATATAACTCCAGCGAGCAGCGTCACGCTCAAATCAGCTGCTGTAGTTTTTATTTGTCCTCCCCGACACACAATGACGTGGTCAAGCTGCTCAGACATGTTCATCAGCACAAACCTATGTGAGCACCTGTTGTCATTTAATGCTGTCATTATTATGATGAAGATGAACAAAACAACAGGAGTCTCCTCCTCAGCTGAGAGCCCAACCCCATGATGCAGGTATCTGGCTGGAACAGGTGAGCATCACAGTAAACCAGTGGAACAAACTGAGCTTTAAATATGTTGGTTTTATGCTCTTTTTCTGCTCCAAAACATGAAAGTTAACAGGTGAGATGTTGCATTTTCATTTAAGATGCAATTATATTTTTATTTTGTTGTTGGCCCATGAGAAAATATTTAACCTACAGTAAACAGGAAGTGGAAAGGCTGCAGATAGATGAATAGAATAGAAAATCCCTTTATTGTTCCTCAGTGGGGAAAGCTAGATGTCACAGCAGCGATGACACTTATTACAGGAGAAAAAGGAGAATAAAAAATAAGAAAAATGAATAAACAAGAAAACATAAATCCTGAATAGATTTAAAAAATGCTGATTATACCACAAGTAATGAATACCACTGATGTGTTTTATTTAAAACTGACTTGCTCGTGTGTAATTTGGTCATTCCACATTCAGTGTTAATGCAGAAATAAGTTTGTTTCCTAATTAAAAGGTTCAAAATTGCATATATGTTGATAAAGAAAATATGCAAATTTCTTGTGAAATTTTCAAAAAATATTATGTTTGGCCCGCGACTTCGCCCCAGATTTTCATATCGGCCCAGTGTGAATTTGAGTTTGACACCCCTGCTCTAGAGGAAGTATACAGTCCTCTCTGGATGAGGACCCCTCAGGAGGAGCTGGAGTTTTTGACTCCCACATAGAAAATTCTGAATAAAAACACTAACTTCTTTTGTTCTGCGGAGATGAATAATTGCTGGTTTCACCCTGACCTTGATCTGTTGCAGTGAGACCTAAACAATAAACTGGATTACCATGGAAACAGCAGAGGTTAGACGTGATGCACAGCCACCACTAGGGGGAGATATTGTTATCCCAATGGAGGTGTCAGCTGGTTGATTGTTACAAATGCCTTTTATACTTAGAAACCTAATAAAAGTGGTTATTTCCATGTCTCTTATGGGTTTTACATGGCCACTACTGAAAGTGCATCTGCAGTGGTTTAGACTAACATCAACATGTAAATAAGCAGGGCAGAAAACCCTCAGCATGGGAGATCTCAGCTCGGTCTAAACCTGCTAAAACTCACTTATCACTGGAGAGGGGCTCAGGATGGGGAGCCCGGCTCAGCCAGCAGCAGAGACATCAGATCAGCCATTCTCCAGGCCTCCCCCAACAAGGGCCTGCGTAGATCAGTGGCAACAAACTGCACTTACACACTGTTGCAGCCATTAGCCGACGGAGGGCTGAGTGGTTTCTCGCTAAGGCAGAGGGGAGAAAAATCAAAGGAAAAAGAAAACATTTAGAGCTGCTGTTTGCCCCACTAAATCCTAAATGACTAAAGTAGAAAAGCATTACTGACAATTATGGTACAACTTGTGTGTTTGTCAGTTTCCTGCGTTGTTCCCCTCCTCTCGCCTCCATCCCTCCTCTCTCGGTAATGCCAAATGAATTGCTCTTGTTCAGGAAATTGCCACTAACAGTGGCAGGCAGCTACAAACGTATTCCACTCAGATGGAGAGAGAGGGATAGTCGCAGATGCAGCGGAGGAAAAAAATGGGAACGTGGCCACCTGGATGAATTCAGGGACTGAACAATTAAAAATCAATTTACCGTCAAAAGCTTTGCCTTCTAATTAGGACCACATGCAGGCCAGAGGGGGTTTTCTGTTAAAGGGCACTGTTCCACGCACACACACACACACACACACACACACACACACACACACACACACACACACACACACACACACACACACACACACACACACACACACACACACACACACACACACACACACACACACACACACACACACACACACACACACACACTCGTTTTTGTCCACATAATAATAATCCAAGTGTGCACGCTGTTCAGACGGAATATCACAATGGAACTAAATGGATCTGCCAACGTGTGCAAGCAATTATTTAGATTCCCAACAGGTGTGCAGTGTTTGGGCTAATCTTTGTTTCATTAGGCAGATCCCAGGCGGAACAAACAGTTTATCCAAATAATAATAAGAAATTAAGAGGAGGGGCTTACAATCGTAACATGTCACTTTTACAAATATCACTTTCATTTACCGTTTACACACAGGTAAACTTTCTAATTTACACAACACATGTTTTGTAATTATAAAAAGACAAATTCAACCTGGTCACACCAAAACATCTTCCTCGTCACTTCCTTGTCCAGACACCTTGTCTCTTTTTCTTTTTGTATTTTTCCCTGCACAAAGTGGCAAGGATCATCAAGGAAGTGTTTGTTTTTGCTGAAACAAAAATGCCTCTGTAATACTTTTTATGTTTATATCAAATAAAACCTTGTTTTTTTTTTCCTACGTGCCATTCATTCTTCTTCTGCCTCCAGCCCCATGAATCCCTGTGTGTCCTCCTAAAACTACAGAAAGCCTCAAGGACAGCAGACACCAATAACATCACAACAACCTCCTCTCCCCCTGGAGTTTCTTCTCTGGAACAGCTCCAGATTACAAGAGCTTAAACTTGAATATGAAACTTGAAATCTAAACGGAACAGATTTGGAGCTCATTTATGCTCAACATTATGAGCACACACTCTAATGGAGCCTTATTTCTGTACTCTGTGTTCTCTTCTTGCATGATTTTGTCTGTTACCAGAGAGCTTGCTGACAAAATGCAGCTCACTCAGCCATTCCAATAGATATTGTGGGGTCAGTGTGAGACCAGCAAGAAATTGAAAGACGCCAGAAATGGCAGAAGATTTTATGAGGCTGTGTAAGCGTGTATTATAAAAACTTTCATGATTTATGCTTATCTGGGGCTAATGACTCAAAGAAGAGCTGGGACGAGACCGGACACGAATTGGATATGCATTCATATATAGCAAAGGAGAACTGGAGAGTTGTAAGAGACAGTGTCCTGTCCAAGGGGGAAACTCCGCCTGCCAAAAGTGAGGGCTGGATCCAGGATGGAGCAAGTTCCCACTGACTCCCACATTAAAAATGCTAACTTCACAGCAGAAGTAAACACGTTTACAACCTGGTTAAAATAGATTTAACAGGTGAAGTTTAGTGTCACGGTGACGCATTGAGGAGCACTTCAACAACAACAGCCCACAGGTGTGGCAAGGACTAAAGGTTGTGGCTGACTGCAGGAAATCCAGCCAGCAGATCAAGGAGGGTCCCTCTCTCTCTCTGGCACCTTGAACAGGTTCTTCTCAAGATTTGACACCTCTGGTGGCAGAGGACCAGCTGCTCCCCACCAAATGGAGCAGCAGCATGAGCCTGTTTGGATCAAAGACAGCCTCCCAGCAGGTATGGATAAAACTCAGTTTGCCTACAGGAAGAACTGGTCCACTGAAGATACAGTTTCTATAATGCTGCACACAGCCCTGGAACACCTGCAGCATTCTAACACATCTAGGATGCTATTCGTGGACTTCAGCTCAGCATTTAATACAATCATCACGGACAAGCTGCTAATGAACCTCCACAACCTGGGCTTCTCAACCGCAATGTGTCGCTGGATCTCACCATGTGGTGAGACTTGGAAACTGTACATCATCCAAGCTGGTTCTGAATACTGGCACTCCTCAAGGCTATGTGCTTGGCCCAATCCTTGGGTCTCATAACAAACAATGATGAGACCCTCTGGGGTTGCCCAATCCTGGTCCGGGAGGGCTGGCATCCAGCACATTTTAGTAGTTTCTTTCCTCCAACATGCTTGATTCAGTGGTTAAATCACCTGTGCAGCATTTCACCATGCTTTACAGAAGCCTGTGAATCCCCTGCTGACTGAAATCAGGTGTGCTGAAACAGGTTAAAACTAAAAAATGCTGCCCTCCAGGACCAGGACTGGGCAACCCTGCTCTACAGAGACGAGATCCAATACCTGACTCAGTGGAGTCTGTCTAACAAACTGCTGCTCCACGTTAGCAAGTCCAAAGAGATCATCATAGACTACAGGAGGATGAACTGGACAGATCTTCCTTCTCTGATCATTCAGGGGGAGAAGTTTGAGTGTGTGGACAACATCAGGTTCCTGGGCATCCACATCACCTTGAACTTAACCTGGTCACAGCACATCTTATCTTTGGTGAAGAAGACCCAACAAAGGATGCTTTTCTTGAGGAAACTCAAGCGAGCGGGCCTCTTCCTCCAGCTTCTCCAGAACTTCTTCACAGCCAGGATTGAGAGCATTCTCTCCCTTAACACGGTTGTGTGGTGCAGAAGCTGCACTGTCCAGAACAGGAAGGACTTAGCCCGAGTAGTGAAAATCGCCCAGCGGCTCGTGGGGAGCCCACTGCCAAATCTGGACTCAATATACACTGTAAGACTGACAAGGAAAGCCAAACACCTCCTAATGCTGCAGGAGGGCTGCCACCCCAGGCCAGCTGCAACATAGCCTTTATTGCTTTTCTCCACTCACAGTTGATTATTTTATGTTCATGCTGCTACTGTAACCAACCTCATTTACGTTGAACCCTCCGAATGCAATGAGCGGAGCGCAGTTCTATCTTTACCGTGTACAACTTTCAATTATTATTATTGTTTTCATTGCTTTTTGATTTGATTTTTTATCTGGTTTTTACTTTATAATTTATTCTAGTTTTTATCTCATTTTATTCTACTGTAGTTGTATCTGCAGGCTGAGAGATGCCAACAAAATTGTATTGTGTCCACACATAATGCCAATAAAATATTCTTATTCGTGACAACTCTGAGGGGGTACATTTTTGTAACTCATGTAAGTAATTTAAGTGTAAGTAAAGGTTGAAATCATGAATCCTTAAGCTTGTGTTCTTTTATTTAATGGGTAGCAGAAGAGCAGTCAGTGCTAGCGCCTTTCTTCTGCTTGCTCCAGGGAAGGTCTCAGCCTTGGCCTCACAGTAAAAGCATTACAGCTAGAAGGCGGAGGGTAGCAAAGGTTTCTGGCTAAAAGCACCCGTCAACCTCTATTAGCTTCAGTTAGCTCAGTTAGCTCGTCGCTACATTGGCTCAGAGTTTGATTGGTGTCAATCATCTGGCCCCACCATCACAGCCTCGCTATGAGCTTCATTTTTGTATATTCCAAGAGCTATGAGACGCATGACACAGCCAAGATGGCGGTGGTGGGAACCCCATTCTGCTCCAATTCAGCTCTTCAGAAACCTACCGGTCAATGGTTCTGTCTGAACTCTACATTACCCTCTAGTGGTTTTATGGTGTAACCATCACAGCAATGTAAAGCTCTCAGGGGAGTATGTGGAAAGGTATGGTGACATAGCCGTTTCTGATTATGAAATGAGGTTAAGTTGACCATTACCAGATCACTCATCTACAGTTAGTGTGCTCCATGTAAATGCAAACATCTACATAGTTTGTTTGTCTGCAGACATGTTGGTGAAATATACTGATGCTCCGGTTGGAACAAATGACAGCAACAGCATTGGATCTTCCATTTAAATATAACTGGGAAGTTATTGTTGTTGCGCTTTAGGCAAAGTTTTAAACTTGCTTTTTTGACATTTTCAAAGTTTTTTTTTCTTGTCCCATTTTACTCAATAGGTTTGTTTCAAACTCAGCGGGTAATGTGACTCATGGATGTCCATGATGGCGTTCTCAAGCAAAATTATGCAAAGTTACAAGTTTAAGGTGGGCTCACCGACGATGGAGGAACCATCATTGCTCAGAGGACATATGTGTTTTGGATGACACATGTTGGATGATGACTATCCTGTAGCTCAGAATGGTCACCTAGGAGTTTTTGACTGAGAAATTAAAAGAGTCATAGGTTTCCTTTTTTTTTTTTTTTTACCGTGTCCTGTCTGGCTGTGAAGCAAACAGAATTGATGTCTGAATGCTGGTAACAAGCCTTACAGATTTACTCTCAGGTGGAGCATCAAAGTGTCTGCTTTTAATGTCACGCCTGATACTTAAAACTTTATTGTTATTGTATTTGAATGCTTTGTAATTCCGACCAGACATGGAGACAGAGGTGAAAGAGAAAGGAAAAGACAAAAGGTGGGGAGAGAGGGGGGAAGGGGGGGGGGGGGGGGTCCCAAAAATAAACAATAATGAACAAGAGTCTGCTTCTAGACCTGCAGAAAGAGACAAGAAAAAAAAAGCAAAAAAAAAGGGACACAACAACAATACAAGATCACGCTATCACTGCGTCAACTTGATGAAGAAATATATAATCAAAATTGTTTAACTGAACAGTCACACGATAATAAATCACAGTGCATTAAGTGCCCACCATAGTCTTAAGACCCGTGTTGAACGTGCCCAAGCCCATACTTTTGAGAGCACCTGTGTGTGTACACGCGCTTGTTTATGTAAGGTTTCTCTATAAAAGCGTCCAATAGAGAGTGTGAGGGACCACAGATCCGCCCCCCCCCAAAGATGCGTAGGAGACGGGGGGAGCTCCAAGTCCCAGAGATCCAGGCGCTGCCTCAGAACACAGGAACCCCATGGAGACTGCAACCAGAAAGGCCCCCGCCCCCCTCGAGAGGCACAGAGGATCGCCCCGGGGGGCCACAACCAGCAGTTGGCAGAGTCCCAGGAGACATCAGCGGCAAGCCCTCAGGCCCGCCCGCAGCCTCCCACCCCCTAGCCGGCCGAGCCCGGGACCCAGCGACCCGGGACCCAGGCGCGACCACCCCCGCTGGGGACCCAGCAGAGCGCAGGGACCCAGACCCCACCAGGCCGCCACCGGGATTGATCAGGCAGACGCCAAAAATCTTAAACCCCCTGACCCGGGAGCAACGAACACTCAGGCAGACCAAGGCACCACACCCCACACCAGGTGTGGCAGGGGGAGGGGAGACGAAGATCTATATCATCAAAAGAAGTCCCAGGAGAGGGGAGGAGTCAAAGGCCCCACCTGACATATACAGTCATACACAAACACAGTCACACACTCCCTCCCTCATGCTCACACATGCACATACAACCCAAGACTTACAAAATGCACGCCAGACACCCACTCATGCTCCCCATACACACCCTATTCACTCTGGTCCCAGTACTGCTGCACATTGGGGTACAACCATCACCGGTTACCAGAGTTTGACCCTTTCTGCTGGGGTGCTGATTAGCAGGCTCCCCCGCCCAACGCTGAGCACAGCAACCCACCACCCCAGACCCCAACCAGATGGCCAGATCTCCCTCCTAGCCTCCAGCCCAGGAAACCAAGTAACAACAGAGGTGTGCTAAGACCCCTATTCTCCCTCCACCTGCTCCAATATAGTGTTGTGTGTTAATGAGGTGTATTTCATGGCTGTGGTGAGTGGGCAGTGTGGGCATTGTCTGGCCTATGCCAGCTGATGCCACCGCACCACCCCACTTGCACCCACAGCCCTCAATGTCTAAGTGCAGTTTAAAATTGGATGTGGGCACCGGCACTCGGGAGGAGGCTGAGAAATCCCCCTGCCAAGTGCCGTTGAATGTGCTCACTCCCAAGGCCCTAAGTGTGTGTTTGCGTGGAATGTCGTCGGTGGAGTCATAGGTTTCCTTCCAGAAATAATACTAAACCTGATCCTGTGTCCATCAAACTGATGATGGTAGCTTCCAGACTCACATCTAAAATGCTTGAGTCTAGTTCCAAAAACTCAACATCGCAGCTTCTTTAAACATCAAAGAGTTGCACTTTTCTAGTGAAGGTGAAGACAATTGGTCTATGTTCACAGTTTATGGTCTACATGTGTGGTGGAGAGACACTGTTCTGGATGAGGGTGATGAACACTCCAGACCCAGATGCCACATGGATGTTGGGTGCTTAAGGTCCTTTGATATCAGTTTGTCCTCTCAGGGAACATGTGGCACTAGAGCATTTAACATCAAGTATGTACCTGAAAGAGCATCAACGTTCTCAGACTAAATGAAATAATGAAGCAGAATGATAGAGAACTTCTAAATCCCAGATGACTGTACATTAGAGTGCAACACAGCAGCAGGGGGTTTAGGATAGTGATTCCTCCATCATGTAATGTCCCAAAGGCCATGTATTTTATCAAAATTGATCAGAAGTTAACTTACTAACTTACAGGCCATACTCATGCGGTCAGACCACGCTGACTTCGTGGTGCAGATATGGAATCTATGATCTTGACCCATATCCATAACTAATCCTGTGTGATATCACACAGGACATCATATTTTACCGCATAAAGTCTATTTTTTACCACAATCTGACATCGGTTACAATCTGTTAAATTTGCCGCCAGTGTGTGGCAGTAATGAGCCACTGATCTACCAGTGGAGCCATAGAAGAAGAAATGAGCCAATAAGTGCCCTCGGTTTTCACGATGTAACACGTTACTGACGCGCATCTTGCTGTGAGAGATGGCAGAACAAGAAGAAATACGGAAGAAAAATAGAAGCGACAAAACTGAAGAGAAACCCCGGACAAAAACCTCACGAGTATGGGAGCACTTCACACTAGATGCCATGAAAAGACGAGTGACCTGCAAAATATGCAAAAACCATCTAGCATGGCACGGAAGCACGGCGTCCCTAAGTGAACATTTGAGACGAAAACATGTGGGGGCTGATGCAGCAGAGGAAAGTCCGGTAAATCTGGTAAGTAACAGAAAATAAACAAGCTAACGCAGATCAAATATGGGAGCTGAATTCGTTATAGTGGATGTTAAACATGTTTTTCTTGCCGCGTCAGTCTACGGTGTTCTACTTCTGATTGACTAAATGCAATCGTGAATCTCCTCCGTGTTGTGTATCATGCGCTTGCCAAATTTAGCACGTCTGTTTATAAGAATGTTCTTGTTAAGAGAAAAACGGCACAAACCCATAACTATGTTCCTCATTCAAAAAAGGACAACTCCGCGGAGAAAAATATACAGACGAGCTGTGTCCAGGTGAATATAACGCAGCGTAGTTGTACACTTTCAATTTTTAAATACAGGAGAAATTCAGAAAGTCATTTTTTTTACTATTAAAAGGCTGTTTTACTGTCTAACGCTGTAAAACGCCTCACAACACATTTTTGTCAAAATAACTGATGACTGTATATTGTTAATTAATTCAAATAATGTAATATTGATTTAGTGTTGTAGTGTGTGTGCTGCTTTATTTTATATGTGTACTTATTTCAGTCTATTTGTGTTTCTTATGCAGAAAAAAACAAGCAACGATGGACAACTACATGGGGAACAAGACACTCACCCCCCAGCAATGCATACCACTTACAAACTCTATTCTAGATTCTACATTATTTTTTATGGAATTTACCTCTTATATTTTGATGCCAAAAAATTATTCTGGACTGATATTTTGCACTGTTTAGCTCATTTTACACCACTGACTGTGTTCATGTGCAATAAAATAGACTGCAGTCAACTGCACAATTCTCTTATGTTTTCCTTTTTCTTAACTGAAATGTATTCATCACTTGTATAGGTTAAATAGCTAAACAATAACAAACCGATTAATCGATTAATCGAAAAAATAATCGACAGATTAATCGATTATGAAAATAATCGTTAGTTGCAGCCCTAGAACCAGCTTTTCCATTTATGGGAATTTTCATCTTTTTTCTGTTTTTAGTTTTGTTTATTACAAACCGTAGTTATTCTTCCTTCATATTGACAATCTTGGGGCGTTCTGTTTTTTTTAGCCTCCTGTCCACAACAGTCACTTCCATTATCTGTAAAACTTGCGTTGGGTCCCAATGACCTCATAAGACCTCAGTGCCATTGCTCTGTTGCAATCATCAAATATACTCTCAATCCTAAATACAATATTGGGACCTGGCTATGTGTAGCTGCTAGTCCTGCCCACAACAGCCTCACAACTACTCATTCCCTGAAGATTAGCATTCAGCGGGACCTCAGTCCTGATGCAAGGCTTTGGACTAAAGATGTTGTAGATCAGAGATAAAATATATCAATGCATATTAAAGATGCCTTGCTTTGTTGAACCCTGAGGTGTCTTAGTTTATATCTACACTGATACATGCCCATTTTCTATGCTTAAAAAATCCACAACAAGAGCAGATATGTCAGATTTTGGCTATTCCTACTTTGTCCTGGGAAATGTGAAAAGGAGACAGCTGGCCGATGACCTTCTGATTTCAGTACAGGTCGAAATCCCCTCTGGAAGTAATTAAGTCTGACGACTTACCACCAGCTTCTACAATCACAACAGAGTTCTGCATGAACAAATGTTGCTTGATAAGACTGCACAGCACAGCTCAGTGCTTCCAAACAAATAATCTATTTTTATTTATTCATCTGTCAAAAAAAAACAGATGACTTTAATAAAGAGGATGAGTTTACGACTATTTAATGAGTAAAAGTCATAAAGGTATAATGATTCCTAAACCCAACAATATTAAACTCACAAATGGCTCCGCAAACCTTCCATCCTTTTACTTCTTTTCTGTAATGAGTCATGTTTTTCACCTCACTGTTGAGTTTTTACCCTTTGTGTGTTCCGTCCTTTAGTCTGTATTCTGAATTCAACATTTATTTCAATGACCTCTCATTGGTGTAGCCATGTGCCATTACTGCTTAAATCTTACTGTTTTTATGATTTCCTCTAGCCAGACGTTTCATTTTAGACTCTGGTCACCGGTGTCTCCAATGCCACACTCTACTAGACCAGTTACCATAATTAGTTGCCAAGTTGTGGAGGGAAGGTGAGGGAGGAAGAGCGGATCCTTCAGGCAGGTAAATCAACCCAGGCCAGCAGCAGACATTTGGTTCCTTTTAATGGTCAGGAGTGCAGACACAACAGGGTAGACAGATGTGAACATAAACTGACATGTAACGATTACGAACCGACAAAACCACAAGCAACACACAAGGCTTATATACACACTGGGATGGGTAATCAGGTAACAAGAGGCAGGTGGACACAATTAAGGAAAAACTCAAGGCACAGGGGAGCAATAATGTGACATTAGTATCTCAACAGTTATGACACTGAGGGTTCGAAACATGAACCAGGGTGTAACCAATGTACAACATTCTGCTTTAGCCGAGGTCTGTTTCCTGCTAACCATCACCTAGTTAGCCTAAATGGCCAGTATTCGTATTGTGCCTTCTTAGGGTTGTACAACCCCCGAAGACGCTTCGCAACACAATCAGTCATTCACCCATTCACACACACATTCACACCCTGGTGAGGATGAACTACAATGTAGCTACAGCTGCCCTGGGGCACACTGACAGAGTCGAGGATGCTGAGCACTGGCGCCACCGGTCCCTCCGACCACCACAAGTTAAGTGTCTTGCCCAAGGACACAACAACAGTATTCTCTGGTCAGAGTGGGGATCTAACCTGCAACCTTCCGATTACTGGACAACCCGCTCTACCTCCTGAGCTACTGCGGTCTAAAGCCCTGACTGCTCTATTAACTGCCTTTTAAAGTCATCATGTTTATGTTTATTTATTTGGCAGACGCTTTTATACAAAGCAAGGTACACATTTTTTAAAGACTACTTTTTAAAGTAGTGAAAAAGGCCAGACTGATCCTGACAGATTTAGTTCACACAGTGAGTTCAGGTTTCTGCCACCTCGCCTGGATGCTGAGGAACTCTTTTATCCCTGCAGTGGTGAGATTTTGAAGAGCAAATCAACTTTTTTTTTGCGATAAACTATATAAATGAGTGTCTGATCATGCTGTAGACATGTGTAGTCAATAATTTGACACTTTAATGCATCTTAGTTAAAATTTAAATATTCAGTGTAAAACTGTCAATGTTGTGCCGTTGTCAGGTAAAAACTCTGCACTAAATTTGAATTTAAATCTGCCACCACTATTGGCTAAGTGGTACATAATGACGTTAGTTGGTACATTATGATGTCACAATGCTGTTGTGAGCCTGTGTGTGTGTATTTGTTAGCGGCTCCGCCGTCTCAGTCTTCCTTTTCAAACATGAAGTGGGAGGGGAGTAATTCTCTGGTAGTACACTCTTGCACTTTAAATATTTTTTGTAGACTGCATGTTGTTTTAGTGTTGAAGTGTTTATAAACAACACTTTGTGAAACCAGTTTTTCCAGGGGATAATAATTACACCTAGTGCTTCAGGAGGGCTGCTTTCTACTGATATGCAGAATTTTACCTCTCAGCATACCAGAACCTTTGTTATACTGTTATGAACCGGGGTGAGTGCTCCTCTCAACAACCTATCTTTGAATGTGTTGCGGGAGGGGGAGTTTTCCAACTGTACCTGGTCAGCAATTAGCGAGCCTCCTACATAAGGTGGATAGAGAACACAGCTCGACACTGGATGATTGCTACAGCTTGGTAGTTTCCAGCCCTCGATGTGTCTTCTAGGTTTTTGAGACTCTAGTGTTTTTGTACTCGTGATTGTGGATTTTTTTGTGATTACCTGCCTTCAGGTATTTTCCCGATGCCTCAGGATACTGCTACACCCCAGGATTCGTCACTCGTGCTCCACAGGATTCCCGTACTCTGCTCAGACACGTTCTCCGTTCACCCTGACTGACCCGCTCTCCGCTCGCCTCACGCTCCCTCTCCTAGACCCCCTCACTTGGATACACCCCGGCTCTCACCCTGCCCCCCTCACACCAGTGTTTCCCCCAACTCCCAGTAAGTCTTTTCTCTGCACCATCCTAGTTAAGACTTACCTCCCAGGACTCACCTGTGTTTGCTCTCCCCTCTCCAGATGCTGTGCTCCCGTTCCCAATCCCACTGGACTTCCCAGTGTGCCTTCAGTCGTCCCCCCCCCCCCCCCCCCTCTTTCCCCTTTAAAATAAATATATTATTTTTCCCTCATTCGGTGTTCTGTTATGATTCTGCATGTCTTGGGTTAGACTCATTCCCAAAACCATGACAACTGTGTGTATGGTGCACGTCCAGGCATTTATCAAAATCAATTCATTTCAAAGTCCTGCACTATCCCTAATCACCAACAAAGAGGTGCTTTGCTTTCCAATTTGATCAACACCCCTCCATGTAAAATGAAAGTGATGGTGTAAATGTTTATGAAATACTGTAATTACCTGAATCTCTGTGATACTTAAGAGAATAACGTTGTATGGCAGCAACTTTAGCTCCTCTCAGATTAGCTCACACTAGTTGTTAGCCTGAATTAACCTTGAGCATAGTGCAACGGTAAGGTCATCATTCTTGTGTCCCTCTCAGGGAGAACGGCTCTGGGTCAGTTGCTTTTGTCATTAAATATGCTACCACTAGGGTGTGTTTTCAGATAATATGGGATCTCGTTTCATACCTATGCGGGTGACTGGCAGATTGATACCAGTGAGTAGTGGCACTCACTCTCAGGATTTGTTAGACTACCTTAAAGATGTTCAGGCAACAAACTTTGCCAAACTGAATGAGAGGAAGACTGAGATCATTGCTTTAGGGTCATCTTCTGCACTGCTTAACCAACAAACAGCCTTGGAGGTCTTTCTTCCTAGTGTCCCACAGTTAGGAATTTGGGGGTTGTTTTTACTCAAGTAACACCTGTGCAGATCAGATCAGTGTTGATCAGTGATGTAGTAGGGTTAAGGCTTATGTTCCTCTTGACTTATTCACAACTTTTATTGATGTTATGATCTCTTCACATCTGAACCATGGACGTAATTTTTGGGGGGGACAGGGGGGACATGTCCCCCCCACTTTTTCCAAAGTCAAGTTTTGACCCCTGCAATTTTTACCATCCAAAAACAATATTACGCTATATTAAATTGACACTGGTTGAGCTCTAGGACCAAGGGGAAAACAACTGTTTGTGTTGAAGCCGGTTTCCCATTAGAGCATACTGTCAAGATCCCCCCCCCCCCCCCCCCCCGTGTCCCCCCCACTTCTAAAGTGAAAATTACGTCCTTGATCTGAACTACTGTAATGCGTTATACATTGGCTTGCCACAGTCTGCTCTAGGTCCCTTAAAGAGTGTCCAGAATGCTGCAGTTTGCCTTCTGATGGGGAGAAGAAAGTATGATCACAGTACCCCTGTAATGGCTAATATTCACTGGCTTCCTATGTTCAGGATTGATTTTAAGAAAATACTGTTGTTTTTTTTTTTTATGGGTTGGCCTTCTCATATCTGTGCAATCTTATTCAACTCAGTCCCATCTGGGACGCTGAGATCAGCTGACCCAGACCCGGCGCCAGAGGACTTCACCTGGAGGGGCAGTGGGTTTTTCGGGGGGGGGGGGGGGGGGGGGGTAGTATTTGTTTTTATCAACCCCTTTGCATGTTTATAATCTGTCCGGTGGACGTTACATACATATACTTCCGGGTCAAATCCGCCGTTTTGCGTCACCAACTTGTTCTACATAACTAACTGAACAGCTAAGATTCTTCATTGTTTAATTTTGATTATGTATGCCAATTAAAGATGCAATCAAAACTCAAGACAAAGTAACCAATTTTACTGAACCTCTTAGAAAAATACTTGCAACTCACTGTTCTTAGCTGTTCCTGCACACCACAGAATCACCATCTCAAAACAATCCTTACGTCCAGTTAATGCTCTCAATCTCCAATAACGTACTTAGTCCACAAGTCTTCTTCCAAATCCTGCCCTGTAGCTTGATACCTTAGTAAATTCTTCTTTTTGTACGTATTTCTCATAATGTTTACATCACGAATACTAGTTAGCATCAGGTTAGCATGCTACTTCTTGGCTGCGTGCTTCTTCTTCTTCTGGGTAAACATTGACTTGGTGTGTTACCGCTACCAGCTGGTAAGAAGTGTAACCTAGTCTTCTAAACAAGATTTAGAAAATCTAGAGTGTTTTCTTTCTAAAAAGAGAACAGACAACCCTGTATTTATGATGGTTCAAAAACAGTTTCAACTTTAATATGCATTTTAAAACATTTGAATCAAAAGGACAGCAGACACCCCTGAATTCAAAATGGTAACAAAGAGTTTGATGAGGAATGAGAACTAAACTGTCTGCAGGGGAAACAGTATGCTGCATCTGTTTTCACTGAATACTCCAACCATGTTCTATTTTGGTACCATGATGAAGAAAAACTGTGTTTTTTCCCAGAGAAAAGTCGAACTGGATAATTTTCCAGGCGCACCTGATTAGGCTTATCCACCCCGAGGTCATCTGAACAGCGATTTATGTTGGTGCTGCTGCCACTCGGTGGCGCATTTGCCTGCTGAGACTGTGCTGGAGACACGGAGAGAGGAGGAACAGAAGCGCTTGTAGCTGCAACTTCTGGCTGCACTGGCCTTTTTGATGATGCGTCATCCCTGCTTGTGCTAGCATTGTTTTTCTGTTTGCTAAACCAAGCTCTGATATCCATTTTAGCAAGCTACTGTACCAAAGCGTCTTCCTCTACTGCATCTAAAACTGTCGATTAGTAACCTAGTGCGCCCTCTGTTGATCGTCTTGAGCCAATACATTTGCATGAGGTGTTGTAATCTCTCCTGGGTGGGCCAGATCGGCAAATGGGCGGGCCGGGCCCGCCCAAGCCCGGCCTCGACGCCGGGCCTGAGTTGACCTCTATCTGCCCGTGACACGCAGATAAGAGTTAAAATCTAAGGGTGCTAGAGCCTTCTCTGTAATGGCACCTGTCCTGTAGAACATCTCGCCCCTTGAGGTGAAGACAGGTGATACCATGATCTCTTTCAAAGTACATCTGCATTTGTCTGCTTTGACATTTCACTGATAACCAACAGGTTGCAGGCTTGTCTTTTTCTTTAAACCTTTTTCTGTAATCTTTTATTGTTTTGTCATTTGTTTTTATGTTTTTTGTCTTATCTGCCTGTGATTTTAGTCTCTTGCAATGCTTTTGTCATGTATTGTATTATTTTCAAGGCTTGTACTTTCTCTATGTGCAGCACTTTGGGGCAACGGCCATTTAAATGTTGACCTGACTTGACTCTACCTACATTGACAAAAATGTTGTAGAACTTTATGTAAATTAGGTCTATTGACCATGAATTCCAAAAATAAGCGTAAAACTTGGATCCTTGACCCGCTCACCACTACTGAAGCCACTGGTACTCTCACCCTCCGTTTGAAGTTATTGTAATTTTCTTTTGAAACAACTCAGTGCCTATGCACTCTGTGTTGAGTTCTCCTTTGAAACACCTAAAAACCTGAGTTAATATCTTACTTCAGGTGGTTTAAGGGTCTAGCCAGTATCACATGATTGCAGCATAAGTGGATCCTGCAGCTTTCCATCTGCTCACATTAGCTTTGCACCTTTAGATCTTCAGCTGTTTTGATTGCTGTACATCAAAGTCGAATTTAAAACACCCAGATTGAAAGTCATGTAATGCTGCCTGCAGTGCAGCAGCAGCCCAGCAGAGCACTCATCAAGTGGTTAGGATAGGATACCTTTGGACTTCATTAGGTTTGTGTTTGCTTCATTGTATGAAATTGAGGAATACAGCTGTTGTTGAATGTTTTTTGTGTCATTACAGTAGAAAACATGTGTCCTCAAGGGGTGACCAGGGGTGGCCATGGCCAAGGACAACAACACTATGCTCTTTATAAGAAGGGCAAAAGTTGCCTCCACCTCCTGAGGAGGCTGAGTTCCTTCTGAGTTATTTCCCATCAGCTAAAAATCCTTTTATCACTCTGCTGTGATCTGTTGGAGTGCAGGAAGCTCTGACCGAGACAGAAAGAGATTGAACAAGCTAGTTAAAATAGGTAGCTTGGTTCTGGGCTACCCTATGGATTCTGTTGAGAAGAAGTGTGAAAGGAAGATGCTGGGGAAGATGACCTCCATCTTGGAAAACTGCTCCCACCTTTGAGATGCAAACCAGAGCACTATCATAGGAAGTAAGAGAAAGAGTGTATGCTACTGGCATTATCCTGTCACGCTAACATCAGTGCTTTATTCAGTACTTGTGCACTTGTGCAATACCCTGATGCACATTTGTATGCCTGTGACTTTTATGCTGCTTCTTCTTGGAAACTCAAACCTATATTTTCAATCATTTTTATTGCTAAAGGTTACAGTAAAAGCCTAATGCCCCTGTGCATTTACTTGTAATATTTAGTCCTCTTTCTCTAATTGTGTGATGTCTTAACAAATGCATTTACCCACATCACAATTTATTCTATTCTATTCTATTCTATTGTATTCTATTCTATTCTAAAATCCAGACTATAAATGAATACCAGAGAGATCCATGCTGGTCAGTATTTTTCCTTTTTTTCGTCCTTTTTTATGCATGTTTTATTCGACCATTTTTCAGGGCTCCTGGGACATTTTAAGCTCCACCAATTTTTTTTATGCCTTACTGAGGCTCAATCAGTTATTGAATGCTGTTTTCTGTGTGTCGTCTGCATGCGGGTCAAAAAGCATGATCCAAACAAGACACGATTATAATGAATCAAACAGACATGCATGTCACACATGAAGTGTTTTACTTCATCACAGCTCAGTAACTCTTCTGAGCTTTTTCATCTGTTCTTTGCAACATTTATATAGTAAAAGAGTAAAAGCTAAACCGTTTCGGCTTCATGGTGCAGTTCACACTCCAGATTTACCCCCAAGAGCTGCGGATGGACCTAAGGACACCTGGTCTGAGGCGAAAGCTAAAAAACCTCAAGCTGAAGCGACTCCACCGGCATGGCCAGTGATGCCGACCCATCTGAGATGATGGGATGGTCTATTAGCAGAGAAGGGAGACACAGCCCTTCCCGATAGTGGCCTCAGTGGGCCGGCACACAGGAGATAAAACAGCTTCTGAGACTGCTGGAATTTTAAGGTGAGTTTTTTCATTTGGCTCCAATGAACTGTTTGGTTCCACTTCACTGTTTCCCATGAGCTCAGTGGGCAACAGAGCAACTAGAATGACTAAATGATCCGCAGAAACTTCAGGGAGAGATAGTGGCGACTGCAACTCACCCAGACGAGGTCTCTCCCAGAAATCACTCTCGTCTGAGCTATAAGCATTTAAATAGCTCTGATAACAATGGCTGGGTTTTAATGATGGAAGTGTGCCCCACTGGAATCAAACAGGGTAGGTTAGTCCCACAGTTAAATGTTGTGATCACACTCTAATCCTACCTCCCAATCATTTATTCTTGACTTGTTGCTTGTTACAGCGTTTACTGAGAGTCAGAATGAGTCGTGATCCTGTTTGGTCCGATACTATAATTCTACAGGTCAGACACTGAAAACCTACTACTGTAAAGGTCACTCAGAACCAAGAAGACCTTTCACATTTACAACAAGAAACTACTTCAGCTGTCATGTTGGTTGTGTAGTGTTCATGAAGCGTAGTATGCAACAATTAGCCGCATTCTGGTGCATGAGTGTTTCCACCGGCAGGGGCGTGTCCAGGGAGTGGCCTGGGGTAGCACATGCCACCCTTGGAATCTGACTGGTCACTCCAGGTGCCACCTCACTGAGTCCCATTTAAATTGACATTCCATTGTCCATAAATTGCTTGGGGTTAAAAAAAAACAAAAAAAAAAAACCAAGACGGCAGTGTGCACCTTTAACACTGGTTTCTAGCTCCAGGCTACAGAACATTTCTGCAATATTGTAATAGTTATTATTTCCTTTGTTTTCTTGGCAGAATTTGACTAATTGTCTCTGTCCCAGTCCCACTCCAGAACTGGTTACCACAAAACAGCAAGAAGAAGAAGAAGAAGAAGAAGAAGGTGGCCATGGCACATTGTGGAACTCAAATTCACTACAAAGACAAGAAAAAAAAGTGTAACTATTGGTGCCACCCATGCATAAAGAAGTACCACACATGGGCCACCTCATTTTAAAATGCCTGGCCACGCCACTGTGGTCATGAAGCATCTCATCTTGGACGTGGTCCAGACGAGCAGGGAAGCATATGCTTCAAATCTGTTTTGTACTCACTAAGCTTCCAGAATACATCAAGCTCAGCAGCTGGGATCGAGCCAGACAGCAAGTCAAACATGAAAGCAGTGCAAAGCATCTGGAAACTTTCAAAATTAAAGTCACATGCAGATTTCCAGTTATTTAAATAGTAAAAAAAAAAAAAAATTTAAAAAAAGCTGTCACCTGTGAAACTTCTGTGGTAAACAGAACAGAAGAAAAAAAACGCAAAGCTTTTTGAATAAATGCTGCCGTCTTTCTCCTTGGTTGTTAGCGCATGATCTTCCAATTCTCCAGTCATTCCGTGATCTGATGGGACCTGCTGTGTGGAACGCCTTGCTGCCATTTTCCTGGTTGGAAGGGAAATTGCAGGTAAAACGTGTCTATTACGTGCCGCTCTGCTTACGCATCAGTGGAAAAGCTGGATTTGTTTTTCTTTGACTGTTTTTAGACTAAATCATCAAGACAGGTTAAAACACGATGATGGCTTTCAGCTTTAGGACGTTACCAGTTAAAGTGGGTCAGAAACCCCAGTAGAGCTGCTGGTAGTCTGTTTTCAGCTGACTTCACAAACATCATCTTCTTTAGCGTGCAATACATCCTAGTTGTGCATGTGCGATCAACATGACGCAGCCACTACTTTTGAAAAGATTTTTCTGACCCAAGAGAGAGGCAAACCATAGAAAAGTTGGGTTTGGTGTCCTTACCTAAACCTGTCCTGTAGGACAGTTTACAGGTCAGACTGGAGGAATAGAAGACACTTGCAAACAGATTCTGCCCTACTACCTTATATGAGCTGGTAATAATTCTCAGTATTAGCAAGTACTCAACAGTGAAACTTGTAAAAATGTCATATTGGTATTTGGTTATGTGATGACACACTTCCAAGTGAACAGCCTACTCTGTCCACCAGAAACCATGATTGTGAAAAAAAGTCGACCGAACAAACAAGCCTGATGCTTTTCTACTCTTGGCTATCTGTAGCCTGGCAAGCCAGACTAAATAAATGTATTATTTAAACTTACAAACTTTGCAAAGCAAGAATTTGGTCTAGTTCACTATAGGCTTTCTGGGTCTAAAAAGCATAATAAGTAGAAGCAGCTACACACACACACACACACACACACACACACACACACACACACACACACACACACACACACACACACACACACACACACACACACACACACACACACAGTAACAAGCAACCTGATCGTTCTCATGTAGCACGAGGCACTTCCTGGTCAGAAATTAGAGTGTGGACAGCAGGCTAATGATCAATAGGCAGACCCACTGAGAGACACCACTGGGGCTCATTAGAAGCTACATGTGGCCTCTCTCTCTCTCTCTCTCTCTCTCTCTCTCTCTCTCTCTCTCTCACACACACACACACACACACACACACACACACACACACACACACACACACACACACACACACACACACACACATCCCTGGGGAAACACTCAGAGAAGACTGATCCGATTTAATAAATAAAAACTGGGAGTAAACACTGATGTGGCTTTGCTGCTGGTTAAAATTCATTCAGTGGGAGTGTATTCCTGTCACGAGTGGAGGCTATGATACGCGTACTTCTAACAGCTGTAGGTAAAGGTCATATATGCGGTGGAGTAAAGCAATTTGGAAAAGAGGAGGAAGTTATTTTTGGCCAAACTCAATATTGAGTTTAACTCACAGCTTCCTTCAGTTTATTCTTCAAATATTTCTTGTCTCATGACACACACAAAGGTGGTCTATTTACACTCATGGGTGGCATTTGTGTTTTAATTTGACTTTGTTTATGTAAAGGGGTTATATGATAGAAAATCCACTTTCTATAGCTTTTTACTATTTGATATTGTCATGAGAAATACCTCTAAACCAGGGGTGTCAAACTCAAACTCACACGGGGCCGAAATGAAACTCTGGGACGGAGTCGAGGGCCAAACTTAATATTTTTTGAAAAAGTGACGGCAAATTTGCACGTTTTCTTTATCAACATGTATGCAATTTTGAACCTTTAAATTTGGAAACAAACTTATTACTGCATTAACACTGAATGTGGAATAACCAAATTACACACGAGCAAGTCAGTTACAAATAAAACACATCAGTGGTATTCATTACTTGTGGTATATTCAGCATTTTTAAAATCTATTCAGGATTTATGTTTTCTTGTTTATTCATTTTTCTTATTTTTATTCTCCTTTTTTTCTCCTGTAATACGTGTCATCGCTGCTGTGACGTCTAGCTTTCCCCACTGAGGAACAATAAAGGGATTTTCTATTCTATTCATCTATCTGCAGCCTTTCCACTTCCTGTTTACTGTAGGTTAAATCTTTTCTCACGTGCCAACAACAAAATAAAAATATCATTTTATCTTAAATGAAAATGCAACATCTCACCTGTTAACTTTCATGTTTTGGAGCAGAAAAAGAGCATAAAACCAACATATTTAAAGCTCAGTTTGCTCCACTGGTTTACTGTGATGCTCACCTGTTCCAGCCAGATACCTGCATCATGGGGTTGATCTGAGCTGAGGAGGAGACTCCTGTTGTTTTGTTCATCTTCATCATAATAATGACAGCATTAGATGACAACAGGTGCTCACATAGGTTTGTGCTGATGAACATGTCTGAGCAGCTTGACCACGTTGTTGTGTGTCGGGGAGGAAACACGACAGCAACCACAGAGTCGTGCTGGTTTGAGCGTGTGGCTGCTCGCTGGAGTTATATCAGCTCTGTCTGGAAGTTAGTTTGAAAACTTTCTCTTTCAGTCGTGAACACATTACTGAGCAGCTAGAATCTCCGTTTCTGGGCTTCAACGTCAGAAAACAGCTGAGTGAAGTTGGCGCTGAGTGAGAGGAGTGTAGTTTGTCCGAGACAGCGGAGCTGCAGACACCCAACTACAGTGTTGCCAGATCCAAAATCCCACAATATCGTACAGAGAGGCTTAAATTATCGTTTTTCAGTACAAATTATCGTACATTATAAATTTGATAATAACGTTCTATAAACGACTTCTCACTCCAATAAAATATAACAAAGAAGGTGTTTTATATTGCCCTGTTTAAATAAACATCTTTAAAACCAGTAATATAATGCTTTTAAACGTGCAGAGTGTGTCGGCACCACTCCAACCTCCACGCATTGACACAGTATGCACATTTGCGCAGTCCTATTTATTCCATTTCTACATAGGTAAAAGCACGCGACAAAACCTCACAGCAGTGGAAAAACTGACCCAATAAATGACACAGCAGCCTACTCACCTAGTTGCTGATCTCGATCTCCTCATCTGATTCACTGTCTGTCGCAGCAGAATGCCTTTAATCACCTGTACTAAGTGGTCTGTGCTTCTCATTGCAATGTTGTGCTGGGCTAAAAAGCCACATAGCTTGATTTCAGCGTTTTTCACATCATTTTCAAACTTCTCTTTTTCATTAGTTTGGAGGAGACATTTATAAACCTGTAAGCACTGAGGTGAAATCTGACTTCAGAACAGTTTAAAATTATGTAACTGACTTGGGAAAGCCACAGCAAAAGACGGTGTTACGAGATGCAATGTGAAATTATCGTACATTTGAGGATTTTTGAAACTATTGATCGTACATCGTACAGAGCCCAAAATTATGGTACAAATACGATAATTATCGTACATCTGGCAACACTGCCCAACTAGCTCTGACTGCCTCGGCTCTGAAAAAACACAAAGGAGGGGGCGCGTCTGCTCCGCGCTGGCGCCGCAAAGCATCATGGGAGTTGTAGTCTTTGCGGTAAAATCGGCCAGCGGGACAGTTTTAATATATTTTTGATATTTATCTCGCGGGCCACATAAAAATGCTCCGCGGGCCGCATCTGGCCCGCGGGCCTTGACTCTGACATATGTGCTCTAAACCCTTTGGCTGCAGTGATGCCGTTTTCTGCCTCAACTTCATTATTTTTTATTTAAGTTCTTGCGCGCATCCAAGAGAAAGTAGCCCAAGTGCATCATCAGGCATTTCTCCTCCTCCTGACGCTAGACTTGGCTCCTCTCCCTCCCCTGGAAATCACTAACTCCCACTTTCTCTGAGTTGCGGGTGTCAACGGTTGATTTGATGCTGCAGTTGAGAATGTGACCCTCATGTCACAGATGACTGATTTAAACCTCCACCGGTACCAGAGTGGACATTCTGACACGACTTCTGCATTGGGGACAAAGCACCACCATAAAAACCTTGTGTTCTGTCCCCAAAGACGCATGTAATGACCTGCACAGGATATGTGCGTTAGGCGATAATCATGACTTGTAACGGACTTGATAGCCCAGTGGTTACGGTAACTTACTGGCATGCTTTTGCGCCAGTCGCAGCAGTAACTTTTTTTCTTCTTTAGCTACACTTGCCAGTATTAACTTTCAACCCTTTATTGGTAAACTGTTAACATCCCTCCGTCCCACCCACAGGAGTTCATTTACTTCCTGTTGAGTCTGTCAGTCTAGGCCATTTCTAGACATCTGCTGGATGTGCAAACCAGGTCCATTATTTGGACGTCTGAAGATGACGTGCAGTGGCCGTCATGAAAAAGATAGATGTTCAGAAAAATCTTGGAATGGATGTCGCTGCGACGTCACCTTGCACAGTGGGATCTTACCTTCGATACACGATTTACAGAATGCAGCTATCTTGAACAAAAACAATCTTTTTTATCCAAAAGGGTCCAATAAAAGTATTCCAGTGAAATAATTTGTCCACAACAAGTCTCATGTCCACAGTCCGACATGTGCTGCTGAAAGAATCCCAATATTCCTTCAAATACAACAATTTTTCATCATGTTTTGTTCATAACGGTCGTTAGCTTCCCTGTGTTTGCTCTAAATATTTACACACCCAAACTTGATGGCTAAGCTTTTGACTGAAATCTGACTTGTTCCAGTAGGTGATGGTTTACCTTCTCCACTAATGTAAACTTTTTTACTGTTGGCCGATGACTGAAAAGTCCCTCCCTCTATGGCAATGTTTGTCTTCGACCCTATCACAAAGCAGTTTGTTGGGGAGTAAAACATCAAATAGCCAATAAAATTCTGAAAAGGACGACATCTAGCCTGTGAGGCTCGGGTCTACCAAATAAAAGTAAAGCCTGGACCTTATCTCGTAAAAACATCTGCCAAATACTCATTTTTAGGTTTATTAATGTAAATTTTGGTGTAGGACAAGGAAAGACGTCAGGCTATTGACACATAATGTTTTCCAGTCCATATTTCATTACTGATGTTATTTTAAAGGCATTTATTTAAAAAAATTAATAATATAACATTTAATATTTTTCTGTGCATTAAAGCTCATATGACTCAATGACCGTATCACTTACATACATACTTATGAGTGTTGTGGGGAAAAACACCTACCATACCATACCATACCATACCACTTTATTTGTAGAGCGCTTTCAACGCAGCATTACACCCGACCAAAGCGCTGCACATGAAAACAAATAATGAAAAACACAAGCTAAAATAGTCATGTATATCATATGAAGTAAAAAAGATAAAAGAGTTAAAACACACACACACACACACACACACACACGCACGCGCACGCGTGCACACACACGCACACACACACACACACACAAACACAAACACATGCACACGCACGCACACACACACACACACACACACACACACACACACACACACACACACACACACACACACACACACACACACACAAATTTAAAATCAAACAAACAAGGTGGAAAAACTAAGGATGAGTTAATGCTTTGGAGCGGGGGTCTGCAACCCGTGGCTTCCATCCATCTGATGCGGCTCTCTGTGCTTGTAAAATAATGAATGGATATTTAAATAAAATGCTTTATATTTTACTGCATTAATTTTAGATCTGTATGCCAATTCTATGTAAAGATTGTCTGCGTAAACCTGAACAGTTCCAACCCGGTCTTACTGTGAGACCGGGTTGACGCGTCACGCTTGTGCGTAATCATATCGGCGCATTCTGAGCTGATGAGGATGTGAGATTCTGGGATTCTCTTCAGACAGGCTCCTGGATGTGTTGCCACATTGGAGACAGGAACAAGCACCATTCAGCCAAAGTTTCATAATCAGGGAACATTTTCTAAGTGACAAGTCTCGCTTCAGTCGAAGGAATCTTCCTGCATGAGCTCTGGTTCTGCGACGTGCTCCAAGCCCCTTTCCACATCTTCAGCTCGCTGTGGACCTTATGTAGTACACGCTGACAGTGAGCTGCGCTGAGCAGTGTCCAGCTCAGATGTTCAGATGGGAATCTTTTCTTGAGCGATTTAGCTAAATCTGTGATGTGCGAAACGAATAAAGTGTCAGTTCGTCTGCATGCGTCGGGGTAATTCTTTCTATTCTTTCTCCGTCAAAATAAACGGTCAAATACGGGAACTATCCGGTCAACACAAGCCCTGCTTTTAACTGTTCTGTTTTCTTGTGAAAATTGTTGCAAAGAAATATAATTTAACTTGATTAACACCAGCGCCAGGAGCACTGTGCCGTTATCTCCGTCACTGTAAATGAGGGAAAAATAAAATGATCGGATCCTTTTCTGACCTTCCCCACCTACAAAGTTTAATTACAGCAATCAAACGTGACAGAGCCTGAATTTGTATTCTGAACAGTCGAAATATGTTTTAAAAAGAAACGTATGACAAAAGTGGGACCTGCTCAGTAAAACCACCAACAGGGTGAAAAATATCAAAATATTGTAGGCAGAGACGGGCTACAACTTCTGGATCCACTTTATATAAATCGTTTTATTGATTATCTTTTTATGAAAGATAACTTTGACGTACACGAGCGACTGGTACTGGCTGCTGTCACCTGTTGTGAGCAGCGCTCTGCTGTCTGAGGGTAGGCCCCGCCCACAACGCCGCGGCTGCTGCGGCTCCCAGTGTTTTCTTTACTGTGGAAAACGGGTAATAATGGCTCTTTGATGGGAACAGGTAGCCAACTCCTGCTTTAGAGTGTGGAAGTTGAAGGCCAGGGAGAAGTAGTGGATTTTCATGTGTGATTGATAAACGGCAATAAAGGGTGCTTGCCTAACCTGAAGTGGTAATGAGTTCCACAATTTTGGGGCACAGACAGAAAAAGCCCTTTCCCCGTGGGTCTTCAAACGTGCCTTAGGGACAGTTAGAAGGAGCTGGTCTTCAGACCTAAGAGCACGAGGAGGGTGGTAGTAATGGAGGAGTTCACACAGATATGGAGGTTGAACTGTTGGACTGTTGAAAGATTTGAATGCTAGAATCAGAATTTAGAAATTTATCCTGAACTGAACGGGCAACCACTGGAGGGATTTGAGTGGGTGTAATGTGCTGTCTTCTGTTTGCTCCAGTCAGGAACCTTGCCGCTGAATTCTGGACAAGCTGAAGTCTAAACAGAGCAGCTTTACTGATGCCGTGCAAGCAGGAGCTGGACTAATCAAGCCGAGAAGTGATGAAGGCGTGAATCACAGATTGTAGAAGATGGACGCTCAGGATGGGCTTTAGTTTAGAAATTTGCCTGAGGTGGTAAAAGCTGGACCTGACTGTGCTATGGATCTGAGCATCCATCTTCAGAACAGGGTCTATTTTAATTCCAAGGTTGGATATAGCAGAAGTGACATTAGGAGACAGATAGTGGAGGTCAGGTTGCTGGGTTGCTCTAACATTGCCAGGACCAAAAACGATTACCTCTGTTTTAGAGTCATTCAGATGGAGGAAGTTATCAGCCAGCCATTGCTTGACATCCTGAAGACAATCAAACAGAGGTTTAGTGGAGTTAGTGGGTTTAAATGAAGAATAGATTTGACTGTCGTCTGCATATACTGTAGATGGTATGAAACAGCATGCTGTCTGAAAATGGCTCCCAAGGGCAGAATATAGAGGCAGAACATTAACGGGCCGAGGATAGAGCCTTGTGGAACCCCCCAGGGAAGGGAGAGTAATTGGGGTGAATAGTCATCCAGCATGACCCTGAGGGACCTGTTCGAAAAGTAAGATCTAAACCAGTCTAGGGCCGAACATGAGATGCCAGCCCAAGTGTGTAGTCTAGAGATCAAGATGTTATGACTGATAGTATCAGCGGCTGCAGATAGATCCAGAAGTACCAGAACCACATGGAACCCTGAATCTAAGACCAGAAAGATGTCATTAAACACACAAAAAAGAGCAGTTTCAGTGCTATACTGTTGTCTAAACCCAGACTGAAAAATGTCTGTAACTTGATGGTCATTAAGATGTAGTTCTGTTTATGCATTACTTTCTCAAGTACCTTAGATAAAAATGGTAACTTGGAAATTGGTGGGAGATTAGAGAAATTAGCGGGATCAAGACCAGGGGTCTCATTTATCAACCATTGCATAGAATCCTTACTAAAACCATACTTAAGTGCAGCAAAAAATTTTTACTTATGCCAAGTAGGTTTGTGATCTATCAGGCATGGAGTACGCATAGCTGCACGCAATCTCCGCTTCATAAATCGGAAACTAACGAGAAAGTTTCTCAGCTGCATTTTAGTCACATCCCACCCTCACCACGCCCACTTACTGCCATAAATAGTCAATGTAAAGTGTGTTGTGGATCTCATGCATATACATAAGCCGCTGTTGCAGCGCTCCACCAATGACGATGGCGACCGTAGATCAAGGCAGATCAAGGAAGCGCAATTTCACAGAAGCAGATAGGTACCTGTGGGTGAGGTGGAGAAATCAAAGGAAGTGCTTTTGCAAAACAAATGAGAGAAAATCCATGGAGTGGCACAATGTTGCTGAAGCCATCAATGTTGTGAATTCTTCAGAGAGATCTGTGGCGGATATAAAAAAAATGGTCCAATCGAGATTCAAACCCCAGACTCCCGGGTGAAAGTCACGCGCGTTAACCAGTCAGCCTAACGGGGATCTCCCCTGTACAAGTAGCCAGGGCACATGTTCAATCGGGTCATAGTGACAGGACACACAATGCCACAGATGCATGACATTCTCTCTCAATCTGTACCCCTGCTGATATTCTGCATTCCATATTCTGCGCTTCAGGCTGTGTGTGTGCGCGCACATGTATGTACGCACGCGTGTGTGTGCGTGCGGGGGTTTTGTTCTGTGTGAAAACGAATCAGTACAAGTAATAATGCTGCAGGATTTCTAAGGAGCTTTGAAAGAAAAGCATCTGGACTTCTTTGAGTTGCTTGAAGACGTTTCACCTGTCATCCGAGAGGCTTCTTCAGTTCTAAGGTCAAATGGTGGAGAGTCCCAGATTCAAACCCAGTGGGAGTTTCCCCCCGAAGAGGGAACAAAAGACCCCCTGATGATCTTCTACATAAACACATGAGCCAAGGTGTGAGGGTGGGTGTGGGTCCTATTCAGCCAGAGTTTCGGGTGAGCTCATTGTGAAGCCTGGCCCCACCGTATCATGTGAATTCCCGAGGTCAGATGGCCCAGGATATGCGTGGGTGTTGAGGCATCTGGGAAGGGATCTCAAAACTGGATTATAGATGGCAGACAGTTGGTGTCGTAAACCACTGCCTCTGTTCAAAGATGATTGCTCACAGTGGACATAAATGGCTTCCTTTACTCCTCTTTCAAACCATCTGTCCTCTCTGTCCAAAATGTGAACGTTGGCATCCTCGAAAGAGTGACCTTTGTCCTTTAGATGCAAATGAACTGCTGAGTCCTGTCCCGTGGAGGTGGCTCTTCTATGTTGTGCCATGCACTTGTGAAGTGGCTGTAGAGGTCTGGGCATTCCTCGCTGCACTGTACAGCATACACCACATCATTCAGTTTGTGTTTAGGAGTTTTGTCTTTTGGGTGAACCAGTTTCTGTCTGAGTGTGTTGCTGGGTCTAGATACACTGGTATGTCGTGTTTGGAGAAAACCCTCCTGAGTTTCTCTGATACACCGGCTAAATTGGGAATGACAAGGTTGTTGCGTCTATCTTTCTTATCCTCCCTTGCTGGTGTCTGGTCTTCTTTTCTGTGCATCTTTGCTGACTTTATAAACGCCCAATTAGGATAGCCATATGTTTCAAGGGATTCCTTTATATGTGTGTGTTCCTTCTTTTTCCCTTCCGGCTTAGAGGGAACATGTTTCGCCCGGTGGTGTAGGGTCTTGATTACTCCAAGTTTGTGTTCCAGAGGGTGATGTGAGTTGAAGAGGAGATACTGGTCCGTGTGTGTGGGCTTCCGGTACACTTCAACGTTGAGGTTGCCATTTTCTTCAAAGTGCACAGCGCAGTCCAGGAAAGGCAAGCAGTTGTCCTTTATGTTTTCCCTGGTGAACTTGATGTTTTTGTCCACGGCATTGATGTGCGTAGTGAAGGATTCCACTTCTTGTGTTTTGATTTTGACCCAGGTGTCATCCACATATCTGGATGGTGTGGTGTGGGAACACACCACATCAAGAACTCCACCGACTTCACTGACAAGGTCCAGAAACTTACCCTGGATCCAGAAGAAACAATGGTGTCCTTTGACGTAGTCTCCCTCTTCACTTGCATACCCACTACGGAGGCAGTGGAGACTGTCAGAAAACGACTACAAGAAGACAGCACCTTGGAGGACAGGACCAACTTCACACCCGATCAGATTTGCACACTGTTAGACCTCTGCCTCACCACTACATATTTCAAATACAACGAAGGTTTCTACAGACAAAAACATGGCTGCGCCATGGGCTCCCCCGTGTCACCTATTGTAGCCAACCTTTACATGGAGGAAGTGGAAAGAAAGGCTCTTGGCTCTTTTAAAGGGAGAGCACCCAGCCACTGGTACAGGGTTAGAAATCTTTCAATATAAAAGTTTTATTCCCAACTGATCTGGCGTTGATCAGCATGAAGCGAGTCTGCGGGAGAGTCAGTGATGGAGAAGCGCCTTTCCAGGCGAATCTCGTTACGTGCCGTAGGTTGTCGGGGTTTTCTCCTTGTTGACGCCGATGGTAAAACGAGGAGCGGGGAGGCGATCTGGAGAAGTTCGCAGGAACAACAGGAACCAGGCACCTTCTTATAGCATCCCATAAACTCAGAAAGCGCCGCTCAATGCCCCACATGCAGAATTTGGATGTGACCAGGCGACCTCCACGTTTTCCACGCCGGCGATGACGCTTCCCTATCCGTGGAGGGCGAGGTAAGCGACACTGACAGGCTGGTATTTCAGCCAGAAATGAGCGGGTTGAATCACTTTGTTCCCAAGCAAAGAGAGATATGCTCATAGTTGATCGGATTTGTACAAGAGTATGTCTATCATAGATCAAGAGTGAGTTTATGTTAACACACAAACAGAGAAGAATCATAAATAAAAACTTTGTTACAAGAGGAGATGAACGGCATGCCTGCCATGCTGGTGCCATCTTGTCACTTCCCTCAACCATGCCTCTAATCCAAATGGTTTAAGAACAGCTTTAATTAAATTCAGGTGCTTTTTCTAAAGGCTCATGGGCTGACATGGCAGGAATGTTTTTATTTAACCTTTATTCAACTCCTCCTTGAACCGTCACCTTATCATGGTGGAGGAGTTTGAGTGCCCTAATGATCCTAGGAGCTTTGTTGTCTGGGGCACTTTGTGCCCCTGGTAGGGTCTCCCATGACAATTTGGTCTTAGGTGAAGGGTGAGACAATGAACGGTTCAGAAGATCTTTCATGGATGAACTATCAAGAAGTCTGAGTACCCGGCCCGGAGGGTTACCGGGGTCCCACCCTGGAGCCAGGCCTGGGGTTGAGGCCCGTGAGCGAGCCCCTGTTGGCCGGGCTTTCGCCCATGGGGCCCGGCCTGGCCCAGCCTGAACCGGATACATGGACTCATCCAACTGTGGACCCACCACCCGCAGGAGGAACATGAAGGGTCTGGTGCTGAGTGGATCGGATGGCAGACTGAGGTGGGGGCCTTGGCGGTCCGATCCCCAGACAAGGAAACTGGTTTTTGGGACGTGGAACGTCACCTCGCTGGCGGGGAAGGAGCAGGAGCTTGTGGCAGAGGTTGAGTGGTAACGGCTAGATATAGTCAGACTCACCTTGACACATAGCATTGGCTCTGGAACCCAAGTCCTTGAGAGGGGTTGGACACTCTCCTTTGCTGGAATTGCTCCGGGTGAGAGGCGGAGGCCTGGGGTTGGCTTTTTGTTAGCCCCAAGACTCTCTGCCTGTGTGTTGGGGTTTACCCCTGGGGACGAGAGGGTAGCTTCCCTGTGCCTTCGGGTCGGGGAACGGGTCCTGACGGTTGTTTGTGCTTATGGGCCAAATATCAGTTCAGAGTACCCACCCTTTTTGGAGTCCCTGGGACGAGTGCTAGATAGTTCTCCATCAGGGGACTCCATTTTGCTGCTGGGGGTCTTCAATGCTCACGTGGGCAATGACAGCATGACCTGGAGGGGTGTGATTGGGAGGAACGGCCTGCCTGATCTGAACTTGAATGGTGTTTCGTCATTGGACTTCTGTGCAAGCCGCAGTTTGGCCATAACGAACACCATTTTTGAACATAAGGATGCCCATCGATATACTTGCTACCAGGGCAGCCTAGGTCGCAGGTCAATGATAGACTTTGTAGTCATATCATTTGACCTGCGGCCGTATGTTTTGGACACCAGAGTGAAGAGAGGAGTGGAGCTGTCAACTGATCACCACCTGGTGGTAAGTCCTGATCAGATGGCAGGGGAAGATGCCGCGTAGACCTGGCAGACCCAAACGCATAGTGAGGGTCGGCTGGGAATGCCTGGCAGAAGAACCTATCAAGACGGTTTTCAACTCCCACCTCCGGCAGAGCTTTGACCGTGTCCCGAGAGCAGTGGGGGACATTGACTCTGTGTGGGCATTGTTCCACTCTGCGATTGTTGAGGCGGCTGTTGCTAGCTGTGGTCGCAAGGTGGCCGGTGCCAGTCGTGGTGGCAACCCCCGTACCTGCTGGTGGACACCAGAGGTTCGGGAAGCCGTCAGGCTGAAGAAGGAGGCCTACAGGGTGTGAATGGTCTGTAGGTCTCTGGAGACAGCAGACAGGTACCGGATAGCCAAGCGGGGTGCAGCAGTGGCAGTTGCCGAGGTAAAATCTCGGGCGTGGGAGGATTTTGGTGAGGCCATGGAGAAAGACTATCAATCAGCTCCAAATAGGTTCTGGCAAACTGTCCGGCGCCTCAGGAGAGGGAGGCAGCAACCTGTTCACATTGTTTACAGTGGGGATAGGGAGCTGCTGACGTCAAATGGGACTATAGTCGGACGGTGGAAGGGATAATTTGAGGAGCTCCTGAATCCCACGTACGCGCATTTCGAGGAGGAACCAGAGCCGGGAAACCTGGGGCTGGACTGTCCAATCTCGAGGGCAGAAGTTGCTGAGGTAGTCAAACAGCTACACAGCGGCGGAGCACTGGGGGTGGATAAGATTCGTCCTGGGTATCTCAAGGCTATGGATGTTGTAGGGCTGTCGTGGGTGACACGTCTCTTCAACATTGCATGGTCATCGGGGGCAGTTCCTGTGGAGTGGTAGCCTGGGGTGGTGGTCCCCATCTTTAAGAAGGGTGACCTGAGGGTGTGTTCCAACTACAGGGGGATCACACTCCTCAGCCTCCCTGGAAAGGTCTACTCCAAAGTACTGGAGAGGAGGGTCCGATCGATATTTGAATCTCAGATTGAGGAGGAGCAATGTGGTTTTCGTCCTGGCCGTGGAACTGTGGACCAGCTCTATACCCTTGCAAGGGTGATGGAGGGGGCATGGGAGTTTGCCCAACCAATCCACATGTGTTTTGTTGATTTGGAGAAGGCTTATGATCATGTCCCCAGGGGCACCCTGTGGGGGACACTCCAGGAGTATGGGGTGGGTGGCTTTCTGTTAAGGGCCATTCCATCCCTTTACCAGAGGAGCGTGAGTTTGGTCCACATTGCCGGTAGTAAGTCGAACGCGTTCCCCGATGAGAGTTGGACTCTGCCAGGGCTGCCCTGTGTCACCGGTTCTGTTCATTACCTTTATGGGCACAATTTCTAGATGCAGCCGTGGTGTGAAGTGTGTCGAGTTTGGTGGCAGAAGAATCTCCGCTCTGCTTTTCGCGGATGATGTGGTCCTTCTAGCTTCATCCAGCTCTGACCTTCAGCTCTTGCTGGTTAGGTTCGTGGCCGAGTGTGAAGCGGCTGGGATGAGGATCAGCACCTCCAAATCTGAGACCATGGTTCTCGACCGGAAAAGGGTGGCTTGCCAACTCCGGGTCGGGAGAGAGGTCCTACCTCAAGTGGAGGAGTTTAAGTATCTTGGGGTCTTGTTCACGAGTCAGGGTAGGAGGGATCGGGAGATTGACAGGAGGATTGGTTCGGCGTCGGCAGTGATGCGGACGCTGAGCTGATCTGTCGTGGTGAAGAGGGAGCTGAGCCAGAAAGCCAGCCTCTCGATTTACCGGTCGATCTACGTCCCAATCCTCACCTATGGTCATGAGCTTTGGGTAATGACCGAAAGAACAAGATCTTGGATACAAGCGGTCGAAATGAGTTTCCTCCGTAGGGTGGCCGGGCTCAGCCTTAGAGATAGGGCGAGGAGCTCAGACATTCGGGAGGGACTCGGAGTAGAACCACTGCTCCTCCGGATCGAGAGGAGTCAGTTGAGGTGGTTTGGGCATCTGGTCAGGATGCCTCCGGGACGCCTCCCTGGGGAGGAGTTTCGGGCATTCCCTGCTGGCAGGAGGCCCCCGGGTCGACCCAGGACACGTTGGAGAGGCTACATCTCCAATCTGGTCTGGGAACGCCTTAGGGTCCTGCCAGAAGAGCTGGTGGAGTTGGCCGGGGAGAGGACGGTCTGGAGCTCCTTAGTTGGGATGCTGCCCCCGCGACGCGGACCCAGATAAGCAGAGGAAGACAATGACGACTTTATTCAACCAGATGAGTCGATTAAGAACTCATTCTCATTTACAACGATGATCTGACCAAGAGTAAGTAGCAACAGACACATAGTTAGCTTTACATCAAAGATAAAAATATTAAAGATCAAAATAAGATAAAAACATTTAGACAAAAAGACAAAGGACTGTTCTCATATATAATATGTACAAGCAATTAAAACAGACATAAAACTATCTTTAAGTACTCAGAAGCACATTGATCAAAAACTATTGATAATTAATTATTGAAAGTAAATAATTGAATGTAGGTAGTGAACTGCAGTGATTTTTACAGCTCATTCCAGTCATTGGGAGCAGCAAACTGCAATCAGGAGAGGCCAATGGAGGTATGAACTTTGGGAATAGCCATGTATTAACCATAGAGATTAAGTTACTGGAACATAAATTGTGCTGGTTGTTGGAAGTGATGAGTAATGAGCGAAGATATGACGGTGTTCTACCAATGACTGTTTTGTATATGAACTGATACCAATGTAAGGTCCTGCATGAATGGAGTGATGGCCAGTTAAGAGTGAGTACAGATCACAGCGATGAGAAGTGAAAGGGGCACCGTGAAACAGATTTCTGAGTGATAAATGACATTGAGTTTATGAAGAAGTTTTTGGAAGCAGTTCTATCAATGATGTCACCGTAGTCAAAGATAGGAAAGATTCTCATTTTGACCAAGGTTTATTTTGCAGAATGAGTAAAGGATAACCTGTTGTGGTATAGAAACCCAATTCTTGACTTGGAATGGTTATAAGGACACAATTTTATTTATTTATTTTTTACTTTCTTTGTTTATTTAGTCAGTTTGAATCCATGTGAGGTGAGCAGAGTAAATCCACTGCAATACTGCTTGGAAATGACCAAATTCAAAAATCTTTAGACACAAAACATTTTGCAGAAAATAATCAGAAAAACTAAAATATAAAAAAATGATAACCACATCAGCTGGCTAAATAAATTACTGCCGTCAAAACCAGTGTCAGGACATGGCAAAACAAAATGAAAGGCAGACACTTTAACCACCGGACCCAAAAATGCAGCTGGCTTGCCGAAGATGCCGTTGTAAGCACATTTTGCCAGAGCGGGCGTGGGCGGAGCTTCAATCAAACTGACCATTTGTTTTCCATGTATAGATTCAGGGTGAAAACAATAACTCGTATTTAAGATAAAATGTCATCTCAATAGTGCCAACGGTAATATTTCATCATATACTTACCTACCTTTGATCTAACAGGTTCATAATAGCATCCTCCTTTAAAATGTATCATTAGTTTACTTACTGAAAGCTTCAGATATGCTACGTTTTTATCTAAAATGTATTTATTTCACAACCAACGCATCTCATTCTGCTCCTCCATCAACCCAGCCTGATGAGTTAATGTGAAATGAAGAACCTCTTCTGCTGAAGTGTATATTTAGCAACGGTACTATATGGCCTGTTTTTGATACAGTGCATTTGAGTCATGAAACCCCCGTGCTACTACTACTACTAGTACTACTGCTACTACTACTACTGATGCTGCTGCTGCTGCTGCTCCATGTATAAATGATATAATACCGCATGGAACGTATTATATGTATTTAACTGCCATCTTTTTCAGAGAGGCTCTGATGCAGTTCAGGTGAAAACAGGAGTGTCTATAATCCTCAACCTCTACGTCCTCTCTCACAATGAAACAGGGGGTTGTTATCCTGCATCCTCTAACATCTTAAAGGATCTCATTTGTTTTTCTTTTCACATTAAGGATGAGATGATTGTTGCCTCATCCTTCCACAGAGTGGTCCAGCAGGTCTCTGACTGCTGGAGACATACAGAAGGGCAGAGGAGGTGAAGGTAACACCAGTATCTCCTGGTGTAGATAAAACAATAATGATCCATGACTGAGATGCAAGAAAACATGGCTGAGGTATGACAGGTGAAGGGAGGATAGAGGATCTGTTTGGCTGAAGGAAGAAGAGGAGGACTCTTGACTGAACCTGGTAAGGTCATTGACTATAATCAGGCTGATTCTCCTGCTTGAAGCCAGTGATTTTTTTTATCTTTGTCCACATATCTCATGATCTCCAGTCTCCTGTCTTGATTGTAATACGCTTTTGTAAACTCCCCAAAGATTCTCTATATCCATACCTAAAGTTTTTTTTGCTTTTTCTGACCTCACTGTTGTGGTGGGGATAATGTCAGTTTCATGCCCAGTCACGCCATTGATGTCATCTCCATGTGGCTCACAGGGTGCATCCCAGTCTGAAACCTCTAAACATTCCTACAGGTTGTCTTCAGCTTCCTGTCATAATTCCATTGACACTCGTACGGTGACAGGTTGCCTCTTAACAAAATGTTTGTGAACAGAGCAGAGGAGGACAAGATGCACCAATCGCCGCCAATACATTGGGGTGTTGTGTCTGTAGCTTAGCAACAACTGAGCTGATATCAAATGGAGTCTGCTGCAGCCGGTGGTGGTATGTATATTGTTTCCATGACAACACTGGTGAATTCCCTCTGTAAATAATATGGATGAAATCTTACAGCTAGCAATTCAACGTCTGGGCTGCAGAGAAAATGCATCACAATGGAGTGTCCTGGATTACACCATCTGCTGTGGAGTAGTGCTGGTAATCCACATCTTTAGCTTGTTCCACTCATCCCTGAAATCTCTGCCTGCTAGCATTGTCCCAAAGCTGGACAGAGAGATGTAGGAGTCTGAGATATGATCCTGCAGCCATTTCTCAGCAAAACACATGGTACTGCAATCCTAGTATTCAGGTTGGGTCCTTATCGGCATGTCAAGCTTTTCCATCTTACTTGCAAGAGATCTGACCTTTTCCATAACAATCAATGGAATTGATGCTTTAATTTTCTTCCATTCTGCCCCTAACCCTAACCCTAACCATTGAGAAGGGCTGATGGTTTATCCTTTGAGGTCCACAAGACAGGGGTGTAATGATTCAACAGTTACATCTTAGGTATGAACCATAAAATGTGAGATTCCATATAATTATGAAATATCAATCTGATGGATCTTGGAATATTACTTTAACCAGAAGATTGGAACTTTTTATTGCAGGTATTAGATAACACTTCGTATTAACCAAGAGTCAAAGAGAGATAGAGACCAAGTTTAAAAGTTTAAGAAGATTTATTTCTAAACAAATTAAAACAAGGCTAACTAACTCTAAACACTCTGTGTGATGAATGGATCTAGTTGTGAATGAGGCAAGATGGTGGTGTGATGGAATGTTGTTATCAGAACTCTCGTTTTTGGAGAAGCGTTAGTTCTGTGTGGGAGAGAATGGTTTGCTCTAAACTACATTCGGAGTTTAAAAAACACATTCAGACGCTACCTTGTCGTCTACATACCCTTGCGGAGATCTCCATGGTATATCCAGAATGCCAGGTCCTCGGACCCCCCTTTTGGTACCGAAACCGATAAAACAGCATTTGGTACGACAGACTGGTCTTTGGAATGCCTCCAGGTGAGCGACAGGTGGTTTACAGAATCAGCAGGGACCCAGTCGGGTCGGTGAGTTCAGCTCTTAGTCTGAAGGACGTTGCGTTCAGATGCCGCTCGCAACAGCTTTGTTATTCAGCTTGTCAAGGTTCTTGTTGTTAAAAAGTGACGAGTGGCCGGCTCGAAACTCTAGAACGTTAAACTGAGTTAAGGGGAACGTGGGAATTTGTTTTATAATCCAGATGTTTTTATTTATGGTCGAATCAGGCTTTGACAACAAAAGGGGATGGTGTACACACACACAAAGCCATGCCACACGTCAGAACGAAAGCTCTGATTGGATGAGACAAAAGGAATGTGTCATGTGACTTAATATTACGTGGATCAGTATGTCTAGTGTAAATATTTAAAGTTATATTACTTATTATATTCTATCATAGGATTATAATATCAAGTAATTAATATTTTCATTTCACAGATTGATTGAACATTGCTTCACATCATTATTTGCACTAATAGATGTTATTTAATTATTTATTTAATAGTTCTTCTGATTCTAAAAGAGTTCTTAATTTAAGAGTTCTTCTTTTCTTCTCTTAAGCTGTAGGGGGAGGCAAATAGCTAGTTAAACAGTCTAGATGCCAAGGCATCACAAGCCTTGAGCAATATCAAGGAGAGGACCTTTAGGTGGAAAAACAGTCTATGTAGAGAAGATGTTCTTACATTTAATTAGAAACCATATAATGTGAAATATCATGAAATATGAGATATCACCTTAATGGATCTTTGAGTAAATTTAACCAGAAGATCGGATCTTTTTATTGAAGGGATTGAGCAACACTTCTTATCAACTCCAAGAAAGAGAGAGAGTCAGGTTTCAAAAAGTTAAACGATTTATTTCTAAACAAATTAAACAAGACTAACTTTAAACACTATGTGATGATGAACTAAGGTGGAGTAAGACTGAGGATGGTGTGTGTGTGAAATATATTCAGAACCAGCAAATCTGGAGAGACCATTAGTTCTTATGGAAGTGAAATGGTGTTTCGCTCTAAGCTTTTGGCTGGAGATTATAACACAAAATGAGATTCTGTCGGTCTACGTAGCCCAACAGAAGTCCCCGTTTAGATCAGGAGGTGCCGAGGTCCAGCTTGGACCTTGTCTGGAACTGAAGCCTGTAGCAAAGCCGCATTTGTCGACCAGTCCCATCTTGAGATATCGTGCATCGCATCCTGCTTCGGCGGTGGTCCCGGAGGACGCATTGCATCCTGCTCTGGCGGTGGTCCCGGAGGACGCATCGCATCCTGCTTCGGCGGTGGTCCAAAAGGACGCATCGCATCCTGCTCTGTTGGTGGTCCCAGAGGACGCATCGCATCCTGGTTTGGCGGTGGTCCCGGAGGACGCATCGCATCCTGCTTCGGCGGTGGTCCAAAAGGACGCATCGCATCCTGCTCTGGTGGTGGTCCCAGAGGACGCATCGCATCCTGGTTTGGCGGTGGTCCCAGAGGACGCAATGTATCCTGCTTCGGCGGTGGTCCCGGAGGACGCATCGCATCCTGCTCTGTTCTGTCATGACTCCCATCCTTCATCCTCCTCTGCCTCCTCATTTCACCTTCCTTCAGCTCACCTGGTCCCTTCACCAAGCTCCTGACAAGCCCTGTTTCCCTGGCAACCACAATCAACTCCGTTCTTCTCACCTGTTCCTGTCATCAGCTTCATCCACTTCACCTGCTCCTGACTCCTCAGCTCATCTCACACACCTGCTTCCCCTGCTATAAAAGAACCATCCTGCTATCCAGTCTCTGCCAGATTATTGAAAACTTCGTGCCAGTAAATTCTCCCTCCATCCACCCTGCCTGATCTCTGCCTCCAGACCTTGTTTTTCTTCTGACCCCTGCCTTGTACTCTGCCTGCCATTTTGACCTTCGCCTGTCTCCAACTCTGTCTCCATCCTCGCCCATCTGGTAACTCCACCAAAAATAAAGACGTTTTTTTATATACTTTCATTGTGTTTGGCGTCTTCATGGGTTCTTCCTAGTTCAGCTCATGACATTTAATCCAACTTGTCATTAGGTTCTTTCGGCTTTAAGAGGAAGTTACGGATTGGCTACCCCGACAACTTCGCTAGAACGCTTTGAACTCAGTTGAGGGGAACGTGGGAGTTTGTTTTACAATCTAGATGTTTTGATTTATGGTCGAATCAGGCTTTGACAACAAAAGGGGATGGTGTAAACACACACAAAGCCACGCCACGTGTCAGCACGAAAGCTCTGATTGGATGAGATAAAAGGAATGTGTCATGTGACTTAACATTACGTGGATCAGTATGTCTAGTGTAAATATTTAAAGTTTTATTACTTATTATATTCTATCATACGATTATAATATCAAGTAATTAATATTTTCATTTCACAGATTGATTGAACATTGCTTCACATCATTATTTGGACTAACAGACGTTATTTAATTATTTATTTAATAGTTCTTCTGATTCTAAAAGAGTTCTTAATTTAAGAGTTCTTCTTGTCTTCTCTTAAGCTGTAGGGGGAGGCAAATAGCTAGTTAAACAGTCTAGATGCCAAGGCATCGCAGGCCTTGAGCAATATCAAGGAGATAGGTGGAAAAACAGTCTCTTCCTGACGCTACAGGGGTGAGGGATGAGCACCTCCTCACCCCGTCACATGGACCTTAAGGGATAAAACATTAGCCCTGCTCACAGGGTTAAACATGTCCTGTTTTTATGGTTATCCATCCCAACAAGCTGCCTAAAAGTAGAGATAAAACAGCCATTTTCCCCCAAGCAACATGGCATTCGTCCTTCTGCCTCCTGTTCAGCCTCTGACTCGAGCATCTACTGTACAGTAGCCTGAAGTGTGTCACCTTTTGTTGTCCTTCCTGGAAAAAATCCTGGAGGGTGGAAATAGAATGAACACACAAGTGCCATACAACTCTAATTCTGTGGAATGAGATGGTTGTACCAGGTCTGGGGTGGCAGTGGCTGCTGGCAGGTAGTAGCAGCACTGTAGATGCTGAAGGACTAAATATTTTAGAATGAACCATTTTGATGACCACAAAGATTGCACATTTACATTTGTAAAAAGACTGTTCAGTATCTGGTGTAGGGTGGCAGAAGCTGCCTCTGCAGATGCTGGCTCTGGTGTAGCAGCTGGATGGAAAAACATTTCAGAATAAAACACAAGTTATAAAAATACCTTTATCAGTAGCATAAAGTGTTATACACTAACTTATTGATTCAGTGGTAAATATCTGGGATGCAGTCCAGTCTGGACTGTGTTAATAATCAAACCCTATCTGTGCATGTACCACAAAAGGAGTTAACAGATTAGTAATGTAAAAATTGGAATACACGAGAACAAACGTGATCATGAAAATTGTATTAATAAATAAATTTTAAATGATCTAGGAATTGAAAATAAAAGAAAATTGCATTTGGATTAATCTTAACAGTTAGCAGATCTAACCGCTCTTCACTGTTATGAAGCTAGACATCACAGACCTTCAGAAACCCACAGCATGACATCATCAAAGCCAACCAAGTCTGCATGATACGTTTAGACATGAATTATATCAATGCACACACACACACACTCTCAAAACAGAACTTGGATAACTTGAAACAGAAAACCTAGGGTGAGGAGACAAAAATGAACCTCCCTAAATGCCGTCAAAGTTATAACAGGAAGTGGGCCCAGAGGTGGAGGTAGAGGTGGATGATTGACAGGCCGAGGTGGAGGCTGTGGGTTACCGTGAGGTGGTGGAGGTGGAGCCGGCGGGGCAGCATTATTCGGAACACCCCCCCCCAGGCATAATTCCCCGGAATTATGCATCAGCGTAACTAAAAACACGGGTGGATCAGGCCCGATTACGGGATTTTAGCTTTTGGGTTACAATTGTGGGTTTAGAGCATGCTCTACTAACATATACACTAAGCAATGAACACAAATAAAGAGACAAAATAAAACACTTTCACTCCCTTTTGAAGGTGAAACAATCTTATAGCAAAAGCTTTTAGTAAGAATCAGACTTGGTTGTGGGATGAGATAAGGAGGGAGAAGAGAGAGGCCTATTCCTCGCTTCAACAAAACCCAGTAAACAGATTTTAAACTTTAGAAAGTACTGAATTATTATGAAGTGTTTTGATTTGATTAGGCACCTGGCTGGCTCGCCCTATACAGTGTTGGGAGTAATGACGTTTAAGTATAACGACGTTCTTTTTTAGGTAACGGAATAATCTAATTAATTACTTTTCCCACTGTTGCAACGCCGTTACCGTTACTGGGGACGGAAGGTTGTGCGTTACTATGTGCTTGTCGAACGTTAAGCAACAGTGTGAGGCTTTCTGACTGCCACACTTCAGCTGCAGCCAGGGAGAGAGAGGTGTCGGTAACGCACTTACAAACACGATGATGATTGGCCGGGTGGGCGGAGACCCTCACGGTCTCAGTCACTGCATGCTGTAGACACAACAGAGCAGTGATGGGAATAACGCCGTTTAAAATAACCGCATTACTAAAAAAAAATGTTTTTTCAGTAACGAGCAATCTAATGAATTATCGTCAGGTGTTTTCATACAAGCGCATCACAAACGAGGAAGATGTGATGAATAGTCTACGGCTGCAGGTGTGGATCTGCAGCCGTGCCCTTCTTAGCGTGACAGCGGGACATCACGAAGGTCCGCTCACCTGTTCACCGCTCAGACGTTCTGATCTTCTACCTTCCTAGATCATCCAGCTGTAACCTGTTTCTGATCATGTCTTTAGTCCTGCTGTGACACTGATGCATCAGTCTCAGACGTCATGGAGCTCAGGTGTTATTAGATGTACATGTGTGTCTTTACCACCCAGCTTCAGCTCTTCTGGTTGGGTCTGACCCAGGTTAGTAAATGTAAGTCCTCCATCAGGCTTGTGCCTCTTCTAGTGTCATTTTAAAGGATTGTATGTATTTATTTAACCGTTACTAGATTAGCAGCAACAGAAATGCTACTAAAAACACACAATTATGTGAAGCTGGAAAAATTAAAATACTGTGCAAAATTACATTTATTTCTGTAATTTAACAAGACTGAGAGACCATTTAAAGGCTCGGGAACCTTTACAGGTGTTTCTATTTGTAATTTTAAATTTTAGCTGATTGGGGTCTTGTTAAATATCACACAGTGACCTTTTAATAGTCTAGATTAGTGTAATGTTCCTGTTAGTAGTTCCTCCTGTTAAGTGCTTATTTATTTAAATTATTCAGGTTTATAAAAAACATTTTGACATACATTTTATTATGTTCCAGTCATTAGTCATTTACATTTCACTATTGTAGTAATTTATAGTAAATTAATTAAGTTTAATTAAGAGGGGAACCCATTTTTCTTGCATGCTTTCGTGAAAAAATTAAGTAAGTAGTTATTTTTCTTGGTAATTAGTTACTTTTATAACTTGGTAAGTAACTGAGTTACTTTTTTGACAAAGTAATCAGTAACTATAACTAATTACTTTTTAAAAGTAACGTTCCCAACACTGGCCATATATGTAACTTGATGGATATGGTTACACATAATAAATGATCAATAAGATGTGATATTCCATTTAAATATGAATTATCAATCCGATTGGTCTTTAAATATTTGATAGAATAGAATAGAATAGAATAGAATAGAATAGAATAGAATATGCTTTATTGATCCCACAGTAGGGAAATTCACTTGTTACAGCAGCACAAACACTTAAGAGAATAATTTGAAAAAAAATAATAACAAAGGTACATGTATGTACACATTGGCAGTAAGCTAGTATTGTGACCTTTGACCACTAAAAACCACAAATAAAAAGGAAAAAAAAAACTTGGGTTCCAAAACTATGCAGCATTTTGCAAGTGACACAAACACACAATGTAAATCTGGTAATGAATGAGTATTGAACACATAGTGAATATTGCATAGGTGTAATTGTGTACCTGGATAATTCCAATACAGCTTAAACTGAGGAGTTATACACTCTTACTGCAGAGGGGATGAATGACCTACGGTAGCGTTCTATTTTACAATTGGATGTCTTACTCTGTCTTAGTCTGCCTTTGATTTACCGTATATCCTCCAATACAGGCCCAGGCCTGTATTTGACTCAAGCTCATCAAGCTCCGGCCTTTATTGGAAGGAGGACCAGAATTAGAGGCAGGCCTCAATTTCTATTTGAGCAAAATGAACTAATGGTTCGCTGGAGTTTTTGACAATTAAAATTACGCCCACATTTTCAAAGTTAAACACATTTCTTTTAAGAACGGTAATTTCTGCTTCAGCCCTCTCCCCCCTCCCCCTGCGCAGCGGCCGCAAACTCACTGATGCGCCTGCAGCCTCTCAGAGTTGCTGCTGCTCTAAACATTAAAATAATTATTTCATTTTCTGTTCCTCACTTCTGATTACCTTCAATGGTGTCTGTTTGTTGCAACCACCAGGTACAAAAACGAACTTGTTTTTATCTGACTATTTTTCTGTCCTGCCTGTTTATTATCTTCCTGCATCTCCTCTCAATCCTAAAGAAAAACTGCTACCTGGGTTCATATATATTCACCTTATGAGTTAACTTTTAACTGCAGTTCTAAAAGATCTACCGACCGCAAAAACAGCGGAGTGCTCGCCGGCCACATCAGTGAGATGCGTCACCGAGGACAAAACAGGTGATGCGCCCCGATCCACAGCAGCGAAACGCATCAGGCACAAATAAAATAATAAAAGACAGAAAACATAAAAGGAAATGAGCCGACATGAAGGATCGCGTGTTAAATTAGTTTTTGAGGTGGTGACATCTAATTTGATAATGTTACTGAGGACGCAGATGTCTGGAGCATGTCAACAATCAGAGCTTTGCATGCGCAAGCTGGTTAAGGTTAGGATGGGGGTGAGGGGAAGGTTAAATTGCAAGAGGGTAAACGTCACAATTTGGTTAAATGTCAGTTTTATGGCGAGTGTCAGTACCGACGCTCTGGTACAGCGCGTTGCCTCCTGACGCGCAGGAGCTTGTCACCTGCTGACAGCAGGCTGCTGTCTTTTCCAAGGACTGCATCTTGCCGGTTATTATCACGTGACAGCGACTAGTCGATGACAGGCATAAAAAGTCACTACAGAGCGGTGAAGTTGACTAGTGACTAGTTCATACAACCCCTGCTACTGCTCCCCAGAGTGTTCTGCAGCATATTCAGCACGTTCTCTTTGAACTTGATATCAAATTTTCGCCTCCTCTTCGTCTCCGTACGGTTATAGTTACCCTCGCGGTCTATCACTAGCAAATCAAAAGTGAGACGGATGACACAACCCCCCCACCCCCCCCACCCCCCGTACTTGCTTGTTACCACATTCCACCCGGCCACAATAAAAATGGCCATTATTCACCTCCGCCGACTCAGACACCGGCCAAAATATGATACCCGGCAGTTAATTAAATACAGGCTAATATTAGTGTCATGTTGTGTGGTAGATGCCTAACCCACGACATACAGAATCAGTCCACAGAGTCAAAGATCGCAAACAATAATTTATTAGAAAAGGAGAACAGAAGGAGCTGCTAGGAAGTCTAGCAGTATTCGGCAGAGAAGCGAGGTTCGGGTGTGGAGAATCCTGGAGGAACAGGGAGAGTTAGGTCTGGCACTCGGAAATCTGAATGTTGGATCTGATGGAACTTACAGGTTGGAGGTGAGACCTCGTGAGAGAGGGAGGAGGGACCGGTCTGGGGAGGGCAGGAGGCTTACTGGAGGCTGATGAGCTTGGAGTCCAAATGAGGAGGGAGCTGAGCATGAAGGGTAATGGTGATCCAGGAGGGAGGGTGGGCAGCCTGGAGTGGGAAGACCAGAGGAGGACGCTGAGAGACGAGTGGACAGTGAAGAAACCAGGTTGGTAGCAGCAAACGAGGTGAACTGATAGGTGATATCTGCAGGAGGCAAAACAAGCAGTCAAAAACACAGAGATCTCAAAAATCAAAAATCCATAACCCAGAAATTCTCAAAATCAAAGCTTAGTTTGGATTTGGCTGTTAGGAGAAATACCCAAGTTGAGTTAATCATCCAGCGAAGTGAAGGCGTCTCTCAGGAGCTTAAATATCCCTGGCCAGCTAATCAGCAGATTACCTGCAGCCTCCCAACTTCCAGGCACGCCCACCTGCAGAGGAGAGATGAGACTCTACACCAATTAGTGTGTGAAAAAAAACCCAGACCGTGACAGTACCCCCCCCTCAAGGGACGCCACCCGGCGTCCTGGCAGAGGAGGAGGAGGCGGAGGAGGAGGCAGACCGGGCAGCCTCAAAATCCCTAATGAGGGAGGGGTCGTCAATCCAGGACCCCGGGACCCATTGCCTGTGCTCGGGCCCATAGCCCTCCCATTCCACCAGATACTGGAGACCTCGGCCACGACGCCTAACGTCCAGGAGGCGCCGGACCCGAAAACCGAGACCCCCATCAGCCAACCGAACCGGAGGAGGAGGAGCAGGAGGAGGGCAAAGGGGACTGGAGGAGACAGGCTTCAGGAGGGATACATGAAAAACCGGATGTACCTTCATATGAGGGGGAAGCTCCAAACGGACAGACGAGGGATTGATGATTGAGGAGATGGTGAAGGGGCCGATGAACTTGGGGGACAATTTCTTGCAGTGGCCCTTCAACGCAATATCCCGGGTCGACAGCCAGACGCGCTGACCAGGCACATAGACTGGAGCCGGCCTCCGGTGACGGTCGGCCAAACGCCGGTTACGGTCAGCAGTCCTTTGCAGGGCCTTCTGCGTGGCTGACCAGGTACGCTTTGCACTCCTGAGGAACTGGGGAATGGAGATGACTGAGGAGGGAAACTCAGAAGGGAACAGGCAGGGCTGAAAACCAAGGGAGACCTCGAAAGGAGACAACCCGGTAGAAGAGGAGACATGTGAGTTATGGGCGTATTCGATCCAGGGTAGTTCTAAACTCCAGCGGGAGGGGTTGGAGGAACATAAACAACGGAGCATGGCACCTAGTTCCTGATTCATCCTCTCACACTGGCCATTAGATTGAGGATGAAATCCGGAGGTGAGGGCGACCTTGGCCCCGAGACAGGCGGCAAAATCCTTCCAGACTCGAGAAATGAACTGGGGACCTCGATCAGAGAGTATTTCGAACGGAATGCCATGTAACCTAAAAACGTGTTTCACCAAAAGTGCAGCTGATTCTGCAGCTGAAGGGAGGGCCTTTAAGGGGATGAGATGGCAAGCCTTAGAAAAACGGTCAACTACTGTCATGATTACTGAGAAGCCACGAGAAGGAGACAGGCCAGTTACAAAATCCATGGCGATGTGGGACCATGGTCTAGACGGAACGTGTAATGGGTTGAGTAAGCCAGAGGGTGATTGATTACTGGTCTTATTGCGGGCACAGGTCTGGCAGGCGGCAATGTACTCCTTAGTGTCCTTAAACATAGTTGGCCACCAAAAAGTCCGTCTGATCAATGCTACCGTACGACTAACCCCAGGATGGACAGAAAACCTAGCTGTATGCCCCCAGTGGATTACCTTGCTTCTGACCAAAGGGGGAACAAATAATGTGTTTGGGGGTACCTTGCTTGGGCCCGGAGTGGTCTTGAGGGCCTCAAGTACTTGGTCTCGGACCTCCCAGGTTACGGACCCAATGACACAGTCAGGAGGGAGAATGGATGCTGGTTCTGGATTGGAGTCAGCCGAAAACTGTCGGGATAGGGCGTCCGGTTTGATGTTCTTAGTGCCTGGTCTGTAAGAGAGGACAAAATGGAACCGTGAAAAGAACAAGGACCACCTAGACTGTCTGGGATTCAACCTCTTTGCCTCCTTCAAATAGGCGAGGTTTTTGTGGTCTGTCCATATGATGATGGGGTGCTCAGCTCCCTCCAACCAGTGCCTCCACTCCTCCAGGGCGAGTTTCATGGCCAGGAGCTCCCGGTCCCCCACATCATAGTTTCTCTCGGCTGGGGAGAGGCGCCAGGAAAAAAAAGCACAGGGGTGGAGACGGTGGTCTGAGGGAGAAACCTGGGATAGGACGGCACCCACACCTGTATCCGATGCATCCACCTCGAGTGTGAATTGCCGAGAGGGATCTGGTCGGGTAAGAACCGGTGCTTGAGTAAACTTGTCTTTGAGTGCAGAGAAGGCACTCTCGGCTGTGGAATCCCAAACAAAAGGTCTCTTGATGGAGGTTAACCGAGTCAGCGGACTGGCAATCTGGCTGTAGCCCTTAATGAAACATCTGTAGAAATTTGCAAAACCCAGAAATCTTTGCAGCTCCTTACGAGTTGTGGGTGTTGGCCAGCTCTGTACCGCTTGGACCTTCTCAGGATCTGGTCCCAGTCTCCCACTCTCCAGAACAAAACCCAGGAACTTCACACTCGGGACATGGAATTCACACTTCTCCGCTTTCACGTAGAGGCGATTTTCCAAAAGGCGGTGGAGAACAGCACGGACATGTTTGGAATGCTCTTCAGGTGTCCTCGAAAAAAAATCAAGATATCATCAAGATACACAGTAACAAACTTGTTCACAAAATCAGCCAAAACCGAGTTCACCAAAGACTGAAAAACAGCTGGGGCATTGGTGAGCCCAAACGGCATTACCAAATACTCAAAATGTCCCACTGGTGTCTTAAATGCCGTCTTCCATTCATCACCCTCCTTTATTCGGACGAGGTGGTATGCGTTCCTCAGGTCGAGTTTGGTGAAGATGGAGGCATCTTGTACAGGCTCAAAGGTTGACGATAACAAAGGTAATGGATATTTGTTTCTTACTGTTATCTGGTTGAGTCCTCGATAGTCGATACATGGTCGGAGAGTGCCATCCTTCTTTGTAACAAAGAAGAACCCCGCTCCCAGAGGGGATGTAGACGGTCGGATTATGCCAGCTGAGAGTGATTCTGAGATGTATTTTTCCATACACTCACGTTCTGGTCTTGAGATGTTGTAGAGACGGCTAGATGGAAGAGGAGCTCCAGGAAACAAGTCTATAGCACAATCAAAAGGCCTATGGGGGGGGTAAGGAGGAAGCTTTATCCTTTGAAAATACCTGCAGTAGGTCGAAATATTCCTTGGGGACACCAGTGAGATCGGGAGGTGGTTGTTCAGGGGTTCTGCACTCAGAGCGGATCTGAGCTGTGCCCAGACAGGAAACGTGACATTGGTTGCTCCATTCCTCCACCCTGTTAGACACCAAGTTGATGCGGGGATTGTGGAGACTTAACCAGGGATGCCCCAATACGATTTCTGACTGGTGACATGGAAAAACAAAAAAGGTCAGTGATTCATGATGATTGCCAGAGATCGAGAGGTTAACCGGAACAGTTTTATGGGTTATAGAGGTTAGGAAGCTGCCATCTAAAGAAACAACCCTCGTTGGGGCCTCGAGTGGAATAGTGGTTATGCCGAGCCGATCAACTAGTAGTTGGTCTAATAGGTTCTGTTCACATCCAGAGTCAATCAGGGCTCGGGTGGATATTGAGGTTTTACTGAAGGTTAAAAAACAGTCTAAAGCACACCGAGACTTCATGAGTGCAGATGAACCGCCCACCAGTATCCTAGGTTCTACTGGTGGGCTCTGGAGTTTAAAGTCTTGGGACAGTCAGACACGAAATGGCCAGCTAGGCCACAGTACAAACAAAGACCAGATCTCATTCTTTTATCTCGTTCCTCCTGGCTTAGTCTAGCCCGGCCCAACTGCATGGGTTCGCTGGGGAGAGAGGATGGTGCTGGTTGGGCCGCCCTGGACTGAGTATGGGTCTGAAGATGAAAAAACGAATTGTTACCTTTATGACGGTCATTCAGTCTCCTCTCGATCCGGTTGCAGAGCATTATCAAGTCCTCCAGGTTTGTGGGTTCCTGGCAGAAAGCCAGCTGGTCTTGGAGGCGCTCGTTTAAGGCTTGTGAAAACGCCCCTTTTAATGAATCCTCGTCGAGAGTGGAAGCCGATGCCAGGGTCCTAAACTCGATGGCGAAGTCAGCCACTGATTGCTTGCCTTGGCGGAGGTTCCAGAGCCGTTTTGCTAGCTCTGAGGCGGGCTCGGATTTGTCAAATGTCAAGTTAAACTCGGATAAAAACTCAGTAAATGGGCCCGCAAGGAAGTTCGGAGAGCGGCTCTTGGCTTCTGCCCACCTGAGGGCCTTGCCGCGCAGTAATCCGACAATGTAGGAAATCTTGGCTGCGTCGGTTGCAAAAGATTCCGGGGAGCGTTGGAAAGCCAAGTTACACTGGAGGAGGAAACCTCTACAAACGTTTCGATCCCCGTCGAACGTCTCGGGGGGAGGAGACAAGGCAACCCGGAAGTTGGGCGGGATGGATGGTGCCGAGGTAACGGGTCCGGGCGGACTCGGAGCAGGAGGAGCAGAGGGTTCCGGATTGGTGAGCTGTTCACTTAATTGTTTAACCATCGCACCCAACTGAAACAGAGTCTGGTTAGCGTCTGACAGTTGTTTGGTGAGGGAATGAAGGGCTAAACTGTGTTGTGATAAGGTTTCGGTGATAACAGGTGGAACTGATTCGGTACTGAGGTTAGGATTCTGGCTGGATGATTCTGTCATGTTGTGTGGTAGATGCCTAACCCACGACATACAGAATCAGTCCACAGAGTCAAAGAAGATCGCAAACAATAATTTATTAGAAAAGGAGAACAGAAGGAGCTGCTAGGAAGTCTAGCAGTATTCGGCAGAGAAGCGAGGTTCGGGTGTGGAGAATCCTGGAGGAACAGGGAGAGTTAGGTCTGGCACTCGGAAATCTGAATGTTGGATCTGATGGAACTTACAGGTTGGAGGTGAGACCTCGTGAGAGAGGGAGGAGGGACCGGTCTGGGGAGGGCAGGAGGCTTACTGGAGGCTGATGAGCTTGGAGTCCAAATGAGGAGGGAGCTGAGCATGAAGGGTAATGGTGATCCAGGAGGGAGGGTGGGCAGCCTGGAGTGGGAAGACCAGAGGAGGACGCTGAGAGACGAGTGGACAGTGAAGAAACCAGGTTGGTAGCAGCAAACGAGGTGAACTGATAGGTGATATCTGCAGGAGGCAAAACAAGCAGTCAAAAACACAGAGATCTCAAAAATCAAAAATCCATAACCCAGAAATTCTCAAAATCAAAGCTTAGTTTGGATTTGGCTGTTAGGAGAAATACCCAAGTTGAGTTAATCATCCAGCGAAGTGAAGGCGTCTCTCAGGAGCTTAAATATCCCTGGCCAGCTAATCAGCAGATTACCTGCAGCCTCCCAACTTCCAGGCACGCCCACCTGCAGAGGAGAGATGAGACTCTACACCAATTAGTGTGTGAAAAAAAAACCCAGACCGTGACAATTAGAGGATTTACGGTAATATGAATTTAGATTATTTGGATTATTCAGGGAAACACACACTTCATATTAATTCAGACAGAGTCAAGGATATAGTTTATAAAAATGAATTTAATTCTATATTTCTAAACAAATGATGACACAGAACAAATTATGATGAATAACTGAGACAATGAATGAAATGATGGAACGTACGCTTAGAGGATATGTAGCTAAAAGTTTGTTAAGTTTCTGAGAAATTGTGATGTCTGGGTTGTAAAATCAGTCTGACTTTATGGTTGAACAAGCTATCAATTATTCATAAAACCATCCAGTGCCAGTGTGCAGATCTATGATGTTGGAAGCTCTGGGCGGTCCAGAAGAAAGGCAGCCATAATGGTGATGTCAACGGATGGATTGGCTCCTGGAATCACAAGGAGTCGTAGTTCCCTTTGAATTCATTTATCACCAGCCATAAGATGCTATGGGTCTGTTAGTTAGATGTTTCACGTCTGATGAGTTGTTGCGTCTGATGCCACTTGCAAGTGTTGCAAAGAGGCTTTGACTTTGAGTGAAAAGAGAGGGTGGTTCCAAGTGCTTTGTTCATCCAATCAGCCGAACCAGGAAAATGGCTGAGAACTGGCTAGTCCAGGGAGTTAACTAGCCGTTATTAACTAGTGTTTACAAATTTAGACAAATCAGAGTTTGACAAGTATCAAAGTGTTACCAAAATACCTCAGGCATTCTTCCTTCATTCAGACACTTAGAGAGGTTATTTCTTAATGTGAAGTACAATGTCAAACATTTATGTGTAGTGAATAAATGAACCATTTACAATAATATGGTAATATTAATGTGTTCATATTGATATATTAACATTATTCAATTCAACAATTATTAATCTGGTATAATTTAAGATCTGAAACAAATCACTACAGGAATAACATTCATGTTAACCCATCATTCATTAATGTGGAGTATTGGACAAGTTATTAAAACACTTTGGATTTAAACACATTGCCCATTCAACAAAATATGATTATATAAAATTTATAAAATTATAAAGTCAGGTATGAGCTAGGGAAGATAAACTTTATTCAGAGAGGATAGATAAGAAGTTCTACGCCTTCTGCAGCCTTGAGGACTCGTGACGTACCGCAGGATAAGTTAAGAATATGGGGTCAAGTTCATGGACTTCATATCAGCACCACGATGTCAGAATGACCTATGAAGAAGTTTGGTCTGTAAGTCTAAAAATGTTTTCTGGTAATTTTTGATGAAATACTTGGCCATTTGGTTCGCTACATCTGTTTCTACAAACAAACACAATTCAGAGCAGAAAAGATGCAGGAAAGGGGCGTTGCTCACTAAGCGCTGATGTCACGTTAGTTCCTCGGGAACCATGGAAAATCCCTGACTCAGAACTACAGAAAAAGGTTCCAAGTTCTTATCTGTCCAAATGCACGCAAAAGAGGGCTGGTTCCTGAAAAGGTTCCTACAGTCCGAATGGGTCTTATGTTTTGTATTACTTGCTCTATGCCCTGAAGTGTACACAGACATCAGTGAGTCTGACAGTTAATGATCACAATACTGACTTCTGCTCTACTTTGGTCAGTAACATCCTCTTTCCAGTAAACCTGGAGCTGGTAGAAGCAAGACAATGTTTGGCAGCCTGAGTTGGGAGGTCTCTGATTACATTAACTAATAACACTCTCCATTCAAGTCAACAGAAAGGTTTCCATCGGCAGCTCACTTGACAAAAGGTCAGCAGCAGGCTCAGCACTGCTAATTAAGTCAAATTGGTGAATGTCAGATGCACAAAGGGCAACATTAATCCTTGATCCTGACTAGGTAGGGATCGCTGGTGGGTGTGTATGTATGCCTCTGTGCTGGGCTGGCTGGGCTGTTTTTTTCTTAGCATGATTTCGCCAATAAGTAAAATGTTTAATTTTTATTAGTGCAGCTATACTGATGTGTATGAAAACTTTAAGGCATAACTTGGATTTAACAGCTGTGGCAGCATGCCTTAGACTATGGCTAAAATACATGATAACATACAGGTGCTGGCCAGTAAATTAGAATATCATCAAAAGGTTGAAAATATTTCAGTAATTCCATTCAAAACGTGAAACTTGTACATTATATTCATGCAATGCACACAGACCAATGTATTTCCAATGTTCATTACATTTAAATTTGATATTCATAAGTGACAACTAATGAAAACTCCAAATTTGGTATCTCAAAAAATTAGAATATTCTGAAAAGGCTGATTATAGAAGACACCTGCTGCCACTCTAATCAGCTGATTTACTCAAAACACCTGCAAAGGCCTTTAAAAGGTCCCTCAGTCTTGTTTTGAAGGCACCACAATCATGGGGAAGACTTCTGACTTAACAGCTGTCCAAAAGACAATCATTGACACCTTGCACAAGGAGGGCAATACACAAAAGGTGATTGCTAAAGAAGCTGGCTGTTCGCAGAGCTCTGTGTCCAAGCACATTAACAGACAGGCGAAGGGACGGAAAAAATGTGGTAGAAAAAAGTGTACAAGCTCTAGGGATAACCGCACCCTGCAGAGAATTGTGACGACAAACCCATTCAAAAATGTGGGGGAGATCCACAAAGAGTGGACTGCAGCTGGAGTCAGCGCTTCAAGAACCACCACGAGGAGACTCATGAAAGACATGGGATTCAGGTGTCGCATTCCGTGTGTCAAGCCACTCTTGAACAAGAAACAGCGCAAGAAGCGTCTCGCCTGGGCCAAGGACAAAAAGGACTGGACTGATGCTGAGTGGTCCAAAGTTATGTTTTCTGATGAAAGCAAGTTCTGCATTTCCTTTGGAAATCAAGGACCCAGAGTCTGGAGGAAGAGCGGAGAAGCACAGAATCCACGTTGCATGAGGTCCAGTGTAAAGTTTCCACTGTCAGTGATGGTGTGGGGTGCCATGTCATCTGCCGGTGTTGGCCCACTCTGTTTCCTGAGGTCCAGGGTCAATGCAGCCGTCTACCAGGAAGTTTTAGAGCACTTCATGCTTCCTGCTGCTGACCAACTTTATGGGGATGCAGACTTCACCTTTCAACAGGACTTGGCACCTGCACACAGTGCCAAAACCACCAGCACCTGGTTCAAGGACCATGGTATCCCTGTCCTTGATTGGCCAGCAAACTCGCCTGACCTTAACCCCATAGAAAATCTATGGGGTATTGTGAAGCGGAGGATGCAATACGCTAGACCCAACAATGCAGAGGAGCTGAAGACGACTATCAGAGCAACCTGGGCTCTCATAACACCTGAGCAGTGCCACAGACTGATCGAGTCCATGCCACGCCGCATTACTGCAGTTATTGAGGCAAAAGGAGCCCCGACTAAGTATTGAGTGCTATACATGCACATTCTTTTCATGTTCATTCTTTTCAGTTGGCCAACATTAGAGAAACAAACATTTTTTCATTGGCCTTTAGAATATTCTAATTTTCTGAGATACCAGATTTGATGTTTTCATTGGTTGTCACCTATAAATATCAAAATTAAACGTAATAAACATCGGAAATACATTGGTCTGTGTGCATTGCATGAATATAATGTACAAGTTTCACGTTTTGAATGGAATTACTGAAATATTTTCAACCTTTTGATGATATTCTAATTTACTGGCCAGCACCTGTATTTGCAGTTGTTGCACTCATAATAGTAAATCTGGATTCAACCCTCTGCTTTCATGAATTCAGCAAATATTGTAAGACCATAAGAAACAAATGCAGTGGTGGGCAGTCAGGACCAGCAAGTTGTTCTCTGCTGGCCTAACCTGATCGGATTGACTAACCTACAGTATTTGCATGGATTCCTGAAGAAAGGGAGCAATGGTGAGGTGTCTTTACTGAACACCTGGTGGAGGTCGTGATATTCAGTAAGACAGGTCAGCTGGAGTTGGAGGACTGGGAATGGATGGTGGAACTGGGATAGAGGCTGATTGGAGAACGTGGGAGAGGCAGAAGGGGCTCCAGGATTCGACCTGTCTTGTTTTTCAATTGATGTGGGGAAAAACAAGCGAGGGACGGCCGAAGACCACAGGAGACTGCAGGGAGGGAAACACAAAAAATGAAATGACTTCACAGTGGTTGCTAGCAACTAGCAGGTCTACCGGCACTGTTTGGTGATACAAGTGAGTGAGTTTCCATCCAGGAAGGCTGCGCTCAGTGGTGTCGTGAGGGGAATAGAACATTTGTTTCACAGCCAGAGTTTAGCAGAGTGGCAGACACAAAAGATTCTTGATTAAACAGCATAGAGCAGAGAAGGGAGCACTGGGATTTAGAGTTACCCATGTTACCACCCATCAGTACTACTGGGGGGTTTTGGTTTTTAACATGGGACAACTGAAGTTGAAATGACATGGTTGCCCACAATATAAGCAAGCACCTGATCTCTTACGTCATTGTCTTTCCTCAGGAGTTAGACGAGTCCTGCTGATTTGCATGAGCTCCTCAATAGCAGCTGAGGTTAAAGCCTGAAGTGCTGTTCTGTGAGGAGAACAAACAGGTGGGGGCAACGTGTGGATACCTTTATGCTGTCCTCTGAGATGTTTTTCAATCCAGATGGTCAGAAAGATAAGCTCCTCGAGGTCATCAGGTTCCTGGCGGTAGGCAATCTGGTCTTTTATGCGCTCGCTTAGGGCCTGGAAAAACGCACCTTTTAGCAACTCGTCGTTCAGCATTGAAACAGAAGCTAGTTTGGGACTTTGAGAAAACTAGCCTTAACTTCTGCCCCTTGCAAGGCTTTTCCTCAAAGCAGTCTGAAATATTTAGGGGATTTTAGCTAAGTAACTGGAAAACGAGTCAGGTGATCTTTCAAAAGCTAACTTGCATTGTAACAAAAAGCCTCATCATCTGCCGAACTCACTAGAAAAGGTTTCAGGTGGCGGGGGGGTTGGCTACCTGCAAGCAGCTTGGGGGTGACGGACCAGGAAGTGCTGCCTTATTTTAATGCTCGTGTTTTAGGAGTTTTACTTTTTGAGTCTTTGTTTTACTCACTATTTAATGGGGCTTTTAACTTTGCAGTATTTTGATCAGTTTCTGTGGCCCTTTCCTTGTATTTTATGTGCTTTACAAATAAATCTGGTATGGTAAATATATGGTAAGGTAAGGCTGTTGTTGGTTTAGCATCCACCCAACAGCAGCGGCTAGTAGGAGCTAACTGTTAGTATTAGCATCTACATCGCATGGCAGATATCCTTCAGGCTTGCGTTATTTGTGGATATAAAACATCCATACTGCAAGTCAGTGGTTGAGCCGCAGTTAGCCAATCCGAGGTGAGATGTCCAAATATCAGGGAATAAGACTGAATCACCCGCAGTCTGAAGCTCAGCTGTGATGTAGGTAACTGAAATGGTGAACCCCCCTCAGCCTGGCTGATCAACTCCTGTCATCTGGTTATGACAGCATGAGGATGTCCTCACACACCTGTAATCAGCTCATCTGGCAGAATAGAAAGAAGAGACAACACCACATCTCCTGTTCCTGGAAAGCCTTCAGCCATCCTTCGATGACTGAGAACCTCCATCAGCTCTTTCTCCTGTCTGCCTACAATTATTATAATAAATATTGTGTTTGACAAGTTCTGTGCTGCCAAATGTCTCATTTTAATTCCAGTTTTTATATTTTAATGGATATTTTTAAATTACATTAATTGAATTATCACATTTTTGCACGTTTAACTAGCTCTATTGTGATGAATTAAACTAGCACCTCACTGTTAAAAGCTCATTTTAATTTCAAACATGTTTAAGTATTTATGGACATGAACAAAAACAGGATATATATAAATTGAGATTTATTTAATTAATATCACAAATACCTGTTTAGAGGAGGAAAGAGTCATTCGAAGGCACATTCTTCTGGAAGCTCCTGATCCTGACCACACCACCAGAGGAGACCAGCTGCAGACACCAGAGGATCACCTACGACCGAGAGAGCAGCTGGTATCAGTAAATAAATAATGAAATCAGGACAGTTTTAGTGGGCTGAACACATTACAGAATAATTTTCTCATGGGGTATTTTCATAACTTTCTATGCAGCAGACTAACTTAAGCCCAAGCTTCCTGGAGAGCTGCTATCCAGCACGTTTCAGTGGTTTTCCTGCTTTAACAGGTTAGATTAGCTATTAAGCAGCTCAGCTATTTGTTGCTGATTAAAACTAGGTGTGTTGAAGCAGATAAACCTCTAAAACAGTGGTTCCCAAACTTATTTAGTCGCGCACCCCCTTCTATGTCCCGACCATGTTGACGCACCCCCCAGCCCCACATCAGGGCTATATATATATATATATATATATATATATATATATATATATATATATATATAGAGAGAGAGAGAGAGAGAGAGAGAGAGATAGATAGATAGATAGATAGATAGATAGATAGATAGATAGATAGATATAGATATATATATCTATATATATCTATATATATCTATATATATAAATATAGATACATATAAAGATATATATATATCAGACGTCACGCTAAACCAGGGGTTGGCAAACTGTTCCCATCAAAGAGCCATTATTACCCGTTTCCCACAGTAAAGAAAACACCGCAGCAGCCGCGGCGTTGTGGGCGGGGCCTACCCTCAGACAGCAGAGCGCTGCTCACAACAGGTGACAGCAGCCGGTACCGGTCGCTCGTGTACGTCAAAGCTATCTTTCATAAGAAGATAATCAATAAAACGATTTATATAAAGTGGATCCAGAAGTTGTAGCCTGTCTCTGCCTACAATATTTTGATATTTTTCACCCTGTTGGTGGTTTTACTGAGCAGGTGCCACTTTTGTCATACGTTTCTTTTTAAAACATGTTTAGACTGTTCAGAATACAAATCCAGGCTCTGTCACGTTTGATTGTTGTAATTAAACTTTGTAGGTGGGGAAGGTCAGAAAAGGATCCGATCAATTTGTTTTTCCCTTCATTTACAGTGACGGAGATAACGGCGCAGTGTGCCTGGCTCTGGTGTTAGTCAAGTTAAATTTGTAACAATTTTCACATGAAAACAGAGTTAAAAGCAGGGCTTGTGTTGACCTGACAGTTCCCGTATTTGGCCATTTATTTTGACGGAGAAAGAATAGAAAGAATTACCCCGACGCATGGAGACGAACTGACACTTTATTTGTTTCACAAATCGCAGATGTAGCTAAATCACTCAAGAAAAGATTTCCTTCTGAACATCTGAGCTGGACACTGCTCAGCGCAGCTCACTGTCAGCACGTACATAAGGTGCCCAGCGAGCTGAAGATGTGGAGGGGGGCTTGGAACGCGTTGCAGAACCAGAGCGCATGCGGGAAGATTCCTTCCACTGAAGCGAGACTTGTCACTTAGAAAATGTTCCATGATTATGAAACTTTGGCTGAATTGGGCTTGTTCCTGTTTCCAATGTGGCGTCTGAGGAGAGTCCCAGAATCTCACAACGTCTTCAGCTCAGAAAGCGCCTATATGATTACGCACAAGCGTGACGCGTCAACCCGGTCACACAGTAAGACCGGGTTGGACCTGTTCAGGTTTACGCAGACAATCTTTACATTTAGAATTAGCTTACAGATGTAAAATTAATGCAGTAAAATATAAAGCATTTTATTTAAATATCCATTCATTATTTTACAAGCACAGAGAGCCGCATCAGATGGATGGAAGAGCCGCATGCGTCTCCAGAGCCGCGGATTGCCGACCCCTGAGCTAGGGCATGTGCGGAGGACACACACACACACACACACACACACACACACACACACACACACACACACACACACACACGCAAAATATACTTGTTTTCAATTACGTTTATTGGGCCCACTTACATTTTCTTAGGCCCACCCACAAATGAGTTTCTGGCTACGCTAATGGTGACTTTTGACAGACTTCTCTGGGCTCCGCAGCCATTGCACTTTTCACCTCGCGCACCCCCTAGCGGCAGCTCGCACACCCTCAGGGGTGCGCGCACCACACTTTGGGAATGCCTGCTCTAAAACATGCTGAATACTAGCTCTCTAGGGCCGTAGAGCCAAACCCTGCAGCTAATCTAATGCTATGGCTAGCGGCTACTTACCATTCAGAGCTGGTTTTGTTGGGTCGGTTCCGGTAGTTTCAGGCAACTCACAAGCTCAAAACAATAATGCTCAGGTCCGCTTGTCTCCTCCAAATAGTCTTGGTCCCTTTCTTCTCGAGTGTCTGGGTAAGGAGGGGGAGAAACGTCCTCCACTTCTAATAACTGCTCAGAGTGAAGGGAGCTAGCTTCGTCTCGTTACCCATCGTCTTCGTCACTGCCGCGGCTCCGCCCTCTCGGTCCGCCAGGCAACGCCTACTAATGTTGCAGTTTTCAAAATTGATACGTGGGTGGAGAAGGACTCTGAGGCACGCTTGACCTGCCCTTTAATGTTACTGTCAGAACGCTCATATTCATCGCCCGAATGCCATGTTGCCTATCATCTGATGTTCTCAATCAATGATCTCAATGACATTTATATTGTCGTTAGGAGATTTCAGTCTAATTCACTCTACTCAAATACAGACTCTCCCATGTCAAAAATACATTCAAATCTAATAAGCAGTATTTCTCCTCTCAGTTTGCTACTTGGCCACACAATGGAAAGATCCCATTTATGTATGGATGAGGACTGCAAACCAGCAAAGTTGTTGAGTTTTCTGCACTAACCTGAACGTCTTGGCTTGGGCAGGATTGATGACTGATGAATCTAAATAAGACTGAACAACTTAACGTTAGCTCCGAAATGGTCAAATTCAACCATCAAATCCCAACACAAGGGTGTGTAAGGCAGGACTTCAGTGTTCTCCAGTGGCGCAGGACATTGCTTATTGCCTGAAAAAGAAGGATGACCAAACCAGCCCTCTCATCTTCAGTCTTTGAAAACAAAGTATTCATACAAAGTGTGGATGCCACCAAACTGAAGGCACTGATGTGAATAATAGGAAACTCTGACATCCAAAGTAAGAGAATAATTCAGAAGCTGATTCCCTGTTTTGTTACACCCCTCAGCCCATATCAAGAGCCTGTCAAAAATTAGTTCCAGCTCAGTTAACCCACCTCCCCTCCTTCATCTTATCCCTACTCCAGGCCCACCTCCTTTCCCTGCTTTATGCAGTGACTGATCACTCATGGATAAATACTGCTAATATGTGCCAGCACATAAGGAGGCGCTGATGGAGTTCTGCCACACCGCCAAGCAAAGAGACGGGTAAATTGAAGGCAACAAGAGAATGAGAAAAGGGAATATGCCAGTGTGTGTGTGTGTGTGTGTGTGTGTGTGTGTGTGTGTGTGTGTGTGTGTGTGTGTGAGTGAGTGGGGGAGGGGGCAAGGACCTTGACAGTTAATTATCTGGAGGATATTCCAATCAGAGCAGTGACGAGTGTTTCTGAGCATCTTGCTGTTGTTTGGTCCTTGGGGATGTGTTGAAGGCCTCTTAGTTCCTTCCTCTCAGCTGTGTCCATACCTTCAGCATGCTGCTCCCTGTACTTATTTAACCTGTAAAAAATGTTCATCCTGCTACCTGTCCCACTTGAGCCCCCTCAATGTTCCACAACCTGCTCTTCATGCATCCCATGTTGATTTCAGCAAAACTTCATTTATTAAAGCTCTAGATGTTGTGGATAAACAGTTTATTCAACAATTTATGAACAAAAAGGTATCAAAAATATCAGAGACCTCGAACTTGGCATAACTGGACTTGTACACGACATTTGCAACAAAAAAGTATCAGTTCAACAAAACTCAAATTCTGGCACCGATTTCTATCACCTGAATGATGATGCATCTCTCAGGTCCTGGTTCCAGCTGTTGTTGGATTTGTTTCAGTTTCTTAAAGGTGCATTATGTAAAAATTTAACAATTACATAATCAGAAAACATTCTAATGTGTCTATCATGTTGCAGGAAAAGTTATAATGACACAGATATCCTTTTCAGCTTGCTAGTTTTTCTGTTTTTAAAGGTATTGGCCAGACTCGGCACAAAAATAGTAGAAAATCTGTGTAACTTTACTTTACCATCTATATAAATATGAACTGGGTTCAGTTTTTCATTTTGTTAATGACTTTTGTCATAAATCATTACAGAAAATCTTAATCCTCTCCTCCAGACAGTGAAGAAGTGTGTTTCACAAACATCACTCCAACACGTAAAACAAGGTAGCTGCTGATGCTAGTATTGTGAGTGACTGTATTTTGTTTACTTTCATTTCTTAATTATTACAGAAAATTGTGTTTACAGCCTCAGCAAAAGGTCTGGGCCATATGTTCGTGTCCTATAAACATTTTTAAATTACAGGTCTGATCTAAAATAATAACCTACTTCTACAAATCCAACTAGAACCGCAACGGTACTTCTGGACTCCAGAGTCCCGTTAGCATGACTGCAGCAACACTGCTAACTGTGTTAGCTCCGGTAAAGAAAATACAAGTCATTTGGGAAAGCTACGACACACACATATATGTAATGTAAGATGATCCCCATATTTCAACAATAGGTCCTCCGTGGACCAGTAGAACCTCTGTGACATCCTGGATGCAAACAAAGAGTCAAACTAATGAGTTACTTCAGCATCAGGAAGATTTATTCTGGTAAGCTATTGGTTAGACATTTTACAGAGTTATATCAATATATACGTGGAGCGGTAAAACTGGCAGCACACATATCTGTAGATTACTGAATTATATTGGGACACATGATGGCGCTAAGACCAGCTGAGATCTCGTCAGCTTAGAGCTCCTAGTGTCATGGCTTGGGGTAATTTCTTGACCCACGACATGCAGAATCAAGAGGCGGGAAACCAAGGTAAGTTAAATAATAATTTATTTTAACGAGAAACTAAAAGCGTTACTTGAATGGAGCAGGCATTTTCTGGGTATCTAGGAGGACAAGGGAGAGTCAGGATCAAGGGGAGAACAACAGGTGATGGACAGAGGTGTTTGCTTACGTGACCAGAAGAGGGGTCGAGGTGAGGCGGGAGGCTTGGCAAGGTAAGTCCTGGTCGGCGTGGTATCCAGTGGGAGGGTTCAGGCAAGAATTCAGATATGTGGTTTGGGGAAGGGATTGGGGTTCCAGGGGTGTCAGGTGGACGGTGGAGAGCGGGCGGCCAGGAGGAGGAAGGCGAACGTGAGTGGAGCAGGAGTCCAGGAAGTACTTCTGGAGAGGAGATGGTCATGGTTACCTGAGAGGTTGAGAGTTTCTTCTTCCGGCTCTTGGAGAGTGCAGATGCTTTTTTCCTCCCCTCCTCCCTATCTTATCCCAAGGCTCTTTGTCTGTCTTTGGGTGTGTGTCGCTTCTGCATTATTTCTGGAAACTGGAAATTATTAAAAATGGACCTGGTCAGTTGGTCTCTCATCGTTATTGACAACATTTTTTCAATGATGAGAACGGGAGAAGGGGCAGAGAAAATTAATGAGCTGCCGAGGAATATTGGCTCAATCCCGGAGCTCAGGGATGGATTACACCACGCTGTGAACGCACAAACTCATATAATTGTTGAGATGAGTCATAAGCTTGGAACTTTGGCTGAGATTCAGACTCTGGCACAGAAGGTGGATTCGATCGAGGAGAAAGTTGATGGATCAGCACGGATTGGGATGGATTAATTTATGCAATTATTGGATTAAGAGGGGTTGAGGACCAACAGAACGTTAAGAGAGAGAGGAAATTATCTCTGTCTGGCCCCGAAACAATTTCTTATCTGAATCTGGTGCCCTTGAGCCTGTGACGCTGAAGTGAATACTCCCCCTCAGAAGAAATGTGGAATGCTGCCATCGCCATGGCAACTCTGTCTCCCTATCCCAGCCTGGGCGGGACTGCGACTGGTGAAGGCCATTGAATCGTTTCCAGGAGTCACTGTGGTCTCTAAACCCAACTACCTCCCTCCCCTGTCCAAATGGAGGTGACGAGCATTGCTTATCGCGGCTGCATGCACTGATGTGTGGAAAGTCCCCAACCCCACCTGCCCACCTAGTGGACACTTATGTTGCGTGATGTCTGAAATCTGTTGCATTTCTGAGGTGTTTTTTGCATAGCAACGCTGCCCTCCCAGTGGAGGTTAGCTCTGAAGTGCCTTTTTTTCCTCCACCTGACTCAATCCTTATATAAGCCCTCTGATCTCTATTAAGGTAGCGCGACTCAGGTTGCTAATGACCACAGTCACCAATTCTTGTCATGTGTCTATGTCTATGTATGTATGTCTGATCTCAGAATTGTGTGTACTGAAACTCTAATTTCCCTCTGGGATTAATAAAATATCTTTGAATTGAATTGAATTGAAGTGAGGAGATCCAGGTAAGAGGAATGCTAGATCACGGCAACAAAATCTTAGTCTTTGAATTTCTTTGGTTGTAGTACAGTCTAGGTCTTAGCAGGGAGGTCTTGGTCTAAGCATAAATCATAACATGAAGTCTTGAACTTGGAATGAATCTTAATCATAAAATATTCTTGACGTAGTCAAGTGTGACGCAAACTACCCAGTGCGCGTAATCATCCGGCACTGAGTTGTGTCTGCCAGTTCCTTAAAACCTCCTGGTGGTTGATTGCAGATCCAGGTACCCTGGACCCTCTCTCCAGATACGCCCACATGCAGGGTAGCAGATTTAGGGATAGAGTGGATCAGGGAACAGGAACAACACACAGACCATGACACCCGGTGGAGCACAGAAATGAAATATTTAAGAAAAGTAAACAAACTGTACCAATTTTGGTTCTGAAGATGAACAGAATCCACCTCAATGTTCAAATCGGGTCACAGGTCTTCTGAATCAAATGGTCTAAAACGTGTCTGCATCTCCGGTAGTGATATCCAGCTTGCAGGGTCGAAGTTTAGTTGAACTTCTCCTGCAATCCAATATTCGTTCTTGTCGCTGTATCCCAGAGAAAAAACAAATGTGACCAACTAGCAGAGGCTTCAGAAGCTACATCTGACTAATGACACATTGTTATCTGCTATAACGCTAACGCAGAAACACTGGAGTCTGGGATTGTTTACTGCAGCCGTTTCAGCAGAGCACCTTGTGAAACATCACCAGGGCTTAGACTGGAAGCTAGTTTCTGTTTTTCACGCACCAGTCAAAAACATCAGATTTTCTTAAAATTCCATCCGTGAAAATACAAAAACCTTTTTCATCTGAGGTTTAAATATTTCTTTACACACTCCATTCAAAGGAATTTTGCCTCTGGCCAATATCTTTAAAATGGCCAAGAAGGGATAGTTACTGTTGATAAACCGTGCCACCTTCATTTTTTCTGGTTCCAAAGCCAACCACATCTGAGCCTGCAGGGTTGCCAAGTCTTCCACACCCACACTGTGTCAGCATTCTTATTCGCCTCCACTCCCTACTACAAGCAGCAGCCAGGACCTGTTGTTCCCTTTGCCCAGTTGAAACTGCGTTTTGGACAGAATGGAAGCCAACAAACAAAGCAGCTCAAAAGGAATTTATTCTAAACATAAGAAGCCACAAAGTACTTTGGAGTATGGGGTACCAGGCCCTCACTTTGGGCTGTTGGGTCCCTATGTGACCGTTGAGAGTTGGACTCTTTGTCCTTTGTCACCAATTTGGTTCATAACTTTTATGAACATCTCTGGGTTCAGCCAAGGTGTTGAGGGGATCCATTTTGGTGGCTGTTTTGCAGATGATGTGGTTCGGTTGGCTTAATCAGAATGTGATCTCGGGCTCTCACTGGAGCGGTTTGCAGCTGAGACCATGGTCTTGAGTTTGAAAAGGGTAGAATATCCTCTCCGGGTCCGGGATGAGTTTCTGCCATAAGTGGAGGAGTTTAACCCTCAGGCTTCATGAGGGACATTTTTGTCCATTTGGGCAGATTTGTGCTTTTCTTTTGGATGCCATTTCACCATTGTTTGTGCATATGGTACAACATTTTGTCACGAAACCCCTCTCTGGAAAATTTTTTAAATTCAATTTGGAATTTTGAAAATAGACCAAGGGAACACTATGGCAAAAAACCACTATATACTTGAGTCTTTAGAGGACAAAAACATACCAATGACGTCCAGTCAAATCACAGTTTTTGATCCTGCAACATTTGCAACAAATAATCGTGCTTTCTGTAATATTAGGGTTTCGTTTTGGAGAAAAGTTGTCAAATTTATGATTTTTATTGTTCACCACCAAATTCAGTCATTTCTCCATATGTGGCCCAGGTGAGAAAGTCTACACATTTCTTTAGTTCTTCTGCTGTTTGTATTGAGATCAAAAGGTCAAGCTGACCTCTGATGAGTAAGTAAAACACAGTTTGACTCTCTTACTGAACTTCAAAGTGTAGAAAACAAAAATGATTAGTATGTTTATGCACCTGGCTGGAGCTCAGGTACCATCAAACACTTTGTGGTTTGATTATCTGGTCAATTCAAGTCCATTTAATTTATTCCAAACTGTGTTTTATCTACTTCCGCAGTCAGGTTGACTATGTCCTCCAGTGTTTTAGCACTAATTGCACTAAAAACTGGCATTCTAGTCAGGTTGTTGCTGTGTGGTCGTAGCAGTGGTCTCGTTGTGTTGGTTGACATGGAAGAATAAACTCCCTCTCCAGATAATTCCTCCTGATCCCAGCCTTTGTAGCCACTGCACACTAACAGACATGTGCACACACTACCCTCTCCTTTAATGATCAGCCCTGACCCAGAGCCATACTCGGGCAAATGGGACTTACGGGAGCTGGAAGAGGACAGCATTCCTTGTCAGGATATGAACTGTTGGAACACAGTACAATCCCAGCTGTCTGCCCACTTAGCCTTAATTAGAATTTTCTCTCAGCCACATTAACTGAATGAATGGAGAAAGGGTTGATTTTTTTCTCTTGGATCACAATGGGCTTACGCTAATTTCTTACCTATTTGTTGAACAATGAAAAACATGACTGCTCTGTTTTCTTCTGTTGGCAACTTCTTTATTTTCCTTGACCAGTCCCAAAAACCAGCTGTTGATGGGAAGGCAACAGTTGCTAAAACAACACTGGTTGCTACCAAGGTCTGTAGAACCACAGCAGCTGATACAGAGGAGGAGGAATATCAGAGTCTGGCTAGGACTGAGCTGGCTTGAGTTTGGATCTGGGGTGTTGTTATAACCCAAGCACGGAGTCACTGGCACCAGGTTCAAACAGGCACGCAGTTGATATTACAGCATTCAGGAAGGCAGGACTTACGAGAAGTCTACAAGACTGATAATTGACTGGCACGTTCGGAGGGCACTGGACAAGGTTCGGTTGGAATGGCTAGATCATTCCCAGGAACAAGACGGGACGATGACTGAGTCCTGAGCAGGAGCACTGACCTCCTGAAATACTCCCGGGTAAACCATGTAGGCAAGAAGTCCAGTGTGGGGCATGATGGGATGTGAAATCCTGGAGTTGGTCTGGTCTGAGGGAATGGCAAGGGTGATGCTGCTCCAGCTCCAGCAGAAAGGCCCAAATCTCTGCTTCAACCTCCAGCAGGATCCCCAGAAATGGAGAAATGATCGTTATCTCCTGGGTTAACCAGTCAAGACGCTGAGTAGGCGCTAGTGGAAAAGGGCCGTAACGTACCAGAGAGGACGGTGCATCAACAGCTGATGTTTGGATTGAGGAGGACAAATGTGTTTTTTGTCCAGGCTGCCGAACCGTGGAGTAGCTCTTTATCATTGCCGGGGTGCTGGGGGGGGGGGGGGGGCTTGGAAGTTTGTCCAACCGCATGTTTTGTGGCTCTGGAGAAGGCTTATCACTGTGTCCCCAGGGGTGTGTCCTCTGCAGGGAAATTCAGAGACTATGGAGTGGATGTCCCTCTGTTTAAGACCTGGATAAGTGGGGAACAACGGACAGATATACTTTAACGACATGTTGAAGTGGTCTGAAATTACATTAACCTTCTGACACTAAAGCATTTGTTTGTTTTAATATTGTATATTAATCATGTTTTGTCTTTAAAGAGGCAGTGTGTATTTTCCCTGGTGATAGGGGGCAGTAGATACCCAAATCATTGCAAGCAAGCATTATTTTTGTGTTCAAGTACAACTTTACCGACAGATGGCCGTTATGGTCACAAATCCCTGGGAGGGCAACCTCCAGCAAAATAACAAGAACATCAGATTCCCTTCCATCTCTGGCAATGAGTGAAGAGGTACATGTGTAAAACAACTAAGTTTAATAATGGTGAAAGTTTTGTAACCATTTGTTACAAATCAGTAAACACATTCTGTCCTCACTGGCTTCCGTAGAAGGAGAGACTCAGGCCCAGTCTCAATACTCACACTGCACCCTGTGGACTTCAGCAAAGTGCACTTGGAGAAAGTGCGCTCTAAGGCTTTGAGTGCGTAGTACACAAGTGTGCAAGTAATTGCAGAATTGAGTAAGTAAGTAAGTAAAGTTTATTTATATAGCGCCTTTCACAGATATAAATCACAGGGAGCATTGCGTCATCGATGACAACACATGCCAGAGGCTGGTAGGTGTGATACTTTTTTCAAAAACCTTTACTAACAACTTTTAAACAATCAGCCAAACATTTATTAGAAATAAATTTACATTTATTGCTGCTTTGTCTAAAAGTTTTACAGCATCAACTAATCATCCTACATTATCTACTTTCATTAGAAAATACATATTTTAAGAAAAGGAACTTGAGCTTTTTCTCCTGCAGCAATGACTTGTGGGTAATACCCTTGCCCGAGGTCCACATCGCTGCGGACTTGGGTGAAGTGCAGATTAAGGGTGCAATAGGGGCGTGGTCAACTTACGCACTTGGAAATCGGGGCACTCTACGCACTTGCACCCCTGGCCAGGAACGCACACTTTAAGGGCACAAGGGTGCAAGTGCAAGTATTGGGACTGGGCCTTAGACCCGCTCCATGTATTTTAGAACAGATTTTTATGGTTATGTTATGAAACCGCCAATATTTTTCAACAATTGGGTATCTTTGAATTTATTTACAACAATGTTTTGATGGATATTTCCAGAGATTAATGGTAAAAGCTACACATTGTCACTTTAAAGGTGTGGAACACTGAAAACAAATATTTTTTAAATCTTATTTCTGATTATAATCCTTCACTTTGAGTGGCTGAACATGAAAATAGTCTCCCACGTCTATCTCCTGCATCAGTGGTGTAGCAAGTTTGAGCTGAGGCCCGGTGCAAGTGCTGCTTTAGACCCCCACACGAAAAAAAAAAATAACTTTAAGGAACCAAATCACCAAATACTGAAAAGTGTTGAGAGGATTGCAAATGGATCTGATCTAAGACAGAGGAGCAGGGTACTGTGAGGAAGATGTCCTTTCTAGTGCATTTTGGCAGGTTATTGAATTCTAATTTAACTAATAAAATATGTGATTTAAAAACCAGCAAAATTTTCCTGGAAATAACATCAATAAATGGGGACTCAGTGATCTCATTATCTGAATTTCAGAAATGTGTATGAGCATGAAGGCGCTGTTTTTGGAAATTTGTCAACATTTTATTTACATTTTTTAAAATCCATAATATTTTGTTCATATTTATGAATCGACTAATTTGTAAAAAGCAGAATAGTTTTTTTAAACCCACCAAATACAAATTTGTGTCTCAGAAGGTTAAAGCTGAATTTAACACAATGTATAACATCACCTTGGCCCATGAAAGGAAATAATGAAGTTTAGCTAGATCCTCTGACAAAGCAGTGATGCTGTTACAAGTTTTATTTCTCTCTGTCCTTAAAAAGGAGACAAGTCAGATCATCATCATCATCATCATCAGTACCTGACAGTCGTTGTTCCTCACAGCTGGTATCCACCCCTGTCCCCGCCCTCCTCTGCAGCAGTGCTCACTAAAATTCAACCCTAAACCTGTTCTCCCAACATGATCACTAAAGCCTGATTTATGCTTCTCCGTCTGCGTCAGTGCGGAGACACGCAACACCATTATCTGTTCTTGCGTAGGACTCCGGCAGGCACGCAAGTACGGTTGGAGTCGAGCCCACTTTTTTAAACATCCGTCGAACGAGACGGATTGCGCAAGCTTGTGATTGGTCAGGATGACGCTGTTGTTTACAGCGCCGCCATTGCAAAGAGAACCGAGGATAACTAGCGGCAGACACGGAGCAGCTTGAGGAATACCTCGCGAAAAAACTCTAAAACGTGAACGTTTAATTCTCCCGTGACTGGAGGAGTGAAAAGATGCGCAGCGAGCGTTTTATTTGTGGACGGAAATGACAAGAAACGTGGGTTTAGAGGTGGGCAGTGCATGAAGCGGTGGGAGAATGAGAGACAAATATGTCCGTGTTAAAAGTCTCTTATATACACAAAAAACACAATATAAACACACGATCTTGGACCGATACATGACAGGATACCACAGAACAGCACTACGCCCTCTGTGGTCCTGCCGGGCAATTGCTTTGCAACACTCTCCAGGAGACGGAGAAGTATGAAAGCAAAACGCTTCCGTCAATCCGTGCGTGTCTGTCCATTGCGGAGCTGACGGAGAAGCATAAACCAGGCTTAAGAAGCCCGAATGCACTCGAGTTGTGTTTCATTAGCGAACACACAGAACTAACCCTACGGACAAATATTAATGTGTCACGTGTCTGAGTTGAGATGCGTCCTCTTCTCTGCTGACCGAGCAGCACAAAACATTACAACTTGCAGAAGCTAACCATTAGCATTAGCAACTCCACCACACAGCAGAACTTCTTCAGGCTTGTGTCATTTGTGGAGATAAAATATCAACGATGCAAAGCAAACAGAACAAACAATAATAAAATACTCTAAATTTTGATAATTATGTTGAAAATACATATTTTTCTGACAGGGCACTAAAGCCATTGCTCCACCGGAAGTCACAAGCAACAATGGATTGTGGGTAATGCCCTTTACTGAAGTCTGCATCGATGTGGACTTTGGTGAAGAGCTGAGCTAGCGTGCAAAGGGGGCGTGGCCAAGTTGTGCATTTGCTAATTGGGACACTTGAACCCCTGTCTGATGTGGGTCACTTCTATTTCCTGAAGCAGGCGGACCAACATATATTGAATTAATGAGTAAAAAAAAACATTTAGTGAAATACTGTTCAATATATGATAGATTTTTTTATTTTAATTTTGGTCTGAGTTCAATTAAAGAAGGCAATTTAAGGCATCATCCAAATTTATTTGTATTTTAAACATTTACATCACTTTTTCTTCCCTTTTTTTTTTTTTTTTTTTTTGGCAAATTTGACCTAAAGCTCCATGTGGACTTTAAGCAATGCAGCATTTGTCTTGTGTGGCACACAAACGTCTTATTTCCACACATTTTCTCCCAGCAGTCTTGACTTTATTTATCTGACTCGCCGCAGCTTTTAACACCGCTGCTGGAAACTGCTTTATGGGATTAATTGGCTGCTAATGACATATGGATTTTTCTTTTTCCCGTTCCTCTCCGTTACGTGTGTGTTGTCGTGCTGATGTTTGGCCTTGCAGCTTTTCACACCCGTTTCTCTGCCTTTTGTCAAACTTCAGCAGCTCAGTGTCTGCATGCAGCTGGATTCTCACTGAGGCCCACATGCTAGAAAAACATTTGTGTGTGTGTGTGTGTGTGTGTGTGTGTGTGTGTGTGTGTGTGTGTGTGTGTGTGTGTGTGTGTGTGTGTGTGAGAGAGAGAGAGAGAGAGAGAGAGAGAGAGAGAGAGACATAGAGAGATGATCTGAAGGAGATAGACATTTTTGTAGCATTGGGGGAAGGACTCTCCATCAAAAACTGCATCTTTACTGGACACACACACACACACACACACACACACACACACACACACACACACACACTGAGGGAGACTGCTGTATCTCTAACCTGCAGCAGTGACAGCTGAAACGCCTCCTGCTGCCACTAGAGGACACTCCACCACCACGAACCCTTCCATCCTGGTCCTGCTGGGTCCATGCTTTAGGAAACCGTGGTTCTGATTACTTTACCACCTACTCAGGCTCATCTTCACGGGTTTTAATTCCATTTGACTAAAGGCTCCAGCCTCACAGGAACTCCTTTTTGTTGGCTTGTGGTCAACGTTCTAAGGAAATGATCAGTCATGAGACATCACACAGGTGATGGGTGTGGTTAAGATCAGATCTGATTGTTTATTGGGGGGAGGCAGACCTGTTGCTCCAATATACCATTTGTCATCCAGATCACCTAAAATGGACCCTAACGTGGTGTCCCTTCAACCATCCTGGTGGTTAGCTCAGTGCTGCAGAGGAACCGCTGATGGATTTTCTACCTGAGGATATCCACACCAGAGCATGAACCTCATTATTATTATTATTAAAGGTGACTTTTTTTAGATCAAAAACAAAAACAGTGTGTGTGGCGGTTAAGTTTGTCTCTGAGGAGACGACGAGGGAGCTTCACACAAGCAGAACCCTGAAGGCAGTCAGGAGTCCACACCTCGTTTTGTTCTCTTGTGTCTCAGCAGCAGAAAAATAAAGATGTCACAAAATCACAGGTTGTCCTGTGACTTTTCATATGCGTGTGTGTGTGTTTGTTTGTGTGTGTGTGTGTGTTCCAACTGAGATGGGAGCATGTTGTCTTCCTCCTCTTTTAACATTCTTATTGTCTTTTAATTCTGTTTATTTATTATTTTCATTTTAAATACATTTTTAGGCCGGTCCTGTTGGAGAAGTCACACCTCAATTATACCTCTGTTCCTAGTTGCCTGTGTGTGTGTATGTGTGTGTGTGTGTGTGTGTGTGTGTGTGTGTGTGTGTGTGTGTGTGTGTGTGTGTGTGTGTGTGTGTGTGTGTGTGTGTGTGTGTGTGTGTAATGCAGAAATGTGATTATTTTGTGGATTTCTTTGGCGGCGGCTCCGATGGACGGACCACCGCTAAAGGTTTTCATCGCTCCAGCAGCTCTTGCGCTCTCTCTCTCTCTCTCTCTCTCTCTCTCTCTCTCTCTCTCTCTCTCTCTCTCTCTCTCTCTCTCTCTCTCTCTCTCTCTCTCTCTCCTTTTACAGTTCTGCTGTTTTCTCATCTCCTCCTGTCTTCTTCTTCTGTCTCATCCCTCCCTTCATCATCCCTCACCCCACCTTTCCATCCCCATCTCTCTCCTCCTCTCCTTACTTTGTCCATCCTCCCACCCCCCAGCCACCTCTACCTCCGTATTCCTCTCTCACCTCTCTATCATTCTCTCACTGATGCTACATCACTCCACACCGTCTCCTTTCTTGTCTCCCTCTCTTCTTTCCATCTGCTCCCTCGTTCGCTCCACTAGCTCGTTGCCAGCTGTCAGCTCTATTGCACCAGCGGAGCAACAACTGGCTTCTGCCGGCACTGAGATCGAAGGGAGGAAGGTGAGAGCGGCAGAAGGAGTGGAGAAGGTAAAGAGAAAGAACAGGAAGGAGGAAGAAGTCTTTTGTTCAACACCTATCCCGCTGCTCGTTTCTCTCTCTCCCTCTCTTTCTCTGAGAGCCGCAGCATCAGCACCACTGCCGCCGCTGCTCTAGGATCCTCCGTCTCCTGCCTGGATCTGCCTCCTCCTCCTCCTCTGGGAGTGTTTCCTAGAAGTGGGAGGGAACTCATCACCTATCAGTTTGCCGTGGACTCGCAGCAAGGCTTTCAGCAGGAAGAGAGAAGGAATGAAGGGGAAGTACATTTTAAACGAGATGGAGCTGGAGAACAGAGAGAAGGCGACTCCCGGCTTATGAGAGACCAGAGACCAGGGTAAGGGGCCACGTCAGCACACACCGCTGCTTGCTCTTCCTCATCTTCATGAGCAATTCAGCCTGAAGCAGGATTTCATTTCAACTCTAGCCTGACTTTGTTCTGGACACATGAAGTTGAAACAAGGAACAGGTTGGAAAAGCGACTTCATTATAAAAGAAAAGGAAATTGCATCCTTACCAATCCCTCCTCTTCCAACAACCTGTGGTAATGTGTGTGTGTGTGTGTATGTGTGTGTGTGTGCGTGTGTGCGTGCGTGCGTGCGTGCATGCGTGTGTGTGTGAGAGAGAGAGAGAGAGAGAGAGAGAGAGAGAGAGAGAGAGAATAAAAAGTCCAGGGGTTGATTTTTGCTGTAGCTTGGCTCAGAGATAATGTGATGCATCTCAGGGGTGCTTCCCCTGAACAATCAATGATACTTGGGCTGGCCAGTCTCTGTGTGTGTGTGTGTGTGTGTGTGTGTGTGTGTGTGTGTGTGTGTGTGTGTGTGTGTGTGTGTGTGTGTGTGTGTGTGTGAAGCCCTCGGGTTCTTTTCTCTCTCTAACTCTACAGATGGCCTGGGTTGGGCCTGGCTGATGTCTGGGGGAGTGTGTTAGTGTGAGTTTGACTGCAGAAGGTAAATCCCGTCTCTCTCTCTCTCTCTCTCTCTCTCTCTCTCTCTCTCTCTCTCTCTCTCTCTCTCTCTCTCTGTGTGTGTGTGTGTGTGTGTGTGTGTGTGTGTGTCTCTTGGGTCGAGTGGTCTAGGCCGACCAGCTGAGTGCAGAATCAGAAATGAAACAGGGAAAAAGAAGCCTGATAAAAAGCAGAGGTGTTACTCTTTTAGCTTTTATTCCATCTATAATTCTTTCCTTTTGTATCTTTGTTCCTCTTCAGCTGCTGTTTTCTGTGGATTTGGCACAACTTGATGTTGTTAATTCGGTTACAGCAGAACGACTCTTATTTCCCGTTCTGATGAATGTGTGTAATAAAGTGCAAACAGTTTAAGTGGTGTCATGCTCACAGCTCCAGGTCCTTCCATCCGGCCACCCGTAGGAAGATTGTATTTATTGATCGCAGATAACAAATCGATTGAATGATTTTGGATCAGCCCAGCTGGAGTGTGCTCTTTGTATTTGGCTTCAATTAGGGAAGAACAGAATAAATCAGCTTCAACTTTTCATACATTATTCATGTCTGCGGAGCAGCGTTCAGGATTATTGTTCTCATTGACAAACACACAAAAGGAAAAATGCAGGAATTTAAAATGAGCTTCTAACGTAGAAATGTGTTAAAGAATTTTTCAGAAGACTCTAACAGCTGAGCTCATCAGCTGGGGGAGTTCTGTGTGTGTGTGTGTGTGTGTGTGTGTGTGTGTGTGTGTGTGTGCGTGCGCGCGCGAGGGGGTTCGTTTGGGTGTACAGGGCTATTGTCACACCGCAGCAGCTCCAGGTCTGACCTCCCTAACCCTCTGTCATCTCTGTGTGCACACCAACCCCCACCACCAAACCCCCTCCCCCCCTCACCTAACCATCCATCCCAGGGATCGGAGTACTGAACAGACCCAGGCAGGAGCAGCAAATCCCCGCTTCAGCGCGGGATCAGGCCTTGAAGCAGACAAAGGCCGCGCTACCGGGCGGTGAGACAGGTAAGAGGCTTGCGGGAGGGCGGGGTTCCAGGTTTCACCTCTCCCCCTAACACCGCATTCTTCACCCCACAAAGTTTGTGTTCAACAGGCTTTCTTCTTTCTTTGTGCTGTTTCTCCTCTGATGCGCTGCTGGCTCAGACTGTCAATGCCACCACTGAAGTTTTCTCTACACAGAAAAGCCATTGATGGAGCAAGGCGTCTTCAATCAATGCAACTGGCCCACTTTCTCTGTATGTGTGTGTTTGCCTTCGAAGCATGACTGGGGGGAGCTGCCGATGGTGGAGGCGGTGGCCATAGTGGTGGTGATGATGATGATGATGCGATGGCAGTGGCACTGCTCACGCGGTTTCTGGCTTAGCTTCCTGTTTTCACTGAAAGACTCTCTTCGGTGACGGGTATTCTTGGGTGGATAATACGGATCACGTTGTTATTGCTTAAGAATACGCGTAGTTGAGGAGAGTCCTCTCTTCGCCAAATCTCAGCAGCACCCAGAGCCCCAGACACCCACCCACCCCACCTCACCTCACCTCACCTCGACAACCTACCCAGCCGTCAAGGTGTGTCAGGTTGGGTGAAGCAGCAACACCCCACTCCACCGTTCAGAACTAAACGACCCCTTCATTTACATCATCGGTATGTTTTATTTCTGTTAGGGGCTGTACATCTGTCTCTGTAACCATGGTGATGGACATGGTGTGTGTGTGTGAGTGTGTGTGTGTGTGCGTGTGCTGGTTTGTTTTACTCCTTGATTCCACCGGCCCTGGCGGCTCCATCTGCATGAGTGACGCACGGCAGCATGAGCATGGTCCTGCAGATTTACATCTTCACATGTAACCACTGCCTTGGTGCCCAAAAGCAACACACAGTTCACCATCCAGGCTCCATCTGTACCCCCGGTTTCCACAAAAATGCTGCGTTCTTCTACCGATGGTTGCGTGACATCGTTTATAAACAGGGTGGAGCCAACAGGCGCTGTCAGAGGTTGTGTGAGGCTCATGATGTTGACGTGGAAGGAGGAAGGACAAGGTGGTGGGACAAACATGTCCGGTGTAAAACGGGGGTTCCTGCATCTGTCCACGTTTTAGGGTTAGGGGGTTTCTTCCACTTATCTCACTCACTAATGTCTATGTCATCCTTAAATAGAACCAGTTAGAAGGTAAAAGTGTGTGATGGAAATAAAGTAAAATAGAAAAACTAACATGTTTTAATTTTAAACCTGTAGGAACTCATCTTTTACCCTCAAAGCTGTTTTAGAGGGGAAATGAACCCAAGCTACACCCTCGGTGTCTAGTGAATGCTAAACCCTTCAGATGCTTCATTTCATCTGGGTGCTGAATGATCATTTTTGCAGAAATAAGAGGAGGGAGAAGAGTTGTTGAAGTTGATTTTAACACGATCTCTCACAATCTGCAGGTGGTCTAAATTTTCATTTCATTTGATGACACAAAAATTAGGCACATAATAATTCCCTGTGAAATCAAAAGTATTGTCACGGTGCTGATTAATACGAGCTAACTTTTTAAATTAATGAAGTATCAGTTGGTGGTACTGTGTGCTAATCCATGGGCTCTGTTTATTGAGTGGAACCTCCCTTTATCTGACTCCATGTAATGCATTTATTCTCAGGCTAAGCTGAGCCAAGCCGCCTCCCCGTTTCCCCTTTTTTTATGCAAATGTCGGCTCAGATGGCATTTATCGCAGCGAGCTTTATGCTACTTGTAACACGGCTGCTGTAGCTGAGCCTCACACACACACACACACACACACACACACACACACACACACACACACACACACACACACACACACACACACACACACACACACACAGCTGAGAAAAGAAAATGTCTACCACTCGACAACTCAATTTATGCATCGAGGAGAGAGGCGTCTAGATAAACAATTACCCTTGGCTCAAATGGTCTATAACCAGCATTTTCTATGTTGCCGTGGCGATGCACCATGAATATGGATTCCCTCTCCATGTCTGATGGCACATTCTCAACCCTAACACCCATGCAAAATCCATTTAAACACCTAATAGGATCAGCTTGACTCATGCAGCCATGCCCTCACACGTCACCTCCCATCATCGCTCCGGGCCGGTGTTCCACAAAAGGAAAAAAAATCCCACCAGCCATTCTGAATTTATTGTCTAAAAGAAAATGCTCTGGTAGAAATGAGCTTTACGTTTAAGTGTGTTTGATGCCTCGTTGAGCAAATTTCACAAATGTTTCAAAAATATTCAAATAACACAATTCTTTATGTAGACCGGGCCCTGCTAACAGGGTTCCTGCCACGTGGAACCAGTCGCATGGAAGGGTAGGAGAACCTGAAGGGGGACGATGGTGGCCTGACTTGTTCTGTGTGTTGCTCGTCAGAATGCTGTTCTCGCTGTGTGTGTCTGTCGGTTTGTTTATGCTGCTGTAGAGGCCCAGCTGACTGACATCACTGCTGCCATGGCAACCAGGTGAAAACACTCCCATTCACTAGAACGCTGGAAGTCTGATCATGCCCTACAGATGGATTCACAACGAAGACACGCTCTGACTACAACACAAGCTTAAGATGCTAACACGACACTGTGTAAGAGCATTTAAACAGCAGGTTTGTTGGCTGTAAACACACACACACACACACACACACACACAGACACACACACACACACACACACACACACACACACACACACACACACACACACACACACACACACACACACACACACACACACACACACACGTCTGCACATGGATGTGTTACGAAGTGCGATCTCAGTGTCATTCTGTGTGCCAGCCTGTTTCTGAACTGCCTGCCTGTTGCCAGACTGTTACAGAGTGCTGCCGTGTTGTAAAACACACGCGTGTTACATCATCACCAGACTTTTTATGAGCTGATCAATCATCCCATGTCTCACTGATACGGTAAACTCTGCTACTGGTGCTGCTTTCATCACGCGAGTGCAGACGTTTCTGATCCCTGTCCTCCTCCTCATTATTATTATTATTATTATTATTATTATTATCATTATTATGCAGAAGAGCTGCTGTGGTTGTTGGTTGTTTAAAGATCAGCAGGAGAAATTCTGTTTTCCATGTATTTGTGTCTTTTTCTGTAGAATCTTGTCTGTAAATATAAATAAATCATTTTCTCAAAAAATAAATGTGATGCGACGCCTTAATTTAGCATTTGTTGCACATAATAATAAATAGAACCTTTGTTTTCAAAGCCTAATCTGCAGAATTATGCAGAATAATGTCTGATGATTAGAAGAATGTTGAATTTCCTCCGTATAAATATTGAAGCAACGTTTGATTTTCGTTTTCCTGACCCCAGACACAAACTGAACTTCACTAACACCATCAGCTCTTTTTGCTGTGCTGGACGATGAAATCGGACCAAACATAAACTCGGTATTTGGGCCGGAGAAGGTTTTGTGATTTTGTGATGATTTCATACTTTTGACATTTAGGGCTCTGAAAACCCAAACTTCCTTTTGTTGTTTTCTTTCCCAGACACAAACAAGAACACATCACATGAAGAATGGCAGGTTGGTTTGGTGGAGATCACCCAGGGCTCCTTCGTTGGTATTCAGCGTAGAAAACTGATCTCCTGTCAGCGGCTCTTATCGCTCACGCACAGATTAGCATATAATATCCTTTTTAATTTAGCCCCCAAACACCACGAGCATCTTAGTACGTTTTATCAGCTGTAATCCCGTTAAAACTGCTTTCATTAGAATCCCAAACAGTCGGAGCAGCCGGGCGTGATCCCAACGCTTTAATTATTGTCTCAGACACACTTCCACCAGTCAGCAGCCAGATCTCAGTTTCTATGTAATAACTCCGTTGTTATCGGCTGGTGTGATGGAGTTCCCAGACTGGCGGAGGCTTTGCTGGTGGAGCTGTTTGCAGGCCACTCATTACTTATTAAGAACACTATTAAGGAAAAGTGACTGTAATGATGGGATGGATCGGGCCTGGGCTCATTTACCAAAAAGGCCACAGGAAATATTCAGCGATCGGTTCAAATTAATTATGCATCATCTTTACTTTGTTCTGTATGGCCTCTGAGATTATACACCCCCAGTCGGTCACATTCTGCTACTAAATACTGTTTAAAATCATGATTAATGTCAGACTTTACCAGGGTTTATGTTTATAAAACAAGAGGGTTTAAAATGTTTCTGTGTTAGAACAAAAAACTATTTCCTGGAAGACATCAGTGATCCGCCCTTAAACCGTCACCATGGCGATACAGCCTCACCTACACTTTCATCAGATATTCTTCAGAGGAAGATTTATCTTCTGGAAGTTTTCTGCTCATTAAAAATAAACATTTTGGTTAAATCCTGAAGACTGGTTTATTTTCTCTGTCAGATGTTTTCATTTAAAAGAACAAAATGTTGCCAATTATCAAGTTTCCAACAAATATTTTATTTAGTTTATTTGATAAAATGTACAAGACGAATATTGTCCACAAGCATTTTCACAGCCATTTTAAATTATTTGTATTTAAAAAAATGATATTTTTCTTATCATCGAACTTAATAATAATAATAATAATAATAATAATAATAATAATAATAATAATAATAATAATAATGCAAGGTATTATCAATAGAGCTGAATATGAATTTGAGATTTTTATTTCAGAAACATTTTTTTCTCTTTACTGAAAACAGATACCATCAGGGGAAATAAAATAATATTATTAAAGAACAAATTTTAATTTAAATAAAACGATATTAAGCTGAGTTCTGTTTGTCTGCAGCTTCCTTTTTTACACATAGTTGATAAAATCTCCACTTTTAGGTTGTAGAAACACAGAAAGAGAGATATTTTAGATTTTTGCTAAAACTTGAAATCAAAATGTTTCTAAAGATGTTGGATTAAGCTGCAGATTACAAATACATAATTATTAATAATCACAAGAACAATAATGGTTATTCATACTGTTTGGAAATGCATGTTAGATTTGCACCCATCAGTAACAGTTTTACTGATTTATTTATATTTCCCTACGATTGTTGCTCTTTTAGGAAACAATATAAAAATAATCCACATACTGAACTTCCATTTCTCTAATAACACTCTAATAATCTGTTAAATCCGAGTCAAGGTTTATGCATCCAGCTGATGATTTACTTGACCTCATTGCTTTTTTTATTTGCCAGTTTGTAACCCAGCAGGTAGTTAACCCAAACCTGAAACAGGTTAAATCTGACCTCTGACTACATAGAAATTCAAACCTTCAGATTATTAATAATCTGCTTTTATAATGTTTGAGTTGAAGGAGAGAGAATTAACTGTGAAGACTCCCAGCAATCCAGAGGAGGCTCCTCTCCTTTGCTTACTGAATTGTGATAATAATTCTGCCCCCCCCCCCCCCCCACACACACACACACACACACCACCACCACCACCACCACCAGCAGCAGCAGCAGCTTAATGTGCTTTCTGTCAGCAGGCTCTGTCTGCTGTATTAATCAACTGCTGCATTTCCTCTCTTTGTGAGAGTAAAGCTCACCACTCCCATCCTCTCATCCAGCTTCTCCCACACCACTGATACAGGAAGATAAAAGTCAGTTTGGAAGTTTTTCTGTGTGTTCCCCTTCCCTGAAAGGTATCAGAAACACATTTATGTTTAAATGAGTTCATTGTCTGGTGTTAACAGTGTTGTTGCTTTAATATCAGCACCATAAGTGGCTCTGCTATCAAATATTCCAGCACTTATTTAAACAAAAGCTGCTATGAAATGTGCCCACCTCAGTGGCTCTGAGATTGGGAGCTAAGCAATCTATTTAAAAACCAATCTATTTCTCGCTGTAGTGGAGATTGCACAGATTGAATGGGGGAGTGGGATCCTCAGCGGACGGCCTCCTCCATCCGCCCTCCTCTCCCTTTATCTCAGAGCTGCTCTTCAGCTCCGTGGCTCTGGGCTGTTTGTTCAGAGGATGGGCGACGAGAAACCTAACAAGCTGCTCAGGCATCATTCAATTACAGCAAATAACCCCAAATAATGGAAACACACTCACACACACACACACACACACACACACACACACACACACACACACACACACACACACACACACACACACACACACACACACACACACACACACACACACACACACACACACACACACACACACACAATAACCTAACTGCAGGTTAAGAGGTCTTTTTTGATTTAAGAAAACGACTGAATTGCTAAAAAAACAGAAATGTCAGCTACTTTTCCAGCAGGTTTACAAAGGATTTATTGCATCTCTCATCACTAGCTTAGATCATCGTGTTCTAAAGGTTCATTTCTGAGTGAGGACAGGTCAGAATGGAATTGTTCTAGTCTCTAATCACATGAAACCATCCCAGAATGCAGAGCAGCAAGTGACGAGAGCTGGATTCAGCCTCTTCCTTGGCTTTAAAACAGAAACTTGTTGGCACGTGTGGAGTAAACTAAAATCTGTTTCCAACTCCTTCTGAGCCCTGGTTGGAGTCAGAGGGCCAGGATCATCCATGCTGAATCACAAACTAGTGAACGTTTATCTGATTAAAGGTAAACTATTATTAGGCTACTAAAATCGGCTACAGAAACTGGAAATGATCCATGTCATGGTGACATGAAGAGATCAGCTTAGTGTATTAATGAATCCATCCAATAATAAAACAGTTTTAGGTTAAAATGTGGTGAAATCATAGCCAAGAAATTCAATAAGTAAATAAATCCAGTACATTTACATTTGGGGAAAAATAACAGCTTAAATAAGGCCGTGGTTTTGTTGTATTGCAGGAAAAATATTTGACATTTTATATTTACCTATGAGGATTACATGAGCTATCAGCACATTTAAATGAAAAAAACTATCTTTTAAAAGGTAATTTATTTACTGATAGCATTTCTTTATCTCTGTGTAATAAATATTCAATCACTCCAGAATTATAAGCATGTTTTATGCATTCTAGCCTAAATGTCATTATTACCTCTTATGATGAATTATATATATGGAAACCATGTTCGCTCGCCCAGACGTGGGTCACCAGGGTCCCCCTCTGGAGCCAGGCCTGGAGGTGGGGCACGCTGGCGAGCACCTGGTGGCCGGGCTTTCACCCATGAAGCCTGGCTGGGCACAGCCTGGAGAGGAAACGTGGGTTCCCCTTCCCATGGGCTCACCACTCGTGGGAGGGGCCAAAGTCATGTGCAGTGTGTGATGGGTGGTGGTCGAGGGCGGGGACCTTGGCGGTCTGATCCTCAGCTACAGAAGCTGGCTCTTGGCACATGGAATGTCACCTCTCTGGTGGGGAAGGAGCCTGAGTTGGTGTGTGAGGTTGAGAGGTTCCGACTAGATATAGTCCGGCTCACCTCAACGCGTGGCTCTGGCTCTAGAACCAGTTTCCTTGAGAGGGGTTGGACTTTCTCCCACTCTGGAGTTGCTCCCACTGAGAGGCACCGAGCAGGGGTGGGCATACTAGTTGCCCCCCATTTTGGTGCCTGTACGTTGGGGATTACCCCAGTGAATGAGAGGGTAGCCTGCCTCCGCCTACGTGTGGGTGGACGGGTTCTGACTGTTGTCTGTGCTTATGCACCAAACTACAGTTCAGACTACCCGCCTTTTTTGGAGACCTTGGAGGGGGTGCTGGAAAGCGCTCCTTCCGGTGACTCCCTCGTTCTGCTGCGGGACTTAAACGCTCACGTAGGCAATGATGGTGAGACCTGGAGAGGTGTGGTTGGGAGGAACGCACTCATCTGCACTCATTGAAAAGCAGATAAAAAGAGGATAAAAGAAAGCGCCAAAAGAGACTTCATGTCCCATGGTTCTTTGCACCCGGAAGCAACGTGATGATGTCACCAAAGCGGCGTCGAACCCCGGAACACAAGTTCCGCGCATGAGTTGGAACCCACACAGAGTCCAGCCTGCCGGACAGCCGAGTCTATAAAAGAGAGACAAAACGAAACTTAGTCATCTTTTGTCCAGAGTTCAACTGGTGTAAAGAGATCGCTCGCTGCTACGGTTCCGGACACACGACAAGAGGCCGAGCCACGGAAAAGCAGCGGAAAACCATCACATCTGCTCAGCATGATTGCCGAGGGACGCCTTGAATTTGCTCGGAAAAGAGTTTTTTTTTCTTGTTTCCTCCTTTATCCATCTTCCTCTCCCGTTCTCCTATAGTTCAGAAGAAGCGGTCGACCGCGTGATCGCTTCAAAATAGAAAAACGGTCTTTCTATCTTCCATATCAAATACGTCGTCCAGATCATCTTGAAGTAAGATCTTTTCTTTCATTGTAATATCTAAGTTGTTAAGCTGTGGCCACAGCATTAACAAATATTTAGATATTAAATTTGCCTTTGATTGATCTGTTGTTGTTTTCTTGAGCTTAAACAAACGATTTGAAGTGTTATGGCTAAGTTTTACTGTGATTGAACGTGTTTTGGAAGTTTAAAGTGAAAGTTGCCTACACACACACACACACACACACACACACACACACACACACACACACACACACACACACACACACACACATTCGGGTTTTCCGTGTTTAGGGGGACAACACACACACATACTTGTTTTTAGTGTTGTAGGGGACAAGACTAAAACACACACTTATTGGGTCAGATTGTTTTACATTATCATTTCATTGTTTCATTGTTTGTGTTTGTTAGATAAAATAAGTTGGTTAATATTGATGGCTAAATGCTTCAGAAGGAGCTGAAGTGATTATATTAGTTAATAAATGTATTGCCAATTCAGTTTTGTCTCAAATGAATTTGTTTGTGTGATATGAATTTATGACTGCTGCTCGTAAACAAATTTTACTAACTTTAAGACAGACTGATAAGAGGTTTTGGATTCATTTTCCCTTGTTAAAAGGGTGGTGCCCCAAGGCATATCTCCAGATATCCTAATTACGCAATAAAATCAGTAAATATTTCCATATTTACGAATTTATTGATGAATCCAAGATAGTAAGTAAAGCTTACAAATTATTCGTTGACTAATAATAACAACACCAGGCAGGCCCAAATGACTAATAATCACAACACCAGGCAGGCCCAAATGTATCGCAAGGGTCTGCTGGTAACATCTGGCAGAGTCTCCTGTCAGAAGGAGCTTCAATTCCCACCTCCGACAGAGCTTCCAAAATGTTCTGGGAGAGGCCGGGGACATTGATTCTGAACAGGCCCTGTTCCATGCCTCCATTGGTGAGGCTATGGAGCAAGACTTCCGTACGGCTTCGAGGAGATTCTGTTCCACCATCCGGCGCCTCGGGGGGGGGGGGGGGGGGGGGGGGCAGTGTGCTACCAACACTGTCTATAGTGGGGATGGTGTGCTGCTGACCTCTACTTGGGACGTTGTGGATCGGTGGGCAGAATACTTAGAAGACCTCCTCAAACCCACCGACACGTCTTCCAGTGAGGAAGCAGAGTCTGGGGACTTTGAGTTTGCCTCTCAAATCTCTGGTGCTGAGGTCACTGAGGTGGTTAAAAAGCTCCTCTTTGGCAAGGCTCCAGGGATGGATGAGATCCGCCCGGAGTTCCTTAAGGCTCTGGATGTTGTGGGGCTGTGTTGGCTGATGCGGCTCTGCAATATGGGGTGGACATTGGGGGCAGTCCCACTGGACTGTCAGACCGGGTTGGTGGTCCCCTTATTTAAAAGGGGGGACAGCAGGGTGTGTTCCAACTACAGGGGGATCACACTCCTGAGCCTTCCTGGTAAGGTCTATTCAGGGATTCTGGAGAGGACGGTCCGTCGGATTGTTGAACCTCAGATTCAGGAGGAGCAATGTCGTTTTCAATTGGCTGTAAACACACACACACACACACACACACATGCACGCACGCACACACACACACACACACAGATCTTTAATATTTTATAACAGATATTGATCTAAAATGATTAAAATATAGTGAATGGTCAAACTGACAGCTGTCATTATGAAAACCAGAAGAATGTGTGATGCGGTTTTAAGCCTTCCCACCTTTTGACCTGAGAGCAGCTGACTGAGACGATCTCAGAGTTAGAGAATATACAGTGATAAAAGCTGCTGCCCACACACCAAAAGCCAGATTTTGCAACAGATTCTGTGAACAACATGTTTGCTTTTTGTTGTTGTTTGCAATGTTTTTAATTGTGAATTTTGTTTAATTTTGTCAACAAATCAGTTGAAAACAGTTTTAAAAATGCATTAACCCTTATATGTTCTCAGTGCATTTTTTTTTTTTTTTTCGCGCAGACAGGTGTGTTTTTGTGAATCATTTTGGTTATGCTAATGCAGTTTATCTAATTTATTGGGAGGTTGTGTGTTTCGGGGGACTTACAAAATTCCATTTTGTACTCCATTAAATTTAACGGTAAAATAATTTTGTAAGGGTAATGGTCTCATTGCATTTTTTTGTGCCATTGAATTCCACGTAAAGATTTTTTTCTAATAAGCCTAAATAGCATAATAATAATAATAATAATAATAATAATAATAATAATAATAATTATTATTATTATTATTATTATTATTATTACTATTATTATTATTCAGTCTGGGTTCCCAGGCCAATTGCAGACTCAATTACGTTTTCCAGTAGATTGCGCATTTTCCCTATGTATTCCAGGGCAATACCTAATGCCACATTCAAAAAAAATAAATAAATAAAAAAAAGTAAATGAAAATATTTTTATGCTCATTTATGACACTCTGAAGTGTTGAAGGTTCAGCCACAAAACAAATCATTTGGACATAACACACAAAATATGTTTATATTTTTTTTATTTGTTTACATTTACATTTCTAGTTATGATCATACATCTGACAATAAAGGGGGGAATAAAAGGGTTAACTCTCGGCAATGCAAAAATATTTTATTATATTTTGAAAGGACTGAAGCCAAGGACAAAATTCATGTAAAAAAATTGGAAGTTCTGAAATTTTATATGAGGAAGTATTGAGTCTGCATTTTTGTGTGCACCAAGGTTAAAGTCATAACTTTTTTAGATCATATGAAATTACACAAAAACTATGAAGTGAGCAAAAATTATTTTTATGCCTATTGATGACACTCCTAGGCTTTGACTGTTTAACCCCAAAACATCTGAACATAAAACACAAAAAAGTAATAGATTTTGTACATTTTTTATACTTTTACACAATTCAGGTGTTGATCATACCCCTGGCAATAAAGGGGCTAAATCTCAGAAACACACACACATTTTTACTATATTTTGTTAGGGCTGAAGCCAAGGATGAAATTAATGTTAAAAAATGGGACATAGAAAATCTTAAAGGAAGTTTGTATGTGCATTTTTTGTGCTCAAACACCAGAATTGTTAGAAAATTTAAAGGTAATAAGACATGTTAAATTATGAAATGCCAACATGTTTATTGGAATGAGTGCACTGATAAAACCCATCAAGCAGAACACTCTTCAAGTTTTAGCTTATTGCTTGGACAAAACTAAGCTAGACTACACTTCTCAATGCCATATAACCTTACTTTTTAAACTGTGCACTATCATTCAACTTAAACTGACAATAAATGTTTTATGGTACTTAAATTTGTATGCATTCATTTGAACACAAGAAATTAATACAAATCTGCAGACAATCAAAATGCACTAATACTTTTACAGTAAACCGATGTCTGAGAAGAAAGGTGCAAAAACTTTGTTTTTTCTTTAAATATGAAAATGGTATAAAATGTCAAAACTGAGAGAAAATAATTTGCTTAAGAGGTGCAAATTCAAAAGGTATAATTGCAGCTGCTTATTTGAAGCTGACTTTAGCGGAATCTTCCACAACACAAACCCAAACTGAACTCTCAGCCATCCATTCCCTCATGAACCCCATATATATCTAAGGTGATTTTTGAAATTAAAATAAATAAATATAATCTGGGGCATGTCTAATCAGTTTATAATTAATGACATTTAATCCTTTGATGCATGAATTATGAAATCTTCAACCATGATTTTTAACAATTTTTTTCATTCATCTTTAGGTGTGAATGAAACAAATTTCATATTTATATGTTTTTGTAACATATAATTTACAAATAATTTATTACATGTCAACCTCAGTGGAAAGTGTGCAATCTGAACATGAAATATTTTGGCTTGACTTACTGAAGTATAAATGGAGGGGCTCAAATGCAATAAAGTCTTCAACAGCTGTGCCTAATGGCAAAAATAAATAAATAACAATTTTGAATACCTGTCCACTGTAGTGACCATTATGCATCAAAGGGTTAAAAATACCCATCCATCCATTTTCATCCACTTATCCAGAGTCAGGTCATGGGGGCAGTAGCCTAAGTCGAGAGGCCCAGACTTCCCTCTCCCCAGCCACTTGGGCCAGCTCTTCCAGGGGAATCCCAAGGTGTTCCCTGGCCAGCCGAGAGATATAGTCCCTCCAACGTGTCCTGGGTCTTCCTTTAGACCTCCTCCAGGTTGGACGTGCCTGGAAAACCTCACCAGGGAGGCGTCTGTGAGGCATCCTGACCAGATGCCCAAGCCACCTCAACTGGCTCCTCTCGATGTGGAGGAGCAGCGGATCAACTCTGAGCCCCTTCTGGATGACCAAACTTCTCACGCTATCTCCAAGGGAGAGCCCAGCCACTGTACCCAAAGAAAACCCAAACATACATGAGGAGAACACGCCAACCGTACTGCGAAAAGCTGCAGCTAGGATTCAAACTGGTGTCCCAGTTGCTGTGAGGCACCAGGACCATTATGCAGCCCTATATTATATTATATTATATTATATTATATTATATTATATTATATTATAGTTAGGGATTTTATCAATATGTTTATCAGTAACTCCTCCTTGAACCGTCACCTTATCGTGGTGGAGGAGTTTGAGTGCCCTAATGATCCTAGGAGCTATGTTGTCTGGGGCACTTAGTGCCCCTGGTAGGGTCTCCCATGACAAATTGGTCTTAGGTGAAGGGTGAGACAAAGAACGGTTCGAAGGATCTTTCATGGCGGATAAAACGAAGAGTCGGAGTACCCGGCCCGGAGGGTTACCGGGGTCCCACCCTGGAGCCAGGCCTGGGGTTGGGGCCCGTGAGCGAGCGCCTGGTGGCCGGGCTTTCGCCAATGGGGCCCGGCCGGGCCCAGCCCGAACCGGATACATGGGCTCGTCCAACTGTGGACCCACCACCCGCAGGAGGAACATGAAGGGTCCGGTGCAATGCGAATTGGGTGGCAGACCAAGGCGGGAGCCTTGGCGGTCCAATCCCCGGACAAGAAAACTAGTTTTTGGGACATGGAATGTCACCTCGCTGGCGGGGAAGGAGCCGGAGCTTGTGGCAGAGGTTGAGCGGTACCGGCTAGATATAGTCGGACTCACCTCGACACATTGCATTGGCTCTGGAACCCGAGACCTGGAGAGGGGTTGGACACTCTACTTTGCTGGAGTTGATCCGGGTGAGAGGCGGAGGGCTGGGGTTGGCTGGGGTTGGCTTTTTGTTAGCCCCGAGACTCTCTGCCTGTGTGTTGGGGTTTACCCCGGGGGACAAGAGGGTAGCTTCCTTGCGCCTTAGGGTCGGGGAACGGGTCCTGACTGTTGTTTGTGCTTATGGGCCAAATATCAGTTCAGAGTACCCACCCTTTTTGGAGACCCTGGGACGAGTGCTAGATAGTGCTCCATCAGGGGACTCCATTGTCCTGCTGGGGGACTTCAATGCTCACATGGGCAATGACAGCTTGACCTGGAGGGGTGTGATTGGGAGGAACGGCCCACCTAATCTGAACTCGAGCGGTGTTTTGTTATTGGACTTCTGTGCAAGCCGCAGTTTGGCCATAACGAACACCATGTTCGAACATAAGGATGCCCACCGGTACACTTGGTACCAGGGCAGCCTAGGTCACAGGTCGATGATAGATTTTGTAGTCGTATCATCTGACCTGCGGCCGTATGTTTTGGACACCCGAGTGAAGAGAGGGGCGGAGCTGTCAACTGATCACCACCTGGTGGTGAGTTGGATCAGATGGCAAGGGAACATGCCGCGTAGACCTGGGAGACCCAAACGCATAGTGAGGGTCTGCTGGGAACGCCTGGCAGAAGAACCTGTCAAGACGGTCTTCAACTCCCACCTCCGGCAGAGCTTTGACCACGTCCCGAGAGCAGTGGGGGACATTGAGTCCGAGTGGGCCTTGTTCCACTCTGCGATTGTCGAGGCGGCTGTTGCTAGCTGTGGTCGTAAGGTGGCCGGTGCCAGTCGTGGTGGCAACCCCCGTACCCGCCCGTACCCGCTGGTGGACACCAGAGGTTCGGGGAGCCGTCAGGCTGAAGAAGGAGGCCTACAGGGCGTGGCTGGTCTGTGGGTCTCCGGAGGCAGCAGACAGGTACCGGATAGCCAAGCGGGGTGCAGCAGTGGCAGTTGCCGAGGCAAAATCTCGGGCGTGGGAGGAGTTTGGTGAGGCCATGGAGAAAGACTATCGATCGGCTCCAAAGAGGTTCTGGCAAACTGTCCGGCGCCTCAGGAGAGGAAGGCAGCAACTCGCTCACACTGTTTACAGTGGGGATGGGGAGCTGCTGACGTCAACTGAGGCTATAGTCGGACGGTGGAAGGAATACTTTGAGGAGCTCCTCAATCCCACCAATGCGCATTCCGAGGAGGAACCAGAGCTGGGATGCCTGGGGATGGACTGTCCGATCTCGGGGGCAGAAGTTGCTGAGGTAGTCAAACAACTACACAGCGGCGGAGCCCCGGGGGCGGATGAGGTTCGTCCTGGGTATCTCAAGGCTATGGATGTTGTAGGGCTGTCATGGTTGACACGTCTCTACAACATTGCGTGGTCATCGGGGGCAGTTCCTAGGGAGTGGCAGACCGGGGTGGTGGTCCCCATCTTTAAGAAGGGTGACCTGAGGGTGTGTTCCAACTATAGGGGGATCACACTCCTCAGCCTCCCTGGAAAGGTCTACGCCAAGGTACTGGAGAGGAGGGTCCGATCGATAGTTGAATCTCAGATAGAGGAGCAGCAATGTGGTTTTCGTCCTGGCCGTGGAACTGTGGACCAGCTCTATACCCTTGCAAGGGTGATGGAGGGGGCATGGGAGTTTGCCCAACCAATCCACATGTGCTTTGTGGATTTGGAGAAGGCTTATGACCGTGTCCCCAGGGCCACCCTTGGGGGACGCTCCAGGAGTATGGGGTGGGTGGCTTTCTGTTAAGGGCCATTCAGTCCCTTTACCAGAGGAGCGTGAGTTTGGTCCGCATAGCCGGTAGTAAGTCGGACCAGTTCCCAGTGAGGGTTGGACTCCGCCAGGGCTGCCCTTTGTCACCGGTTCTGTTCATCACTTTTATGGACAGAATTTCTAGACGTGGAGTGTGTCGAGTTTGGTGGCAGGAGAATCTCGTCTCTGCTTTTTGCGGATGATGTGGTCCTCCTAGCTTCATCCAGCTCTGACCTTCAGCTCTTGCTGGGTAGGTTCGCGGCCGAATGTGAAGCGGCTGGGATGAGGATCAGCACCTCCAAATCTGAGACCATGGTTCTCGACCGGAAAAGGGTGGCTTGCCACCTCCAGGTCGGGGGAGAGGTCCTACCTCAAGTGGAGGAGTTTAAGTATCTCGGGGTCTTGTTCACGAGTGAGGGTAGGAGGGATCGGGAGATCGACAGGCGGATTGGTTCGGCGTCTGCAGTGATGCGGACGCTGAGCCGATCTGTCGTGGGGAAGAGGGAGCTGAGCCAGAAAGCCAGGCTCTCGATTTACCGGTCGATCTACGTCCCAATCCTCACCTATGGTCATGAGCTTTGGGTAATGACCGAAAGAACAAGATCGCGGATACAAGCGGCCGAAATGAGTTTCCTCCGTAGGGTGGCCGGGCTCAGCCTTAGAGATAGGGTGAGGAGCTCGGACATTCGGGAGGGACTCGGAGTAGAACCGCTGCTCCTCCGGATCGAAAGGAGCCAGTTGAGGTGGTTTGGGCATCTGGTCAGGATGCCTCCTGGACGCCTCCCCGGGGAGGTGTTTCGGGCATGTCCTGCCGGCAGAAGGCCCCCGGGTCGACCCAGGACACGTTGGAGAGGTTACATTTCCAATCTGGTCCGGGAACGCCTTGGGGTCCTGCCGGAGGAGCTGGTGGACAAGGCCGGGGAGAGGACGGCCTGGAGCTCCCTAATTGGGATGCTGCCCCCGCGACCCGGACCCGGATAAGCGGAGGAAGACGAAGACGAAGACGAAGTTTATCAGTAAACCCATTTCCTAGAGTCGAAGAGAAAAGGGACAAGAAACAAAGAGGCAGACATACAACCAAATCATGATTTAGTGGCAATAGCACAGGGCAAATGCCATGAACATCTGGTCGCAGAGTTTATTTAAAGGAAAACATAAGAAAGGAATGGGAGTGGATCATTTGTGAGAGAGAGCGAGCGTGTGTGCGCATGGGAGGACAAGAATGTGTGTGTGTGTGTGTGTGTGTGTGTGTGTGTGTGCGTGCGTGCGTGCGTGCGTGTGTGTGTGCGTGTGTGTGTGTGTGTGTGTGTGTGTGTGTGTGTGTGAATGCTTTCAGGACATTCAGCCAACAGATCTGTTAACAGGACCAAAGTAATGAAATGTAAAATTTCCATAACAATTATATTATATTATATTATATTATATTATATTATATTATATTACATTATATTATATTATATTATCCATCCATCCATCCATCCATCCATTTTCTATACCCATTTGTCCACGCAGGGTTGTGGGGGGGCTTGTGCCTATTTCCAGCCGTCTCTGGGCAAGCGGGTGGGGTACATCCTGGATATGTTGCCAGTCTATAAAGGGCCACACAGAGACACACAGGACAAACAACCATGCACACACACTCACACCTAAGGACAATTTTAGAGGGACCAAGTAATCTGAAGCCGGAGTACCCGAAGACAACCCACGAATGAGCAGGGAGAACATGCAAACTCCATGCAAAGAGACCCCAGGCTGAGTTGAACCCAGGACCTTCTTGCTGCAAGGCAACAGTGCTAACCACTGCACCACTGTGCAGCCTATATTAGATTACATTAGATTACATTCGATCACATTAGATTAGATTAGATTAGATCAGATTAGATTAGAAATCAGGTTTGGTGAGATGTTACACGTTTTGTAGTTTATTGGACAACCTCTAGAAACATTTACATGTTCATGTCTGAATCAAACCGAATACATTCTCAAAGATCTTTTTTTTAATATAAAACTGGGATGTCAGATACAAACAGCACCTTTATTTTGAGGATGTTTTACCAGGTGTTTTACACACTTACACACACACACACACACACACACACACACACACACACACACACACACACACACACACACACACACACTCCTAACCCTGGCTGCTTAGTGGCATTTAGCAATGGCTTCCGCCTCCGAACGGTCAAAGTGTAAGGTACGCTTCCTCAGCTGGACCAAGACCTGTGGGACCAAAGATTCTGGGCAATGGTCCTGCAGACCCTCTTTACCCTCCAAAATACATTGTAACCTTCTGGAGGCAGGCGTTCAGATTTGTGGCATTAAAACCTCCCTACCTGGTTACTCCACATACGTATTTCATGAGCATTTTTTAACTCAGAAGTACCCCTGAAGGACTTTGTTGTTTGTCCGTTTATCAAAACTTATTTTGAGCCTGAGAGGGTTCAAAAGCTGTGGTAGCATACTGAGAATGAGGACAGTTTTCATTGGTTTTAAGGCCAAGTTCCCCGAAAACACAGTTTTCCTTGTTATTTTATGTGACAGCTCTGAGTTGAGCATGAAAACTGAAGGTAGAAGAAGAAGAAACAATCTTTTCTTTAGCGCCTCTCAAGAAAAAATCACAAGGTGCTTCACAAAAACAAAAAATTAATAATATAAAAAATAATTCAGAAAATGATAAAAATATATTTCAAATGAGCAAAAAATAGACAATTGTGATTAAAAAATGTAAATTAAGAGAGAGAGTGAATATGAAAGAGAGAAATCAGTGGATGCTGAGGAAGGTGGAATAGGTGGGGAGAGCAGAATAAAGAGAGTGGTGAAGAAGGTCATACAAAAGCCAGCTTGAACAAGTGAGTCTTCAGCTGCTTTTTGAAGGAGACCACTGAGTCCACTGATCTCAGGCTCAAGGGAAGAGAGGTCCGGAGTCTGGGGGCCACAGCAGCAAATGATCTGTCACCTTTGGTCGTTAGCCTGTTGCTGCACAACCAGTAGGCTTTGATCACTGGACCTCAGGGACCTGCTGGGGGTGTAGGGACTAAGAAGATCACCAATGTAAGATGGTGTTTGTCCATGTAAGGCCCTATAGACCAGAACCAGGATCTTGAAATGAACCCTGAAGTTGACTGGCAGCCAGTGAAGCTGGAGGAGAAGCGGGGTGATGTGGGTGTGTTTGGAGGACGTGGTCAGAAGCCGAGCACAGGCATTCTGAACCACCTGTAGACGGTTCAGGGAGGTTCTGCTCAGACACGTGAAAAGAGAGTTACAGTAGTCTAAGTGTGAGGAGATGAAGGTGTGGAGAACTGTCTCAAGTTCAGAGCGAGACAGAATGGGACTCAGCTTAGCAATGTTCCTGAGATGGAAGAAGGAAGATTGTATGAGAGAATTGACATGAGAATCTAGGGTGAGAGCTGGGTCAAAGGTCACGCCAAGATTCCTGACAGAGGGTTTGGTGTAAGAAACAAGTTGACCAAGAGAGTCTGACTTTGGGAACCAGCTTTTGACAGGGAAAATAGACTTCTACCCGTTTCCTGCCTTAGACACTGACAGAAAATAGACCTGGACACTCAGATTAGAAAGGCCAGTCAAATCTATGTCACACTGTAAATAAGAATTCATGGACTCACGCATCTTGGCTCATGACAGGGAAGGCTGTTTTCGATTTAGCGTCCAGGAGAGAGCATAGCACATCTTTGCAAGGCAATGCACCCTGGATTCTCATGTCAGTTCTCTCATACAATCTTCCTTCTTCCATCTCATATATAAAATTCCAATCTGCTAAGATGGTTTCATCACTCTGTCATTGGCTCCATTATTCATTCTGCTGTGGTCTGTTGGGGTGCAGGCAGCTCTGACCGAGACAGGAAGAAATTGAATAAGCTAGTTAAGAAAGCAAGTTCGGCTCTGGGCTGCCCACTGGATTCTGTTGAAAACGTGTGTGAAAGGAGGATACTGGGGAAGCTGAGCTCCATCTTGGAAAACCCCTCCCACCAGCTGCGTTCCACTGTGGAGGACACGGACAGCTCTTTTTGTGGCAGACTGAGACATCCCAGATGTAACAAAGGACACTACCATAGTTCATTCATCCCCTCTGCAGTAAGAGTGTATAAAGTTGAACTAGTACTGGCATTATCCCTTTTCACCCTAACAATGCAATTTTCAATATGTGTGCAATACCCAGATGTACGTTTGGACGTCTGTGTCTTTGATGCTGCTTTTTGGATACTTTATTTTCTATTTGCATACATGATTCTAATTGTTGAAGGTTACAATAATAGCTTTCATCATATGTGTATTTTTATGTACTATTTTTATTATTTATTAATATTACTATTGTTTTCAGTTTTTTTCTCTAAATGGATGTGCTGCTGTAACGAGTGAATTTCCTCACTGTGGGATTAATAGTCTATTCTATTCTAAACTGAGGTGGGAGCCTGGGCACATCACACATGTGAAACATTACTGAATATTTACAACACTCTGAGTCACTCACCTCATCATGCAAAATGTAAATCAAAACATTTGAAATCCCGGAGATCACTCAGTTTAACTCTGAAAACATGTTCCGTACAGAAACAGAACATAAAACATTTTTGTTCTGTTTCTGTACAGAACATGTTTTCAGAGTGAAACCGAATGATCTCCAGGTTTAAAATCATGAGGACATCACTCTGCTTCGGCTACCTCAGCTGTTGGTGATTTTAGCTCTTTCTGGCTTTCATTGTGTTTTTGTGAATTTCTCAGTCTCACACACACACACACACACACACACACACACACACACACACACACACACACACACACACACACACACACACACACACACACACACACACACACACACACACACACACACACACACACACACTCACTCAACGAGAGTGTCCTGTCTGGCTGTGATGCAAACAGAATTGATGTCTGAATGCTGGTGACAAGCCTTACAGATTTACTCTCAGGTGGAGCATCAAAGCGTCTGCTTTAATGTCACGCCTGATACTTAAAACTTTATTGTTATTGTTTTTGAATGCTTTGTAATTCCGACCAGACACGGAGACAGAGGTGAAAGAGAAAGGAAAATACAAAAGGTGGGGAGAAAGGGGGGAAGGGGGTGGGGGGGTGGGGTAGGATGTGGGGTGTGTGTGTGTGTGTGTGTGTGTGTGTGTGGGGGGGGGGGGGGTCCACAAAAATAAACAATAATGAACAAGAGTCTGCTTCTAGACCTGCAAAAAGAGAAAGAATAGAAAAAATTGGGACACACAACAATACATCAGGATCAAGCTATCACTGCATCAGCCTGATGATGAAATATAAAATCAACATTGTTTCACTGAACAATCACACGATAATAAATCATAGTGCATTTAGTGGCAATGACAGCAAGACGTGTTGAACGTGCCCAAGCCCATACTTTTGAGAGCACCATGTGAGCACCTGTGTGTGTACACACTCTTGTTTATGTAAGGTTTCTCTATAGGAGCGTCCAATAGAGAGTGTGAGGGACCACAGATCCGCCCCCCAAAGATGTGTAGGAGACGGGGGGGGGGGGGGGGGGGGGGGGGGGGGGGCTCCAAGTCCCGGAGATCCAGGCGCTGCCCCCAGAACACAGGAACCCCAAGGAGACTGCAACCAGAAAGGCCCCGCCCCCCTCGAGAGGCACAGAGGATCGTTATTAACATTGAGTCACTGTGTAAAGTGGAGGCATTCTATTCTGCCTCCTGCTATTTTGCATTTGCTGTTATGCTCCCACAGTGTGAAAACCTGAGGCCAGCCATCAAACAGAATGTGTGTGTGTGTGTGTGTGTGTGTGTGTGTATGTGTGTGCATGTGTATGTGTGTGTGTGTGTTTGTGTGTGTGTGTTTGTGTGTGTGTGTGTGTGTGCATGCATGCATGTGTGTGTGTGTGTGTGCCTGCGTGCGTGCATGTGTGTGTGTGTGTGTGTGTGTGTGTGTGTGTGCGCGCATGTGTGTGTATGTGTGTGTGTGTGTGTGTGTGTGTGTATGTGTGTGTATGTGTGTGTGTGTGTGTGTGTGTGCGCATGTGTGTGTATGTGTGTGTGTGTGTGTGTGACTGGTCTTGTCTGGTCTGACTGTAAACCTTTGTGACTTACCAATTCAGCTGAACCATGTAAACCCTCAACAATGTTTCTGAGAGCTGTAACACACATACTTGCTTATATCATTCTTAGGGTCACAAAATGTAGTCCTCTCAGAGGACACTACCTTCTGTGTGCTTTAAAGGCAGACTGGTAAGTAAAGTTTCTATTTGAAATTCTCAGAAAATAAAAAATAAAATCACTCGATGTTTTGTTTCTTTGGGTTTAAAGTCTTACTCTTATTTGACCTTTAAATTGGGGACAGGGGGATTTTTAAAGTCTCCTTTGGGGTCTTCAGCAACACACAAATGCACAGACAAGTTTAAAGAGGTCCTTCACTGAGGAACCATTTTAATTATTACTATTCATGTAAATGATTGGTCATTCTAAGTGTAAGAAGCATGCTGAAAATGAAAATAGTCTCCTACACCTATCTCCTGCATTAGCTTCTGATAGAAAATAGACGGTGAAACTAGTGTGACAACCAGCTATAATACCAAGGCCATTATTGCCCAAGGACACTGGAGTCATGGAAAAGTATTAAAATAAACTCAGATTTATTACAAGTATCACCAAAATAACATCACCTAAAGCAACACAAAACACACACACACACACACACACACACACACACACGTGCGCGCGCGTGCACACACACACACACACACACACACACACACACACACACACACACACACACACACACACACACCAGACTCCTATGGATTATACCTTCCCCATGCAGTTAAATCATAGACCTTCCAGCCTCCAGGCAGCCCTGGCCCATTCAGCCTTTCAGTTCTTTCTGTCCTGGGGACAGGGTTGGAATGGAGGGGTTAACCTGCAGCTCCCCTTGTAGTTAGTCACCGTACCATTGACAAAGCTTGTCCCAAACCGAGTGCCGAGGATGTCGCTTCCTCCTCCACAAAGATCGTTCGTAAATGAGCTGCGTAGATGGACGCCTTCATCTCACTACCTCGGGATACAACCCAGAAATTACGGCAAAGCAGCAACCCCTCCGGATTTTGACGAGATGCGTGATGGCTGAGTGCTAGTTCTCTCCTGCAACACAAAGCAAACATCAGAAGGCCAAAGAAAGATGAAAACATGCATGAGAGCAACAAATAAACACGTACCACGCCGACGTCGTGCCTCTCAACTCCTCACCCCACATGGGGAAAACCGATACTCCTTCAAAGCCTGCCAAGCCCTACATTAACCATTAATATCATCACATCACCCAAATAAAGAAACCCGGAAACACTTACCTACACCGCACCACGAGCAACACATCATGCCCCCACCCCTCCAAGGGGCCAAACCCAATCTCCTCACTCTCGAGACTCAGGACAAATGATACTCACGTCACAAAACGCAAGCGACCGACTTATAAACACTCCCATCGCTCCCTGATTGGCCCGAGTCAGTCATCCCTAAAACTGTGCAGCTGTGCCATCACTACTACACTCACTTGCCACACTAGGATTAGAAAAGCCTGACAGATTTACATCACACTGTCACTTAACATTCATAGACTCAAACATTTAGATTCGCTACGGGGAAGACTGTTGTTGGTTTAGCGTCCAGGAGACAGATGAGAACGTCTTGAATAGTGGACGCAAACTGTTAGCATTACACCACAGTAAATGTTTGAAAAATCTAGTTCTTTTTGAAAATACGGATATCTGTAAGTCACTTTACAAGTTTAAGCTGTACTTTTAACACGATTGATTAAATTATGCCAGTTTGGATTACAGAAATATTATCAGTTCAAACATATTATTTATAATTGCATCATGAAACTGAAAAGTTATGTGCTGATGGGATCTTGAGGGAGTCAGGTCAAATATCAAATATCAAATGAATTCTCTGAAGAATGTCTAATGGACAGCTCCACTGGAAAGGCACCTGACTTACATGCAGAGGATGTGGGTTCAAATCCAGGCTGGGACAAATACCAACAACCAGCATAAGTCATTAGGTAAGACCCTTGGTGCTACGTACTACCTCATACCATGACATACAAACTATTGGCTGCAGTATCGCCTGACTAGATAAGTTTTGATACAACAAAGGGTTTATTTATAAACAACATTGATATGCAAAATTGACAAATACTTTTTTGTAGATCTAATAGATATTTAACGTGATTTCAGCCGTGATTTCAATCACTGTAAATTAATTTCCAGTTTTTCAGTAAAGGTATTTATTGTGCAGCTGTAAAATTCTCCGAAAAACTCTGGTAACCACAGCTGCCAGGGATTTCCTGTAACTATATACTGTATATATATATATATATTTTTTTTTTACAGTGTGAGGAAACTCACTTGCTACAGCAGCTCATAACACTTGAAAAGGAAGAAGATAATAAGATTACAGGTAAACACACAAAGGCAGTAGATTATTATTGTAACCTATAATAACAATGATTGCATATTATTTGTATATTTGGTCCACTTTTGATCCAAAAATACCAGCATTTCCTTCTGTTAAATGAAGAAAAATGTTTCTTTTTCATCAAAACTAAGCCATTTAAGGCAAAGCCTCTTCTGTTTTGATAGTGGATTAGCTAACTGTAATTTTGAGGGATCGTGAAGAGTCTGAAAAAAGTACACCCAGCAAATTTTACAGGTTACACATAATTATTTACAATAACAGACACCTTTCTATTTATGTTTATGTATTCTCTGCCGTTTGGAGAATAGCGGTTTACGATGCAGGAGGATGCACTGATGCCTCCTTGATACCGTGGGTGGTGCAAGGACATATGCGAGAACTTTAAGCAAACTTGCCACGATACGTGTTTAGGATTGAAACCGTTAGCCAGTGTTGATGACATCACTAAGAACATCACTGTCATGGCAGGAGGCAGTCTTTTGACCCACGACATGCAGAATCACCACACAGGAACCGGTAAGTAAGTAAAACGATTTTATTATTTACTGAAGAGCAATGATAGGAACGGGAACAGACGACGGGCAGGCTGGCAGCAAGATTTCAGGATGGAACTCTGAGGAGGGAGACAGAGTAAGTATGGAGGGAATGACGGAGAATGATATTGGGAGTGGAGCTTACTGATTGCAGCTAGTGGTGAGATCTTCCGGAGGGATTGGTCAGGTCCGGGTGAGCAGGAAAGCTCCAGAAGGTGATGGGACTGTTGGTCCAGAGAGGAGGTAGGAGCAGCGGTTTGGTGAAGGCAGGTGAGCGGCTGAGAGCGAGCGGCCAGGGGAGGAGACAGCGTGATCTGGTGTGCAGGAGTCCAAGTTGGTTATGGAGGTGGTGGAGTGTGGAGAGAAACCTGGAGCAGAGCAGGGAAGGATAATCAGGGTTTTCTCTGGTGACAGAAATCAAGCAGAACTTCATAAGCACTGGTAAGCGAATCGGAACTAGAAAAATCACAGGATCAAGACAGGTTAAGGCTAGAGCTACCCAAAACAGAGTAATCATCCGGCGAAGTGAAGTGTCACACTGCTCCTTAAATCCCCTGGGCCGTAATGACTGGATTGGCTGCAGCTGGAGACTCTCAGACGCGCCCACCTGAAAACAATGCTCAGAAAAGATAGGTTAAATGCAGGAGGCTCACCACGGACCGTGACAATATCGAGAAACGGTCACTTTCTCCTCCAGCTGACTTATACTTCCTAAAACAAGCTCCCCCCTAGAACGACTTACAAGGCATTCATTCCTCCTAGAGATGACTGCAAATGTTTTTATTAAGTGAGTGAACCACATCTTTAAAGTTGCACACATTTTTTCATCAAGTTTTTCTTTATAAATCCCAACATTTGCATGGAAAGTCACTTACACAGTTTTTAGACCCGTTTTGTGTGAAAGCAAGCTTTATGAGTGAGGTCCCAGATGACTGTCTGAATAAAGTAAAACATTCTCTTTATACTTTGGAAAACATTTGTTCAGTCCTCTTCCCTTAGACAGAAAAGAGAAATGATAACATCTGACATGTTATTGGTTTTGTTGTTCACTAACATGGTGCTGATAATACTTTTGTTTCCTTGGGCACAAAAAGCAACTTTTTAAATTTATTTTTGAAAGACTTCTTACATTATTTTGATCCTTTTCTTCATAGGTTAAAAACAAACAAATGTGCTGTTACAGTGGGCTTCTTTTCTATGCAGGTTTAATTAAGGTTTCAAACAGCTGATGCAACATATTCCTGCTGACCTCCAGTTAAGAGCAGGGAAAGCAGGACCGAAACTCAAGGTGAAAAACCAGACCCATCTTTGGGTATTACACTCATCATTAATTACATTTGGATTTGACATTTTTCACCTTTTTTGTGGGTGTTTATCTGAAGCCTGTATGAATGCAAGAGTGTTAGTCATCCATCTGTTTTCTGTCACTGATTCATTTTAGGAATTGCGTCTCTAAAATAAGCTGTTAACGTGAAATGGAGACCTATCCAGGGCTTCCACACCTTTTACCTGGTGACTGCTGCAGTAGGACACAATTGACAAATAGAACCATTTGGCTTCAGAAGAGGAAACTTCTCCTATGCGTTGTAATGCATGAATGGATTTTGGATCCATTAGGTACCATTGAAGTCTTCTCCCACTCTGAAATCATGTGATGGCTGTTCTGTGTGCTTATACGGTGACCAACAGGAGCTCTCAGAACTAAAATTGGGTCAAAGCAGTAAGAACAACCAGATTATTTGGGAATATGTCAAAATAACTTCATAATAAAATGTTAACATGAATGAAATACACAAGTTAAGCAGTTTTTTTCAGTTTCTACTTTCAACCAATCTTCTGAACATTGTTTATGAACAATGTTACTCTGGACATCTCTGGTTTTCACAGATCCTGATCACCTGTAACTCGTTTACATTGCTGTTTAAAGATGTGGTTCACTTATTCAATCAATACATTCACAATAGTCTCCAATAGGAATGGATGCTTTGTAAATCGTACTCTGGGGGAGCTCTGATGCATCTGTTTCAGGAAATATGATTCAGCTGGATGAGGAAGCTTCAGACAACAGGATTTGTGGTCCTACCTGTACTTCACACTGGAAGCATCAGCGGAGCGGCAGTGGAATGGTTCACTCGCGACTTTTGCTGTGGTATTTGGAGCACGTAGTTCCACCTCAAATATAAACCTTCTGGTCTGAGATACTTTCCGGGTGAAAGCTGGCGGTCAGATCAAGTTGCATCTGATGCAGCTTTGCAGAATTGCAAAGAAGGTTTGACCTTGAAGTCAAAAAGGAGGATGGTTCCTCGTGCTTTACTGACCCAGTCGGCCAAACCGGGCAGCTTGCCAGAACTGAAGTGTTCAGGAAGTGATTTATCAACTTGGACAACTCAGAATTTCAGAACTTGACAAGTTAAAGTGGGCGTTGTCAAAGACCTCAGACACCACTCCTTTTTCCAACACTTAGAGAGGTTATTTCACCTAATGTGGAGTAAATCTTATTAAACATTAATTTGAAGTGAATATGTGAAACATTCATAATATTATTATTAATGTGTGAATATACTGATAAAGCATTATTAAAGGTACAATGTGTAGTTTTTATCATTAATCTCTGCAAATATCCATCAAAATGTTTTTGAAAATGAAATAAATGAGACCCAGACAGTGAAAAATATTGGCAGCTGCTTAACATATAACCATAAAAATCAGGCCTAAAATACATGGGAGCGGGTCTAAATCTCAGGGCAACGCCATATTAGATGCCATGTTTCCCTTGAGGACAAAAATCATTTGCTGATTTGTAACAAGCAGTTACTAAACTTTCACCATTCATAAACGTTGTTTTTTACACATTTACCTCTTCACTCATTGCCACTGATGAAAAGGAGTCTGATGTGCTTATTATTTTTGCTAAAGTTTGCACGCCTCTGGGCTTTTTGACCCTAATGGGCATCCATTGGTGAGGCCTTATTCCAACACAAAAATACTGCTTACTTGGGCTGATTGGCTGCACCTGGCGGTAAGGCGTTTCCTGTTTCCTGTTTTCAGTGTTGCACTACATGTAGCTGTTTGGTGTTTGGGGCTCGCTAAAACTGATATATATTCTCTGTACTAGGATATCGCTGAGTTATTGTAGCACATAAGCACACTAAAACACACATTTTCTGTTGTTCCACCTAGCTTTTAGGGAACCATTTTAGTTCGCACGCAGTTTATTTGGTGTTGAACAGTTTGCTCGTCCAGTTAGCTTAGCCTCAGCACGGCTATGGCTACTTCTGTCTCTGCTTCTTCGTCTCCTATCTCTTGCTCTCTGTGTCAGATGTTTAGTTACTCCTCTGCCTCCTTTAGCGATAATGGTGCGTGTAATAAATGTAGCATTTTTGTAGCTTTGGAGGCGAGGGTGTCGGAATTGGAGTCCAAGCTCTGCGCTGTTGAAAACCCCGTAAACAGTCGTAGCTACTTAGCTAGTGCAGGGCTAACTAGCTCAGAACAACCCTGTAGCGATCCTCCAGCAGAACCCGAGCAGCCGGGACCTCAGGCTGGCTGGGTGACGGTACGCAGGAAGCATAGAACCCATCCCGTGGGCCACCACCAACCCGTCCACGTTTCTAATAGATTTTCCCCGCTCAGTGACGCACCCACTGACAAGCCAACTCTGATCATTGGCAGCTCCATAGTCAGAAATGTGGCATTACAGACTCCAGCAACCATAGTTAAATGTTTACCTGGGGCCAGAGCGGGCGACATTAAATCTTACCTGAAACTGCTGGCTAGGGATAAGAGTAAATACAGTAAGATTGTTATTCACGCTGGCGGTAACGGCACCCGGTTACGCCAATCGGAGGTCACTAAAATTAATGTTACTTCGGTGTACAAGTTTGCCAAAACAATGTCGGACTCCGTAATTTTCTCTGGCCCCCTGCCCGATCGGACCAGTGACGACATGTGTAGCCGCATGCTGTCCTTCAACCGCTGGTTGTCTATGTGGTGTCCTGAAAACAACGTGGGCTACATTGATAATTGGAAAACTTTTTGGGGAAAACCTGGTCTGATGCAGAGAGACGGCATCCATCCCTCTTTGGATGGAGCAGCTCTTCTTTCTAGGAACATGGCCAGTTATATTACCTAGTCCTCCATGAATCCCCAGGGTCCAGACCAGGAAGCAGAGTCGTAGTTTAACCCACCCCTCTGCAGCTTCTGTACTGTTACCCACCCACTACCCCAAAGAGACAGTGTCCAGCCCACGGCCAAAACCACACAGATTAAATATCAGGCTTAATAAAGCAAATCATGGAAATCTCATAAATATTAGAACAAACTCAACTGAGCAGAAAACTAGAAAAATTAAATGTGGGTTGTTGAACATTAGATCTATTTTTTCTAAGACTTTGTTAGTTAATGACTTGATTTGTGATAATCAGATCTCTTTGCTCTCTCTCTCTCTCTCTCACAGAATCCTGGCTGCAGCAAGAGGACTATGTTAGCTTAAACGAGTCGACTCCTTCAAATTATTTAAATCATCATATTGCTCGAAGTACAGGGCGAGGAGGTGGAGTAGCAACAATTTTTCATTCGGACTTATTAATCAGTCCCTTACCAATTAATAGCTACAGTTCGTTTGAACATCTTATTCTTAGTTTTCCTAATCCAGATTGCAAAACTGTAAAACCACTCTTGTTTGTAGTTTTATATCGTCCACCAGGCCCTTACTCTGAGTTTTTGGATCAGATCTCTGATTTTTTATCAGATTTGGTGCTAAATACTGATAAGGTCATTGTAGTGGGGGATTTTAATATTCATGTGGACATTGAAAATGATAACCTCAATGTAGCCTTTAGTAATATCTTAGACTCAATTGGTTTTACTCAAAGAATACATAGCTCCACCCACTCCTGCCATCATACATTAGACCTTGTGCTGACTTATGGCATAGAGTGTGAGGAAATAACAATCTTTCCACATAATCCAGTCCTCTCTGACCACTTTCTGATAACCTTTGAGTTTTTTATAACTGAGTTCTCGAGACATGAAAGTAAATTTCACTATAGTCGGTCTCTATCTGACAACGCAGTTGAGTCTTTTAAATCAACTGTTCCATCTTTACTGTCCTCAGCATCTCAGAGGCATGTAGCAGAGGGCAATATTTTCAGTTCTAGCCCCTCACAAATTGATGCCTTAGTTCATCATGTTAATTCCTCTTTACGTGTTGCATTAGATGATGTTGCCCCTTTTAAAAAGAAGGTAATTAGGGACAGGAAGTTGGCACCCTGGTTTAATTCTCATTTACGAGCCTTAAAACAAAACTCTAGGAAATTGGAGAGAACATGGCACTCTACGCACCATGAGGAGGCCTACCTATCCTGGAAAAATAGTCTTGTGCTTTAAAAAAATAAGCTTCGACAAACTAGAACTGCTTATTTCTGAGCATCAATTGAGGAGAATAAGCATAATCCCAAATTTCTTTTCAGTACAGTTGCTAAACTTACACAGAATCATAGCTCTGAGCCATCTATTCCCTTAGCCCTCAGCAGCAATGACTTCATGGGATTTTTTACAAGTAAAATTAATTCTATTAGAAACAAAATCTTTAGCATCCTCCCTAATGCGATTTCTTCTTCCTCAGTAAGTGAGGCAGCTTCAGAGGTGACTGTAGAACCTCATCTGTGCTTGAACCGTTTTGATCCAGTTGAGCTTTTAGAGTTATCAAAAATATTAGCTTCATCTAAACCTTCAACTTGCATTTTAGATCCAATCCCAACCAAATTATTTAAAGAAGCATTTCCTTTGGTTACTGCCACCATTCTAGATATAATCAATCTATCCTTAGTAAATGGATATGTACCACAGGATTCTAAGGTTGCTGTAATAAAACCTTCACTTAAGAAGCCTTCTCTGGATCCAGATGACCCAATGAATTATAGACCAATATCTAACCTTCCATTTTTATCCAAAGTCCTGGAAAAAATAGTGGCCATCCAAGTATGTGAGCATTTAAAAACTAACGATCTGTTTGAGGAATTTCAGTCTGGTTTTAGAGAGTATCACAGCACTGAAACTGTATTAGTGAAAGTTACAAATGATATTCTCATGGCCTCAGATAAGAATCTTGTGTCTGTTTTAGTCTTGTTAGATCTCAGTGCTGCCTTTGACACAGTTGATCACAATGTTCTTTTAGAAAGACTTGAACATGTTGTAGGGATCAAAGGAACAGCGTTAGGCTGGTTTAAATCCTACCTATCTGACAGATTTCATTTTGTAAATGTACATGACAAATCGTCTTCATACTCCAGGGTTACTTGCGGAGTACCACAGGGTTCAGTGCTTGGACCAATTCTTTTTACTATATATATATATATGCTCCCAATTGGTAAAATCATTAGACAGCATGGGATAAACTTCCACTGTTATGCTGACGATACTCAGTTATATTTATCCATTAACCCTGATGAACTTAATCAGTTAGGTAGATTACAGGCTTGTCTGGAGGACATAAAACATTGGATGACTCTAAACTTTTTGCTTTTAAATCAAGACAAGATGGAAGTTCTCATCTTTGGACCAGAAATCCAGAAAAGGAAATGGCTTAGCCAATCACCTGACCTGAATGGCATTGCATTAATCTCCGAGAACAAAGTAAGGAACCTTGGTGTTATCTTTGACCAGGACATGTCATTCAAATCCCAGGTTAAACAGGTTTGCAGGATTTCCTTTTTCCACCTTCGGAATATTGCTAAGATTGGAAGCATCCTTTCCAGGAGTGATGCTGAAAAACTAGTTCATGCATTTATTACATCAAGACTGGATTACTGTAATTCATTACTCTCAGGAAGTCCACAGAATGTAGTTAAAAGTCTTCAGCTTGTCCAAAATGCTGCAGCTAGAGTTCTGATGAGAATTAAAAAGAGAGATCATATCTCTCCTGTCTTAGCTTCCCTACATTGGCTACCTGTTAAATTCAGAATAGATTTTAAGATTCTCCTTCTCACATATAAAGCTCTTAATAATCAAGCTCCATCATACATCAGTGATCTGATTGTTCCATACGTTCCTAACCGAGCACTTCACTCTCAGACTGCAGGTTTACTGGTGGTTCCCAGAAAATCTAAAATTAGGATGGGAGGCAGATCTTTTAGTTATCAGGCTCATTTCCTGTGGAACCAGCTCCCAGCTTTAGTCCATAGAGGCAGACACCTTGTCTACTTTTAAGAATAGGCTTAAAACATTTTTATTTGATAGGGCTTATGGTTAAAATCTGATGTTAGCCTAAATCTGGACAAGTGGGGGAGTGGAGGGAGGTGGAGTGTACAGTTGGTAAAGATGGCTCTCCCTTGCCCTGCCTCCAACATGCCTCCATCTAAATAGGATAGATTATCCAGAGTTATCTCTGTAGTTATGCTGCTTTAGGCTTAGACTGCTGGAGGACACACTGAACACTTTTCACACTCTACTTCTTTCTTCTACAATTTGCTCTTTAACTGTATTATTTTCTGCAATTTCAGCTGTTAACTTTATTTTCTCTCTAAGTGTTTTTCTCCCCAGAAGCAGCTACAATGATGTTCTGCTGAGCTGTGGTGGCCTCATGGAGAGGGCTATCGTCTAGGTTCCTAACCTAGGGGTCCCGACCCCCACAAGGGGGCGCCAAAGCCTCTCAGTGGGTCGCCAGGACCTCTCCACTTTAAGGGGTTAAAACTTCATTTATTACTTGTTTATAGCCTACATTTTGCTCACATTTTTTTCATGAGTGAAAAGTTTACTGATATTAAGACAGGAAATAATTAGTACAGAAAGAGTAACACACTTTTAAGAACATTCTGCTCAGCTCACTGTTTTATTTTCAAGTGTCAAAAGTTCATTAAAGATAGGACAGGTTGATTAATCACAGCCTTTACAGTAAATAATCTAGTATAAACAGTAATATACACATTTAAGTACATTTTGCTCAGTGTATTTTTTATGTGTCAAATGTTTATTGAAAGGAATGATTGATTTATCAGTGTTTACAAGAAACAATGTGTTCAGAAAAGTAATACAAACTGTCAAGCACATTATGCTCTGTTTGGTTTTGTTAATGACTTTGTTCTGTACTGGAGCCTACTATTACTGTTATCTATTGAATCAAAGCATCTTAAAATGTGCTTGAACAATTTTATCATTTATTAATAATGTTTGTACTGGAAGAGAGAATGGGAGGGGGTCGTCAAAAATTTTAATGGTAAAAAACGGGGTCCCTTGGGAAAAAGGTTGGGAACCACTGGTCTAGCACACTGCTGCTAACCACTAAAACATTCTCCCTCTCCTGATAACTTTTTGCTTTACTTGACGTTGGATGTGCTACTACTAGTTTATCCGTTTAATTATAGATCCACTAGGATAAATACAATAAAGTTTATCTCTCACCAAATAGAATATTTACTAAGAAATCACAATATAACTATAGACACATTACTTTAACTGTGTGTGTGTGTGTGTGTGTGTGTGTGTGTGTGTGTGTGTGTGTGTGTGTGTCTGTGTGTGTGTGTGTGTGTGTGTGTGTGTGTGTGTCTGTGTGTGTGTGTGTGTGTGTGTGTGTGTGTGTGTGTGTGTGTGTGTGTGTGTGTGTGTGTCTGTGTGTGTGTGTCTGCTCTGTCTTCTTGATCCCCAGTGAGTCGTGGAGGATGGCTGCTTATACTGAGCCAGGATTCTCTGGAGGTTTCTTCCTGTTAAAAGGGAGTTTTCCTCTCCACTGTCGCTTTATGCTTGCTTAGTAAGAGGATTGCTGTAACGTCACTGACACCAGCCAATGACTCAATGCAATTTGCTGGGTTCCTTATATAGGAAACATTATTTCCTATTGGCTTAATGAACTGACCTGAATTGGAATGTTTATTATGTGAAGTGCCTTGAGACGACTCTTGACGTGATTTGGCACTTTATAAATAAACTTGAATTGAATTGAATTGAACTTGAAACAATTCAGATATATACTCCCCCCTATCGCCAGGAAAAATACACGCTGTCACTTAAAATTCAATAAATAGACTAATTTGGTGAAATTTAAGATCGGAAATAAACCATTACAGGAATAAACATTCATGTTAACCCACCATTCATTACTGTAGAACATTCACCATTATAAAAACACTAGATATGAAACATATTCTGGGTACCACAGCCTGTGATTGTAAAAACTTGTAAAGTTAGAACGTTTTTATGAGCCAGAAAAGATAACTTCATTAAAATGATCTGATGAAGAGTCTAGTGTCTTCACTGTCATCTTGGTGTCGTGATATGGAACAGGATGAGTTAAGAAACCTTCTTAATTGGAGTGTGGGTTAATATGGACCAGGAAAGGGATAGTGGCTAAGTACATGACATCTCCAGTTTCATATTAACTTGGTCTGCATGAAGAGAAGTTAACTTTTGGTCTTTTGATGAAATACACGGCCCATCGCCACGTTACAAAGGAAATCATGTTTGATATCGCTGTTTTGTGTCATATTTGATGCCGTTCCTCTTCACCTCCAGGATTAAAGCCATATAAAAACATACTGCTGCACTACTGGAAGGCTGCTGGGAGTAAATAACCCGTTAGGTCACTTGTATTGACATAATCTACATACTGTAGATATAAAATTGCATTGCTGCAATGGTCTTATTTTGAAATCTACCTGAAGTTTTACACTGAAATTGTGTGTGATTTCCTGTTTTGCCCCATGTTAACTGTAGAAATCGTCCTGTCCCAGAAGCATTTTTAGCGGCGTGCCACTCAGGGACACGCCTTAAAATGTCGGCTGGTTTGGATTACCCCTATAGATTATAACGGAATTAAATTAGAAGCAGTGACATTCCACATGTGAAGTAGGGATTTTTTCCTTATATATGGACATCTCGTCTCAGATTGGATAGCACAACTATCACCGACTCTGCTCTGCAACATTGATGTTTTCTCTCTGGTACTAACACAAGCCAGGAGTAATGCCACATTGAGGAGTTGCTGTCACTGACGGTTAGCTTCTACTAGCCAAGGTGCTCTCTGCTGCTTCCTGGAAGCTAAACCAATAACAGCCTTCCACGTCGTGAGTCAAAATGGGTGAGTTCATGAATGTTAGTGACAGTGTGATGAAAATCTGTCAGGCTTTTCAAATCCTAGAGTTTATGTCGGCGAAGAGTAGCAGGGAACAAGGAGTTGTTGACATTCCACCCGTAGAGGAGGAAGGGCTGGAGTTTAAGGAAGGCGGTGTCCAGGGACGAGTGGGTCCAAGAAGTAGCAGCGATGACAGAGCGTGAAAAGATGAGTTGAACAGAATGATTGTGGAGTTAAGTCTGCTGGTATTGAGTTGAGATTGATTGGGAATTGAGACATGAAACATAGGTCTGCAGCTCCTGCATGAAGAACACACGATGACTGAGTGAGGAGTGAGAGATGAGTAAGCCTTTTGAATAGTTTGGGAGGTGGACCTCTGCCCAGCAGAGGGCGGGATGCTATCACGCTCGGCTGTGTCTGTTGAGCTTGATGAGGAGGTTCTGACCATTCCACCATCTGTTTTCTACCAGAAGTTAATGCAGGAGATAGGTGTAGGAGACTATTTTCATGTTCAGCCTGCGTGACAAACTCAGAGTGACCGATTATTATTATTAGAAATAAGATTTTAAATGTTTTTTAGTGTTCCACACCTTTAACAAAACTGAGTGTGGATCAAAAGGGAGCATTCACCAAGAATGACTGTTGAGTAATCTGTGGAGATCTCCTCACACTGTGATCCTCCACTATAACTCACACTGATTTGATTTGTCTTTACCAGGTTAGCAGTTTGTCATTAACAATTTAACTTACCGGTGTGTGTACTTTTAGTAGCAGTAGTATAAAAATAAACATAGCATTAAATACATGTTTCTTTTACAGCTTCCTTTGTTTTTTCACAAACATGAGTTTTAAGAATTGATTTCTCTTGTTTTTTATTTTGAATTTGCTCGTGTTGTTACCATATAAAAGAAAAACATACATCATTACTTTCAGATAACAGGACAGAAAAGGATGGCTTTCATTAGACTGTAGACAGTTATTAAGTCCTTGCTTATGGAACACAATGTGGCCTGCATATTCAATACCTTCATTTAACAATTACCGTGCCTTTGTCAAACGGCCCGCTTGCTAATCTTGTTAAGTCATTTGCCGGAGGTCTAATTCCTTGAAAGGCGATACAGTGAGTGACAAGACTGTTTGAAGGCCTGGCTACGACTCTCCTCTCCTACCACTGTGTTTGCAATGGAATGATGGCAATAATGAGATGTAATGTGGGGGTTGAGCAGAAATAATATTCTTATCATCCATCAGAGGGCTCTAGAGACTCACAGGCCACGTGAGTTGTACCTACTCTAACATATTACACACAAAATAGGGTCAGTCATGTTTTGTTAACACTAATCAGCCCATCCTCAATGAAAAGAAGAACCAAGCCAAATCCATCTACCGTTACAACAGACACAACTATCTAAACACAGTGGCTACATTGTCAGTTATTGCAAATTGTAAATTTTCCAATCATGACTCTCTAAACAGGCGATGATAGTTTTTCACATGAGACTTTCTTGATGAGCTGTGTGTTGCTAAGATATCAGAGGTGATCATTATGTGTTTACACACTCCAGAACTCCTGCCTTCACTCTGTAGGGCTTCCGCTTCCTAACTCATTCGGGTTTAAATACAGCCTCCATCTGACTCCAGTAAGAACAGTCATTGGACCCTGAAAGAACCCCACTGACATCACACACACACACACACACACACACACACACACACACACACACACACACACACACACACACACACACACACACACACACACACACACACACACACACACACATACACACACACACACACACACACACACACACACAAACACCCATGAACACACACGCATGTACTCACACACACTGACACGCATACGAAAACTCATGAACACACGCACGCATGTACTCACACACACACACACACACACGCACGCACACACACACACACACACACACACACACACACACACACACACACACACTGCGTGTAATCTTGCCGCTTCCTACAGAGTAGACTTGTTCTGACTCTCAGGACTAAGATCACATTTCCAGATACATAAATGTTTTAAAACTTTCTCCTTCACAAAGTGTTAACCACCTTGAAGGAAGGCGTGGCTTCTGAAGGAATGTTTTGGTAACATCTTTGGTGTGTTCGTGCTGTGTTGAAATTCAAATTCCATCTTTTAGTTCTTTTTAAAACACAGAAAGCTTTTATTTACCTGCAACGTTTCGTTTGCGGCTTCAAACTTCGTCAGGCTGACACTGATGGTGGCGTCACTTCCTTCTCCGTTTATCCGCAGGCAGCAGAGGACGTTGTCGCCCTCTGCTGCCCGCTCTCGTCGTCTCGTTGGAGAGGGGAGAGCCTCTGCCTCTGCCACTGCCTTGAACTTTTATTGTTTTTCAGCTGGTTTAACATGTTTGTTTTATGACAGCTTCCTGTTTTTATTCAGCATTCTTGTTTTTATGATTTTTTTTTTCTTTCTTTTAAAGTTAAAGTCTCATGGTCATCATCACACTGGTGAAATTCATCAGCGAGCTTTTTTTAAATGATACGCAACGTTATGTTTGTTCTTATTGTGAGTTTTATGGTTATGTTCAGCATTTTGGTCTGCTGATAAGGTCGTGGACGTTGCTTTATCATTAAATTAAATTAAATTAAATTAAATTAAATTAAATTAAATTAAATTCATCATACACAAAACTGTGAAAGGAAATGGTGAGTTAGAACTCCAATGGGTTTGTTGTTGGCGTATCAATGTTAAGACTAACTGTGTATCACTGATATCAAATCAAATCAAACTTTATTTATAAAGCACTTCATGCAAAGCAAGCAAAACAAAGTGCTTCACAGATTAAAATGACCCATATAACCCACATTCCCTCACTTTCCCACACTTAAAACAATTATGACAGTTTCAGCCCCAATCCACAAACCATTCCCAGGCACACACACACACCCACACACACACACACACACAAACACACACACACACACACACACACACACACACACACACACACACACACACACACACACACACACACACACACACACTCACACTCACACTCACACACACACACACACACACACACTCGTACACACAACACATTAAAAGACCACAGTAAACACTAGGCTGAGCTCAGATTGGACAGGTAATGAAAGACACGTCACCAAGGGAGCCGTCTGCCTCGACAGCAGTAGATCCACTGCAGCAGCCAAGACACCAATCCAGGGCGCTCTGGGAGGGAGGGTGGCAACCCCCACCACTACCTGGGCACTACCTAAACAGCGCCCCAGCCGCCGCCACCGACCACCGGTCCCGAGGCAGAGGGCTCCACAGAGGAAACACGGGAAGGATTAAAATACGTAACATGTAAAATCACAACAGCTAATACCAATAGTAAAATATCCAATAAAATGTGATCATAGAAATAAAACAACATAAATGTGTAACACAACAGTAATTAAAAATAAATAAATAAGTAAAACAAGCAATGCATTAAATAGTAATCAGTTAAAAGCTAAACTAAAAAAGTGGGTCTTGAGTCTGTTGTTAAAAACATGAACGTTCTCTGCGATGTGGTCACACCCAACAACTGAACATTATTATATTGTTGTTGTTTTGCCTGGAATAAAGCATAAATATGTTTAAAAACAAAATGTTTTAGTTTTGGTTCAATTCAAATAGACAGATTTAAAATAAAAACTTCTATTTTGGATTCATATATTTATAAATCTGACTGAAGACGAGTCAGTGCCTTCATAGCCAATAACATCACCACGTCGCTGTGCAACAGGTAAATTTATACTTGCTTTCAGTCACTTAATACCAGCATTTTACTATTTAGTACCCCCTCCTGGACAAAACTATTTCCAACTCTGGATCCACCCTATGGTGGTTGAATTTACTATTATTTAATTTAAATGCTCAAGAAGGTAAAAGTTGGATTATGGTTATGGCTTGGTGCAGTCAGGCATTTAGGGCTGTAGCACCCAATGCTTTATGAAAAACTCAAGGGACATTTTAAGTAGTTGTTCTCATCAAAGCAGTCAATGAGCTCCTAAAATAACATGTTTTTCTCTAAAGGCACAAGCAAGCTGGGTTTTGTTTTCTCTGCATTTCATTCTAGAGCTTCTGTGGAAATACCCTTTCACTGTTAGGGTCCTTTGTCACATTCATAATTTATGCATTGGGATTGAGCCACAATTCACACCAACTCTCTTTTTTTATTGGAAAAATACAAAATAAAGCATGCAAGGAGCTGGTTCCACTGAACACACAAGCACATGCACATTCAGTTGCAGGGTGCAAAAATAATAGAGCAAGAGAAATAATAAAAGCACACTGCAGTTATGGGAAAACATTATGTTCACTATGGAATAAAGCACTGGTGAAACTGCAGCCTCAGAGACAAGCGCAAAGCAGAAAAAGGCATACTACATTGTGTTTAATAATGTTGACAATGGAATAAAGCAGGGACTGAGCTGGTGGTCCTCCACGCAGAAGTGCATGCAGGGTTTGAGGCAGAGTGCAACAAAAATGGAAGAAAACATTTTTGAATCTCCCTTAGCTATGGTAGATAATACTGACTATGAACGAAAGAACAGCTGTAACGAGCTCGTGTCTATAATATTACACACACAACAGCATGCATGGTTGCATGTAAAGAAATATTTTATTGTTATCATTAAAGATATTGTAAATTGGATGGTTTCAAAACTGACGGGCACAGAATACCTCAGGTTGGATGTTAGGTTTAAAAAGGGCAGGGTTTGGGATTGACTAACCAGCATCTGTCTTCCAAATAAGGAGTTCAAAGTCCTCATACTTGGTGAAGCAGGGGGAGACCTTTGCAGATTTTAAAACTCAACAACTGCAAGGAGGTTGATACAGTAATGATTTAGAGAACACCCCCACCCCTGCAGGACTATCTGGCACAACTATTGAGCCCTTATTATGCCTCCAGGTATGTTCAGCCCATCATGCAACAGTATATTTGAAGCCGCAGTCTAACCATATGTTTTGGATGTGAAAGGAAGCCATCTGCCATGGGTCTATTTGCACTGCCTTACCAACCTTAGTCTTTTTTATACACCTTGGTAACAAAACCAGATTGACTACCAGATCAGCTACGCAGAAGCAATTAGCATCAGTGACTTTAACTAATCTTCCCAATGCTATTTGGTATACTCAGATGCGTCCTGAACCATGAAAATGGCCCCTTTTTGCAAACATACTGGTGATCCATCGTGTGATAATCTGGTGTGGTTTTCTCTTAGTTGCTATGGAAACATGATGTTGAAAATGTGGTAGACTGCCTCTCAGTTTATTCTGGTAAAAATCTCCTCCTGTGTGGTCCCAGGTCCCAAAACATCACATCCTCAAGAAGCAGACAACTACAGAGCAGTCACTTTGACCTCTCATCTGATGAAGACTATTGAGAGACTCATCCTCACCCATATACACTATGTGGTGAGTCCAGAGATAGACTCGCTGCAATCTGCATGTAAACCAAACATGGGGGTGAAGGATGCCCTCATCTACCCGCAGCACTGGGCTCTTACTCACCTCAAGATGCAAAAAAGCACTGTGAGAATCATTTTCCTCGACTTCTCAAGTGCCTTCCATATGGCGTTAAAAGCGTGCCACAACCCGTGCACGCGCATTGGGTCCACAGCGCGCGTGTGAACGGGACTCGCGAGCGCAAATATACATGGCAGCGCGCGTGTGAACGGGACTTGCGCGCGTGTGAACGGGACTCGCGAGCGAAAATATACATGGCGAGAGGTCATTTGTGCACTGAGAGGGAGCAAACTGTGTCTGTGAGCGCACAAGGATGTGCACAAGTGACAAACCTGCGTGCGCGCGTTGTCAACGAGCACACGGCAGAGGAAAACGTGCGCGCGCGGCAGCCTCTGTGCGCGCTCGGCAGCCTCTCTGCGCGCTCGGTTTCTGACTCCTGCTCGCTCGGCTGTAAGGGCTTTTGGCACTCTGGAGGCGTGGCCTGTGGCAGATCTTGTCTGTCCTCTGATTGGTTAGTTCACCCCGCACTTTACCCTCTATCTATATAAAAAAGTCTGATGTTCAGTAGTTGCTGGCATAGCTCAGCTGGGAGAGCGGGTGACTCTCGCCCCGGAGGATCCAGGTTCGAGTCCGGGCAAGGAAAATGTAGTAGACATCATGTTAATTTTTCTTAATTTCTGGTATTTTACAGTTGTGACCGTTCAACTGTCATTAAACGTCCGAATGTTTGCTGGGCAGTGTTTTAAAAAGTGCACATAAGCTAGATGGTTTTAACCATATAAAATTACATTTTTTGTGATACTGGAAAAATACATACTGAAATAAAACTACTGATTGAAAACTTTATGACTGTGGTTGTACAATATATGACTCACTAATACACTGCAAACTCCCTTAGAGTGGGGCTTCCAGAGAGAGAGAGAGAGAGAGAGAGAGAAGAGAGAGAGAGAGAGAGAGAGAGAGAGAGAGAGAGAGAGAGAGAGAGAGAGAGAGAGAGAGAGAGAGAGAGAGAGAGAGAGAGAGAGAGAGGTTCTTGCCTCATTAATGAATTGTTTATTTTTTTCAGTATTTAATTGACAAATTATCCTTTCAAATAATTAATTGATGAGTTACATAATTGTCCATTTAGAATTGTTGAATGGACTGAGTCAAATTTGGTGCACTTTATATATTTCAAAACAGTTTTTTTTATTTTAATGATGCATATAAATAATTTAAATGTTAATTTAATGAAATATTTCTATTTTTTCATTACCTCACCCTTGTTTTGACAAAAACGGGACCTTGCTGGATAATATCATGGAGAAACTATTTGTTCACAGTCCATGGCTCAGTGAGGATCTGTGTAAAGGAGGAGATACTCAGAAATCTGTCTGCAGATTGTTACAACCCAGACTGGAAGTGGTGGGCTGTAATAAGAAAGGAGACCAAACAGAGGAGTGGGGGTTCAACAACTGATTTATTTAACAAAAGTAAGGATTTACTAAAGCAAGTTAGTGAACAGAAAATGGCCATCTCAAGGTTTTACTCGGATGTCCCTCAGCAGGGTGCAGCACTGTTGAAGGTCATCTGAATGAAAGCTTGATATGCAGTTTCTTTATGAAATGGACAATTATGTAACTCATCAATTAATTATTTGAAAGGATAATTTGTCAATTAAATACTGAAAAAAATAAACAATTCATTAATGAGGCAAGAACTTTTCTCTCTCTCTCTCTCTCTCTCTCTCTGGAAGCCCCACTCTAAGGGAGTTTGCAGTGTATTAGTGAGTCATATATTGTACAACCACAGTCATAAAGTTTTCAATCAGTAGTTTTATTTCAGTATGTATTTTTCCAGTATCACAAAAAATGTAATTTTGTATGGTTAAAACCATCTAGCTTATGTGCACTTTTTAAAACACTGCCCAGCAAACATTCGGACGTTTAATGACAGTTGAACGGTCACAACTGTAAAATACCAGAAATTAAGAAAAATTAACATGACGTCTACTACATTTTCCTTGCCCAGACTCGAACCTGGATCCTCCGGGGCAAGAGTCACCCGCTCTCCCAGCTGAGCTATGCCAGCAACTACTGAACATCAGACTTTTTTATATAGATAGAGGGTAAAGTGCAGGGTGAACTAACCAATCAGAGGACAGACAAGATCTGCCACAGGCCACGCCTCCAGAGTGCCAAAAGCCCTTACAGCCGAGCGAGCAGGAGTCAGAAACCGAGCGCGCACAGAGGCTGCCGAGCGCGCACAGAGGCTGCCGCGCGCGCACGTTTTCCTCTGCCGTGTGCTCGTTGACAACGCGCGCACGCAGGTTTGTCACTTGTGCACATCCTTGTGCGCTCACAGACACAGTTTGCTCCCTCTCTGTGCACAAATGACCTCTCGCCATGTATATTTTCGCTCGCGAGTCCCGTTCACACGCGCGCTGTGGACCCAATGCGCGTGCACGGGTTGTGACACGGGTATGACGCGATACTTCCACACACCATCCAGCCATGTCTACTGCAGCAGAAAATGAGGGCTGCAGGACTGGGCGAACATCTAACGGCGAGGATAGACTACCTCATCAACAGGCCACAGAATGTGAGACTGCACAACAGTACGTCTGTGGTTGCTGTGTGCAGTATGGGACTTCCGTGGGGTAAGGTGCTCTCACCCTTCCTATTCACCTTCTACACCTTGAACTCCACCTACAGCACTAGCAGCTGTCACCTCCAGAAGTTCTCTGATGACTCGGCCAGTGTAAGCTGTGAGGGTGATGACCTGGAGTACAGGTCAGTGTAGCGTACCAAAGGTCGAGTTTTCCATTGAAATGAACAGAAATGAACTTTTAATTTGCAGCCACAAACTGTGTCACACTATGTTCCCACATCTGTCTGGCTTCCAAGAAAGAAAAACAGGGATGTGCAATATCAAAGAAGCCATAATATCTTTGATCAAGGCCTCATGCAGAGACTCATGCACGTTCACTCTGAACAAAGTTCATCTTCCTTGAATCATAAATGACTTTACAATTTTATAGGTTGAAATAATCAATCAAGATGTTTGAATCCTAAAAGGTTTGAATAATCTGTGCTTTAATCAAGGATGTGTTAAAATGAATATTTTTCGTGCAATGATTCATTTCAGATCTTAAACTACACCAGATCAGTGTTTGTTGATCTATCAGTATACTCATACATCATAAGATTAATATTAAAGTTTTAACTTTCATCACATAAATGTTTCAAAACATTCTCACTTCACACGAAGAGTTGACCCTTTTTGTATCTGAGGGAAGGAGTGACGTCTGAGGTATTTTGTGAATGCCTTCAAATGTGTCAAATCCTGTTTTCCCAGTTTTATAAACAAAGTTGATATGTACAGGAATTATTTCCTGATCAAGTCATTCTCCAGCTGACTCCTGGTCCAACCAAACCAGTGAGCAAGCATATGAAACCATCTTCTCTTTTGACCTCAAGGTCAAAGCCTCTCTGCAACGCTTGCAGGTGATCTCAGACACAACGGCTTTTTTAAGAGCCGCCAAACCGCCTTAGGCATAAAACAGACTCTACAGCTTCCTGCTGTTACCTGAAGATTACCCAGCCTCATTAATATTCATGATCATGCTGTTAAAATTGTTTTGTCGTGATAAAAAAAACACAGTTAAATGTATCTTGTAGGAGACACATACAGAGATATTTTAGATTTGAAACCAAGTTTAATTTACAAGAAGTGTGCAATAATAACATCAAAATTAGGCAGGTGCATAAATGTGGGCACTGTTGACATTTTATTGAGACAAAAGCCTTTAGAACTAATTACTGGAACTCAAAATTAATTTGGTAAGCTCAGTGACCCATGACCTCCGTACACAGGTAAATCCCATTATGAGAAAGAGTATTTAAGGCGGGAAACTGTAAGTTTCCCTCCTCTCTGAAGAGTAGCACCATGTGGGTCTCACAACAACTCTGAAATGATCTGAAAACAAAGATCGTTCACCATCACTGTTTGGTGTAGGGCATGGACGTAGTTTTGTTTTGTGTGTGTGTGTGTGTGTGTGGGGGGGGGGGGGGGTGCAAGGGGCACATGCCCCCCACTTTTTCAATTTTGTCCCCTGCACTTTTTAATGTCCAAAAACAATATTACACTATATCAAATAGATGCTGATTGAGCACTGGGATGAAGCAGAAAACAACCACTTGTGTTGAAGCCTGTTTACAACCATCGATAAGCTCATCTATTGGCTCTGCTGATACTTGCTAACATGTGCTTGACCGTTCCTGCTGTCGCTCCACGTTGTAAACAGGACGTGCTCACTGTTTTTATAGTTTGCCAGCTGCCAGGGGGTATTCCAGAAAGCTAGTTTGGAAGATCTGGGATCTCCTGATAAATCCCTGCTTGACAAAGTTCTGCATTTCTGACATTGCATTAAAGTGCCTCTAGGCTTTAGTTTTATACGTCTTTTTTGTATACTTACTGTTTTTATCGTAACAACTAATGATTTATCCAGGAAAATTATAAAGAATAACGAGGCTACCCAAACTTTCATACCCCGCTATAACTGTTACTGGCAGTATTCTTTTACTCTCTAACATCAGTGCTATATTCAATATCTGTGCAATATCCAGATGCACATTTGCATGTCTGTGTCCTTTTGCCGTCTCTTTTTGGAAACCCAATTTTCTATTTTTATTAAATTTTAATTGCTGAAGGTTACAATAATAGCCAACTGCCTTTGTTTATTTACCTGTATTATTTTTTATGTGCTGACCTAAGGAGAGAACTTCCCTTCATTGGAATTCATAAAGTCTTTTCTATTGTATTTTATTCTTTGTTAAAAAAAAGTTTTTTTTCCCAGTTCCAGCTCAAAGAAAACTCGTTTTCTGTTGGCCGCTGCTCCTTGATTGAATTGGCATTGATAAGCTTTTTTTTCAAACTTTACTTTGAAAAGTAGGAACAATGACAAATTCAAATACCAAACTCTCACCTCCTTCAAGATATTTGTGCTTACGAGCTGTCGTCAACCATCACTGCAATGGTAAATGTTTCCACCCCCTGCTGGACTAGCAGAGAACTGGCTTGCAACACTGACACACTAACGGAGATGTATGAAAGGAAAATGTCGCCATATGTGAGCGTGAGTCCAAACCTGCTGAAGGAGAAGTAGAAACCAGGCTTTACAGCCACTGGAGAGAACAAGTCACAAGTTTCCAACAGCAACATGTCATTCACCACCTCAGTTACTATAATGCATGAGTGCGTCTCAAGTTCAAAGTAAAGTTTAGAGAGATAACCTGTGACAAATATAGCTAATTTTACATCCTGCTTTGTGTAAACAAACACAAACTATTTAAAGAAAGGAAAGATGTCTTTCAATCCCAAAAGAGTATTTGAATTCAAAAGCATTTTCTTTTTTGGAGCTACAGGTACAGCTGACTTCAATCACCTCACAGACCCAGGGGGTTTTAGGAGTGTTAAAGATGATATTAAAGTCAAGTTAAAGTCCCACGGTCATCTCTGCATTTGACCCATTAAGCTTGGGAACTGTTTGGTGGTTTAATCCCCCAATCCAGCTCCTTAAAGCTGTGTGTCAAGCAGAGACATTTTTAAAGTCTTTGGTACGCGACCAGGAATTGAACCCCGATCTCCCAGAACCAGGGCGGCTACTGAGCTGGTCACCCATTCATTGCTGGATGATTACATCCGTTTGGTAGTTACCAGTCAACTCTCCAGTAATGCTGTGCATCTATTCATATGGTTGCAGCATTTTAGACCTTTGTTTGTTATGTTTCAGCTAGAAGAACCCTCAGGATTCTGTCCAGTCCAAAAACCGATGCTTCTGTCACTGCTCGAAAACACTTCAGCAGCTCTACCATGACTGCCTTCAGTTCTGCTCGCTCCACTGGACCTTTCGCCCACTCTTATCCTCTCATCCCTATGTTCCCACCTTGTCTCTCAGGGTTCAGGATTATTAAACTCATCTGGATCAAACTCACTTCCCAAAGCTGCTCAAACTTCTTGGAAACTGTAATCTCCCTCTTCCTACCATTAATCAGTATCATGTTCCCTTGCTTCAAACTCATAAATTTCTCTTTGTCAGACACTTTACTTCTTTCCAAGTTGAAAATACTTTTAAAAGTTTCCTATAAATAATGATTCTGCATGTGGGTCAGTAAGCTACCTCAAAACATAACAACGGATCATTGGTGCCATTACAGACAAAAGAAAAGCAATTGCCATGGAAAATATGTGCAAAAAGCCTAACAAATTTTTTTATTATTTTCATATATTTTCAATGAGAACCTTTGATATTTTTGCCAGTGAGTTATTCATGTAAATTTGCAAGAATTTCCCATGTTTAAGGTCAAACAGTTAAGACATCAAAACAGGAAATAACCTGACCTTGTACAATTTTATTTAATATATGAGGAAAGAAGCTTGATGTTTTCTGGCGTTCTCTTTATTTACTGATTAATGTTGTGTGGCACGGAATTCAAAATGATTCATTAAGAAACCAAACTAAAGGTATCTAAAGAAAAAAGCAGAGTTAACATTGCATATGCAGACTGCAGGGTACAGCTGCCCGGGTGGTGAGCAGGAAGGTCTGGTAATGTAAGATTTGTGCAGCATCAACAAGCAAACAGGAACCGACCCTAACCCTACACCTTCAGCTTGCAGTAGGCGAACCAGTTTTGTCAACTGATAAACTTTGTTGTAACAAGACTTAATCATTCTAGTGACAGCTGATAATATGCTGCACCGTGGTGCGCCATCGTGACTGTGACGCTCTGAGAGACTTCAAACTAACTTTCTTTTAGAACGCTCTCAGCACCAAGCGGCTGTGTTGGAGAAAAAAGTCCATGTCTGCAAACTGGAGACAGATTATAATCTGCACTTTCTTTGTGTCTTTCTTCCAGGCTGATCAACTACCGGTAATCTGTAACTTCCCCCACCCCTTTTATTTTTATTTGTTGCTGCAGTGGGTCTTTGCACCAGATGTTTATCTTCCTCTGAGTTTTCTGTCATGAATATGTACCCAGTTTCCTTCGTCCAGTCTGTAGACCAAGCGGGATAAAACTTGGTAACATCTGTAAAGACTAAATATGTAGGCGGTAATGTATAAAGAAATGAAAGTTTACGTAGGAGATCTTTCCCGGACTTGTACCTGCAGCCATTTAGAAACTGGAGGAGCTCAAGGGTTTTCTTCTCGATCTCTGTTGACCATAGATAGCTCAGAATCTGTCTCTCAAATGTTTTTATATTATAATTAGTCACATGACATGGAATACTGAGAATCATGATACAGACATTATTATTGACAGACCACAGTAATGATATTGCATGCAATAGCTACACTTCTACACTGAATCATGCCAAGTCTTTGTGGATGCCCACGTCCAAATAAAGAAAAACTCACTCTGCATACTTTTGGAAAAATGTGTGCTTGGGCACGTTAAACACAGATCTTAAGACTATGGTGGGCATTTAATGCACAGTGATTTATTATCGTGATTCTTCAGTTAAGCAATGTTGATTATATATTTTTCATCAAGTTGACGCAGTGATAGCTAGATCTTGTTGTATTGTTGTTGTGTCCCTTTTTTTGTCCTTTTGCTTTTTTTTGTCTTTTTCTGCAGGTCTAGAAGCAGACTCTTGTTCATTGTTTATTTTTGTGGGAACCCCCCCCCCCCCCCCCTCCCTCCCCACCTTTTCTTTTCCTTTCTCTTTCACCTCTGTCTCCGTGTCTGGTCGGAATTACCAAGCATTCAACAACAATAACAATAAAGTTTTAAGTATCAGGCGTGACATTAAAAGCAAACACTTTGATGCTCCACCTGAGAGTAAATCTGTAAGGCTTGTCACCAGCATTCAGACATCAATTCTGCTTGCTTCACAGCCAGACGGGACATGGTAAAATAAATAAATAAATAAATTAAAAAAAAAAGGAAAAATGTGTGCTGCTTAAAGCAGTCAGTCATTCAGTCTACTCTCCTCGCCACTGTTTACCACATGCAGCTCAGCCCAGGACCTCAACATTCAGCATCTCCACCTTCAAGATTGGGATACTCACCAAGAGAGCTCGTATGTGGGTTAACGGTTTGCTGCCGTCGGTGTTGATCAAGTGACCCAGTGCGGTGATGAGGTGTGGGCAGGTATAGGTTATAGCCAGCACAGGTCCAACATGTGCATTTTATTGATAGCATTCTGAATGCACAAATATATTGTGACGTGAACCTGAGGGTTTCATCTATGACCATCACCTCATGTTGCAGCATGATAATGTACGGCCCATATTGCAAGGATCCTCACAAAAACTAATAGAACGTGTGTACATTTCTAAGATTTACCCTCTTTAAAACCAGGTTTATTGTGAAAACCTGAACTGTAAAAAGATAAAATAAACTGAAAACATAGAATATTTTTGTGTGGTATATCCAAAGAAATAAATTGGGGGCTGAATTGTCAGAGCCTTGGAAAGTCACAAATGTGCATTAAATTAGTTTTGTTTATTCTTTTTTTTCTTCCTTTTTTTGTAGTGTCAGCTATTCTGAAAAACTCACCTTTTATCTGATGCACAAAAGCATGCACTACAGAACATAGTCATCTTAAAAACTATACAATATTGCATAGGTTCCAACTTTTTTCACATGAATTTCATCCTTGGCTTCAGTGCTCACAAAACGTAATAAAAGATGTGTATAGTTCACAGTTTTAACTCCTTTGACAACAGATTTATCGTTAAAACCTGGACTTCAGAAACAGAAAAAATGAATTGTTTTCTGTGGGATTTGTCCAGAGGATTTATTTCAGGGCTGGATTGTGATAGCCTTGGAGGGTCACAAATGTTCACAAAATAATTTACATTTACTCTTTGTTTATTTAGTTGTTTGTATTGTGAAATATTCTCACAAAGTCATACCTTTTGTGCACTTCAGAACAAAGTTATATTAAAATTTTATAATAGTTCATAGGTTTCCAACTTTTTTCCACATTCATTTTATTTTTGATGTGGGCGTTGTTCCGGTCTGCAAGGAAGCAAGGGGTGACGTGACATGAGGCTTTAGCTGGGAGGCATGGAAGACTGGATGGACCCTGAGGGAGGCTGGCAGACAAAGCCGGGTTGATGCGGTGGGAGACCACGTAGGGGCCCAGGAACTTGGGTGTGAGCTTCCTGGACTCGCCCCGCAGCCGGAGGTTGTTAGTGGAGAGCCAGACCTGGTCCCCAGGGGCGTAGGTGTGTCCAGGGCGATGGTGGCGGCCACGATGTAAGTCACAACTATTTTGGTGCTCAAAACCATGCTCAAACCAAATGCTATACATGAATAGTATTATACTATAATAAAGGTTTTTCTTTCTTTTTTTTTTTTTTACAGAAATTTCATCCGTAGCTTCAGTCCTCACAAAATCTGGTGAACTATTTGTGTGTTTCTGTGATTTAACCCCCTTATCGTGAACACTTTGACTGTAAAATAACAAAAAAAAATCAGAACAATTTTAATTATTTTCTATGTTATACACTGTCAGAGCCTTGGAGTGTCAAAATGTTCAAAAATATATTTTTAGTTTACTCAGTTTTTTTAGTGTTTGATTTTGGAGCGCTGCAGTCCAGCCTGGGGGAGCAGTGCAAAACATCATGGAGCTCTGCCAAATCCACCTCTGTGCAGCTGGTATGCGTTCTCGTGTCCTCCATGTTGGTATGCCAAACAATTATTTAGTGGACCTCATCCATAAAAACGTTTAAAAAGTCCTTGATCCTTTCAATGTGGTTTAGGATGTACTGAGGGATCCTGGAATGATTGGGTTTGGCTGACTGAAAATGAAGGCTGTCAGGGACCAAGTGATGCCGCTCCTCCAGCTCCATAAAATGTCAACTTCCTTTTCTCCTCTATCCCCACTTCCTGGCCTTTATCTTCCCCAACACCTTCATTCTAAGGATCTCAATCTGATCCCGAAGCAAAGGTCTCATCCTCCACAGAACCGTCACACTTACACTTATTTGGGGGACTGCAGTTGTATTATGTTTGCCATTGAGCATTTTATTTACCGTATTTTCCGGACTATAAGCCGCTACTTTTTCCCACACTTTTAACCACGCAGCTTATAATGAGGTGCGGCTTTAGTCAACCAGAAAGGATGGATGCTGGAAAGTCTAATGAAGGAATGGTTAAAGGAGTGCTACGGAAAGCGCCCAGGAGGATTTTTTTCACAGTAAAACGATGCTGCTTGTTTTCCCAGCTTCACCCCCGGATGATGACAGCAACACGGAGAGCGACACTGACATCGCCTCAGAAAAGGTATGTGACGAAGCCCTTCTGAGGCTGTTGAACTCTGACACTAAAAAAGATGACTTCAGTGGTTTCAGTGCGCAGGAGGATGGTTAATAAACTAATCAATAACTTTTCTGTTTTGCTTGATACTGATCAGTTCAGTTACGTTCAGTTAAACAGCGTTTTCAATTCAGTAGATATCTGCGGCTTTTAGCGTAATGCGGCTTGTATTGAGGTGGGCCTATAGTCCGGAAATTACTGTAGTAATTAATCAGTTAATTGAGTGCATATAGGTGCACTACACCGGCTGTCCCCAGATTCACCTCGCCCCTCCCAACACTCAACTCCATGCCAGGGTGCTGCTAAAGATCCATGGAGTTGCATAAAAATAAATCAAGTAACTGGTTATTCACAGCTCTGCCCAGCAGTGAGAAAATGTGTTTTATTGGTAGAAATATTCAGTCTGTCTAATGGGCTCGACACACGGGAGGCGACAAACGACCGCGATCAGCGAAATTTGTCGCCGTCGCTTTTAGTACCGACACACGGGAGGCGATCCGCGGCAGCGGCCAGCGGCAAAGCCATCTATGCGTTCTGTTCCATGGCGAAATCGAAACTTCCGTTGTTTTGTTCAACTCTAAATATTTGACCCCGCCCACATTTAGCCCTGCCCTGATCTCCAGGAGGCAGCCAGGGGCTACTCGTTTTGTTTGGCTGTGTCAGGTTGGAGGGAATTAAGGTTATTTAAGCGGTTCAGAGTTAAAAAAGTGGTAGATATGATGTTTCACAAGGTGCTGCTAGAGTTATGTGAAATCTTACTTCTGATTTTACTATAAAACATAATAATAATCAACTGCTCCTTCATGTTTGCTCGGAGGTGTACGGAGCATCCTGTCCGCTCATTGGTCAGTGAATGAAACCTCCGTTGATTGGTCCTTGTCCGAGCGACAGCGATGAAAAGTTGAAAATGTTTCAACTTTCTAGGATTGCGTCGCTGGGTCATCCGTGCACGACATGTGCACGAGCGCAAAATTTCACACGCACGTTTTTCGCGTTTCGCCTGGCCGGAGGGAGACCCGCGATTATCGCTTTGTCGTGCATGTCTCATTGAAAATGAATGGAGGAGAGGCGATGTCGCCTCCCGTGTGTTGAGCCCATAATGATAAAACACGTTTCTGTTATGACAAAACAATCAACTAATATGTGCACGTTTGATATATACTCTAGGGCTTTTTATTAGATATTTATTGTTTAGGGGTTGAATGATTCTCTATGCTGGCCATGAATGACAACACCTGGGATGATTTTCAGTCTTCCTGAGAATCTTCTGAACTGCAGCAGCATCAGAGTTAGGAGCAAAAGTCTTCACACACGGAGGCCGTGACCCTGCCCGGATTCACTTTTCAATTCCACTGCCCACAGAAAGCCGGAGAGGAATAGACGTTTTCCTTTGCTTTCTCCCAGACTAAGTTCAAAGATACAGCACTCTCCCTGTGAGATTCAGCATCATTGTTTGCTAGAACCTCCTAACAAGCCTTGACACTGAGCAGAGCACACAGCGCAGGCAGGCGTGTAACAACGCCTAACTAAAGTCGTGCCTGTGTATTTGTCACCGGTTTCCAGAAAGCCTCTTTTATAATGGGTTGCATGAGTCATGCATGTCCTGGAAAACACACACACATACACATGTGCACATGCACACACACATAGACATCAAACAAACAATTAATCAGTTAATAATGTCATGATTTGGGGGTTGTAGCAGGACCCAAAATGCAGGTAATCCAGGAGACAGCCAGGCAGGTTAAAACCAAAAGGTTTATTATAAGGTTGTGGTGTGGCAGGAATAGGAAGAGGAATTAATACAAACAATACACTTACAAACACAAGGAACCAACCAGGAGCTATGCACATGACCGGGTTTAAATACTGCTGAGGAGGTGAGTGAAGACAGGGAACAGGTGTGATGATTACTGATACAATGACCTACAGTGTGACTGGTTAACAGGGAAACACAAAGACACAAGAACAGAACTATTAGAAATGGAGTCAAAACTAAAACACAAGAAGGCTGTACAACACCAGATAAGATAAGAGACTATAACCATGAAAGGATACATGAGGAGCAGAACTAAACTAGGCTGAACACACTTGAAGGGACAGAGAGGACACCTAGGAGGGACAAATATGGAATAAACTGGGGAGACAAGGAACGCAGGACATGACAAATAAGCAATAATTGTTGTTCTACAAATCCAAACAGTTTTTGCTTCACACTGAACTAAAAGTGCAACTCACAGAGAAACGATTTTCAACTCGTTCTTTTTGGAAATGATCCTTCATTCTGCGTTTTTCATGCATGCCTCCCCATGACATTGACATTCAAACTAACATCTTAGTAGGCAACCAAAGGAAAAAGCCTTTTGCAAACATCTCCGTTTTCTTAATGCAATGTCATCTATGTGGTAATCTGATTACTTCTGAGCTGAGCTGATGAGCAGGCTACTCAGCTGTTCTTGTGCTATAGAGGTTCAGGTTGAGAAGCTTCACTCAGCAGAAGCAGCTGGAACATGTTATGGCCAGATGTTCATCTGGAAAGCAGATTATGATTTATTATGGTTTAAATGGGAAATTACGCAATGAAACTAATGTAAATATGACTACAACTAATGATATAATTATAATACAATAACAAATCAACTCTCTCAATCTCACTAAATAGACAGACACTTAGGCCAATGTATATGAATGTTTTTTCTATACATTATGCCTATATACACCAATAATATTAATACTATTGACAGCATGGATTGAAAGGCTATGAACCAAAGCCAATCTAAGATAGAAGTGAAAGGTTACACATTTAACAACAAGACATTTAAATTACTCGTGAGTCATGGTGGATGGCTGCTTATACTGAGCCAGGATCCTCTGGAGGTTTCTTCCTGTTAAAAGGGAGTTTTCCTCTCCACTGTCGCTGCATGCTTGCTTAGTATGAGGATTGCTGTAAAGACTCTGACACTAGTCAGTGACTCGATGCAACCTGCTGGGTTCCTTATACGAAACTGTATTGGAGTGTTTACTTTGTGAAGTGCCTTGAGACGACTTATGCTGTGTTAAAACCCGGCAAACATTTGAACGCTTGGTAACCGCTGAAATGCATGTTGAACTACACATAACAAACGGTCAAAATAATGTAACCCCAGATAACTGTGGACATGTGCAAATGTATCTGAAAAGATTTTTAAGAAATGTGTTACATTATTTTTTTTACCAAGTTAAGCCATCCTACCGAGACCATTTTTGGCCATCGAACAAATACGTAGAACTACACAACTATACAAGTATACATCTATACAAGTAACTGTAGACATGTGCAAATGTATCCAAATTGACTTTTAGGAAACTTTTTTTTACAATTTTTTTTACCAATGTAAGTCATCCTGCCATGACCATTTTTGGCCATGGACACGACAATGCTGTCAGAACAACGTTTGCTAGGTATCCACATGAATTAAGTTGTACCTGTGGATCGAGGAGCGTCTGAGAGACTGAACAAAGTGTTTGGAGATTATCTGCTGGTGTGGAGAGTTTGTGTGTGTGACCGCGACGTAGCTGCATGGCTACAGCTTCCTTACTGTCTTTTCAGGAGGGGTGGGACAGCGTGCTGGGGTGGGAGGGTGGGGTTGGACTGTAGGTGGCTGGAATTTGGAGATGGTCAGATATTCTTTATCAGAAATCTGGGAGAGTTTGACTAATAAATAACCGCAGAAACTACCATTACTCATCGTACCTTGGGGAAAAAGTTCCAGTACGCTGAGGTAAAATAAAAAGTGCTGGTAATGCGTACAAGTGTGTACTGGCCCACTTAACCCTTTAGACGCCATAGTTTTTTCAGTAAAATATGAATTTTTTATATCACTATTTAAAGAGCTTGTAGCTTAATCCTTTAAGCGCCAAAGTCACAGAATTGCGACAAGCAGCAATGTTGGATTTCATAAGCCACGGCAGCAGAAATGAGCCCTCATGCAGTTAATACGTTACACTGCGGGGTGGCAGACAGCTGTAACTTCAATCCAAGCAGCATTTGTGGGTGTGTTACTATTCAAACTTTAGGAATATTTAGAGCTTGAACCCCGCCACTAGTCGCAGAGTCGCGGAGGTTGTCAGAGCAGTCAGATCGAGTGAGAGTGAGCGAGTGGTAGAAAAAAAAAAACAATGCTGAGAGGAATGTTCAGTGCTGACGAAGCTCTTCGTCTAGTACTGGCAGATTCAGATTCGGAGGAGGAATATTTCCTTTCCGAGGATGATCTGCGGTCTTCTAGGGAGAAGGAAAGCGTGGCTTCAGCGCGCAGCAACAGGGAGTCTGTCAGCGACGACGCGATTACACAAGCAGCCCATCCAGCCCTTGCCTTGTCCGATGTTCCACGTCACCGTTTCCGGGGTCGGGGAAAGAGACGTGGCGGGGTGGCTCGAGCAGCTTGTACCGGGTCTGATCCTTCACTCTACCATGCTTGGGGGGTGGGTGGTGTGGGGGGTGGCGGTGATCGGGCCGGTGAAAACTCTGCTGGTGATCGATTCAGCCCCGGGGTTGTAATCCGCAGGAATTGGAGCTGGAGAAACCGCAGAGTCGGGAAAAGACAGGTGGCAGGGGGGCCTTGAGCAGCTCGTACCAGGTCTGACCCTTCACTCTAGCATGCCGGGGGGGGGGGGGGGGGGGGCGGGGTGTCAGGCCGGTGAAAACTCCGCTGGTATTTGATTCAGCCCCGGGGGGTGTAAATCGCAGGAATTGCAGCAGGAGGGGGAGGAACCACGGGGAAAGATCACTGCTAGCAGGAGGGTGGCCCAACACAACCTCAGTGACACAACTAATGATGATGGCTGCGTTAGTTTGGAATCACCAGGACATTGTAGTTCTTATTCAGATTACACTCGATTTAGAAAGCAACAAATGCTTTGTGTCGTGAACTACTTCATTTGATATCCTGCTGAACCACGAAGCGAGACAGAAACAACATGGCGGATGAAGAGACGGAAGAGAGAAACCAGGACGATCATGCTTGCTGTGCCAGCGACGGCCACAAGAGGGCACCAAAACACACTGAAAAAGGTCTGGAAGAACGTTTGCACAGGCACTATATAAGAAGGACAAAGCTTTCTCAAGTAACTGCTAAATTAAACAGAGTTAATGCTTTGATGAAAAATAATGAGGATCCAGACATTATTGATGAACATTTGAATGATTTTTCAAAGCTATTGAATGACTTTGTCCAGTCAAATGATGATGTTGTGCAACTATTGGCAGAAGAAGAGAAATATGCTGATCAAACATTTTGGTTACTACCAAAAAAGGAACATTTCAGCAATGTCGTACTTGACAGTGAGAGATGGATTATTACAACAAAGCAGCAGTGACAGGACGACGTAGGTCCAGATGACAGCGCATCCATGGCAGCTGGACCAAAGACAAGTCGACCACGTTCCTGCACGTACAGGAGTGGGACCAGCAGCTGTTCATCTAAATCTTCAACCACCTCATCAGTACGCCGCAAGGAGCAAGCCGAGAGAGCAGCTGTACTGGAGCGAGCTGCAGCCTTGAAAGAAAAACAAGCTTTGGAGATGGAAGAATTAAAGATCAAGGCCAAGAAGGAGCAGCTAGAAATGAAGGCTGCTATTGCTGTGTCCACTGCAAAGATAAAAGCGTTGGAAGACTGTGAGTATGAACAATGTTAAAGACAAAGTATCGTTCTCCAACAAGCAAACACAGCCAGCGATGATCAGCCAACCAGCTGGCACAAGATTGAATTAATGGAACAGTTCAATCCACAGGACTTCAACAGGCCACTTGTGGATGTTAGACACAGAGAGTTTTACACAACAACCAGAAGTGGATGATACAATAAATTTGTGTGAGGTAATGTTAAAACAAAGTAACATTACAGAGATGTTAGTTAAGCAACAACAGCATTCAGCTTTACCTCAGAGAGATGTTCCAATTTTCAGTGGTGATCCTTTAGAGTTCAGATAATTTCTGAGAGCATTTGAGCACACAATCAGTGATAAAACAGATAATGACAGTGATAGGATATATTACTTAGAGCAGTTCACGAGAGGTGAACCAAGATACTAATGGGCCATTCCCATCTGTACCGGGTCGGCCCGGGCCAGGTAGCGTAGGTCGTTTACATATCTGGGTGGCCTGGTATTTTTCCGGGCCAACCAAGGCTCATTCTCAGTCCTCTTCTCGAGCGGGCCTGCTTCAGGCCGACCAGGGCCAACACACCCACTGCTGACAGCCACACCTTCCATTAGAGCAAGCCTCTGATTGGTGGGTAGGATCAGCCCACATGGGCTTAAGACAAGGATGTGTGGAATCAACCGGGCCAGGCTGGGGCCGAATGGGGCTACCCGGCCCGGGCCGACCCGGTACAGATGGGAATGGCCCATAAGTCCGAAGCTGCAAACATATGAGCCCTCAGCAAGGCTACAAAGAAGCAATGAGGCTTTTACAGTATCATTACGGCAATGAGATAAAAATCGCAACAGCTTACCTGAATAAAGCTGTAAACTGGCCTCAGATCAGGGGAGATGATGCTAAAGCTCTGCATAATTACTCTTTGTTTCTCGCTGGTTGTAACAATGCCATGCAGGATTTTAATCACCTTGATGAGCTTGACAGCCCCATCAACCTCAGAACCATAGTGTCCAAGTTGCCTTATAAAATGAGAGAAATGTGGAGAGTTTGTGCTTTTGATATTCAGGAAACATCAGACACACGAGCTAGATTTTCAGATCTGGTCAGATTCCTAAATCGACAAGCTAAGATAGCTTAAGACCCCTTATTTGGTGACATTAAAGATGCTGATGAGAAGGGTAAGCAATCCTCAAAACAAAGTAAAACATTCAGACCAAGGGGCAGTGCGTTTGCTACCAGTGTCATACCTGCAACAAAGGAAAGGTTGCCAGATTCAAATAAAGTATTTTGTTGTGACAAAAACCATACATTTGCAGAATGTCAGAAAATTAGAAAACAGCCTCAAAAGGAAAGACTAGAGTTCCTTAAAGAAAGAGGACTTTGTTTTTCATGCCTAACTCAAGGACATTTAAGTAAAGACTGCAAAAAAAGACAGAAATGTGAGTACTGTTCTAAAGGACATCCTAGTATGATTCATTATACAAGGAATGAGGATGAAACAGCTGAGAGCAAACCAACTAGTGTCCCTGAAAACTCTGACACCGAAGTCTAAACTGTTGTCCCAATAATAGGTGGAACTTGTGGTGCTACTGCGGCCGGAAAAAACTTTTAGATTTTGGCTATAGTCCCAGTTCATGTAAAACTTAAGAAAGGCAACAAAACAGTTGAAACATATGCGTTTCTGGACAATGGCAGTGAAGCAACATTTTGCTCTGAGTCACTGATGCGACAACTTGGCATAGAGGGAAAGAAAACGCAAATCCTCCTTCGCACTATGGATCACAAAAGGTTAGAGTCAAGTAGGGACTGCATGACTTAATTTTTTTTTAAAGTCGACAGTCAAGTAATGAAAGTTGATTCGCCTTTGACTGAAGTGGCCGGGGGGGGGGGGGGGGGGGGTTGGTTCACTGGAGTTTTTGACAAGTAAAATTGCACCCACATATTCAAAGTTAAACACATCTCTTTTAACAACAGTAGTTTCTGCATATATACTGCTCCGCTTCAGCTCTCTCCCCCCTCCCCCTGCGCAGTGCGCCTGCAGCCTCTCAGAGTTCCTGCTGCTCTAAACATTAAAATAATTATTTCATTTTCTGTTCCTCACTTCTGTTTACCTTCAATGGTGTCTGTTTGTTGCAACCACCAGGTACAAAAACTAACTTGTTTTTATTTGACTATTTTTCTGTCCTGTTTGTTTATTATCTTCCTGCATCTCCTCTCAATCCTAAAGAAAAACTGCTACCTGGGTTCATATATATTCACCTTATGAGTTACCTTTGAACTGCAGTTGTAAAAGATCTACCGACCGCAAAAACAGCGGAATGCGCGCTGCTCGCTGGCCGCATCAGTGAAGTGTGTCACCGGAGGACAAAACAGGTGATGCGCCCCGCTTCATAGCAGTGAAAAGCATCAGGCACAAATAAAAGACAGAAAACATAAAAGGAAATGTGGCGACATGAACGATCGTGTGTTAAATTAGTTTTTGAGGTGGCAACACCTAATTTGATAATGTTACTGTGGCCGTGCTCAGGATGCAGATGTCTGGAGCGCGTCAACGATCTGAGCTTTGCATGGGCACGCTGGTTAAGGTTAGGATGGGGGTGAGGAGAAGGTTAAATTGCAAGAGGGTAAAGGTCACAATTTGGTTAAATGTCCGTTTTACCGCGGGTGTCAGTACTGACGCTCTGGCACAGCGCGTCGCCTCCGCCTCCCGATGCGCAGGAGCTTGTCACCTGCTGTCTTTTCCGAGGACTGCATCTTGTCGCTCATTATCACGTGACAGCGACTAGTCGATGACAGGCATAAAAAGTCACTACAGAGCAGTGAAGTCGACTAGTCGACTAGTTCATACAACCCCTAGAGTCAAGCTACATAGTTTCAGGCTTAGAAGAATGTGGTTTAAACGAGAATGTGTACATTGACCTACCTGATGGTTATACCCACAGAGACATTCCAGTTACAAAGGATACTATTCATGTTCAAACCGATTTAGACAGTTGGCCACATCTGCATGGAGTCAAACTTCCAAAAATTGATGCAGAAGTCGGACTTTTAAGAGGATCGAACGTTTATAAAGCTATGGAACCATGAGGAGTATTTCATAGCGTAAATGATGGTCCCTTTGCAGTTCAAACGATCCTAGGCTGGGTGGTCAATGGACCTTTAAAGGGAAATGACTCTGAACATGGTACCACCAAAGGACACTGACTTATTGCGCTTTCTCTGCTGGTCTGACGGCAACTTGAATGAACCTTTGCAAGAGTTCAGAATGACCGTGCACTTGTTTGGGGCGACATCTTCCCCCAGTTGCACTAATTTTGCGTTAAAGAAAACAGCAGAATATGCTATAGATAAGGTGTCACCTGAAGTTGTCAGCGTAGTGCAAAATAACTTCTACGTAGATGATTGTCTCTTGTCCTTGCCAAATGAATTGAAGCTTGCGTCATGGTTAACAAACAACAGAAAGTTGTGCTAGCGGAGGTTTCCATCTTACCAAGTGGAATAGTAACAGCAGAGCTGTACTAGTTTCCACGCCTGAAACTGAAAGAGCATCAGAGCTTAAAGAACTGGATCTCTGTCATGATGAACTACCTGAAGACCAAGTCTTATGAGTTAATTGGTGTATTGAGACGGATTCCTTTAAAATCAAGATTAATTCAAAACCACTAACACAAACTGGGCGTGGCAATCTATCGTTTGTGAGCTCTATATATGACCCTTTGGGCTTTTTGTCTCCAGTCATACTGCCAGCAAAGATTGTTTTGCAGGAGTTGTGTGGAAAATAATTCTCCTGGAATGAAAATATTCCAGCAGATTTAAATCAGAAGTTACAGGCTTGGCTCTTTGATTTTATGAAACTTGAAGGTTTCACTGTAGACAGATGTTTTAAACCCACTGGTTTTGGGACTGTCACAGCAGCGCAGCTGCATACTTTTTCAGATGCAAGCAAAAGGGGATATGGTGTGGTCACATACCTTTGCGTTATAAACAAAAATGGTGAAAAACATTGTTCATTTGTAATTGGCAAATCAAGAGTTTCACCTCTAAAACAAACCACCATTCCTGGGTTGGAGCTTACAGTGGCTGCTGTAGCAGTGAAAATGGATAAGTTAATGAGAACTGAGCTAAAAATGGAACTGAAAGAATCCATGTTTTGGTCTGACAGTACCACTGTTTTGCGATACATTGCTAATGAGAATGTTAGGTTTAAGACCTGTGTTGCAAATCGGGTGGCCCTAATCAGAGATCATTCTACTCCCAATACGTGGAAATATGTTAACCCAGAGTTGAACCCTGCAGACTCTGCTTCAAGGTGAATGAAAGCAACTGAGTTCTTTACAAACAAATCCTGGATTCAGGGTCCAAGTTTTTTGACTGAGGACATCAGGGACTGGCCAGTTTCACCAATCGTGCCAGTGGAAACTTGTGATGACAATGAGGTACAGGTGATGAGTGTTAACGTTGACATTGCACAAACCGATCCAACCAGCCAACTCATTTGTTACTATTCAGATTGGCATAGACTAAAAAAGGCTATTGCCTGGATGCTCGGACTGAAGCACTTGCTGCAAAAATCATGTTGTGAACGCAAAAAGGTAGTGTAGTCACAGTCAGTGTCTGCAGAAAAGGGATGATGTTTCAAGTAGAACACAAAGGCCTAGGTCAACCACAAAGGAAGCTCATTTGACAGTTGTTGAGCTAGAAAATGCAGAGATGGAAATTATTACGTTTTGTCAAAATCAGTGTTTCAAAGATGAAATTACAACTCTGCAAAAGGGAGAAAGGCTTAAACGAACTAGTCACATTGCCAAACTAGATCCTGTATTGGACAATGAGGTCCTGAGAGTTGGCGTAAGGTTACAGAAATCTGCATTACCATCCGATGTAAAGCACCCTGTCATACTTCATCAGGACCATCCTGTGTCATTTCTGATTTTCAGACACATTCACAAACAAACAGTACATAGTGGTAGAAACATCATGTTATCCAATCTAAGATAAAAGTATTGGATTCCAAAAGCTGACTCAGCCTTGAGGAAAATACTTTCAAAATGCGTGCAGTGCAGAATGCTTTCAGTCAAGCCAAGTGGTCAGAAAATGGCAAATTTGCCCCCAGAACATCTTACTCCAGACAGTCCCCCTTTTACAAATGTAGGAATAGACTATTTTGGGCCTTTAGAGGTAAAATGTGGAAGAAACATTGACAAAAGATATGGTGTTTTGTTAACACGTTTAACCACAAGAGCAATTCACTTACAGGTTGCTAACTCACTTGAAACTGATTCTTGCATTAACGCTTTTAGAAGATTTGTGGCTAGAAAGGGTCAAGTTTCTATTATGCGTTCAGATAATGGTACCAATCTGGTAGGAGCAGAGAAAGAAATATGTGAAGCAACCAAAGGCTGGAACCAGTCCAAAATCTCAGAATCACTTCTTCAAAAGGGCATCACATGGATGTTCAATCCACCAGCTGGATCTCACTTTGGTGGGATTTGGGAGCGAATCATACGCTCTGTGAGGAGGATCCTTAATCAGTTGTTGAGACAACAGGCTCTTGATGATGAGCGTCTTTACACTTTGTTGTGCGAAGTGGAATTTATTATCAATGATAGACCCATCACAAGAATCTCTAATGATGCAAACGATGTAGAAGCATTAACTCCAAATCATTTGCTTCTTATGAAAAGACAACCAGCACTACCACCAGGACTGTTTCAAAAGGGAGACTTGTACTCAAAAAGACGATGGAGACAGGTCCAGTATTTGTCAGACATTTCTTGGAAACATTGGGTCAAAGAATATCTCCCACTTTTACAAGAGAGAGAAATGGTTGAATGTGAAAAACAATCTGAAACCTGGCAATGTTGTTCTTATTGTAGATGAGAGTGCATCAAGAGGTTCATGGGTAATGGGAAAGGTGGAAAAACCTATCTGTGATGCTAAAGGACAAGTCAGAAGAGTTTTTGTTAAGACTAAGAGTAGTGTTTTGGAAAGACCAGTGGGCAAGCTGTGTGTTCTCCTTGAAATGGATGAGTGATGTACTGTTTGTACAATTTGTTTGATGGCATAAGCATGCGCTATGGTTAAAGATAACAGACATTTTGAGTTTAAAGATGTATTTTGTGTTTTGCTACATGAAAAAAAGGGGGGTATAGCGGATGTTAAAATTAACATACACATGTTGCTATATATTTGTTTGGTAATTGTGTCTGTTGGATAAATTATGGATAAATTACTTTTAAATGAAAGCTTCATCCAGTTTATTTTCGAAAGCTTCATCCAGTTTATTTTACTCTGGCATGGTTCAACCTTGCCTCGTTCCTTCCAGTCCTGGCTTATCAGTAAGAACGCCCTGTGACTGCTTTCTGGTTGTTGATTTATAGCCCCCACCTGGTGTCTCCCTGCTCGCTGAGAGTCTAAAGGAATGTCAAAGTGTGTGCGTCAATGTTTTAGTGTGTGTAAATGTGTGTGCGTTTTACCATTTTGTGTGTCCTTAATAAATGCTTTCTGAGGGTTCTGTCTGATGAGAGCGAATAGTCTACCGACTCGTGTGTATCATTTTATCCCTCTCCACTTTGCAAAGTCTAAATTGTTTATTGTTAGCAAAGACTGGTATGGGTTAATTGATCGGCTTATTAATATAACCCCTGCGTGTTGAACTTTCCCAAAGGTAACCCTGGATGGGAATATAAAATTACCTAACAGTGTCAACACCAACAATTAGGGGCCGGAATGTAAGCAACATTTACGGTTTAAAGCTATTTGTGTTCTTTTTACTGCAGTTAATGTTTTCTGTGTAAATAATGTAATGAGTTAATTTACATGTTATTCAATAAGCCATAAGACATAAGATTCCATAGTAAATATGAAATCAACCTTATGGATCTGTGGGTACTGTTTAACCAGAAGATTGGATCTTTTTATTGCAGGGATTAGATAACAACCTCGTATTAATTCAGAGACAACAGAAGAGAGAGTCAGGTTTTAAAAGTTTAAAGATTTATTACTAAATAAATTAAAACTAGACTAATTTTAACACTAAATGTATGGTGTAACTAAGGTGGATGAGACGGAGAATGGTGTAGTGTGGAATGTTGCTCAGAACCAGCAAATCCAAAGAAACGATTAGTTCTGGTGGGAGTGAAGGTGATGTCTTCACGCTAAGCTTTGGTTAGGAGATTCATAAACACATTTGACGCCATTCTGTCGGCCTACATACCCTTTTGGAAGTCCCCCTTAGATCAGGAATGTCGAGGTCCAGCTTGACCCCCTCTGGAACCGAAGCCGGTAGGAAAACCAGCGGTTGCCGACCAGACAGGTCTTTGAGATACTTTCGGGCCACAACAGTTTGTTGGCATCTAGCGAGACCCAAAACTGGGTCGTGATGGTTCAGCTTTTATTCTGAAAGGAACCGTTGCTGCAGTTGGAACAGCAACAGATTTTATCCAGCTTGTTGTTGGTTCTTTTGGCTGAAGAGGAAAGTTATGGATTGGCCACTCCGACAACTTCTCTAGAACGCTTTGAACTGGTGTTAATGATGGCGTAGGCATTGTTTTATACTTCAGATGTTTTGGTTTATGGTTGAATGAAAATATGACAGATTTACCAAGCACCACCAAAACCACGCCTCCCTCAGATCTGGCAGATTCTTATTGGATCAGTAAAAGCAATGTCGTCGTCGTCTTCCTCCGCTTATCCAGGTCCGGGTCGCGGGGGGCAGCATCCCAACTAGGGAGCTCCAGACCGTCCTCTCCCCGGCCACCTCCACCAACTCCTCCGGCAGGACCCCAAGGCATTCCCAGACCAGATTGGAGATGTAACCTCTCCAACGTGTCCTGGGTCGACCCAGGGGCCTCCTGCTGGCAGAACATGCCCGAAAAACCTCCCCGTGGAGGCGTCCAGGAGACATCCTGACCAGATGCCCAAACCACCTCAACTGGCTTCTTTCGATCCGGAGGAGCAGCGGTTCAACTCCGAGTCCCTCCCGAATGTCTGAGCTCCTCGCCTTATCTCTAAGGCTGAGCCCGGCCACCCTATGGAGGAAACTCATTTCGGCCGCTTGTATCCGCAATCTCGTTCTTTCTGTCATTACCCAAAGCTCATGACCATAGATGAGGATTGGGACGTAGATCGACCGGTAAATCGAGAGCCTGGCTTTCTGGCTCAGCTCCCTCTTCCCCACGACAGATCAGCTCAGCGTCCGCATCACTGCAGATGCTGAACCAATCCGCCTGTCGATCTCCCGATCCTTCCTACCCTCACTCGTGAACAAGACCCTGAGATACTTAAACTCCTCCACTTGAGGTAGGACCTCTCCTGCGACCAGGAGTTGGCAAGCCACCCTTTTCCGGTCGAGAACCATGGTCTCAGATTTGGAGGTGCTGATCCTCAACCCTGTTGCTTCACACGTGGCCACGAACCTACCCAGCAAGAGCTGAAGGTCAGAGCTGGGTAAAGCTAGGAGGACCACATCATCCACAAAAAGCAGAGACGAGATTCTCCTGCCACCAAACTGGACACACTCCACACCACGGCTGCTCCTAGAAATTCTGTCCATAAAGGTAATGAACAGAACCAGTGACAAAGGGCAGCCCTGGCGGATTCCAACCCTCACTGGGAACAGGTCCGACTTACTACCGGCTATGCGGACCAAACTCACGCTCCTCTGGTAAAGGGACTGAATGGCCCTTAACTGAAATCCACCCACCCCATACTCCTGGAGCGTCCCCCACAGGGTGCCCCTGGGGACACGATCATAAGCCTTCGCCAAATCCACAAAACACATGTGGATTGGTTGGGCAAACTCCCATGCCCCCTCCATCACCCTTGCAAGGGTATAGAGCTGGTCCACAGTTCCACGGCCAGGACGAAAATCACATTGCTCCTCTTCAAACTGAGATTCAACTATTGATCGGACCCTCCTCTCCAGTACCTTGGAGTAGACCTTTCCAGGGAGGCTGAGGAGTGTGATCCCCCTATATTTGGAACACACTCTCAGGTCACCCTTCTTAAAGATGGGGACCACCACCCCGGTCTGCCACTCCACAGGAACTGCCCCCGATGACCACGCAATGTTGCAGAGATGTGTCAACCATGACAGCCCTACAACATCCATAGCCTTGAGATACCCAGGAAGAACCTCATCCACCCCCGGGGCTCCGCCGCTGTGTAGTTGTTTGACTACCTCAGCAACTTCTGCCCCCGAGATTGGACAGTCCATCCCCAGGTCTCCTGCAAAAGCAATGTGTCGTCTCTTAATGCTACGTGAAATCAGTCCTAGTGGAAACATTTAAAGTCATATTACTTATTATATTCTATAGGATTATAATAAAGGAGTTAATATTTTGATTTCACAGATTGGTCATATCTTCTTGTTGACTAACACTTTGTTTGATTAGCTTTATTAAAAATAGAGTTCTTTGATTGACTAAAAGGAGAGAGTCCTTTCTTCTTCTTCTCTTGAGCTGGAAAGAAGCAGTTTAGAAGCTAATGCATGTGACCTTGAGGCCATATCTCATGCAGACTAGTTCTGTGTCAGAGGGGAGGGAGAAAATGACTTTTGGTGGAAAACAGTCATTTTATTCTGTTACATATCCTCCTTTTCAATAGTACGGTGGACCGTACAGAGACCACCTGGCGTTGAACAAACCAGAGTCCTAAAGGGACTCCGACAACAGGGGAAGGTGCAGTTCCCCAGAAAGAGGCCAAAGTGGTGAGGTACGAACCCAGCCCCGAAGAACAGTCTGTCGTTTCAACAGTCTCACATAATCCCTTTGGAAGCACACAAGTCAGCAGATTATTAAGGTATCCACGTGGAGGTAATAATTTGAAGCAGGGGCAAAACTTTATATATATCCACGGGTAGGGAATACTTCCAAAATAGCATATTGATCTTTGAAGTAGCACTTATCATGATCCAGTACAGGAAAGAGCAGCAGGCAGGTCAGGTCCCAGCGAGCAAAGTATCCCAGCAGCCATGCCGGAACAAACGGACGTCCAGGTCCTACAAGCCGGAACACCCATCAGGAGGAGCAGAATCCGATGACGAGTCATAGGTCCACCCCAGGAGGCGAGGGTCATCAGCAAAACTCAGAAGAGGAGAGAGAGCACAGTACAGGGCACCTCAATGTAGACACAACAAAATGGCGTCTAATGTTGCAAATCAACAAACAAAAAGAAACCTAGCACTGTAAGTACCTGCATGTACTATGTGTAGGCAATTATGTGAATTAGCATTTAAGTGAAGAAATAAGTGGATGCAATACACTACGTATATTGAAAAAAGTGGTGCGAAAAGAATAAAGTAATAAAACCCTATACTGCGAATGGGAGAAATCACTGCACTAAGTAAAAATGTCTTCAAAATGAAGGGCAAAAATGGTTGTAGCCCATAATGGTAAATTACCAAAGTTAATCATAAAGTTTTCAAAACTTAATCACCGTAGTACAGTTCTATAAAAAGATAGATATATGAATGTCAAAGAGCACTAAAATGTAAATCAGTGAAGTTAGTAATCAACCTACATGTGAATGTACCCATAAGGAATTACGATAAGTGAAACTAATAAAAAAAAATTGGATAACAGTAATATGTGGACTAAACCATCTACTGTTAACTACCTGATTACCTGACTATCAGGAACCCACAGCATGTTCATCTCAAATCACCCAAGTCTGCATGTCATGTATAAACAGGAAAGACAACCATGCACACACACACAAACATTGACAAACTTGTGTAACTCGAGATAGAGCTAAGGAACCGACGAGGTGCAAAATCACCCCCCTTTTGAAGCCGGTAAGTTGTTGGTGGTAGCGTTGACCAAATTAGTGGAACCCTTGTGCAGTTTGATTTGGTCCCTGTGGACCCATTTGTAGACGGGCTCCTTGTTTGTTTGGGTAATCTTGATCTGATACACGACTGGAGAGAGCTAATCAGTTATCAGGTATGGGCCTGACCACTTCGGCATAAGTTTCTTAGCCAGCTTCCCAGATGTGTTCTTGGTGTTACCAGTTTTAGGAGCGAAAATGTAGAACCAGGCCTCATCACCTATGTTGAGTTCAGAATGTGAGGCCTTCTGATCATAATAAGCCTTCCTGCCCTCAGCTGATTTCTCCAGATTTGTCTGGGCAAACGAGAACGCTGCAGGCAGAAGGTTCTTCAGGTCCTGTAAATATTGTTTGCCTGTGTAAGCCGGGTCGGCCTCGGATTGAACAGGCTGGTACAGCAGGTGAAGTGGCAGGGTCATTTGTCTACCCATCATCATGACGGGTGCCTATCTCCAGCGGTCAACGGGCAATCAGGCGGGGTACACCCTGGACAGAGAGCCGGTCCATCGCAGGGCAACACAGAGACACACAGGACAAACAATCATGCACACACACACTCACACCCAAGGACAATTTGGACAGACCAATCAACCTAACAGTGTTTTTGGACTGTGGGAGGAAGCCGGAGTACCCGCAGAGAACCCAGGCATGGACAGGGAGAACATGCAAACTCCATGCAGAAAGACCCCAGGCCGGGAAGCGAACCCAGAACCTTCTTGCTGCAAGGCAACAGCTCTAATCGCAGCGCCATTGCGCAGCCCTGTTCATGTTTAATAAATTATACATTTGCTAATTTCTCAGTGTCAATTGGTTTCCATTTTACAGTTCCCAAGTGGAAAGACTGAAGGAAAAGCACGCGGGTCTCATTTTCTTATTGTCTACCATGGATCTGTGCTAACAAAGACAGAAAAAGGGGATTTTCCTTGAAAATGGGAGATTTTTTATGGAGCTATGGGGCCAAAGAGTGTACATCATACCTTTCATTAGTGTCTTCATTCTGGGACTGATAACAGCAGTACCATGACCTTTGCAAGCTGAATATTGGACACTTAAGAATGGGGGATGGTGTGGGTGGCCAACATGGGGCTTAGATGACTTTCTGTAAATAGCTATGCGATCTTAATAACAGCCATCGTTGGTACAATTAAATCATCCATTTTCTCACTTGTGGTCTTCACCTCCTGTCACAGGCATGCCTTGGATGTATAAAGCCACCTCTGAGTGAGAAGGAAATGAAAGAAACAAGAAAGGAAGGAAGAACGAAAGCTTTCTGACTAAAACTAGAAATGGTGTGTATGACGGTAAGGGGGGGATGAGGAGACAGACAGGTCAACAAAGACCAAGAAAAAGAGAGGAGGAGGAAAAGAGGACAAGACAAGCCTTTTGTGTGTGTGTGCAGATTAATTAGAATCCTTCTAGTCTGCCATTATAGCTCATTAAATGGAGCCAAGGCCATCCAGACTTCAAACAAAGAACTGGGACTGAACCTCGGTCCAACCCCCACCACTGGCTGCCATTCTCACAGTGTGTGTGTGTGTGTGTGTGTGTGTGTGTGTGTGTGTGTGTGTGTATGTGTGTGTGTGTGTGTGTGTGTGTGTGTGTGTGTGTGTGTGTGTGTGTCTGTGTGTACATCAGCATTCATAGATTTTCAAGAGTGTAGTTTTGAAATAATACCTCATAAACATAGGAAACATAAAATGTCTTATTTACGTTTGCTGACTGTATAAATCCATGAGTTGAGACTCAACACTGCTCTTTGTAAACTAGCACAGACTTTATATGTTGTGTGTATCTGTGTGTGTTTGTGTAGCTGCTATGTAAATGAAGCATTATGTTAATGACATGTCCCCTCCACAGGACCCGTTATTCTCCACAGGCCCTGTTAGCATAAATGATGCTCCCCAGCTAGCCGACTGAGACTCGCCCATCACCACTAAAGGGGCGAATAAGACCTCTGAATCCCAGATCATATTCTTGTTCATTTTCAGTAAGGATTGTTCTGGGGTTCTACATGCATCTTAATGAGAGTGTTTATGGATGCTTATTAGAGGGTGCCCACAGTGGCACTGAATGATAATGCAGTGGAGTTATTACAACCATGTACACACCATCCTAACAGCTTCGACAATTACAACAGTGCTTCAGTTAAAAAAAAAAAAAAAGATTCCTGCATCAATATTTGTTCATGAAATAATGGATAGATGATAGTGTGTCATGTTCTCTCATGATTCAGTCTGACTTCAGTCATGTGTCAGAACTATGGATGGGAATTGATAGGTATTTATCAATTTTCTATCAACCCAATTCCTTATCAATTCCTGGGTAGTCCAATAGGTGGCAAAAACTCTGTTGCACACTGTCTCCTGCATTAAAACTATCAGTTTATTAATGATAAATAATCAACTGTACCTGGTATCGTTTGGAAAGATCTTTCCAAATGTTCTCCTTTATGTTCCTTATGAAGGCAAAGGCATCTACTTGAATGATGTAGTGTTGCCAAAGCTTTTGCAAGACGGGAAAACTCTCATCACAGGCCGGCATTAGGTCACTGGAGTCTGTTATTGTGGAGGTGTGTAGCTATATAAGGTAAATGATGCTAACATGAGAAGCAGTGTTAGCTGACTAGTTACCTGCTGTACTAACAGGAAAGGACGTGTAGACGTCCCTGCTCCGTTGAAATTCACAATTCCGGAGTGGGTCAAAAACACTACACTCACTTTACGTCATTGCATATTTTTTTTGCTTTTGCATATTCGTAGTGTTTCAGCTTTTTGATGAAATATCTCCTTTGCAAGTATTGTAAGTTGTCCCATTGTCATAGTTTCTCGAAGTGTAACCAAACTTTTGAGCATTTGTCCAGGTAAAGTGCCATGCTTCCTGCTGAGTAAATGTGTAAGATATGCAATGTGTGTGGTGACTAGGGATGTCCCGATCCGATCATGTGATCGAAAATCAGGTCCGATCACGTGGTTTCAGACTCTATCGGAATCGGGCATTGCCTCCCAATCAGGACTCGGTTATTTATTCTCATTACTTTTTATGAGATCTGTTATAGTAATGCGGTGATACACAGTGAGACATCTCGACTCCACACAATAGATCTATGCTCCACACAGAAACAGCAACGCATGCGGCATGACATCATCTTACTGCAGTGACACTATTGGTTGAATGCTGTCAAGCGGACCACAACACGGAAAAAGCTGTGTGCTAGATCTGTGGAACACAGGTTACTGTGTTAAAAGATAACAGTTTAAATCGCCACTACACGACCAAACATGAGGATGAATACAGAAACCTGTCAGAAAGGATGTCTGATGTGTTGCTATCAATACTGCAAGTCCAACAAGGACTTTCTACAAAACTTCACACCACCAGAGAAGCAGCCGTTCGGACAAGTTATGTCATTTCTCACAAAATCGCCAGGAGAAGTAAGGCATCTTCTGATGGAGAGTTTATTTAGGGGTGCTTATTGGACTTGGCTGCACTGATATGCCCAGAGAAAAAGGACGCGTTTGAGAACGTCTCACTCTCCCGACGTACTGTGACGAGGCAGGTTGAGGACATCGCTGGGAACTTGGAGCTTCAGCTGAAGAACAGAGCAGCAGACTTTGACTGGTTTTCCCTGGCTTTGAATGAGAGCTTTGATGTGCGTGATACCTCCCAGCTTCTCACGTGGAATAACTGCAGACTTTCAAGTGACAGAGGAGTTGGTAGCCATGCAGTCAATGAAAGGGACAACCACTGGTAATGACTTAGTCACAGAGGTAACTGCATGTTTGGACAAGTTAGGACTAAAATGGGACAATCTGGCAGGTGTAACAACAGATGGTTTTCCAAATCTGACTGGGAAGACTGTAGGGCTTTTAAAGAGAATGCAGGATGAAGGGTCAAAAACTAATCCTGTGCAGAAATAGTCATTTTTGCATTGTATTGTACATCAGGCAGTGTTGTGTAAGACAGTATTAAAGATGAAGCACATTTTTGATGTTACTAAAACAGTTAACTTCATCTGAGCGAGTATGGCAAGCCAAATGAGCATTTATTCTGATATCAGGATATCAGCCAGAATTGTCATGAACATGTAAGCCATTTCTGTCCACTAGTTAACTAGTTAGGCATGGTTGTGTCAACTAGTTAAATATCGAGGGTGAAAATGTGCCCACTAGTTAACTAGTGGCAGCAGAAATGCACACTAGTTAACTAGTGAACACATTTAGGCTTCAGTAGTTAACTAGTTGACACAAAAACTGCTCACTAGTTAACTAGTAAAAGCAGAAATGTATACCAGTCAGCTAGTTGAAGGTATTTGTCTCACTAGTTAACTAGTGAGGGTCAAAATGTGCACACTAGTTAACTTGTGGTAGACATAAATGTGCACTAGTTAACTAGTGAACATATTTTGGCTTCACTAGTTAACTAGTTGACACATAAATGGCTCACTAGTTAACTAGTAAAGACCAAAATGCACACCAGTCAGCTAGTTGAAGGTTTTTGTGTCTCACTAGTTAACTAGTGATGGCCAAAATGTGCACACTAGTTAACTTGTGGTAGACATAAATGTGCACTAGTTAACTAGTGAACACATTTTGGCTTCACTAGTTAACTAGTTGACACATAAATGGCTCACTAGTTAACTAGTAAAGGCCAAAGTGCATACCAGTCAGCTAGTTGAAGGTTTTTTGTGTCTCACTAGTTAACTATTGATGGCCAAAATGTGCACACTAGTTAACTAGTGAAGGCTTAACTCCTAACTAGTTAACTAGTTGGAGTAGGTCAGTGCCACTAGTTAACTAGTGAACCATTAATGACTCACTAGCTAGCTAGTTGATGGCAGCAGGCTCACTAGTTACCTAGTTGATGCATCCATTGTCCAAACTAGTTAACTAGTGAGGACATAAATGTATACTAGTAAACTAGTTCAAGTCTACATTCACACTAGCTAGCTAGTTGCGCAGAATTCTAATTAGGAGGCGGAGAATTTCTCAAATTAAGACTCTCTATTGGCTCCCTGTGTCAAAATAAAATATGACAACCAATCACAGTGCGGAATTTCGTAAAATCCCACCCCAAACATTTGCATGCGGCACACAAGTTAACATGCTGGCCAGAGGAACCTCAGCTAGTGAACTAGTAGTGGCTTCAGTGTGACACTTACATGTAAACTTGTGAAGGCGGAACTGCTCACTAGTTAACTAGAGAGGGTACAAATGTCCACTAGTTAACTAGTGAGGTGCAAAATAAGTGTCACTAGTTCACTAGTGGGCCCCAAATCGCCCACAAGTTAACTAGTAAGGTGCGGATATGCTCACTAGTTAACTAGTGAGGTGCAGATTTGCTCACTAGTTAACTAGTGCACCCTAAAGCGCCCACTAGTTAACTAGTAAGGTGCAAAAAAGCATCACTAGTGAACTTGTAAAGTGCAGATATGCTCACTAGTTAACTAGTGGGCCCCAAAATGTCAACAAGTTAACTAGTAGGGTGCGGATTTGCTCACTAGTTAACTAGTGAGGCACAGATATGCTCACTAGTTAACTAGTGAGGTGCAGATTTGCTCACTAGTTAACTAGTGCACCCTAAAGCGCCCACTAGTTAACTAGTAAGGTGCAAAAAAGCATCACTAGTGAACTTGTAAAGTGCAGATATGCTCACTAGTTAACTAGTGGGCCCCAAAATGTCAACAAGTTAACTAGTAGGGTGCGGATTTGCTCACTAGTTAACTAGTGAGGTGCAGATTTGCTCACTAGTTAACTAGTGCGCCCTAAAGCGCCCACTAGTTAACTAGTAAGGTGCAAAAAAGCATCACTAGTGAACTTGTAAAGTGCAGATATGCTCACTAGTTAACTAGTGGGCCCCAAAACGCCAACTAGTTAACTAGTTGGGTGCGGATTTGCTCACTAGTTAACTAGTGAGGCGCGTATATGCTCACTAGTTAACTAGTGAAGTGCGGATTTGCTTACTAGTTAACTAGTGAGGCGCGGATTTGCTCACTAGTTAACTAGTGAAGTGCGGATTTGCTCACTAGTTAACTAGTGAGGTGCGGATTTGCTCACTAGTTAACTAGTGAGGTGCGGATTTGCTCACTAGTTAACTAGTGAGGTGCGGATTTGCTCACTAGTTAACTAGTGAGGTGCGGATATGCTCACTAGTTAACTAGTGAGGTGCAGATTTGCTCACTAGTTAACTAGTGAGGTGCGGATTTGCTCACTAGTTAACTAGTGAGGTGCAGATATGCTCACTAGTTAACTAGTGCGCACAAGACGCACACTAGTTGCTGTTTTTGGAGCAATTTAGTTTACTTGTTATGTAAAAATGTGTTCTTACTAGTTAACTAGTGACAAATTTACCTTCACTAGTTAACTAGTTGACATATTTGGCCTTTCTAGTTCACTTGTAATGGGACAGGAAGCACTCACTAGTTAACTAGTGAGCATATCTGCATTATAATTTTTTCTCAGTAGCTTATAGAGGGCAAACTGAGCCTTACATGTTAAGTAGTGAACACAAAACACTGTCACTAGTTAACTAGCTGCAGAAAAATGCCCCTAAAACTAGTAAATTTGTGGAATTTGAATAAATACACACTTGGCTGGCATTCTGTGTAACATGTTAACTAGTTCGACCGCTGTACTGCTCACTAGTTAGCTAGTGAGCAAATCCGGCCTTTACATGCAAATGAAGAAATGCAGAACAGCAATGTGATTGGTCCATGTAGGACTGAGAAACAGAGAAAGTATGGCGGACTCTGTTCAGGCTGTTCTAAGAGAAAATTTGATAAACTAAGATTGTTTGAGCATATAAATATGTTTTGACGACATTTGTAGTGAGAAAGTTGTGGTGTATTGCTGTAATCTTTGTTCAGTTAACGTGTACAGTCTTTAGTTTTCAGTTATTAGTCTGAAAAAGCCTGGAGGCGGAAGGCAGCGGCAGACAGCATGTCTGTTTCTGTTGACAGGAAAGTGCAGAAACTCCGCAGAAATCTCCGTCAGATATATTGTTTCACATTTGTACGGAAGCGACAAGTTTATAATAATAAAAAAGGCTCTATTTTACATACGTTGCTGTAAAGCCTGCCAGCACTCACGGTGTTTTGAAGGGATAAATTTGCGAAGACATTTAGCACCTAGCACTGGTGGTCTAGTGACTAACGCGTTCGCCTGCAATGGCGAAGGTCGCGGGTTCGATCCTGGTTAATATACTTTAGTTTTGTACATTATTTCACTTCTTTTCTTTTGCATAATTTTTGTATTTATGTCAACAAGAAACAAAATACGTAACGGATTAGTGGGCAGAGTTACACACACACACACACACACGCACGCACGCACGCACACGCACGCACACACACACACACACACACACACACACACACACACACACACACACACACACACACAAAACATGTAAACAAGTATTTTATGAGTATGAATCTGATTATTGCCGACAGTCGATATTTAAGCATGTGTGTCCCCCTTCCTCAATCCATCCTCGCAAAATAAAATCATCGGCACAGCACAGCAGGCTTTCTCTTGATCCAGAACTAGCACTTCGAAATTGATCATGTCCGCGGCCATCTGCTGCACAATCAGCTGCTCGCAAAGCGGGAAACATTGAAAACAGCTTCATGAACTGAGACACAACAGGGTTAACATCGACAAAAAAATCCACAAATAAATCTAAATAATTAATGCCATTTCCGTCTTATTCGTTGAAATATACAAATAGCAGATCATAAATCTAGAGCAGAAAAAGCTGCTGCAGGAAGCAGGGTTTGTAGTTATTCATGCACCAATTCATCAATGTGATTATTGATCAAGGCAGGTAAACTGATATTAATGTTGCAACATTTCATTTGATCATCTGAATGATACCATACAACTGAATGACCTGTTGAGTCTCTGCATATTCAGGTATTTACTACGGAAAACAAACAACAGCAGGCAGCAGCAGGACTCCCCATGTTATTTCTCGGGTCGCTGGCCCGCGGTCGTCGGGGCCGCTGCGGTCAGCTCTTAGGTAGAGCCGGGAAGCCCTCATTCGGCTGCGTGGGCTGCTTCACCGTGGACCAGCTCCCAGCAGCCGCTGGTCGGGAGAAACACTCTGGCTGCAGCTCCGATCAGACCCTACCAACACCTCGCCACAGACAGCACCGCATTAAAAGCCCACAATTACGACCCGCTCCCCAAAGTTACAATTCTCAAGCACTGATGAACACATACATAACCCACAACAGCTATGAAATGTGTGTTATTTACGGCAAAAAGGAGATATTTTTCAAGCCGACGTGCCACTGTTAACCGCAGTTGGCTTGGAAATGTGCTGATTTTATTATTTTTGTCAATTACAATCCCCCTTGTTTGCTCTTACGTTTTACGAAAACGCAATATTAATTAAAGCACGCTTTAGTGATCAGCATGTAAAGCAAAGAAGAAATGTGAACATTTCAACCCATTTCGAACCAACCAGTAATATGATTTCTTAACACGGTGCAGCGGCAGCATTTAAAAACCAAAATATAGTTTTTACTCTCCAAAAAAAGGAGAAGACAGTCACGGTGCAGCAACCCATTTTAGTCCATTAATCTCCACAATAAATATCCAGACAGAGAATTTCTACGGCCTCCCTGTAAACTCCAATGTCACCCAGGACCAGTCTTAAAGAGACAACGTGCTTAAAGGGAAAGTGTGTAGATTTCTGGCAATAGGGGGTAGTAAATACCAAAGTCACTGCAAACAAGCTGTATTTTTTGTTCAAGTGAGGACCTTACTAACTAATGCTTATAAAGCCAACAAAACCCTCTGGACTCTAGCTGTAACTCTCAAATTAGGGTATGAGATTAATGACTCTGGTTCACGCTCCAATACATTAATTGTTTGAGAAATGCATCTTTTTATGTTGAGTGCCATCCGCCAAATAACACACAAGAAAAGGAAGAAGAAGAGTGTTGTTGCAGTTTTCAAAGGAGTCAAAAACTACCAGCAAAACCATAAATACAGCTAAATAAACATAGAATCCAACATGGCGTCCTCCAGAGAGTCGGACCCTCGCCTGTGTATTTTATTACTATGAAGGGTACATGAACTGATTAGGAACACAAGGTCATAGGGTCAAAGGTCAAGGTCGTGTGAGGTCATATATATATATATATATATATATATATATATATATATATATATATATATATATATATATATCAAAAATTGGCTGAACGGGTTGAATGATTTTGACCAAATCAGAGGTGATAGCTCCCTATCAAAGGTAGATAAACTGATCAGGTCACAACCTCATAGGGTCAAAGGTAAAGGTCGTGTGAGGCCGTATATATGAAAAATAGTTTTTTGTGTGCAATATCTTCTGAACAGGTTGAAATACTTTGACCAAATCGCAGGTGAGAACTCCCTATCTAAGGTAAATAAACTCATGAGGTACAAAACCTCATAGGGTCAAAGGTCAAGGTTGTGTGAGGCCGTATATATGAAAATTTGGCTTTTGTGTGCAATATCTCCTGAACGGGTTGAAGGATTTTGACAAAATCAGAGGTCATAACTCCCTATCAAAGGTAAATAAACTCATCACATACACAAGCTCATAGGGTCAGAGGTCAGTGTCATGAGAGGTAATATATATGACCAGTCAGGCATATCCCGCGACGCTCTGCATCGATTTGCAGGGCTTTCTTGTTTCTACAGAGTTTATGTAGGGTGCTGCTGGTTTGGGGTGTTATGTCAGCAGGCAGAGTTTAGGAGTCTGACAGCTGTGGGGAAGAAACAGTTTCGGGACCTGGTAGTCTTAGTCCATAGGCTCCTGTAGCGCTTCCCAGAGGGCAGGAGGGTGAAGAGTCCATTCGATGGGTGACTGGAGTCTGATGGTTTTCCCTGCCCTTTTCAGACACCAAGAAAAGAGGAGAGTAACTTTATTTTGTTTGTGTGATTTTATTTTGTTGTGTGACTACTGGTTGCAGTTCCCTGTTCAATTGATTGCTGTTCCCTGTTAAATTAAAAAAAGAAAAAAGTCTAAAGTTTTGTTTTGACTGGAGAGAACTAAAAAAGGTTACACTGTCTTCTGGTACTAGCTCAAAATAACAAGTGGTGCTCGCTGCAGAACCACAAAGGCGGAGCTGCACCAGAAGGTGGAGCTGCACCAGAGTCAGCCCCGCCCATTCCAGAATCAGCCCCGCCCATTCCATCAGAGTCAGTCTAATTCCTTCCAGTTGTCAGACTTGATAGCATTCTGGAACCAAAGAGGGTGTTGTAGCTAAAAAATGCGAGATTGAGGACGGAGTTGAGAAGTTAATTGAACAGTTTTTGTAAAGGTTCCATATAATTAAAAATCTAACTTTTGGGACTTTTAATCATGTTATATTGTCATTTCCTCATAAGAAACACGCCAAAGCCATTTTTAGCCTCATTCATGCATTTTCCTCCCATCTCAGCTTCAATTTGGTCTCCTCCCCCGAAGCGGGTCTGGTCTTGGTTCTCAAATCTGGATATTCTGTGAATTTTCTGACAAATTATTTCTGAAATGACTTCTACTGAGACACCGCCAATAAACCATACATCCCATCTCAGAGACACACTGGGAAGTACAATTACATGTAACACCACTTGATGTATAACAGATGTGGTGGTGTAGTGGTTATGGAGTCAGGTTGACATGCTGTTTCGCCTCCCAGTAGTGTAAGTTTTAGGTAGTTTACAACCTCTTTTCTTCATTTCTAACTACACTTGCCAGTACTATGTTTACAACAATTTACTGGTATACCGTTTAACATATAATGTGTTTTTTTATTTATTTATTCGTTTATTTAGCCAGTGTGAGTCCATTTGTGAGCAGAGTTTCAACTAAAATGCTGTTTAGGAACGACCAAATTCAAAGAACTTTTAGCGACATAAATATTTTGCTGAAAATAAACATTACAACTAAAATATAAACAAATTGAATGTATCAGCTGGCTAAATAGACTGCTGACGACCCCACCGAGAATCGAACCAGCAACAGCTGAGGGGAAAGCAAAAACCAACTCAGACGATTTTACCACTAGAACACCAGAACCCATTCAATAGACTGAAGTGCTGTTGTACACCACTTTTATTAGACCAGCTGTAGGCAGATATTCGCTAAAAGAAACCTTTTCATTTCGAGATATATTCAGTCTTTGTCATGTAGCAAGTTATATTTATCTTGTTTAATTGGAGCATAGAACATAGCATTAACGACTGTAAACTAGTAACAGCCGTAATTCATGTGGGTCAGGTCAGTTTGCGATAAAGTTGAAAACAAAAACGGAAGTCAGTGGGCTAGGCTGAGTTTGCGTGAATGGGCGGGGTGCAGCTCCGCCTTTGTGGTTTTGCAGCGAGCACCCTCTCCAAAATAACCACAGTTTTTTCCCTCAGTGTCATTTGATCTATTTCTTGGGAAGATGGGTGGATGGATGGATGGATATATATATATATATATATATATATATATATATATATATATATATATATATATATATATATATATATATATATATATAATTATTTTTAATATAGCCTTTTTCAATACCAAACTTTCAATACCAAACAAAAATGAACTACAATAAAATTGCTGGCACACTAAATTCCAATTCTCCTCAATGGGACTTGAACTCGCCAACTGATCTCCCTTACACTACACCAAACAAGGTGCTTTACTTGATTTGGGAGGGGGGAATAAAAGCAGTAAAACAATAAAACTTTGAACATTACAACACAAAGAGAAAATAAATAATGTTACAGCAATTGCGGAATGCCATCTGCTGGATTCGAACCCGCCGCAACGACCAACCAGTAGGTGTCAAACCATGACTAATGAGTTCAAGCCTTGGCGCTCAGGGACACCCATCAGTATGTGATTGTGAGGCCACATCACATACGTTTTAGACTGGGTGGGATTCTTATACCCAACAGGAGTCTTCTGCCCACCTTCTCATTAGAATATGCATAATTTGTGTTTCAGGCACTAGTTAACTAGTGAGCTGCTGCACTGCCACACATGTAAAGTGGTGAAATTTCAATTGTTCCACTAGTTAACTAGTGGACAAAAATGGTCAGCTTGTATGTGTTTTTAGATGTAACTAGTTAACTAGTGAGCAAATCCGCACCTCACTAGTTAACTAGTGAGGTGCAGATATGCTCACTAGTTAACTAGTGAGGTACTAGTGAGGTGCAGATATGCTCACTAGTTAACTAGTGAGCATATCTGCACCTCACTAGTTAACTAGTGAGCAAATCCGCACCTCACTAGTTAACTAGTGAGCAAATCCGCACCTCACTAGTTAACTAGTGAGCAAATCTGCACCTCACTAGTTAACTAGTGAGCAAATCTGCACCTCACTAGTTAACTAGTGAGCAAATCCGCACCTCACTAGTTAACCAGTGAGCATATCTGCGCCTCACTAGTTAACTAGTAAGCAAATCCGCACGTCACTAGTTAACTAGTGAGTATATCTGCGCCTCACTAGTTAACTAGCGAGCAAATCCGCACCCTACTAGTTAACTAGTTGGTTTTTTGGGGCCCACTAGTTAACTAGTGAGCATATCTGCACTTTACAAGTTAACTAGTGATGCTTTTTTGCACCTTACTAGTTAACTAGTGGGGGCTTAAGGGTGCACTAGTTAACTAGTGAGCAAATCTGCACCTCACTAGTTAACTAGTGAGCATATCCGCACCTTACTAGTTAACTTGTGGGCGTTTTGGGGCCCACTAGTGAACTAGTGACACTTATTTTGCACCTCACTAGTTAACTAGTGGACATTTGTACCCTCTCTAGTTAACTAGTGAGCAGTTCCGCCTTCACAAGTTTACATGTAAGTGTCACACTGAAGCCACTACTAGTTCACTAGCTGAGGTTCCTCTGGCCAGCATGTTAACTTGTGTGCCACATGCAAATGTTTGGGGTGGGATTTTGCAAAATTCCACACTGTGATTGGTTGTCATATTTTATTTTAACATAGTGAGCCAATAGAAAGCCTCAATTTGAGAAATTCTCTGCCTCCTAATTAGAATTCTGTGCAACTAGCTAGCTAGTGTGAATGTAGGCTTGAACTAGTTTACTAGTATACATTTATGTCCTCACTAGTTAACTAGTTTGGACAATGGATGCATCAACTAGGTAACTAGTGAGCCTGCTACAATCAATTAGCTAGCTAGTGAGTTTTTAATGGTTCACTAGTTAACTAGTGGCACTGACCTACTCCAACTACTTAACTAGTTAGGAGTTTTGCCTTCACTAGTGAACATGTGGACACTTTGAACTGTCACTAGTTAACTAGTGAGACACAAAAACCTTCAACTAGCTGACTGGTATGCATTTTAGCCCTTACTAGTTAACTAGTGAGCCATTTTTGTGTCACCTAGTTAACTAGGAAGCCAAAATGTGTTCACTTGTCAACTAGTGGACATTTCTTCTGTCACTAGTTAACTGGTGTGCACATTTTGGCCATCACTAGTTAACTAGTGAGACACAAAAACCTTCAACTAGCTGACTGGTATGCATTTTGGCCTTTACTAGTTAACTAGTGAGCCATTTTTGTGTCACCTAGTTAACTAGTGAAGCCAAAATGTGTTCACTAGTTAACTAGTGAACATTTCCGTCTCCCACTAGTTAACTGGTGGGCTCATTTTGACCCTGACTAGTTAACTAGTGAGACACAAATACCTTCAACTAGCTGACTGGTATGCATTTTGGCCTTTACTAGTTAACTAATGAGCCATTTTTGTGTCAACTAGTTAACTAGTGAAGGTCAAAATGTGTTCACTAGTTTACTAGCGTGTACAGTTTGACCCTCACTAGTTAACTAGTTGACCTGTTGACAAGATATCAGAATTAATGCTCAAGCGGCTGGCCAAATTGGGCAAAGTTAACAAGTGGGATTTTTACATTCAGTAGTCAGCTAGTACAAGTTTCTGTACCTTACTAGTTGAATAGTAAAAACTAAATGTGTTTTAACTAGTTAACTAGTGGACATTGATCTGTCCACTAGTTAACTAGTGAACACACTGAGCAATACTAGTTAACTAGTAAGATATGAAACATTTTAACTAGTTAACTAGAGAGAATTTAGGCCTTACTAGTTAACTAGTTGACATTTAGGCTGTCACTATTTAACTAGTTGACACAAACATGTCTAACTAGTTAACTAGTGGACAGAAATGGCTTACATGTTCATGACAATGCTGGCTGATATCCTGATATCAGAATAAATGCTCATTTGGCTTGCCATAAGCGAGAGCATTAAATCAGATAATTTGTTGCTCTTTTGGAGGAAAATGACATGGAACATGGTGACATCAGCTATCACTGGGTCTGGGTCTGGGATCTGAGAGAACAGATTCAGAAATTCTGTGTGAAGACAGGACATGATGTCCCAGAGTTTTCAGATGAAGACTGGGTGGCAGACTTCGGATTTGCTGTGGATGTGACTGAACTGCACTAACGAACCAACTAAATGTCAAACTGCGGTGCAGGGGACTTGTTGTACATGAGATGTACAGTGCCGTAAAGGCTTTCATGAGGAAGTCACAGCTTATCTCTAACCAAGTGAAGGACAACTTTCTGACCCACTTGCCAACACTGAAGGAGTCAATCACCTCCACAGGTACTCAACCACATTAGAAGCACTGCATGCTGAGTTTTCATGGAGATTTCAAGATTTTAAAGCTCTTTAAAAACAAGTGGACATGGTTTCTTCTCCCTTCAACTGCAGTGTGGATAATGCTCCAAGTGATGTTCAGATGGAACTCATTGACCTGCAGTCTGACACGCTTCTGGCTGGGTTCTTCAGGTCGGTGTCACTGCTGGATTTTTATTCCTCTCTCACAGAAGAGAACTTTCCACACCTGAGGAGTCATGCTCAGAGGGTTCTAGTCCTCTTTGGATCTACCTATGAATGTGAACAGACATTCTCGGTGATGAAGTTCAACAAATCCAAACACAGGTCCTCTATCACCGATGACCACCTCTCAGCTGTTCTCCGTTAAGCCACCTCAGACATTCAGCCAGATTTCTGTGCCCTTGTTCAAGCCCAGAACAAGCTGGGTTCTTCTCACTCAAACTGAGGAAAACATGAAAAGTCATTGTACAGTTGCATTTTTATGAACTTCTTGTTTGTTATTTTAATCGATCGATCAATCAATCAATCAATCAATCAATCAATCAATCAATCAAAACTTTATTAATCCCAGAGGGAAATTAGAGTAAGGTCAAATTAAATTACACTGATTCAGTGATTGTTTTTTTTTTACTTGACTCATGCGCCAGAGTTTCACATAGCATAGCACCATAGCCCAGTATCAATATTTACATAATTTTATTTAAGTTTTATTCTTCTGATTACCAATACCTGCTATTTGTGATTTATAATTTAGTGAATTTACCAATGGAATAAATGTGAGCATACTTAGGTTCAAGTTGTTGTTGATGTGGCTCTCTGACACAACTCCGGTTTCTCATGTGACCCCAGCAAAAAATAATTGCCCACCACTGAAGATTCCATCTCAAAGCCAGCAAACACCTAATAAATGTTTAGTTTTTAAAAGAGTTTGCTGGTAAAAGCCAGATTAAAGTCACAAATTCTTAGTGAACATAGTTATGTTAATTTTAAAAGGAATTCATTGACAGGTGTGCATAGAAGGACTCACAATAACAGGTGATTACGATGCTGTTCTATCAATACCTGAACGGCTCTTTAGGGAACTCAAGCTTCATTTGTTGTCTCTTCCTTAGACAATGTATCATATGCTTAAAAAGAGAAAGACAAACATTTTAATATTTTTTTTATTTTAAAATAAAGAAAAACAATGAAACATAATGCTTTAGTTCAGTTTTTATCTTTTTTTTTTAACCTTGTCCTGTCAGGCTGTGAAGCAATCAAAATTATTATCCGAGTGCCGATGACAAGCCTTGCAGTTTTACTCTCACAATCAATCAATCAATCAATGAATCAATCAATCAATCAATACTTTATTAATCCCATAGGGAAATTGGAGTTTCAGTACACACAATTCAGAGACAAGAATTGGTGACTGTGGTCATTCGCAACGCGAGTCGCACTACCTTACAGGTGGAGCAGCATAGCTTCAGCTATTATTATTTTGCCTGATACCAAAATTTTATTAGAAATATTTTTGGTTGTTTTAAATCCCAACGGACATGGAGACAGAAGTGTAAGAGAAAGAGGGAGAGAAAAGGAAGAGGTGGGGGAGGCAGGTTCATAAAAATAAAACAAAAAATGAACAAGAATCTGCTTCTAGACCTGCAGAAAGAGAGAAAAAAAGGGACACACAAAAATACAACAATACTAAAATATCACTGCACCAACAACGTATAAAGTAACACTTTACTCTACAGGAGTGTCCAGTAGTGAGTGTGACAGGCCACGGTCCTGCCCTCAAAGACATGTGGGAGATGGAGGAGTTCCAATCCTTAAGCCTGGTTTATGCCTCTCCGTCAGCTCCACAAGGGACAGACGTGCACGGATTGATGGAAGCATTTTGATTTCATACTTCTCCGTCTCCTGGAGAGTGTTGCAAAGCAATTGCCCGTCAGGACAACAGAGGGCGTAGCGCTGTTCTGTGGTATCCTGTCATGTATCGGTCCAAGATAGTGTGTTTATGTTGTGTTTTTTGTGTATATAAGAGACTTTTACCACGGACATATTTGTCTCTCATTCTCCCACCTTTCACTTTCACTCCTCCAGTCACGGGAGAATTAAACGTTCATATTTTTAGAGTTTTTTCGCAAGGTATTCTTCAAGCTTCTCCGTGTCTGCCGCTAGTTATCCTCTGCTCTCTTTATGTTTTTGAGGGCGCAATGGCGGCGCTGTAAACAACAGCGGCGTCCTGACCAATCACAAGCTTGCGTAATCCGTCTCGTTCGACGGATGTTTAAAAAAGTGGGCTCGACTCCGTACGTACTTGCATGCCTGCCGGAGCCCTACGCAAGGACGGATAATGGCGTTGCGTGTCTCCGCACTGACGCAGATGGAGAAGCATAAATCAGGCTTTAGAGATCTGATGATCTCACGGAGAGCAGGAACCCCAGGGAGACAACCGATTGTTTCTGTCATAAGCGTTTCTAATGAGACACTTCAATCAATAAACATTGATCCAGTTTGAGCTATTTATTTTGATAAAATGGCTCATATTTCCATATTTTGATAATTCACGTTTTATTTATTTTATTTAACCTTTATTTATCCAGATGAGTCGATTAAGAACTCATTTTCATTTACAACGGCGATCTGGCCAAGAGGCAGCAGCAACAGATCCAATGGCTGCTGACTTTTGAACATTTTAAAGAGTGAGACGGGGTCATGGGGTTGGGAGCAGACAATTCGCAGACCGTTTAGAGCGGCGGGGAAGGGTGGGGGGTGGTATTAATATTGAGACTTTTTGTGCTCTACATATTATTTATTTATTTATTTCCACTCTGTATGGAAGAGGATTAGAGCCTCTGACAAGGAAAAAAAAGAAAAAGAAAATTCTTACATTTTCTCAGAATTCTGACTTTTTTCTCAAAATTATGACTTTTAATCTCAGAATTCTGACAGGGAATTCAGGGGAAAAGTCAGAATTCTCTTTCAGGCACTCGAGGAGTACAGACGTTTCCCTCTTTCGCTCCCTTGTCTTTTTTCCCAAGGCTCTTTGTCCTGTCTGCCCACAGAGCGCTTCTCTGCATTTCTTCAGAAAAACTCTATTATTTATTTATTTTTTTTTACTAACCATGGATTTGATGAACTGGTCATTCAATGCGATCGATAAGAATTTTTCAACAATGAGAACGGAGCAGGGGGCTCCCACATGTCCACAGGTGACACACCCGGTGGGATATATGTTGGATTCCTGGAAGGAGAGGAAGATCATATGCCTCTCCCAGCTGTACATTGAGGACATTGAAGGCGTGTGGATATTTGGTCTAATGATCACTGGATTTCTCCTGATTGGAGTGGCATGATATCTGGTTTTCTGGAAATTTGGGAAGACGGGAGCGATTGGAGACCCGCACCCACAGAAAGCACCGGCCGTGTGGAGACTTCTCAGACTGGGATGTTACTCGAGGTGAATCATAAGCTGGACAATGTTCTAGCTGCGAGACCGGTATTAGTGGGCAAAATGGATGTCATCTTGGGGAGAGTCACCGGACATAATGGAAAAGCTTAAAAACCCAAAATTGGCTTCACTGAAGGACTGGAAATGATCAGTTTAAAGACTGAAGGCAGAGAGGAAAAATATCTCAGCCTGACCCAAACAAATTCTTGTTATCTGAATCTGACACCCTGGTAGCCTTGAGCTGCAAGAAACTAAACCCCCCACGAAGGCATGCAGACAGATGCTGTGACAACCCGGACCGACTACAGTGAAATTAACTTTCATGTCTCGAGAACTCAGTTGTATAAAACTTAAAGGTTATCAGAAAGTGGTCAGAGAGGACTGGATTATGTGGAAATATCGTTATTTCCTCACACTCTATGCCATAAGTCAGCACAAGGCCTAATGTATGATGGCAGGAGTGGGTGGAGCTATGTATTCTTTTGGTAAAACCAGTAGAGCCTAAGATATTACTAAAGGCTACATTGAGGCTATCATTTTCAGTGTCCTCATGAATGTTAAAATCCCCCACTACAATGACCTTTTCAGTATTTAGCACCAAATCAGATAAAAAAATCAGAGATCTGATCCAAAAACTCAGAGTAAGGGCCTGGTGGACAATATAAAACTACAAACAAGAGTGGTTTTACAGTTTTGCAATCTGGATTAGGAAAACTAAGAATGAGATGTTCAAACAAACTGTAGCTAGTAATTGGTAAGGGATTGATTAATAAGCCCGAATGAAAACCGGTTGCTACTTCTCCTCCTTGCCCTGTACTTCGAGCAATATGATGATTTATATGATTAGAAGGAGTCGACTTGTTTAAGCTAACATAGTCCTCTTGCTGCAGCCAGGATTCTGTGAGAGAGAGTATAGAAATCTGATTATCACAAATCAAGTAATTAACTAACAAAAATAGACCTAATGTTCATAACCCACATTTAATTTTTCTAATTTTCTGCTCAGTTGAATTTGTTCTAATATTTATGAGATTTCCATGATTTGATTTATTAAGCCTGATATTTAATCTGTGTGATTTTGGCCGTGGGCAGGACACTGTCTCTATGGGGTACTGAGTGGGTAACAATACAGAAGCTGCTGAGGGGTGTGTTAAACTACGACTCTGCTTCCTGGTCTGGACCCTGGGTTGTCATGGAGGACAAATAAAACTGGCCATGTTCCTAAAAAGAAGAGCTGCTCCATCCAAAGAGGGATGGATGCCGTCTCTTCGCATCAGGCCAGGTTTTCCCCAAAAAGTTTTCCAATTATCAATGTAGCCCACGTTGTTTTCAGGACACCACCTAGACAACCAGCGGTTGAAGGACAGCATGCAGCTAAACATGTCGTCACTGGTCCGATAAGGCAGGGGGCCAGAGAAAATTACGGAGTCCGACATTGTTTTGGCAAACTTACACACCGAAGCAACATTAATTTCAGTGACCTCTGATTGGCGTAACCGGGTGTTGTTACCGCCAGCGTGAATAACAATCTTACTGTATTTACGCTTATCCTTAGCCAGCAGTTTCAGGTAAGATTTAATGTCGCCCGCTCTGGCCCCAGGTAAACATTTAACTATGGTTGCTGGAGTCTCTAATGCCACATTTCTGACTATGGAGCTGCCAATGATCAGTCGGCTTGTCAGTGGGTGCGTCACTGAGCGGGGAAAATCTGTTAGAAACATGGATGGGTTGGTGGTGGCCCACGGGCTGGGTCCTATGCTTCCTGCGTACCGTCACCCAGCCGGCCTGAGGTCCTGGCTGCTCGGGTTCTGCTGGAGGATCGCTACGGGGTGGTTCTGAGCTAGATACCCCGCACTAGCTAAGTAGCTACAACTGTTTACGGGCTTTTTAACAGCGCGGAGCCGGGCTTCCAATTCCGACACCCTCACCTTCAAAGCTACAAAAATGCTACATTTATTACACGTACCATTATCACTAAAGGAGGCAGGGGAGTAACTAAACATCTGACACAGAGAGCAATAGATAGGAGACAGAGAAGCAGAGACAGAAGTAGCCATAGCCATGCTGAGGCTAAGCTAACTGGACGAGCAAACTGTTCAACACCAAATAAACTGTGTGCGAACTCAAATGGTTCCCTAAAATCTAGGTGGAACAACAGAAAATATGTTTTTTTAGCATGCTTATGTGCTAACTCAGAGATATCCTAATACTGAGAAAATAAATCAGTTTTAGCAAGCCACAAACACCAAACAGCTACACGTAATGCAACACTGAAAACAGGAAAAGCCTTACCGCCAGTTAGTTAGTTAGTTAGTTAGTTTATTATTTTCCTTCCAAGAAAAATAATCTAGCATGTTAAGCTAACTTCATGATGTAGTTGCATCCACAAAACAGAGGATTATGTTCATGTGGTCATCAGCATTAAGTTATTGAAGTTATCAAAGCAAACATGGCTGGAATCAGTTTTACCTGTAATCTGTGTCTCTAAGTGTGTGTGCTGCTGTAGTGAGTGGATGTCCCCACTGTGGGACTAATAACATTTACTCTATTCTATTATATTAATTCATATCTGCCAGTAGAGAAAAAAACGTTTGAGGAATTGTGGCCTTTCCAGTCTTCCATACCAGTAATTTGGTAATAGAGGAGGGGTTCGTCTCACAAACAGGAAAAACACACTGGTGAAGTGGTGAATTAAAATACTAGGATTCCTAATGCTTTAATTCACTGCGTCACCAACTAATGTAGGAGAGGGAACATGTGAGTAAGCCACCATGGTAGGAAGCCCAGCTTGCTGTAAGCAAGGATCTGTGGCTGATGAGTGAAAACAAAAGAAAAACATTTGGGACTGAAGCTCCTTCAACACCGGCTGGCGACCGCGACACAGCTGTATTTCTAAATAAAGCATGTCATTATGGCGGTGCGCAGCTGCAGCTCACGGTTCTAGAAGAAAGAACCGGGCATGCCCGTCCCATCAACAGCAGTTGGAGCTCACCGCTCCGCCCATTTCATAACCATAGCGGAAAAAACTCATCGGCTTGGATTATACAGATGGGATTTTGTGTGTGAAATAACGCCAGTAAAAGTATTACTTAAGTGTTGTTTGTGTGCATGTTGTTAAGTAGCTAATGCTATGAATAATATCATGGGTTATTTTTTTCGTAAGCCCTACGCACTGTGTGTGATGCGCATTTGGGGAGCGCAGGCGCTGGTTTAGAGTGAGAGATTGGAGGTGTGGCATGACAGAGTGTGAAGAGGGTCAAATGTGTGTGTCTCACGCTCAGTGCGTGAGAGTTGGCAGCCTTGCAGACACAGGCCGTGTTCGAGTTGAGTTGCACCTCGCCTGGAAAACAGACGAGAGCAGACGGAAGCAGCAGGGGGAGTGGCTAAAAGCCGGCATTTAAGTCGGACACAATTTCCTGCATGTGTAGCTCACGGGTGACGATGGATGAAGATATCGCATTAGCGCTCACACTTGTTTAATTTTCAATTTTAATTCTGGTGCCTGTTAGCAGCTGAAACATGAAGAAATACACTCCTCAATGTCAAATGGCTCTATTGACAAGTATGAAGGAGCCCTGCGGCGACATAGAAAGCTCAGTGAGCAGAAGCTAACGGCAGCGTGAAGCAGCAGCATGGGCTGAAGACCAAAGCTAAGCAATGCGATAAAATAGGTAAACAAATGCAGCGCGGCTTAGCATGCATACTGACAATGTGACCATTACATTAGCTTAACAAGCAGGTGAAGACTTACAGACACAAGTCAAACAGTAGCATGGATGGACAGCAGTGTGATGGTTGAGCAGCAGCAATCCAAATGAGAAGCAGCAGTATGTACAGTGAGGGATAGTCACATGTACGTGACTTCAGGCACATCCCTGAATACACCTTTTTCCCTCGAGGCTTGATCGCAGCACACCCTAGTGGCCAGTGGTGACCTCTGCAAAGCACATCCTCACGTGCTTGTGGATATCATATATTGTATATGAAGACATGACTGTAATAATAAGTAAAGGTTATCAGCTGTAGGTTTAGTGTGCTCATAGGAAACGTGACAAAAGAAAACAAAACACATTTCTCTTTATGGCCTATATAGTTGTCATCATCAACGTAACATGACTTACAGAATACATGTGACCAACTAACATTTCATGTTCTACCACCGGATGTTTGGATCGAAATATGAACCAATCAGATCTTAGATCAGGTGAGAGCCAGGCGTTTCCCGTCATCCTCTAGGTTTTGCAGCCGAGGGAGAGCAACTGCAGCGCCTTGCTCCAAAATCTGCGGCCGCCTAGATCTCACGACGTTATCGTTGCCTACGTATGCATGACGTCAGAGCAAGTCGGCGTCAAGTCGGACACAAATCTAACTGGCATGCACTGCTCGCCGATCACCGCTGGTCTACTCTGCGCAGAACTGGCTTATCTCGAACACAGCCACAGTTAGCTTTACATAAAACAAAAACAAAAGCACGTAAAATAAAAACATACAAAATAAAAATAAAATAAAACTTTTAGACATAAAGACAAAGGACTGTTCTCATATATAATATGAACAAGCAATCACAACAGACTTAAAACAGTCTTTAAGTAATCAGAAGCACATTTATCAGAAACTACTGATTAAAATGAATTATTGAAGCTAGATAATGGAATGTACGTAGTGAGCTTCAGTGATTTTTGCAGCTCATTCCAGTCGTTGGGAGCAGCAAACTGGAATGAGGAGCGGCCAAAGGAGATGTGAGCTTTGGGAATATCCACAGAGATAAAGTTACTGGAAGGTAAATGTCGCTGGTGGAAGTGATGACTAATGAGTGAAGATATGACGGTGTTCTACCGATGATTGTTTATAAATTGATACCAAAGTAACACCCTGCAGGAATGGAGTGATGGCCAGTTAACGAGTGAGTACAGATCACAATGATGAGTAGTGAAAGGGACACCAGTGAGGAAATGATTGCTGAGTGATAAATGACATTAAGTTTATGAAGAAGTTTTTTTGGAAGTAGTTCTATAAATCATGTCACTGTAATTTAAGATGGGAAGGTTTAGTTTGCAGAATGAGTAAAGAATGACCTGTTGTGGTATAGAAACCCAATTCTTGACTTGACTTTAGAAAGTAATGAATTAATGTGATTGTTAAATGAAAGTGTGCTGTCAAGCCAGATAACCAGATAGTTATAAGAACTGCAAAGTTGTAATTCTGTACCATCCAGGGAAACAATACTAGGGTGGAAAGTTGATTGCAGTAAGTTACGGTTGAAGATCATGACCTTTGTTTTACATGTGTTTAAATGAAGATGAAGGCTGGCAAAGGCATGTTGAAGACAATTAAAGTTGTGCTGCAAGGAGGACAAAGCTGCATTCAAGGAAGAATTGCATAAATATATAATGGTGTATTCTGCATATAAATGTATATGAGAACTGTCAACAGTGTGAACAATGCTATTAATCTAGATTGTGAATAAGGTTGGGCCCAGAATCGACCCTTGAGGAACGCCCATAGATTGTGGTAGAGAAGCAGAATGGAAACCCTCTGTTCTCAGTGTTTGTTTTAATAGTTTTATTTGAGTTATATCTCAGGCCGTACACAAACTAAAATTAAATAATTACTCTTATTTAAATTATAATTTTTTTGGTTCGTCATTTTAAAAAATCCCATAACGTGAACTGGTCATATGTGTGATGGAGCGTTGGTCATTCATGAACTATATCTGGTTCCTGTGTGCTGATTGAAAAATAAGGAGGTAATCCTGTACTTAGTTTATCATTCAGGAATCATTCCTGACAGGGTTTAATTAGACTCAAACATAAAGTCAAACAACAGCTAGAGTAGCTCATTACCACCTCTTGCTAAAGCAAACACTGAACAGTCAGCATCACCCCTTCTCTGCTGTTACCTTAGGCAATAATTAACAGCAGTATTTACTAGTTTGCTAACAAAAGACAACATAAACAATCTAAGACTTATTAAATAACACGATCCAATAAGTTTCTTTTAATCAGCCAATCCAACAAATGCTCCTTCACTCGCCTTGGTCAACTTGCTCTGGCCTAGAGAACACAAACAATATAAAGTCAACACACAGGCATGCACGCACGCGCGCGCAACACACACACACACACACACACACACACACACACACACACACACACACACACACTCGCTGTTCTACCTCCTTCTTAATAAAACTACTGAAATTGAATCCAGGACCTACATGTTTGCTCTCAGCTTTGTCTTAATCCTATTTTTCATCTGGTCCATGATTAGTGTTGGTTCTGACTAATCTGGCTAGTCTTGTTGATTAAGTATGTTTGCTAATTAACAACATGATGCACACTTTCCAGGCCACAACCTCACTTAGTCATTTATCTTTTACACTCCAACAATATGTCTGTTATGGTTGATCAAAAATGAATCTACATGTCTTCTTTAGTTATTTTTAAAGAAAAAAAACAAACCAATAAAATAGCATTTTGATGTATCTAGTTGCTTGAAAACATCTTATCCAAAAGGTTTCTTCAGTTTTCATTTTGGGATTTTATTATTAAGACTCTGGTGCTTGAACAAGCCCAGTCCATACCAGTTACAGGGCTTGCCCACCTGTGGACCTGCAAGATAAAGGAGTAGCCCTTAGACCAGGAATGGGCAATCCTGATCTTCAAGGGCCACTATTCAAATGTTTTAGTTGCTTTTCTGCTCTAACACACCTGATTCCAGCTGCTTATTAGGCCCTGCAGCAGCCTGTTAATGACCAGCACATTCAAACCAGTTATGTTTAAGCAGAGAAACAACTAAAACCTGCTGGATAGCAGTTCTTGATGACCAGTATTATCCACCCCTGAAGTTCTCATCTTTGGACCTGAAATTCAGGAAAGGAAATTACTTAGTCAATCACCTGACCTGAATGGCATTAAATTAGTCTCCTAGAACAAAGGAAGGAACGTTGGTGTTCTCTTTCTTAACATTCGTTTCGATGTCTCACTATGGGATACGCCCCTCCGCGGATTCCTCAGAAGCACTTATCTCAATACGCCAATCCTGATTGGCCAGTGACCGTGACGTACGCGTCCCCCTGCTACTATAAGTAGCAAGCGTCCCAACGTACACACTATTCAATCACCTCTTCTCGCTTCAGTGGTCGCTTATCTCTGAGGTAAGTTAGCTCAACTGTTCACAGACGGAGCCTTCTAATATTCTCTCCGTTGCCGAACGTTAACTTACCGTCCTTCTGTCCTGACCTTCACCATAGGCGCTGGCATAACGAGCAGCTTCACACTCCAGTGCATCTGTTCGTTCTATGCTAACACACCAGTTAGCCAACATGGAAGCCGCTCCTCCCACCAGAGGAGTCGACGGCGCAGGAGCTCGCCTCTGTACCTGTGGGAACAAAATCTCAAGCAAAGACCCGCACAGGGTCTGCTCGAGCTGCCTCGGGCTGGAACACGCCCAGCTGGCATTGGAAGTCCCCGGGTCATGTGAGAGCTGCGCTTGCTTCACCCTGAAGAGCCTTCGCCGGCGGCTAGCGCGCCAAGCTAGCCTGTCGGGGAAGGACCCTTGCCTGCCGGCCCCTGGGCCACCGCCTGGGGACGCCAGCGAACATGTCCTCCCGGAGCCGGAACCGTGTGCCGAACTCAGCTGGGGCTCACAGCTCGAACTGGCCGGTCCGAGCCACCCCGCCTCGGAACTCCTCATTTCAGAGGAGGACAAGGAGGACGACGTCTTTCTCCCCATCGCTCAGGCCTCCATGCCTAGCTTTCCGTCCTCTCCCAGGGATGGAGCGGCTTTTCCGGCCGCCCACCTGGACATGCAGTCAGTCTGCCGACGCGCTGCGACCAGGCTCAACATCCCTTGGCCCACCGTGGTCACTGAGGCTGTCAGATCCCGCTACGAGGGAAAGAAGCTGCCTCAGGCCACGAGGGCGGCAAAGCCCCTCCTTCCCGCCTTCCCGGAGCTACTCCAAGAAGTGAGGTCCTCCTGGGACAAACACTCGTTCAGCTCCAGGTCTCCTGTCCAAGGAGCCTCCTCGCTGGACTTCGAAGGGATGGAGAAAGCTGGCATGCTTCGCATGCCGCCGATGGAACCGCTGGTTGCAGCCCACCTACACCCACGGCTCTCGGCGACTTCCTCCAGGCCTCCCGCTCTCCCTGCGAAGGCGGACCGCTTCCAGTCGGCGCTGAACGAGAGGGCGTACAAGGCTGCCGCCATCTCGGTCCGAGCTTTGAATGTCTCCTCCATGCTCTCGGCGTACCAAGCCGAGCTCTGTGAGGACATGAATACAAAGCCGGACCCGGAGGTGTGGGAGGAAATCACCATACTGACCAACATCTGCCTGCGTGTGCAGCGCTGCGCGGTCCAGGCTACGGCGAAAGCTATGGGCATGATGGTGCTTCAAGAACGTGCACGATGGCTGAACCTCACCAACCTCTCTGAGAGAGAGAAGGAGGACATTTTGGACATGCCAATCGTGCCTGAAGGCATTTTTGGCTCTGCCCTGGCATCAATGCAGCAACGGTGTGCGGCCAAAAAGAAAGAGGATTAAGCCCTTCATCTCTGCCTTCCCCGTAAACCCTCACCGGCGCTGCCGGCTCGGCCGAACCTGCCTCAGGCAGCTCCCCGAGCCCAGCCTCAGTTCCGGATCCCAAAGCGCCTGAAGCCTCAAGCTGTCCAACCAGCTCCTTCGGTCTCAGAGCCTCGACCAGTTTGGCCTCATGGATCCGGCAACCAAGCTGCTCCGCCGCCGGGACAATCCACCAGACACGGCGGTCAGCAGGTGAGGAGGAAGAAGTGGGCAGCCTGTCGGAGTTCTTCCCTCCCGACGCTGCAGCTGGCGGTTCCCCGTTCGCCAGCTCCTCCTGTTCGATGTTGCCATGGTGCTTTCTCCCCCCCCTCACGGAACCCCTCCGGCAGAGTTCCCGAGCGGTCAAGGGTGGGGCCAGGACGTGCAGCCGGCGGTGCCTGCTCAAAACACACGTCACAAGCACTCACATTGTTTTTCACAAGCATGTCACGCTCAAGGAGCATTAAAAGGTTCGCTGTCGCATCCAGACAAGATGTCAAGGGCGCAGCAAAAATCAATAAAAATGTCACCCATGAGCGGTTCCAGGCGGGGGCGACCCCTGGCGAACTTTCCCGCCAGCCACGGGTTGTCCCCGTAAGCCTGGGCCGTCAAAGCACAAGGCCCCCGCGCATGCACAGTGGCTGCCACGAGCACCGCTGCCCCACAACCTCTGGAGGGGGCTGCTGCTCCGTGTGTCACGGCTGAGTCACCGCTCTCCACTCACATGGAGGAATGGACAGCGGTTTCTGCTTCACGTTGGGTGCTGAGAACTATTTCGAGGGGTTACAGGCTCCAATTCGCTTCTGTTCCTCCTCGATTCTCCGGCGTAGTGTTCTCCCACGCCCAGGGGTCGTCAGCTCACATCCTTCAGGGAGAAATCTCCTCCCTGCTGGAGAAGGGAGCGATATGCATTGTGCCTCCCGATCGGTCTCAGAGCGGTTTCTACTCCAGGTACTTCCTGGTCCCGTAGCGGGGAGGGACCGGGATTCGCCCGATCCTGGATCTGAGGGCCCTGAACCGATGCCTCAGAAAGTACAGATTCAAAATGCTCACGCTCTCATCCCTTTTGCGTCTGATTCACCAGAGCAACTGGTTCACCTCAATCGACCTGAGGGACGCATACTTTCATGTTCCCGTGTACCCTCCACACAGGAAATTTCTGAGGTTTGCCTTTCAGGGAGTGTGTTACGAATACACCGTGCTCCCATTCGGCCTCTCGCTGAGCCCGAGGGTGTTTGTCAGGTGTACGGAGGAGGCGATCGCCCCTCTGAGAGGGAGGGGAATTCGGCTGGCCACGTATCTAGACGACTGGCTCCTGCTGGCACGGTCCAGAGAGGAGACAGCGTCAAACACGCTGGTCGTGATCCCTCACTTGTGTGGTCTGGGTTTCAGAATAAACTGGCAGAAAAGCGCTTTACTCCCCTCCCAGAAAATAACCTTTCTAGGTCTGAATCTGGACTCAGGGGCATTCACGGCTCGTCTCTCGGCACCGCGCGTGAACGCGCTCTCGTTCTGCCTGGCGCGCTTCCGCCTACACAGTTCGGTGCGGTTTGCGTTATGCCTCAGGCTTTTGGGTCTCATGGCGTCGGCTATTTCAGTGGTACCACTCGGCCGTCTACACATGAGCGATTCTCAACGCTGGGTGGCTTCTCTGGGTCTCTCTCCAGTGCGCCACAGAGCGCGCAGGGTGACGGTCTCTGCAGCCTGCGTCGCGGCGCTCCGCTGTTGGCGTAACCCCTCCCTCTTGGCACAGGGGGTGGCTTTGGGGTTTGTTCTCGTGAGGAAAGTGGTCACGACAGATGCGAGCCTGTCAGGTTGGGGGGGGGGGGGGGGGGGGGGGGGGGGCTCCTGGAGGGTCGCTCTGTCAGGGGTGTGTGGAGCAGAGAGCTCTGGGGGACACACATAAATTATCTGGAACTCCTCGCGGTCTTTCTAGCTCTGAGGCGCTTCCTGCCTTTTCTCTCCGGCCATCATGTCCTAGTGAGAACAGACAACACCATGACTGTGGCTTATATAAACCACCAGGTGGGGGGCTGCACTCATGCGGTTACACAAGCTGGCACGCAGACTGATCCTATGGTGCAGAAGGCATCTCCTCTCAATCAGAGCCACCCATGTCCCGGGTGTTCTGAATCGGGGGGCGTATCTGTTGTCCAGAGGGACACCCCTGTACGGGGATTGGAGCCTGCATCCAGCAGTGTTGGAACAGATTTGGATCCGGTTCGGCACAGCCGTAGTGGATCTTTTTGCCTCCAAGGAGAATGCTCACTGTCCTCTGCGCGACCGAGACGCTCCACTCGGCGTGGACGCGCTGGCGCACGACTGGCCACGGGGACTGCCTTACGCTTTTCCCCCAGTGGCCCTGATACCACCCACCTTGCTGAGGGTACGAACCCAGCTCCACACTCTCATTCTGGTGGCCCCATACTGGCCAGCCATGCATTGGGTGGTGGACATTTTCCAGCTCCTGGAGGGCCAACCTTGGAAACTTCCGCTTCGCAGGGACCTGATGTCCCAAGCGGGAGGCTCGATCTTCCACCCTCATCCAGAACGGCTGGCCCTGTGGGCCTGGCCCCTGAGGGGTGCGGGCTAGTGTCAGCAGAGCTGCCCCAGGCAGTCATTCGAACCATTCAGAATGCTAGGGCCCCCTCCACTAGGTCCCTATATGACTGTAAATGGAGGGTGTTTGAAGCCTGGTGTCAGGGCAGGGAGGTCTCACCCTTCCAATGCCTGGTGAACGTCATTCTGTCTTTCCTGCAAGACTTGTTGGATGGGAAGAAGGCTTTCTCCACCATTAAAGTGTACCTAGCAGCCATTTCCGCCCGACAATTGGGTTTTGGGAAGAAACTGGCAGGTCAACACCCCCTGGTGTGTAGCTTCATGAGGTGCGCGCACAGGCTTCTCCCTGTGTCTCGACCCCTGGTGCCCTCATGGGATCTGTCCTTGGTGCTGTCGGCCCTCTCCGGGCCTCCATTTGAACCTATGGACGGCCTGGACCTTAAGATCCTGTCTCTTAAGGTGGTGCTACTCCTGGCTTTGGTATCTGCAAAGCGAGTTAGTGACTTACAGGCTCTCTCTGTGCACCCATCCTGCACCCAGTTTGCACCCGGTGACATGAAGGTGTCCCTGAAGCCCAACCCTGCCTTTGTGCCTAAGGTGGTGGGCTCCTTTTCTCCTATTATCCTCACAGCTTTCTACCCGCCACCCTTCTCCTCTCCTGAGGAGGAGCGGTGGCACAAGCTGTGTCCGATTCGCGCGCTCAAGGAGTATGTGAATCGGACGGAGAACCTTCGCAGGGGGGACCAGCTTTTTGTGTCATGGGGTGGGCCTCGTAAGGGGAAACCCGTCACAAAGCAGAGGCTTTCCCACTGGATTGTGGAGGCTATTTCTATGGCTTACTCCTGTCAGGGCATTCAGGCTCCTGTTGGGCTCAGGGCCCATTCTACTAGGGGCCTGTCTGCTTCTTGGGCCCTTTTTCGGGGGCTGTCAATCCAGGAGATTTGTGCTGCAGCAAGTTGGGCTTCTCCACTTGCATTTGCACGCTTCTATAAGCTTGATGTTTCGGTCCCTGCAATGACTCACACGATTCTGAGTGTGGGGTCTTTGGCGGGCCAAGACGTATCCCTGTAGGTTGGTGATCGCTGGATAAGCTGTCTGGCAATACGGGAGTCTCCATATCCCATAGTGAGACATCGAAATGAATGTTAAGAAAGAGAACTTTAGGTTACTGTCGTAACCCCGGTTCTCTGAGTAACATGAGTGAGATGTCTCACCAGACAACCCTTCTTGCTGGGCGAAGCGAGAAGAGGTGTTTATCTTGAATAGTGTGTACGTTGGGACGCTTGCTGCTTATAGTAGCAGGGGGACGCGTACGTCACGGTCACTGGCCAATCAGGATTGGCGTATTGAGATAAGTGCTTCTGAGGAATCCGCGGAGGGGCGTATCCCATAGTGAGACATCTCACACATGTTACTCAGAGAACCGGGGTTACGACAGTAACCTAAAGTTTTCTTTGACCAGGACATGTCATTCAAATCCCACGTTAAACAGGTTTGTAGGATTTTCTTTTTCCACCTTCGGAATATTGCTAAGATTAGAAGCATCCATTCCAGGAGTGATGCTGAAAAACTAGTTCATGCATTTATTACATCAAGACTGGATTACTGTAATTCATTACTCTCAGGAAGTCCACAGAATGTAGTTAAAAGTCTTCAGCTTGTCCAAAATGCTGCAGCTAGAGTTCTGATGAGAATTAAAAAGAGAGATCACATCTCTCCTGTCTTAGCTTCCTTACGTTGGCTGCCTGTTAAATTTAGAATAGATTTTAAGATCCTCTTTCTCACATATAAAGCTCTTAATAATCAAGCTTCATCATACACCAGTGACCTGATTGTTCCATATGTTCCTAACCGAGCACTTCGCTCTCAGACGGCAGGTTTACTGGTGGTTCCCAGAATATCTAAAAATAGGATGGGGGGAAGATCTCTTAGTTATCAGGCTCCTCTCCTGTGGAACCAGCTCCCAGCTTTAGTCCATGAGGCAGACACCTTGTCTACTTTTAAGAATAGGCTTAAAACATTTTTATTTGATAGGGCCTGTGGTTAAAATCTGATGTTAGCTTAGATCTGGACAAGTGGGGGAGTAGAGGGAGGTGGAGTGTACAGTCGGTAAAGACGGCTCTCCCTTTCCCTGCCTCCAACATGCCTCCATCTACAAGGCTAGGTTATCCAGAGTTCTGTAGTTATGCAGCTGTAGGCTTAGACTGCTGGAGGACATACTGACCACTTTCCACACTCAACTACTTTCTTCTACAGTTTGCTCTGTAACTGTATTATTTCCTGCTATTTCAGCTGTTAACTTTAAATTTTCTCTGTTTTCTCCCCAGAAGAAGCTGCAATGGTGTTCTCTTGAGCTGTGGTGTCCTCATGGAGGGGGCCATCGGCTTGAACACTGTTGCTAACCACTTAAACATTCTCCCTCTCCTGATAATAACATTTTACATTCTTTGACATTGAATGTGCTACTACTAGTTTACCTGTTTAATTATAGATTCACTGGGATAAATACAATAACGTGTATCTCTCACCAAATAGAATATTTACTAAGAAATCACAATGTAACCATAGAAACATGTAGGGTCATGAATGGCCTCTAATTTGTGACAAAGGTCACACTTTCCCAGCTGGGTCAAGCTGGGTTGGGTTGTAACTTTGCCCCACAGATTACCCGCCAGGAGCCGTGGTGTCTGCTGAAACACCATCTTTATCTGCTAGATTTCACAATAATAATTTTTAAATGATAGTATTAATAAAATCTTTGACTTTATTACTGTTTATTACAATCATCATAATTAATCATCTTGGTTCAGTATAAATGTATTTTAATTACTGAAATTACTTATTATGCTTTGTGTAATAATAATAATTATTATGATAATCAAGTAATGTGTGTTCAGTAAACCAGAAGGTTGCTTGCACTTTAACCACCTCAATATCCTGCAGGGTTATTTTAACCAGAATATTGGAACGTTTTATTGCAGAGATTAGATAACAGCTTCGTATTAACTCAGAGACAACAGAAGAAAGAGTCGGGTTTTAAAAGTTCAAAGATTTATTACTAAATAAATTAAAACTAGACTAACTTAAACACTAAATGTATGGTGTAACTAAGGTGGATGGGACGGAGAATGGTGTAATGTGGAATGTTGCTCAGAACCAGCAAATCCGAAGAAGCGATTAGTTCTGATGGGAAATTAAGGTGATGTCTTTGCGCTAAGCTTTGGAGATTCATAAACACATTCGACGCCATTTTGTCGGCCTACATACTCTTGTGGAAGTCCCCGTTAGATCAGGAATGTCGAGGTTCAGCTGGACCCTCTCTGGAACCGAAGCTGGTAGGAAAAGCAGCGGCTGCCGACCAGACCAGTCTTTGAGATATTTCCGGGTCATGGTGGTTTTGTTGGCATCTGGTGAGACCCAAACCTGGGTCGTGATGGTTCAGCTTTTATTCTGAAAGAAACCATTGCAGCAGTTGGAACAGCAACAGATTTTATCCAGCTTGTCGTTGGTTCTTTTGGCTGAAGAGGAAAGTTACAGATTGGCCACTCCGACACTTCTCTAGAAAGCTTTGAACTGGCGTTAAAGATGACGTGGGCATAGTTTCATACTTTGGATGTTTTTTTTATGGTCGAATGAAAAGATGACAGATTTACCAAAAACCACCAAAACCATGCCTCCGTCAGATCTGGCAGATTCTGATTGGATCAGTAAAGCATTGTGTCGTCTCTTGGCGCTACGTGAGATCAGTCCTAGAGGAAACATTTAAAGTCATATTACTTATTACATTCTATAGGATTATAATAAAGTAATTAATATTTTGATTTCACAGATTGGTCACATCTTATTTATTGACTAACACTTTGTTTGATTAGCTTTATTAAAATAGAGTTCTTTGATTTATTAAAAGGAGAGAGTCCTTTCTTCATTCTTCTCGAGCTGGAAAGAAAGCAGTTTATAGCAAATGCATGAGACCTTGAGGCCATATCTCATGTAGACTAGTTCTGTGTCAGAAGAGAGGGGGAAAATGACATGCGGAACAGTCATTTCATTCCGCTACAATGCACCGTCCCAGAGCATCGGTATCGACACAGGTGGTGAGACGGACATTAGAACGGCTTGTGAACTACTTAACCTTCCCTTCACCCCAATCCTAACCTTAAGGTCACAGTTACTGACTTTAAGAGGTGAGGGGAAGGATAAATAGTCGAATAATGTCCGTGTGACCACAGGCGTCAAACACTGACGCCAGCGGAGCCACGTGTCCCTCATAGTCGTCTCCTGACGTGCTGGGGCATCCTGAATCGTGAAATATTGAGGCTTGGTCACACGCGTCATATTTTGACGCTTTGGGTGTGAGAATGTGTTCCCCTATCAACCATTGGATTGTTGTTAAGACCTTTTACCAGGTACTCTGCCCTCCAGTAGATTATATAATCTGCCTAAGCCAGAAAGGGAGAGCATGGCACAATACATCACAGAGTCTCTGTCATCATTTGCCTCTCTACCTCACCATTTGGAGCCGGGTTTTTCTTTGTCTCGAAAAAAGGGATGGGTCTTTACGGCCCTGCATTGACTACCGGGGTTTGAACAAAATCACTATCAAAAACAAATACCCTTTGCCGCTACTCTCCGCCACCTTTGAACCTGTGCAAGGAGCCACTTTATTCACTAAACTGGACCTGAGAAACACCTAACACCTCATCAGAATGGGAAGGGGACGAGTTGAAAAAGGCGTTCAAAACACCACTGGGGCATTTAGAGTATCTCGTCATGCCCTTTGGCCATACCAATGCCCCTGCGGTGTCCCGTCCTTAGTCAGCACTGTTTGGGTGATTACATAAACTGATTTGTCACTGTCTATTTGGACGACATTCTCATTTTTCTAAATCTGTCACAAACAGTGTTGGGAACGTTACTTTAAAAAAGTAATTAGTTATAGTTACTGATTACTTTGTCAAAAAAGTAACTGAGTTACAAGATCATAAAAGTAACTAATTACCAACAAAAATAACTACTTAGTTACTTTTTTCGTTAAAGAATGCAAGAATTACTACAATAGTAAAATATAAATTACTATTGACTGGAACATAATAAAATGTATGTCCAAATGTTTTTTTTAATAAACCTGAATAATTTAAATAAATAAGCACTTAACAGGAGGAACTACTAATAGGAACATTAAACTAATCTAGACTATTAAAAGGTCACTGTGTGATATTTAATTTGACCCCAATCAGCTAAAATTTAAAATTGCAAATAGAAACACCTCTAAAGGTTCCCGAGCCTTTAAATGGTATCTCGGTCTAGTTAAATTACAGAAATAAATGTAATTTTGCACAGTATTCTAATTTTTCCAGCTTCACATAATTGTGTGTATTTAGCAGCATTTCTGTTGCTGGTAATCTAGTAATGGTTAAATAAATAAATATCCTTTAAAATTACACTAGAAGAGGCACAAATCTGATGGAGGACTTAAATGTACTAACGTGGGTCAGACCCAACCACAGAAGAGCTGAAGCTGGGTGGTAAACACACACAGGTAGTTCTAATAACACCCTGAGCTCCATGACGTCTGAGACTGATGCATCAGTGTTACAGCGGGACTAAAGACATGATCAGAAACAGGTTACAGCTGGATGATCTAGGAAGGTAGAAGATCAGGACGTCTGAGCGGTGAACAGTTGAGCGGACCTTCGGGACATCCCGCTGTCACGCCAAGAAGGGCACGGCTGCAGACCCGCAGATTCGCTGCTGCAGATTCCCTTCTGCAGCAACGAATCTGTGGGGGGTCTGCAGCCGTAGACTATTCATCACATCTTCCTTGTTCTTCACGGCCGTGATGCTCTTGGATGAAAACATCTGCCTCTTTAGCTCCTGATCAGCTGATGACAGCTTCAACACACCACGCTCCTTAACGCACGCATTTTCTTATCAGTAACAGAAACGATCGTTTTGATAAAAGAAGACGGTAATAGTTTGCTCGTTACTGAAAGAAATATTTTTTATTAACGTGGTTATTTTAAACGGCGTTATTCCCGTCATTGCTTTGTTGTGTCAGTGACTGAGACCGTGAGGGTCTCCGCCCGCCCGGCCAATCATCATCGTGTTTGTAAGTGCGTTACCGACACCTCTCTCTCCCTGGCTGCAGCTGAAGTGTGGCGGTCAGAAAGCCTCACACTGCTGCTCAACGTTCGACAAGCACATAGTAATGCACAACCTTTCGTCCCCAGTAACGGTAACGGCGTTGCAACGGCGGGAAAAGTAATTCATTAGATTATTCCGTTACCTATAAAAGAACGCCGTTAGAAACGCCGTTATACTTAAACGGCGTTACTCCCAACACTGGTCACAAAGCATGAGAGACATGTTCGAGCAGTCTTGGAACGCCTGTTGGAGAACCGACTATTTGTGAAGGCGGAGAAGTGTGAATTTCACGTTTCCACTGTGAAGTTCTTGGGATTTGTATTGGAGAGTGGGTGGTTGAAGGCCGATCCTGAAAAGATTCAAGCTGTATTGGATTTGCCCACACCAACCACCCGCAAACAGTTACAACAGTTCTCAGGATTAGCAAATTTCTACAGACAGTAAATCTGCAACTACCACCAGACAGCAGCCCCATTCACAATGCTAACCTCAACTTCCAGACCTTTTCTAATGTCTCCTGAAGCCGAGAGGACATTCCTTCGCCTCAAACTGTTGTTTTCTCAGTCACCAATACTTATTCGCCTAGACCCCGCCAGCCAGTTCACCGTGAAGGTCGACGCCTCGGATACCAATGTTGGAGCCGTCCTATCACAGGTTTCTTCCACTGACCAGCTCCTCCACCCCTGTGCCTACTTCTCCTGACATCTTTCCCCTGCTGACCGAAACTATGACGTAGGAGATAGAGAGCTCCCAGCTATCAAGTTAGCCTTCAAAGAATAGAGACATTGGCTGGAGGGGGCTGAACTCCCCATCGTAGAATGGACCGAAAACAAGAACCTCTCTTAGCTCAAGGAGGCTAAAAGTTACACCCCTCGTCAATCCAGATGGTCACCGTTTTTTTACTCATTTTAACTTTGTCATCTATTTCAAGCTCGGTTCAACGAGCATTAAGCCAGATACCTTGTCACATCAGTTCTCCCCAGATATGGAACCGAAGCCGACCACCATTCTGCCTTCTTCCTGCGTCATTGGGGCCATTACCTGGGACATTCGCCATAATGTACTGGAAGCACATAAGAACGAGCCAGACCCAGGTAACGGTCCCCCAAATAAACTGTATGTCCCAATCCAAGTCAGAGGTCCCCTCATCCATTGGGCACTTACTGGGAAATTTTCCCTCCACCCAGAAATCAGTCGAACTGTTACTCTCCTCAGGAGGATTTTGGTGACCAACCTTGTTGTTCCCAGTCCCTCCACAATTGTTTGGACCTCCCCTCATCCCTCAAGGTTCACCCTGTCTTTCATGTGTCTCTTGTCAATCCTGTGTCTTCCAGTCCCTTGCGCCCTTCTCCTGCCCCTCTGCTGGTGCCCCGCCATTTTGATGGGGTCCTCATCTACCCGGTCCGTCGCCTCCTCGATATCCGCCCCCGTTGACGGGGGTTCCAGTACCTGGTGGACTGGGAGGGTTATGGGCCGGAGGATCGATCCTGGTTTTCCCAATCCTTCATTTCCAATGCCTATCTTATCAGGGACTTTGAGACGTCTCGCTCCTCTGCCTCCTCCTATTCTTCGTCTTGGCCTCCAGGTGGCGTCCGTTGGGGCGGGGTGGCTACTATCACGCTTTGAAGTGAGTGAGTCCTTTAAACATGGTTGAGCTTTGTATGCAGAGGGGTGGTTCCTGGGAGCAGGCAAGCTGGAGCTCATCACCTCATCTTAGCCAGGGTTTAAAAAGAGGATGGAGACACCAACACGACGCCAGATGATTACTCACCTTGGGTAGATCTAGTCACCTTGAACTTCGGATTTGGAAACTTTGAAAACTTGTCAATAGTGTTTTGTCCTTTGTATGCTGGTGTTCTAACCTGCCGTCTCCTTCACTCCAACACCAACCTCGTCGACACGCCTACGCCATAATCCCATGGACCATCACCAAGTCACGTCTCCGTCTCCTCCTTGACCGGCCAGCTCTCCCTCCTCACCACTTCTGCTTCGATCTCGCTCACTCAGCCTGCACCCTCCCCTGAGACCCCCTCAGCTTTTCTTCACAGTGAGACTACACCACCACCTCACCTCCACTTCCCCCAGTACCGAGACTGTTCCCTAACCCTGTCTCCTTTCTCCTGTCTTTCAGTCTTGGACTCAGATCCCAGCAACTCATCACAGCTTGTGGTGGGCCTTGAGTTATCCCGTTTTGCTAATAAATATTGTTTAACCTCTTAACGTGCCTTTGTCCCCATGATTCTGCATGTCGTGAGTCAGAAAACTCCTGGATCTGACACCAAATCCCAAAGATGCTCTATCGGTTTGAGATCTGGTGACTGTGGGGGCCATTGTAGTACAGTGAACTCATTGTCATGTTCAAGTTACCAATTTGAAATGATTGGAGTTTTATGGCATGGTGCATTATCCTACTGGAAGTAGCCATCAGAGGATGAGTACGTGGTGGTCATGAGGGGATGGACATGGTCAGAAACAATGCTCGGGTAGCCCATGGCATTTAAACGATGCCCAATTGGCACTAAGGGACCTTAAATGTGCCAAGAAAACATCCCCCACACCATTACACCTCCACCACCAGCCTGCACAGTGATAACAAGGCATGATGGATCCATGTTCTCATTTTGTTTATGCCAAATTCTGGCTCTACCATTTGAATGTCTCAACAGAAATTGAGACTCATCAGACCAAGCAACATTTTCCCAGTCTTCAGCTGTTCAATTTTGGTGAGCTCATGCAAATTATAGCCTCTTTTTCCTATTTGTAATGGAGATGAGTGGCATCCGGTGGTGTCTTCCGCTGTTCTAGCCCATCCGCCTCAAGGTTGTGCATGTTGTGGCTTCACAAATGCTGCATTCCTCAGTTGTAACAAGTGGTTATTTCAGTCAAAGTTGCTCTTCTATCAGCTTGAAACAGTCGGCCCATTCTCGTCTGACCTCTAGCATCAACAAGACATTTTCACCCACAGGATTGCTGCATACTGGATGTTTTTCCCTTTTCACACCATTCTTTGTGAACCCTAGAAATGGTTGTGGGTGAAAATCCCAGTAACTGAGCAGATTGTGAAATACTCAGACCAAACAACTATGCCACACTCAAAATTCCTTAATTCACCTTTCTTTCCCATTCTGACATTCAGTTTGGAGTTCAGGAGACTGTCTTGACCAGGACCACACCCCTAAATGCATTGAAGAAACTGACATGTTATTGTTTGATTAGATAATTGCATTAAGGAGAAGTTGAACGGGTGTTCCTAATAATCCTTTAGGTGAGTGTATATGGAAACAGTTGTGATTCCCTCCAAGCAACACAGACGCAAGTGATTTCTTTTACGGGTTTATTGGACGTCGTTTCTTTGTGGACCTCTTCTGTCCTCCTTTCTTAGACCTCCCTTAAACCGTGAAACTAAATACAGGATAGTACAATTAAAACATATACAATAATGTCCAATAAAATAAAGACAAATAAATACCTCGTTGGCTGTTTTGCTTAAAACACAAAGGGAATCCATCTGTCTTCCTTTAAGTCCTTTTACTAGTTTCCTTTAAGTCCTTTTGCTAGTTAGTTCTTTAGCAAAAAATTGAATGTTTTCAGTCCATTAGCTGCTTGCTTGTCAGCACTTCATCCAGGCTGTGTGTGTTCCTCACACCTGGCTTGTACCATCAAATCAAGGGTGTGGCTGGCAGAGCAGCTCATGTAGCTTTTCAAAATAAAATTACAGGAAACACAACCAACCCAGTGTCTTACAAATGGGAAAATAAATAAATGAAGAAATAAACAGCAACTGCAGTTACACTCCCACCAAATCACACAAAACCCAGTGTGGGATTTCTAAGGAAACTTAGCGGCTGGTCAGACAAGTACTTTCATTTGCTTCAATCAATGTAACAAGTTTATGTACAGGTCTGTCAAGGAACATTGTTTTAGTCATGGGTTTACCCTTTCCATCAAATGTGGTATCACCAACCAACAATCTTACTTTTCAAACTTTATCATCTAACCCTGGATAGACCTCGGCTATTCTGGCTAGTTTCCATTCATTTCGTGGTGCCTGCTCGTTCTGTAAGAGTACAATGTCATTCACCTTCATGTTTCTTCTGGTGTTCTGCCATTTTTGTCTTTGTTGTAAACTCAGCAGATATTCCTTTTTCCAACGAATCCAAAATTCATTAGCCAAATACTGGACTCTGCGCCACCTTTTTTTCAGATACAGGTCTTCTTTGACAAACTGCCCAGGTGGAGGAAGAATAATTGTTGACTTCATTGTAAGAATGTGATTTGGAGTTAAAGGTTCAGGTGCAGATGGATCATTCAAATTCTCAACTGTAAGTGGTCGGCTATTGACAATCGCCATTATTTCATAAAACAAAGTTCTTAGAGATGAACTGTCCAGTCTTTGAGCTGAATTGTCAAGAATGCTTGTGAGAACACTTCGAATAGTCCTAATCTGTCATTCCCAGATCCCACCCATGTGGCTTGCTGCTGGGGGATTCATTAGGAATTCACATTTTAGAGTTTTGACCCTTTCTTCTTCCATTCCTTTTATGAGTTCTGCAAGCTCCCTTTTTGCACCAATGAAATTGGTTCCTTGGTCACATCGAAGTAGACGGACATTTCCTCTTATGGCAATAAAGGCTCTTAATGCATTGATGAATGCGTCAGTGGTCATATCGTCAAGCATTTCGATGTGTATGGCTCTTGAACATAAACAGGTGAGTAGAAGTCCATACCTTTTAACCTCTTTTCTTCCCTCTTTTACATAGATTGGTCCAAAGCAATCCATGCCAGTGTAGGTGAATGGAGGCATTGTTTCCATTCTGTCTTGAGGTAAGTCACCCATCTTTTGGGTTTCAGTACATCTTCGGTACTTTCGACACTTAACACATTTAAAGATGTGTGATGATACAATGCCACTGCTTCCTAGGATCCACCATCCATTTGCTCTGAGTTCATTTACGGTCATTCCACGTCCCTGATGATGAATCCTTTCATGAAAATGCTTGACAAGCAGAGAGGATATATGGCTGTTCTTTGGTAGTATTACTGGATGTTTTATGTGAGGATGTAACGCTGATTGATTTAAACGTCCTCCTACTCTCAAAACTCCATCTTCATCCAAGGTGGGATTTAACCCTTTCAGCTTGCTGTACTTGGTTTTAACCACACCTTCCTTTGCCTTTAAGCTTTGTATCTCATCTGGAAATGCTTCCCTTTGAACCTGCTTGACAATAGCAATTTCTGCGTCTTTTCTTTCCTCCAAGCTTGTTCCCTCATTGGTTCTTTGTTTCAACCTTTTGTGTTCCGCGACTCGTCTCTTCAATCTGGCAACAGCTTTCACTAATCTTGACCAGTCAGAGAACTTCTCAAAGCGCTCTAAACGTGATCTGCTCTCCTTTGCCTTTGTGTTAAACACTGAAGCCCTGCGGAGTTCAGGATCATCATCTTGTACTTCTATCTTGTATTTAGAAGCAGGTAGTTCATTTTGCCAGAGAAATGTTGGTCCTGAGAACAAGTTGGATTTCCTTTCTTTAACCTTTGATCTGTTCACATAGTGAACTTCACCCTTTAGATTGAGAGCAGAGTCAACCTTTGGTTTCACTTGACGGACAACTATACGATGACTAACTCCTATTGCATCTCCATACTTGACACAGGGATTGCTATGACCAACAATGCTCCATCCAAGATCTGTGCGTTGAGCAAAGGGCTCATTGTCTTGACCAGACACAACTTCCCTTGGTAGAAAGGCTTGTGAGCAGTTGTAGCCAATAAGCAGGCCTACCTCACAGTCCTGTAGGGGTGCTATGTCATACTTCAGGTGCTCTAGGTGGGACCAAGCCTCTGCAGTTTTGTCAGTTGGTATGTAAGTTCTGTTGGCAGGAATAAAATCGCGTGTGTAGGCTGGTGGTAAATTGATTATTTTATTTGAGTAGAAACCCCGAACTCGTAAATTATTTACTCGTTGAGACCTTACTGTAGTAGTTTGTGATGTCATTGTAGAAAGCTTCAACTTCACTTGTTCCTTGGGTGCCTCCAAAGAGTCAGCTGCATCGCTTAGCACAAATGTTGTGTCACTTTGAGAATCTAGTAGTGCATAAACAAGCACTTCCGGAACTGGCTGTGAAGCATAGGAAAGCCAAACTGGAATTATTGCAGCTGTTTGGACAGTAGCTTCAATTTGATTGACCTTGAAGGTAGAAGCTGTGACAATGTCTCTTGTTGGCCTTGTTTGTGGGTTGACATTATTTCCTTGAGTAAAAGTTTCATGAACTTGACTTTGCTTAACTTGTGCTGCCCTTTGTTCTCTTTTGTCTCGCTCTTCATGCAAACAAGTAGGATGTTGCTTATTGCATTTGTTACAAACACTCCTACAGTTGCAGCTCTTTGAGAAATGACCTGAGTTGAGGCATCCAAAACACAACTTTTCAGCCTTGACAAATTTAACTCTGTCTGAGACTTCATCTTGCATAAACTTTCTGCATGTGTGCAAAGTATGTCCATGCTTCTTACAAAAAACACATATGTTGACAGTTTCTTCATTCGAACGTGTGACTAATGTTTTGACTTTGACATTTTGTTGTTTGGATTTGTCACTTAGCTTTAATGATTGCAATGATGTTATTGGATTACAGGCAATTTTTGATTCTCTGGTCAGAAATCTTACAAACTGACTGAAAGAAGGGAATTGGCCATTCTCCTCTTCCATTTCCATCACTTTTCGGTTCCATCTTGCAGTTAACCAATCAGGTAACTTTGCCAGAATCTTTCTGTTTTCACTGCAGTCATTTAGGATCTCCAGTGCCTTGATATGAACCATGGCGGCTTCGCAGCTCCGTAGAAAATCAGCAAACTCTCTTAGATCGGTGCTGTCTTTAGGTCCAATCTTGGCCCATGCTTGAAGTTTATCCCTATATGCTGTTGCAACTGTAAATGGGTTTCCATATCTCTCCTCCAGGATCTCCCACGCTGAAACATAGGCAGACTCGGTTCCAAGCAGGAAATAACCATCTAGTGCATTTTTAACTTGTCCACCAACATATTTACGAAGGTAGTATATCTTTTCTTTATTCTGAATATTCTTTTGATCAATCAAGGTTTGGAATGACAGCTTCCAATCACTGTATTTCAACGGATCCCCGCTGAATATTGAAGGTTCGGGTAGTGGAATTCTGTTTGCATTTAAAGCATCTGCAAGTAGCTTCACTAAACCTGCAGTGTCTTGGTTTGAGGAAGAACTCAGAGGTTGTTGTGGAACAAGGGGTATAGATGATTGTTGACAGCTTGTTTGACTTGATGGTTTAACATGTACTGCCATCTTATGGCTTATAGGTCGCTTGACCCCTTTCTTAATGTCAGATCCTTGATCGTATACCTGCATTCTTGCCTGTGCAGCGCTGAGCTCTTTCATGGTTTCTAGATGGTTGATTCTCCTTCGTTTCTCTTCTAGAGCCATTTTTAGAGCTGCATGTTCTTCTAATTCAGCTGTCATTTTAGCTTCTTCTTCTTCTTTCTTTTTTCTCCTCCTCACCTCTTCTTCCTCTTGCTCTAGGCGCCGCTGTTTAGCTGCTGCCTCTTGAGCTGCTATCCTCTTCTTAGCTTCTGCTTCCAGGCGCTGTAATTCCAATTGTTCTCTTTCTTGTTCCTTTAACACTTTTAGAACAGCTTGGCTTGCTGCAGCATCCGCAGCCGCTTCTTGCCTCTTTGCTGAAGAAGTTTTTGAATGCTCAGAGGTGGCGCTCTTGATGATGGTGGTGATGGATTCTGTTTCACTTTTACTTGTGCTCCAAAAAGAGCCAGCTTCTGGCCAAACCTGATCCTCTTCCTGCGCTTGTCCTTCCAGGTGACGTGAAGCTTTAGAAAGGATGAAGTTTGAAATCTCCACACACAAATCTACTCTTCTCCGTGTTTCTTGATCTGGAGTTGAGAGTTTGCGCAGATCTTCATAAACACGCTGGATATCTGCACAAAGCCCTTTAACCTCCCCCAAGATATCATTAAGTAGACCCTCTGACAAAGGCTCTGAGGACTCTTTTGACAAATGTTTAAAGAATTTAACATGTGCTTTCCATTTTTTGTGAATGTAGTTGAATCTTTGTGTAAGAGCTTTAATTTTCTCTTCTTGTAGTGCCTTGCCCTTCTCTGTTAGAGTATGTTGGCGTGCCCCACGTCTGAGCAGCTGCTCTTCCTCTCGCAGTGGCTCTGCACTATCTTCCTCCTCTTCTGCAGGCTCATTTCTTTCTGACATGGCTGAACAATTGTCTAGCTAGGAAATGTTGATTTTAAGAATGAAATAAACTTGCTTAGAATTTCAAACATCCAATGTGGAACTCAATTGTTACACTCTACAGAAACACCTTGACCTTTCAAGTATTAAATATGTAACAATTACATTTTCTTTTGACCTTTGGATAACATGCAACATTAAAGCAAGTTTCAGTTCAATATGTACTCAACAAATCACTGGTAACATCAATTTGAATCAGTAATCTTTTCATCAACCAAGTTTCTCGTTGCAAAAGAGTCTTCCACCAAAAGTCTTTATTGGCTTCTTTACTTATGTGTGAATAGGCCACTTATCTGCCAGTCCATGCACTGTTGTCCAAAAGATGAAGATCATCTGGTCCTTGTTGCTTCACTGGCGTTTGCTGATAACAAGCGAGTTTCACTGTGATTCCCTCCAAGCAACACAGACGCAAGTGATTTCTTTTACGGGTTTATTGGACGTCGTTTCTTTGTGGACCTCTTCTGTCCTCCTTTCTTAGACCTCCCTTAAACCGTGAAACTAAATACAGGATAGTACAATTAAAACATATACAATAATGTGCAATAAAATAAAGACAAATAAATACCTCGTTGGCTGTTTTTCTTAAAACACAAAGGGAATCCATCTGTCTTCCTTTAAGTCCTTTTACTAGTTTCCTTTAAGTCCTTTTGCTAGTTAGTTCTTTAGCAAAAGATTGAATGTTTTCAGTCCATTAGCTGCTTGCTTGTCAGCACTTCATCCAGGCTGTGTGTGTTCCTCACACCTGGCTTGTACCATCAAATCAAGGGTGCGGCTGGCAGAGCAGCTCATGTAGCTTTTCAAAATAAAATTACAGGAAACACAACCAACCCAGTGTCTTACAAATGGGAAAATAAATAAATGAAGAAATAAACAGCAACTGCAGTTACAACAGTGTTCCCTTGCTCAGACGTGGGTCAGCAGGGTCCGCTTCTGGAGCCAGACCCAGAGTTGTGGCACATTGGAAAGGGGTCAGGTGTATTGTGCATTGGTTGGTTACAGAGGGCAGAGGCTTTGACGGTCTGATTCTTGGATAGACAAGAGAATATTACAGGGCATTCTAAAACATTTGAACATTTGTGTTGTTCTTTCTTGGATATGCAATCATTTTCATGAGTTCTACCTCACAGTAAAGGCAAAGGTGACTAATTAGGCATTTTATTCATATAAGATTTTTATATTGAAGCATTGTTACTGTTAAAATGATTTAAAAGATCAGGTGCATCTTATCACAAACGATTGTGGATCTGACGCTGTACTAGACATAGTTCAATGTGATTGGACATTACTTTTCTTTTTTTATTGAGTGAAAGAAAATGTTTTTTTTTAATAGCTGCATAAATTTACTGCATGCATACTATCTGACTACATAATATTGGTTCTCCATTAACAAAAACTATTATATCAAAATGTACTCTAAATATGTCACAAGACTCTAAACAGCATGCAGAGAGCCCTGGCACTTCGGCTGTTTTCTGCGCTGAATAAAAACAATTTTTATTTTAAAACATCTAAAATGATTAGAATCAAACCTCCTTTTCAGAATAGTACTCAAGGTCAGTACTTGTCTATTCAGCAGAGTGAGAATAAAAAGTGCTTATTATTTTTTAGTGTGCTTCTCATGGCCAAATTCTAAGAGCTGACTCGCTCAAAATCCCTGTAACTTGTTGTAAAAAAATCTTCAATTTAAATTTTTCTTTGTTTTGTTCTTTATCAACTATTAAAATCCAAATTTCAGGCCCGGTTTCAGCAAAACAGCTCTCTCAAATGTCACCTTTCAAATCTTTTCAGTCATTGTAGAACTATCAAACTGTTAAAGTGCACACAATAACTTTCAGGTCATCGTTCAAGAGGAAATATACTTTTTACTAAGAAGGGTTGTAAAATTCTTGAATGTAACAGTTTCCATATTAAATAACCTGAATTATTCCCACAACTGAAAATTGTTTTTCTGAAAATCCTCACATTGGATGAGGGCATCAGGGATATGTTATAGAAGAATGACATTAGTTGGTTACATCTGTAAAGTATCTGATTTACATTCTTATATTATAGATTATACCCATCATATTAGTTTGGGTTAATCTGATTGAGAACATCAGAAAAACACCAATATTGCTTGAATGAATAACAGAGAACAGAATGGAATAGAGTAGACTTTCTTGGTCCCACAGTGGGGAGATTCACTTGTTACAGCAAAACCAACACTTAAAGAGAATAATATGAAGAACAATAATAATAAAAGTACATGTATGAACACATAGGCAGTAGTCTAGAATTGTAACCTTTGACCGCAAAAAAAAAAACACAAATAAGAAATGAAAAACTTGGATTCCAACACTATGCAGCAAATTGTAAGAGACACAGACAGACTATGGAAATCTGGTATAGCACAGGTATTGAACACATACATACTATTGCATTTGCGTTATTGTATACCAGGATAATGCCAGTACAGCTTAAACTGAGGAGTTCTACACTCCTACAGCCGAGGGGATGAAAGATCTACGGTAAAGTTCTGTTTTACATCTGGGATGTCTCAGTCTGCCTCTGAAGGAGCTGTCCATGGTCTCCACAGTGGAATGGAGTGGGTGGGAGGTTTTTTTTAAGATGGTGGTCATCGTCCCCAGCATCTTCCTTTCACACATCTCCCCAACTGAAGCCAGTGAGCAGCTCAGAACTGAGTTAGCTTTGTGAACTAGCTTGTTCAGTAGGGATGAGCCGGATACTCGTTTCAGACTAGTATCCGGTACGGATAAAGCATTTTTGACGAAGACGAGCATGAAACGAGTAAACCTTGTAAATATCTGTAATCGTGCTGAAGGAAAATCCTCATTGGGTAACTGACTGTCTTCACGCTCTGTGATTGGCCAGTCACATAGAGCGCCCGCCCCTCCCGACACACAAAACTCTCTAGCCGGCCGGGAGCTCAGTCCGTCCTGTTCATCCACACACACACACACACACACACACACACACAGTAACGGATCTCGCTGTGCTTGCTTCACTGTTGCTCATGTTTCTTCAGTTTTCCCTAGGTTTTCTTCAGCTCGCCTCTTTTTCGGTTGAATATTTAAAGTTACTTTTTTCGTAACTTACATGGTGCATTTAACAAGACAGAGCTGACATGCTGCATCAGTCACTCACTACCTCTGCTCCGGTCAGGTTTTTTTTTTTTTTTTTTTAACTCCATCTCTCTTCCTCTCACCCTCTCTCTCTCAGACACACACACCTTAATCAACATTGTTTTGTTTAACTTTGTGTGGCAAAATGCCAAGAACGTTAAGAAAAAAATCAGTTTAATCAAATTAAAATAAAAAAATATACATAAAGTTGTGTCTGGTTCTAGCATTTCATATTTCCTAGTTCCTACTGCATGAGTTCAGATGTATTAATCCATGCACTTAAATATTAATGTTCTGATTTTATTGAAACACTTGTTCTGAAATAGTTCCTTTACTATTGTGATCAAAAATATTTAATCTAAATTCTGAGGCTGCTCTGTAAATAGTTTTCAAATAAACAATACACATATCAACTTCTGATCATTCCATATCAATTTCAGACTTAAAATAATATATTGATGTAAACCACACCCACTTCTGGTTAAACCACGCCTACTGCCGGGTTAAGCCACGCCCATTCCGAGTACAGATACAGATACAGATAATTTTGTTGGTTGAACAGGAACAGATACAGATAGTGGTGTACTCGATCATCCCTATTGTTCAGTCTCTTCCAGTCTCTGTCAGAGCTACCTGCACCCCAACAGACCACAACAGAGTGGATAACAGAGCCAACAACAGAGTTATAAAATAATTTCAGCAGCTGGGAATGAACTCCGATGGACCTCAGTCTCCTCAAGAGGTGGGGGAAGTGTTGGCCCTTCCTGTACAGAGCTACCAGCAGTGTCCACAAACAACCCCACCGCAAAGGTATTTTTGGATATTTCACTGACAGTGAATGCCATACCCCAAAGTCATGGCCCTCACCAGAGCATCTTCTGTTAAAACCAGCTTTCCAGGAGCTTGCCTCCTCCTCTGTTTTTGAGGAATAATTATTTCAAGGTTCATTTTCTCTGGGGACCTCAGGCCGGCTGGGTGACGGTACGCAGGAAGCATAGAACCCAGCCCGTGGGCCACCACCAACCCGTCCACGTTTCTAATAGATTTTTCCCGCTCAGTGACGCACCCACTGACAAGCCGACTCTGATCATTGGCAGCTCCATAGTCAGAAACGTGGCATTAGAGACTCCAGCAACCATAGTTAAATGTTTACCTGGGGCCAGAGCGGGCAACATTAAATCTTATCTGAAACTGCTGGCTAAGGATAAGCGTAAATACAGTAAGATTGTTATTCACGCTGGCGGTAACAACACCCGGTTACGCCAATCTGAGGTCACTAAAATTAATGTTGCTTCAGAGTGTAAGTTTGCCAAAACAATGTCGGACTCAGTAATTTTCTCTGGCCCCCTGCCTGATCGGACCAGTGATGACATGTTTAGCCGCATGCTGTCCTTCAACCACTGGCTGTCTAGGTGGTGTCCTGAAAACAACGTGGGCTACATTGATAATTGGAAAACGTTTTGGGGAAAACCTGGTCTGATGCGGAGAGACAGCATCCATCCCTCTTTGGATGGGGCAGCTCTTCTTTCTAGGAACATGGCCAGTTTTATTAGTCCTCCATGACAACCCAGGGTCCAGACCAGGAAGCAGAGTCGTAGTTTAACCCACCCCTCTGCAGCTTCTGTACTGTTACCCACCCACTACCCCATAGAGACAGTGTCCTGCCCATGGCCAAAATCACGCAGATTAAATATCAGGCTTAATAAAGCAAACCATGGAAATCTCATAAATATTAGAACAAATTCAACTGAGCAGAAAACTAGAAAAATTAAATGTGGGTTGTTGAACATTAGATCAATTTTTTCTAAGACTTTGTTAGTTAATGACTTGATTTGCGATAATCAGATCTCTTTGCTCTCTCTCACAGAATCCTGGCTGCAGCAAGAGGACTTTGTTAGCTTAAATGAGTCGACTCCTTCAAATTATTTAAATCATCATATTGCTCGAAGTACAGGGTGAGGAGGAGGAGTGGCAACCATTTTTCATTCGGACTTATTAATCAGTCCCTTACAGATTAATAGTTACAGTTCGTTTGAACATCTTATTCTTAGTTTTCCTAATCCAGATTACAAAACTGTAAAACCACTCCTGTTTGTAGTTTTATATCGTCCACCAGGCCCTTACTCTGAGTTTTTGGATCAGATCTCTGATTTTCTTATCTGATTTGGTGCTAAATACTGATAAGGTCATTGTAGTGGGGGATTTTAATATTCATGTGGACATTAAAAATGATAGCCTTAATGTAGCCTTTAGTAATATCTTAGACTCAATTGGTTTTACTCAAAGAATACATAGCTCCACCCACTCCTGCCATCATACATTGGACCTTGTGCTGACTTATGGCATAGAGTGTGAGGAAATAACAATCTTTCCACATAATCCAGTCCTCTCGGACCACTTTCTGATAACCTTTGAGTTTTTTATAACTGAGTTCTCGAGACATGAAAGTAAATTTCACTATAGTCGGTCTCTATCTGACAACGCTGTTGCATCTTTTAAATAAACTGTTCCATCTTTACTGTCCTCAGCACCTTGGAGGGGCGTAGCAGAGGGCAGTGTTTTCGGTTCTAGCCCCTCACAAATAGATGCCTTAGTTCATCATGTTAATTCCTCTTTACGTGTGGCATTAGATGATGTAGCCCCTTTAAAAAAGAAGGTAATTAGGGACAGGAAGTTGGCTCCCTGGTTTAATTCTCATTTACGAGCCTTAAAAAAAACTCTAGGAAATTGGAGAGAACATGGCGCTCTACGCACCATGAGGAGGCCTACCTATCCTGGAAAAATAGTCTTGTGCTTTATAAAAATAAGCTTCGACAAACTAGAACTGCTTATTTTTCAGCACTAATTGAGGAGAATAAGCATAATCCTAAATTTCTTTTCAGTACAGTTGCTAAACTTACACAGAATCATAGCTCTGAGCCATCTATTCCCTTAGCCCTCAGCAGCAATGACTTCATGGGATTTTTTACAAGTAAAATTAATTCTATTAGAAACAAAATCTTTAGCATCCTCCCTAATGCGATTTCTTCTTCCTCAGTAAGTGAGGCAGCTTCAGAGGTGACTGTAGAACCTCATCTGTGCTTGAACCGTTTTGATCCAGTTGAGCTTTCAGAGTTATCAAAAATATTAGCTTCATCTAAACCTTCAACTTGCATTTTGGATCCAATCCCAACCAAATTATTTAAAGATGCATTTCCTTTGGTTACTGCCCCATTCTAGATATAATCAATCTATCCTTAGTAAATGGGTATATACCACAAGATTTCAAGGTTGCTGTAATCAAACCTTCACTTAAGAAGCCTTCTCTGGATCCAGATGACCCAATGAATTATAGACGAATATCTAACCTTCCATTTTTATCCAAAGTCCTGGAGAAAATAGTGGCCATCCAAGTATGTCAGCATTTAAACACTAATGCTCTTTTTGAGGAATTTCAGTCTGGTTTTAGAGAGTATCACAGCACTGAAACTGCATTAGTGAGAGTTACAAATGATGTTCTCATGGCCTCAGATAAGAATCTTGTGTCTGTTCTAGTCTTGTTAGATCTCAGTGCTGCCTTTGACACAGTTGATCACAATGTTCTTTTAGAAAGACTTGAACATGTTGTAGGGATCAAAGGAACAGCGTTAGGCTGGTTTAAATCCTACCTGTCTGGCAGGTTTCATTTTGTAAATGTACATGACAAATCTTCTTCATACTCCAGGGTTACTTGCGGAGTACCACAGGGTTCAGTGCTTGGATCAATTCTTTTTACTATATATATGCTCCCAATTGGTAAAATCATTAGACAGCATGGGATAAACTTCCACTGTTATGCTGACGACACTCAGCTATATTTATCCATTAACCCTGATGAACCTAATCGGTTGGGTAGATTACAGGCTTGTCCTGAGGACATAAAAAGTTGGATGACTCTAAACGTCTTGCTTTTAAATCAAGACAAGATGGAAGTTCTCATCTTTGGACCAGAAATCCAGAAAAGGAAATTGCTTAGCCAATCGCCTGACCTGAATGGCATTACATTAATCTCCGAGAACAAAGTAAGGGACCTTGGTGTTATCTTTGACCAGGACATGTCATTCAAATCCCAGGTTTCACAAGTTTGTAGGATTTCCTTTTTCCACCTTTGGAATATTGCTAAGATTAGAAGCATCCTTTCCAGAAGTGATGCTGAAAAACTAGTTCATGCATTTATTACATCAAGACTGGATTGCTGTAATTCATTGCTCTCAGGAAGTCCACAGAATGTAGTTAAAAGTATTCAGCTTGTCCAAAATGCTGCAGCTAGAGTTCTGATGAGAATTAAAAAGAGAGATCATATCTCTCCTGTCTTAGCTTCCCTACATTGGCTACCTGTTAAATTCAGAATAGATTTTAAGATCATTCTTCTCACATATAAAGCTCTTAAAAATAAAGGTCCATCATACATCAGTGATCTGATTGTTCCATATGTTCCTAACCGAGCACTTTGCTCTCAGACTGCAGGTTTACTGGTGGTTCCCAGAATATCTAAAATTAGGATGGGAGGCAGATCTTTTAGTTATCAGGCTCCTCTCCTGTGGAACCAGCTCCCAGCTTTAGTCCGTGAGGCAGACACTTTGTCTACTTTTAAGAATAGGCTTAAAACATTTTTATTTGATAGGGCCTATGATTAAAATCTGATGTTAGCCTAAATCTGGATAAGTGGGGGAGTACAGGGAGGTGGAGTGTACAGTCGGTAAAGACGGCTCTCCCTTGCTCTGACTCCAACATGCCTCCATCTAAATAGGATAGATTATCCAGAGTTATCTCTGTAGTTATGCTGCTATAGGCTTAGATTGCTGGAGGATTCACTGACCACTTTTCACACTCTACTGCTTTCTTCTACAGTCTGCTCATTAACTCTACTATTTTCTGCAATTTCAGCTGTTAACTTTATTTTCTCTCTAAGTGTTTTTCTCCCCAGAAGAAGCTACAACGACGTTCTGCTGAGCTGTGTTGGCCTCATGGAGGGGGCCATCGACTACCACACTGCTGCTAACCACTAATACATTCTACCTCTCCTGATAATAACTTTTTGCTTTCCTTGACGTTGGATGTGCTAATACTAGTTTATCCGTTTAATTATAGATCCACTAGGACAAATACAATAAAGTTTATCTTTCACCAATAGAATATTTACTAAGACATCACAATATAACTATAGACACATTACCTTGTGTGTGTGTGTGTGTGTGTGTGTGTGTGCGCGCGCGCGTGGGTGTGCGTGGGTGTGTGTGTGTGTGCTCTGTCTTCTCGATCCCCAGTGAGTCGTGGAGGGTGGTTGCTTATACTGAGCCGGGATTCTCTGGAGGTTTCTTCCTGTTAAAAGGGAGTTTTCCTCTCCATTGTCGCTTTATGCTTGCTTAGTCTGAGGATTGCTGTATAGTCACTGACACTTGTCAGTGACTTGATGCAATTTGCTGGGTTCCTTATATAGGAAAAATTATTTCTGATTGGCCTAATGAACTGTCCTGAATTGGAATGTTTATTATGTAAAGTGCCTTGAGACGACTCTTGTCGTGATTTAGCACTATATAAATAAACTTGAATTGAATTGGGGATCCTGCCATATTCCAGCTGGCAGCAAGGACGACTCAACAGTCTGAGTATATGAAAAATGTATGTATGTACTGGATTTTCACAGCCCCTTCTAGAGCCACTGGACCACACCACTAGGTGTCCTGCTTTTCCCAGATTGCTAATTTTATAGTGTATTTGTTCCTCTCCTCAGATCCACTCCACCCAGTGTAGTTTGCATGTAGAAAGCAAACTCATAATCTTTTCCTTCATAAACTGTTTAAAAACATGATACAGTTGACCAACGGCATGTGTCAGGACAAATGACCAAACATCAGCCGACTTCTGTCATCAGAGAGATGCCCAGGGATGCCCACTCTCCCCCTCACTGTTTTATTTAACCACTAGCAGCAGAAATCAGCCAAACCAGTTACTTAAGGCAAACAGTTTAAGAACATAAAAATCAGTCTTTATGCAGATGATGTGTATTTTTGAGGCCATGTACCTTTTTCAGTAGTTTTGTCCCGTCAAGTTCCAAAAACAGTTTTTGAAAAGCTTCAAATGTGTTCTTCAGCTGCTTTGGATATTCGCACAAAATGGGTTCGGAAAACTGCGTAAGCAACTTTCCACGCAAACTTTGGGATTTATGAAAGAAAACTTAACGGGAAAATGTGCGCAACTTTAAGTTGACTAAGGACCTGGCTTATGCACATTTTGGACATGGAGAGCACCTGGCAGTGTTGCTGCTGAGAAGGATAAAATTATGAAATCCTGCAGCATTATCACTTGTTCCGCTTCGTTTTCACACAGAATAAGACCCCCTACACGCACACATGCATGCGTACACACATGCGCGTACACTCACACACACACACGTGCGCGTGCACAAACACACACACAGCCGGAAGCGCAGAATATGAAATGCAGAATATCAGCAGGGGGACTGATTGAGACAGAATGTCATGCCTCTTTGACAGTGTGTGTCCTGTCACTGTGACCCGATTTATCATGCACCCTGGCTATTTGTACAAGGGAACTCTTTGTTTGGCTGACTGGTTAGCGCGCGCGACTTTCACCTGGGAGTCTAGAGATCGAATCTCAATTGGACCATTTTTTTTATATCCACCACAGATCTCTCTGAAGAATTCACAACATTGATGGCTTCAGCAACGCTGTGCCACTCCGTGGATTTTCTCTTATTTGTTTTGCAAAAGCACTTCCTTTCATTTCTCCACCTCACCCACAAGTACCTCAATTTCTGCTTCTGTGAAATTGCGCTTCCTTGATTTGCCTTGATCTACGGTCGCCATGTCATTGGCGGAGCGCTGCAACAGCCGGCTTATGTATATGCATGAGATCCACAAGGCACTTTGCATGGACTATTTATGGCAGTAAGTGGGCGTGGTGAGGGCGGGATGTGACTAAAATGCAGCTGAGAAACATTCTCGTTAGTCTCCGATTTAGGAAGCGGAGATTGCGTGCACCTGTGCGTACTCCATGTTTGATAGATCACAAACCTACTTGGCATAAGTACATTTTTTTGCTGAGCTTAAGTACGGTTTTAGTAAGGATTCTACGCAATGTTTGATAAATGAGTCCCCTGCTCGTTAACTCAAAGGACGCGGTCTGGTGCATGCACAACTTGGAGCACAGCACTCAATGTTTTGGGGTATAGTTTACCATAGTTTTCTATGTAATGGTTGTTGGGTAGCATAGATAAAATTTACCCAATACTTCACAGTTCCTTGGACAAGTGCAATAATGGAGTAAATGTTATATGTTTTTTATAGATCATATATACCTCTCTCAAAAATTACTTTTCTCAGTGTGAGTGTCTATAACACCTTCAGACATAGAAAAGTTCCAGCCAGCATAAACAAGCTCACAAGCTTCATACCAAAGTTAAAGACATTTTGACAATACTTGGATGTGTTGGGATAAGACAGGACATGAACTCACCTCTGTAAATTACTTTGTTCTGAGGGTGAAGAAAGAAATAATTAGTTTAGAACTATAACTGTTGAACTAATAAGCAATCACTAACACAGAGATCAACTATAAGCTAAGCACCTTGTGGTTTTTATCTCTTGTATTTATTTATTTGTTTTCTTTTTCAGTCTAAGTTGTTCTGAGCTGATATGTTCAGGTCCAGAGGGGTTGGGCTTGTAGCATGAACAAAGATCTCATCAGTTCATTGTGCTAATTATATCTACACCTACAAAATATCCTTTGTAAGATTTGAGGTCATATGAACGCTACATTGAACATGTTTGCAATGCATCCAAATCTCTGCTGGGGTATAAATCAACATTCAAACACAATCCTGACTGTAAATGTGTGTCTTAGGTTTCTAGATTTACTGCAACACTCCAATCCAATATCGCCTCTGGCTCCCAAAAATAATATGACTGGAGAAAACATTGTATTTGGCAAATTATTTGTGAAAAAAAATCACATTCTTCTGAGATATTTAATAAAACATCTGCTAGAAGCGGTGTGTAGGACAGAATAATTATCAATTTCCATATTATTAGGATATTAGCAGCAGAAACAGCATAACGGAAAATATTCGCAGCATTAGGTAAATTTAATTTTAAACGAGCAGACTTGTATGTTGACTGCAATCATGAAAATCAGATTATGTGCATTGGAATAGACAGGCATCCTTGGTTATTATGTGAGATAGGGATGTGCTGCTGCAAAATTGTTTACATAAACAAATCAAAAGCAACTCCAAAAATATTGCAGTCAATGGCAAGAGCGGCCCTGGAGTGAGATAAACATCAGCAGACAGAGTTCTTGTACATATTTTATTTATTTTAAGTCATGAATGCCTTCGACATTAGATATTGATGTACAAGTGAAGCGTGAATAAGGCAGTACACAGCGTGACCTTTGCCTGGTGCTTTATTGAAATTCTTTCCTGGATTATATTTGTGCATAATGCAGAACAAACTCATTACCTTTGCACTAAAAAAAGGTAATGTTTTTACCATCATCTTCTGCCTTCTAACAAATCAATAGACCACTGCTAATGTTTATTTATGTATTTTTTTTACATTAAATACATTTTAAATGTCACAGAAAACTGAATGTGTGTGTGTGTGTGTGTGTGTGTGTGTGTGTGTGTGTGTGTGTGTGTGTGTGTGTGTGTGTGGTCATGGAGAGGACTAAGAAGTAGTCATGAATAGAGGACCACAGTGTGGCGACTGGTTCAGAGGCCCCAGAAGGATAGTCAAACACAAAAACAGATCATGGTTTTCATTAAAGGACGGCCACCTGGTGGGTATTCTGGAACAAGGGCGGGAGCACACAGTAACGTCTCTGCTAAGTTTCTGTTTACTTCCTCAATGAGTGTCAAAAGGGAAAACTCCAGGAGGGTATTCCAGAAAGCGAGATTTCCCCAAAACCAGGATTTCTGTTGAGATTTCCGGCGTAACCACCCCCAAATCGGTTCTACGAACATGGCTTGCCTGAAAGCCCTCCCAGTCACCATGGTAACACATGCTGGAGAACAAACCTGCTCCATGGCAGACTAGGCTTACTGACGCTTTGTGAATATGATTGGATGAGGCAAGTGACGTCATCTTTTTGGTGGCTGGCAGCTACGAGGTGGCGTAGCGTCACCGCTGGCCCACAGCAGTAGCAGCAGCTGCAGCTTTGTTCTTGATGGCAAAATTATTAATACATGTGAAGTTTAAACTTGTAAAATTGAGTTCTAATTGGATTTACATCTTAACATGTTTGCATTTAATCTTCATTTGCAGCCAGGAGAGTTTCATTCCACTGATGTTGCCCCTGATGTCAGCATTATTAATAAGTGTAATTATATATCAGCTTTAGTCTGGGATGGACCCAAATAATTAACATGCTGTCCTCTTCATGTTAAAATAGCTTACCTTGCAGCATTTACTCTGGTCACACATGGCAAACATGGCAATATTTGATTTAAATGACATACATGATGTATGTTTCCTTGGTGTGTAATTTGAGTGTCAAACGATTTACAGAGTTAACTTTAGGGTCACGTGTTTTATTTATTATCAGCTTCCACAAATACAACAGCTCCACGTCACAAACATCCATCATCACCAGAACCTCCTCCTACCCTGCTCCCTAACATACATGCCAAGGTAACAAAACTGACAGGCAGCTCTGCTAGCCAACAGAGAATGCTGCGCTCTCAAACAACAAACATTTCCTAACAAGAACAAAACTTACTTCAAACAGAACATACGTACAACTCCTTAGATGTGAGCTGTAAATGCTCTGGGCATTACACTATGATTTTTTGTATTCAATTTTATATGGAGCCATTTCTTCTTTATTTTTATCAGAGACGTGTCCTCTGTCCCGACCACACTTCTGCCACTTTGTTCCAAGTGGCATTCTTCCTTTTTACTGGTTACTCCTGAGCTGACAGAAGTTCATCTTCGGCAGCTGAACTTGTTGTCACTGGAGTTTCAATTTATTTTTTACTCTCTTGGCCATTGTTTTCAGGAGCACAAGGACTTCCAGCATAAGCTCAATAGGATGTGGTGTGGCCAAATATGGTTAATTGAGGATGTTTCTGTAAAGGACTGTGAATGGATAAGAAAACTTAGGTACACACGTGGGATTTATCAACAGTCGATTGCTAAGTAGGGTGGCCATTTCCACAACACCAAAAAGGAGGACAATTTTAAGATTGAACAAAGACAAACACAATAGCAACACCATTATATCGTATGACTATTGTACTCACCAAAGACGTGAAGGTCTACTTTTTATATTTTTGGCCTTTCCTGGCTGCTTCCAACAGTTTTTTGTTTGAGAGAAATTTCTTGTACATGTCCGTGCAGTCCAAAGTGAAGTTGACACAAATTTGCAGCTCTGCTTTCACGCTCTCCACATCCAGACGATTTCTTTCATTTCTCCATGCTGAGGACATCATGGAAAAGATCCGTTCTGTGTGTGCATTGCTGCATGGAATGGAGAAGATGTAGGCGCAGACTTTCCTCAGGTTCACCAGTGGGACATCTGCTTTGGAAAACAGCTTCAGGTAGCGCTCCTCGCTCTGACAACCTTCTATTTCTGGGGAGCTGAGAATAGCTTCAACCATGCCATATTCCTCATACAGTCCATCCATATCAATATTCTTAAGTTTGCAGGCTTGTACTGCATCACTGTACTCTCCATAAGAGACATCAGTTGTGTGGCTAATCTTGGACATCTTGCGGTGAAAGCTGTTCTCAGAGAAGTCATACCTTTCAGTCACATACCTCTTTGCTCTTTCATAGAAGTGAATGAAATCAGTCTCACATTTCTTTGCGATATCAGGAGTTAATTGTTTGAGTTTGCTGTTCACAGCAAAGCCAAAAAAATGGTCATTTAATCTCCGCTCAAGCTTGACTTTAAGCTCACTCATCACTTTAAACACAGAAGTAATGCTGAATGATTTGGCCTCAAGTGCTTCAATGGAGTTTGAAAAAACCTTCAGAATGTGACTAAGGAAGAGGAAGTACATCTCAGACACTTCAGTTCTGTCCTCTGCAAAACACTTCCAGAAAATCTTGGGGCATTCTTCCTCACCAAGGCTCTGGAAATAACTCATCAGGGGCTTCCAACACTTCAGCATTCGGTCGATAGATGGCAGCAGAGACAGCCACCTTGTGATGACATGACGCAGCAGGTTGCACTCGTCCACTTCCACAAACTCACAAAACTCCCGAAGCTGCACTGTTCTACTGGCTGAGATGCTAAAATGGATATAGACCTTCAATACAATGTTTTCAATGTCCAGATCCAAGTTGCCAGCTGCATATCTTGTGGCATTGTGCAAGATGTGTGCTAAACAGTTAGCAGCAAGCACATCATTTTGAGCCAATTTTAGCTTCTGATAAACACTGTTGTGTTTTCCATACTTAACGCAGGCGTTGTCTACTGTATAAGCTGACAGTTTTTGTAAATTAAGACCAGACATCTCGAGTTTGGCCAGCAGCTGATTTGTTATAGCTTCTGATGTCTCATTACTATCACTGTAGAAATCAAGCAGAGCGTTCTGCACGCCCTCTTCAAAGTGAAAATATCTGAGGACTATTGGGAAGCATTTTGTCGTGCCTTTGTTTGATGCGTCAGTCGCCAGTGAATAATGCAGTTCATTTTCTTTTATGTAATCCACATGCACCTGGATGGAATAGGGTGCTAGGACATTTTCACACAAAGCTTTAGCTTTAGTTTTTCCACACGTTACTCCTTTTGCTACTGCTGAATCACTGTAGACTTCTCGGTCAACTTTTATTCCACAGTCTACACTCCTGTATGACTGGTGATGCTTGACGGCGTGATAGACTTTACAAAGTTCTGTCGCAGATATTTTGTCATCCTGGGGGGATGTGGCTTCACGGAAGAAGAAAAGAAGGGAAGATGTACCCGCGCTTTGATTGTTGCTCCTGTGCTTTTCAGTGCTAGCATGTCGATCAAGCGCGCCTCTCCCTTTGCTGCTTACGTCCACATCACAACGACAAACCGTACAATATGCATGACAGTCATCTTTCCTACTTTTGGCGATGAATCCATATTCCTTTGTCCATTCGGGATTAAATGTAGTCTTTCGTTTCGGCATTTTGATGTCTGCCAGTGCAGAGTGCAGAACTGCAGGTGGCTCGGTGTGCTCCCTTTTGGTTGGCCTGCGTCTGACTGAGATCAACCACCTAAATATGGCTGCTTTTACTTTCGCTGTTAACCAATAGAATTGATTTCACACCGGCTTCATCTATTAATGTCATAAAAACATATTTTAGAATTTATAATTGCATTATAGATTTAAATAGGCTATACTATATCATAAATGCCTATTTTATTCATTTTATAATTTTTTTCATATAAGATAGAAAAAATAGTTATGTCAAAAAGAGGACAAATGAGTGTCCGTCTCAAGGGTGCGCTGGTAGGCGGACACTCTTTTTTAAAACCGGACTGTCCGTATTAAAGCCGGACGTATGGCCACCCTATTGCTAAGTAATATCTGTACGAGTGGTCACTGCACGTTTCATAAATCAGGATTTCGGCTATGCATACGAATATTTTAAATTTAGTTTGTAGGAAGAATATAAGAAAGTTTTCATGAACTTTTGATGAGTGAAGGCCCTGGAATCTACCTTAGCATCAGTGATGTGTTAAATCACACCTTGATATTGCTATGCTAGCATTGTGGATCTTTATTGAGTTGGTCTGTTTCTGATGTCTCACCATTGTGTATAATTTGACTTAATACCTGTTTTTGTAACATTTCTGGATGTAATTATTGTTTAATGAAATCAAACTAGTTTAAGCAATCATTCAGAAACTGTTTCATTTAAAATGACAAAGAAAAACCACTTGAACAGTTTAGGGGGAAAACAAAAGTCATGAACAGGAGATAGAGGCTAAACTAACAACTAACTTTTCATAGTTGTAATTTGAACTTGTGCAGTAACAACCTGTTGTTTGGAGAGTAGTTTAGCTCATTGTCATTTAGAATGTATATGTCTCTCTCTTATGCATTTATCTCTGCAAGGCTTTCAATTTCCACTGGGCTCATGGTCATCTACATGCAACTCCTGCTAATCTGCCTCTGTCTGTTTTAATGAAACTAAGCGGATTAGCAGACTCTCTCGCACATGGGACTTGTGCATGTACAGTAGTGAACTTAACACGCTGTTAGCCTTATTAGAAACCAATCTAATGAAACAGCCTACTCGTCCATGAAACCATAAACAATATTTCACTGCAGATGACTTATTCTCTTTTAATGCTTGGGGGCTTGATAAAAGCCATTTTATTATTCATTTGGGTAGGAATGTATATATATACACCCCCATCACCATCAACGGCGACGCTGTGGAAAGGGTAAGCAGCTTCCGTTTTCTTGGAGTTCATCTGACTGAGGATCTTACATGGTCAGTGCACATGAACAATACAGTGAAGAAGGCACAGCAGCGCCTCTTCTTTCTCAGGAGACTGAAAAGATTTGGCATGAGCCGCCGCATCCTCAGGACCTTCTATCGCTGTGCCATTGAGAGCATCCTCACTGGATGCATCTCCACCTGGTATGGCAACAGCACAGCTTACAACCGCAAAGCTCTCCAGAGAGTAGTGCGATGTGCTGAAAGGATTAGTGGAGGTGAGCTTCCCTCCCTCCAAGACATCTACAGGAAGCGGTGCCTGAGGAAAGCGGGGAGGATCATCAAGGACTCAAGTCACCCCAGCCATAAACTGTTCAGACTACTTCCATCAGGAAGGAGGTTCTGCAGCATCCGGTCCAGAACCAGCAGACTGAGAGACAGCTTTTTCCACTAGGCCATCAGACTGCTGAACACTTCACAGCCACCTCACCCTCACTACTGAAACTCCAACATTACACACTCCATACTGTACATTAATGCCACTGTTTTGCACATACCAACCTCTGTACATTTTATATCTCTTATTTTATTGTTTACTTTATTCATTTGTTAAATATGTATATACGCATTATACACACACTCACACGCACACACGTAGAAAAATAAAAAAACTTAGCACACACATTTAGGAATGTATATACCTTACATACTATATATATTATTACTTAGATTAGCCATTTTTATATTTAGCTTGTTTTTACGTTATTGTATTTTGCACAACTCTGTTGCTGTGAAGCTCGCACACAAGAATTTCACTCACATGTACCGTACCAGTGTACCTGCACGTGTGACGTGACAATAAAAGTGATATGATTTGATTTGATTTGAATGGGCCAAATGGCCTAAAATCTATATCACAATAAGTTTTATTCTATTTATATTTGTCAAAATGACTAATGTTTTTACATTCTCACATACCAGATGAATTCCAGCAGAACAAATACTTCTAAAAATTATTAAAGAAGATTTAATGTTCAAAATATATTTTAAAAAAAATACAAAAACTTTCAGGTAGTTTTTATGTTATAATTCGTTCTCCAAACAGTGCAACTCAAAAATCTTCATAAAATAAATGATGATGAAGATATTTAAATAAAATAAAAGGTAAATGTGATGAAAACACAAAATTATAAAAAGTTAGAATTGAAGTAAAAATGTAAAAACAGAAATCACATTTCTTCCTACTTTCCATATTCATTTAATCACTTTTCATGTTTTTCATTTTCTCATGGAAGTTAAGTGTTGCTTCACTAGTGAATAATTGCAGGTAAAATTATTCTTTGCTGCATTTTCTGTCGACAATCTTGAATAAGGTTGGTGGTTTATTCTTTTTCTCTACCCTGTTGAGCAAGTCTGATCAGCGGGTCTGGGGTTATTAGAGGTCAGACGCTCAGCTCACACTGGCTGCATGGAAGTGTATGTGTAACACAAATCATTTTATTATGTAGTATGATGTTGTATAAAATTATTTGTGTTACACATACACTTCCATATATGGAGAGAGACAGACATGAAGAGAAGCTGCACAAAACTTGTGCTTTTGAGAGAAAGAGCTGTGTATGGAAATTTGTTCTAACTAAATCACGGTATATTTCTGAAAGTTTGGAAGCCTGTGCATTTATTATTTGTTAAAACAACGAACTGCATTCAAAGCTGTGGTACAAAAGTCTGAATTAATAAATAACTTTAAAAATCCTTATATTTGACCTTCTGACTCTACTTTCTCCTAAGTCCCTCCCCTGGCCTCTCAAACTAAATGAATTGCTGCTTTTCCACCAACGGGAGCTGTCAGTCAGAACGAGCCTCATTCACCAGCATGCACAATGATGTTACGCGCCTCAGTCGGGGGTTTGATACCACAGTGGAGCAAGAAATACTGTTAAAGTTTCCTCAACTGCCCTAACTTCTGAAACAAGTTTTAAAAGTGCTTTTTAAAACTGTGTCATGAGACGTTCTAGACAGTACGGTACGACTTATGTTAGTGACACTTTTAAAAGATGAAGGAATGTTTTGAGAGGAACGAGGCCTCAAAACTGATGAAAAATGGGCAAAGCTGCTTTTGGACAGGTTCAATACTAAGTGATCGATTGTATTTTAGAGAACTGTAACTGATTATTTTTTATTAAAAAGAAAGGAATGATGGTGTAGATGTTGCTGTGTCCGCTAATATGGCACTAACCCAAATGCTAATAGCATCAAAGTTATGTCAGTCTGTAAAATAAAAGATAACTGTGGACGAGGAGAGATGAACAAAAGAGGATTTTATCATTTGTGTTAGGGTTAGTCTAGGCTTTAACCTTACGTCATATCAGACTGTTGTTTAGGTTTGTTCTATAAAGTGTTAGCGGTTAGCATTAGCATTGCCGTTGTAGCTTTCTTTCCATTTTTAGACATTTCCCAGTTAAAACGCCACAGATCTGATTAAACGAGTGATTAGCATGCTCTGTAGAGTTTTATAAAGACTTAGAAGATAATTCAGGTATTACAATTGAGTGTTTCTGAGCAGAAACATATGCTGTTTGTTAGTGCTTCAAGGCTACATCGCCCTGTGTTATGAGTTCTGGCTGGTGTCTGATTTAGTTTTTTCCTGTTTAACCCTCTCACTGTCCTAACGGGTGTGACCCCGCGAGGAAAGTTGACCATTGAGCAGGGTTCCCTTGGGTCCTTGTGGCAGGGGTGAGGACTCTACCCTCAACCAACTGGCTGTATTCAAAGAAAGGGAATCAGGGCTGCTAGTGTGTGGAGGAAGAATCCAGATCTTCAATGAAGAGGGAACCGCTGTACCAATCTTACCTTATGAAGCCTGGGTATCAACACTTCTAGCTCAGGAAGCTCACAGGATAAATCATGAGGAGATTGCAGGAACTCTCCTACGAATGAGGAAAAAGGCCTGGGTTGTGAGAGGCCGGAAGTTGGCTAAGAAAGTTGTGGACAACTGTGTGTTATGCAGAAAAGCCAGAGCTTGAACATGCCAACAAATCATGGGGGATCTTCCACTGGAGCAAACACAGCCGGCCAGACCATTTGAATTCATAACAATGGATCTATTTGGACCGTAGTCTCTAGTCTATGATCTCCCAGTCAACAACAAGAAAATTCAAACACCATCTCTTGGCTGGCTCACTGTGTCTCTGGATCTTCAGACTACTCTCAGACCCATAAAGAAAACAGCAGCAACAATTCAAAATGATCAAAATAATTATATATACTGTATATATATATATATATATATATATATATATATATATATATATATATATATATATATATATATATATATATTAGTGGTGGGCATAGATTTTTTTTATCTAGATTAATCTCACTGTAATCTTGGAATTAATCTAGATTAATCTAGATTAAAATGGCTCATTCAAATTCTGCCAAAGGCATATGTGTGTGTGCTACCTAGATAATGAATAAAAGCAAGTCTTTGAGAATGGAGGCGTATTTCTTGTTTCAATAATTCATCACAGACTGATAAAGCAGTTTTACTACAATAACTGATGATGAAAATAAATAATGATCAATAAGTACTTGTGCTTAATAGCTGTTTATTCAGTTGAACAAATTCTGCACTGTAGGTCTACAGAATAGGTCATGATTAACTACTTACAGTCAGTAGCATTTGGTCAATCAGTCCAAGCTCTATTTCTCCTTCTTCCACCAGTCACTCAAGCAGACCAGCTTGTTCACATTGTCTGGTGACAAACTAGATCTTCTCTTCTGCACAATATGGCCTGCTAAAGAAAAAAGTATATATATATATATATATATATATATATATATATATATATATATATATATATATATATATATATACACAGACACACACACATACATACATACAGACATACATGCATACACACACACACACACACAAACTATCTGGCCTGGGGAGGGGGTTAAATTTCTGGGGTGCCCTTCCAATGCCCCCCTTTAGTTTGCATGTAGGATCGCCTCTGGTGAATAGGAGCCAGAGCTGGAAATGATGCCACAGCTCACCTGTATGAGCAGAAGCCAACTGTTGCTTTTGTTGTCTCTGAAAATGGCAAGGGGAGTAATCCTAGCTCAACTTTTCTAAACAAATATAAACATTTACGAGTAAAATGTTTATTATTACAGGTGAATTTGAGTCGAAGCCACATGAACAATGACCTGTAGAAACAATTTATCACTTTATCACAATAAACAGCTGCTAAAAGAGCTAAATTTAGTTGGAAATCGCACCTGTCTGAGAAAGTCTTGTCTCGGTTTTCTCACATCCGAGCGCTTCTTCGGCCCCGGACGTTGAAGTGTGGCCCGGGGAAAGCCCGGCTGGAAATGTCGGAGGTAAACAAAACAAAATAAAAAGAATGAAAGTCAGATTTATGGATTGAACTCTGGTGAAAGTACATAAATTATTTACTTGTCCCGCGCGATGAGAAGGGAGAAGCGCTGCTGGTGGCGAAGGTGCGACTGTTCGGCTGCATGGGGAACAAACTCCGCGAGCCTGGCGTCTGTCCATACGTACGATGATCCGCGCCGAGTATACATCCGCGCCAACCAGGTATCCATCCGCGCAATGTGAAAGTCATCATAGCTTACTTAGTATAGACCCAGATCCCAACCCAACTTTGAGAATAGATTAACGGCGTCATTTTTTTTTATCGCCCGATAAGAGCCTGGCTTTGCCGCAGCGCGTTAATGCCGATAATGGCCCACCCCTAATATATATATATATATATATATATATATATATATATATATATATATATATAGTGTGTGTGTGTGTGTGTGTGTGTGTGTGTGCATTCATTGAGATGTCTTCCTTAAAACTGGTTTTGAATGTGCTGCCGTCGATAGCGCTGATGCTGCCGTCGATAGCAGAGCTTTGAACTGAACGGTACTGTTTCTCCTAAGAGTAAGCCTTTTACTCCAATCTTAATTGAAATCAGGTCGCTGTGGGTCGTTGTGGATCCAACTCAGGCTAACAGCGGCTACCAGGCTACCAGCCTCCACCACCAGGCCGGCTCCAGGCTAACAGGCTACCAGCCTCCACCATCAGGTTGGCTCAAGGCCTCCACCACCAGGCTGGCTCCAGGCTACCAGCCGCTACCACCAGGTTGGCCAGAGAACAAACTGTGGAGATCCATCAATCCTGCTGCCATTAAGCTACCACCAGTCTACTAGCTTCTAGCTACTACGGTAACATGGGCCCAAAAAAGGTTCTGTCAACCGAGGAAGGCGAAGATATTAAGAGGTCGCTTGTGTTTATGTCAGAGGAGATTTTTACTGTTCAACTGCAACAGAAAGCCATTCTGGATCTGGTTGAGGAAGTCAAGGCTCTCCGCATACAGAACGCTGAGAAGGATCATCGTCTGGCAAACTTGGAGAATAGAGTGGAGGATTTGGAACAGTACACCCGAATGAACGACGTTATCATTACAGGACTCCACATCAAACCCCAAACATACGCCGGAGCAGTCAACACTGATAATGTAGGAACGCCAGGAGAGGAAGATGTTAATGCCATGGAAAATCAAGTGGTTACCTTTCTACGGTCCAAAGGTGTGGAAGTGGATAACAACAACACCGAGTCTTGCCACCCTCTACCTCGGAAAAATGTCAGTGATAAACCAGTAATTATTTTGACATTTATTAACAGAAAACACAAAAGACAACTGTTACAACAAGGAAAGAAACTGAAAGGATCTGATGTCTTCATCAATGAACATCTGACAAAGCGAAATGCAGACATCGCCAGGAAAGCACGCTTCCTAAGGAAACAGAACAAAATTCAAAATACATGGACCACCAACTGTAAAGTGTTCATTAAACTTAATGGAATGCCAGAACAAGCCAAAGTGTTGGTCATCAGAAACTTGGAGGAGTTGGACAAATATTGAGGTTCAAAAAAAGGTATGAACGCACATGCGATATGACTCTCAACACAATTCATGACACAGTCTGAAAGAACTTCATCTGCTTTTAGTAACGATATAACTCCTTGGATTCCTGTTAATGATCATTTGAAACGGCGAACATTTCAATACACTGATCATAATGTTCTTGATGTAGAAAGTGATACAGATCCGGAAAATAATTTCTACTACAACATCAGCAATAATTGCTACTACTTCACTGATGATCAGTTTAAAAATAATATAAACAAAGAAAATAAATGATCAATAATACATTTTAATAGCAGAAGTCTGTATGCCAATTTCAACCATATAAAGGAATATTTAAATGAGTTGAAAAATCCATTTGGAATTATTGCCATTTCTGAAACATGGATCAATGCTGAGAAAGGACTGGACTTTGAACTTGAGGGTTATGATGCAAATTTTGCAAATAGAAGAAACAAATCTGGAGGGGGAGTAGCTGTATATGTGGAAAAAAGCTTAAATTACAAGGTAGTGGAAAGTATGTCTACTGTGATTGAAAATGTATTGGAATGTATCACAATCGAAATCCATAAAGAAAAGGAAAAAAATGTAATAATTAGCTGTATATATATAGAACACCTGCTCTAGTATTCAAATATGACTTCTTAGAAGAAATATTCTCTAAAACTAATCAAAAAGTAATGTTTATCTGTGGTGATTTTAATATTGACTTGTAGAATCCGAAAAAGCATAAAATGACAGATGATTTCATAAATACCATGCATAGTTGGGGTTTTCAGCCTAAAATAACCAGGCCTAGCAGAATTACACCCCATTGTGCCACCTTACTTGATAATATTTGCACTAATAATATGGAAAATAATATTGAGAGTGGATTATTAATTAATAAATCAGTGATCACCTACCAGTTTTTTTTTCAATTTATGACACCAATTATAAGAGAAATCAGCATGAGGAACAAAACAGATATGGACATGTAAGGTCTGAAGCATCAATTAATGCATTTAAGAATGATCTGCTAACTCAGAACTGGGACAGTGTCTATAAAGAAATGGATATTGATACTGCATATGGCATATTCCTAAGAATATTCATGGAATTATATGATAAAAAAATCTGTCCAACAATAAAACACAATAGAAAACACAAATATTTAGAAAGACCATGGATCACTGGGGATTTACAAAATGCATGCAAAAAGAAAAATACACTATATAAGGAATTCCTAAAACAGAACAAAAGAAGCTGAAAAAAAATATAAGAATAGGTTGACCAATATTCTGCGAAGATGTAGAAAGAATTGTTATAATACAATATTGATCAACAATAAACATAAAATGAAGGGAACATGGGAGATTATAAATAGTATCATTAAAAATAATTCTGGAAAACAAACTAATCCGCAATATTTTATAGACAATCGTAATATTATGGAAAACACTTAAGAGGTGGTCAACAGTTTTAATCATTATTCTGTAAATATTGGACCAAATCTGGCTAAACAAATTCCTGAGCCAACAGTAGACTGTAGTGAGTGCCTAATTGATAGGAACCCCAATTCTATGTTCCTCACAGCAGCAGAAGAAAATGATATAATGGATATTGTACACATGTGGAAATCCAAAACATCTTCTGATTGTAATGATATTGACATGAAAACAGTAAAGAAGGTAATAGAAGGAATTGTAAGACCTTTAACACACATTTGCAACTTATCATTTCAGACTGGAAAAGTTCCAAACTAAATGAAAATAGCTAAAGTAGTGCCGGTGTATAAAACTTGGGATAGACACCAATTCACAAATTACAGGCCTGTTTTACTACCACTATTCTCCAAAATCCTAGAAAATTTGTTTATCAAATGATTAGACAAATTCTTAGATAAATATAAACTAATATCTGACAGCCAATATGGATTCAGATCAAAAAGATCAACATCACTGGCATTAATTGAATCAGTTGAGGAGATCACATATACTGTAGAACGGAAACAATATGCAGCCGGATTATTTCTGGATCTCAAAAAGGCATTTGACACAATTAATCATGACATATTAATTAATAAACTGGAACGGTATGGGATAAGGGGGCTGTACTGCAATGGGTGAAAAGTTATTTAAGCGACAGGAAACAATTTGTAAAGATGGGCAACTATTCTTCATCATGCATGGACATTGCTTGTGGTGTTCCACAAGGCTCTGTACTGGGTCCAAAATTATTTATTCTTTATTTAAATGACATTCACAAGGCTTCTGATATATTGAAATTGGTATTATTTGATACAAATATTTTTTGTTCTAAGGGAAATCTGGGGGAGCTGCCGGATACAATTACTTTAGAAATGGACAAAATCAAAAATGGTTTGACTGTAATAAACTGTCATTAAATTTAAGTAAAACAAAAATTATTTTATTTGGAAATTCCCTTAGAAATGAACAAGTTCAGATCAATATAGACGATGTGGAACCTGAAAGAGTATTTGAACATAAGTTCCTAGGTGTAATTATAGATGATAAATTAAACTGGAAGTCACATATAAATCATATCCATAATAAAATTTCAAGAAGTATATCAATGTTGAGTTAAGTAAAACACATTCTGGTCCACAAATCACTCCACATTCTATATTGCTCCATGACTGCACCGTATTTGTACTACTGTGGAGAGGTTTGGGGCAGTACTTACAAATGTTCATTATCATCAATCTCTATATTACAAAAAAGGGCAATTAGAATAATTCATGAAACTGGCTACAAAGATCATACCAATCCACTGTTCTTAAAATCTAAAATTTTAATATGTCCAGATCTGGTGTATTTTCTCACGGCACAGATTATGTATAAAGCAATAAATAAACAACTTCCTGACAACATTCTAAAAGTATTTTCTAAAAGGGAAAGGGGATACAATTTGAGGGATGAATTTAACTTAAAATATCCTTGTATCTGTACACAGGGTCCGAAATTAACACTCGCCACTCGCCAAATGCGAGTAAATTGCTCCATTTGGCGAGTAAATTTTTGAGCTCTACCTGCCACCTGGCAAGTAAATGTTTGCACCAAATTAGTTATGTTTATCAGTCATCTAACACGGATTTCTGATACTCCTCCCGCCTGCATGCAACTGAATTACACAAAAGTACGCGAAACGTGAACGCCGCATCCAACGTCATTTCCACCTATCCTATTCAATCAGTTTATCAAGTTAGCCGTTAGCTTCGTGTTAAAACTAGCGGTGAAATGTGGTGGTTTTTAACTGGAGTCAGCCAGCCTTCCAAAAGAAAACTCGTCGAACTGGAAGAAAAACCACCAGGACCAGTGGCAACCAGAAGATTTTGTGAAAAGTGGCGAACTGGAGATGGCGGAGTCGTGAGACAATGGCTACATTATGATGGCCACGTAGCGTTGCTGCCTTTCACAGACAACTGTCCCTCGGCTTTCTTCAAATATCCAAAAAATGCCCATACTTCCGACTTTGTCTTCTTTGAGGGATAATAAATGTCCCAAGTGCTGTCGTCTCCTCCTGCCATTATTTCAGCTTTAGCTTAAAGAAAGTTTTGGTCGTAAACAACAAAGTGCGCATGTGCCGCCGGCAACTTCCAGCAGATGATACGGTGGCTGGTAAGGGTCACCGCGCCTACACAGCAGCCACGGTAATCCACCGAGATAATATATATATATTTTTTTAAACAAGACTGTTATTATTTATTGTCAACTTTTTTACCGGGGTTTACTGCTACACCGGTTACCGTGACAACCCTAGGACACACTTTCAGATATTCTCATGGTGCAGCTGTGTTCTCCAGAGATCAAGGACTATGACCCAAATGAGGCTGTAATGCTTTGGCACAAAGACGGTGTCAGAAGTAGGAGGCCAGGCTTCATGGACAGAGAAAACAAGGAGTCTGACTAGATTTCAATGAAAGAGTTCATAAAAACGTCTCTAAAAATAAATAAATAAATAAATAGTAAAAGTGACAAAAGAGTTGTTTTCCTTATTAATTGATGTTTCAATTATTTTGTCACTCTGTTTGGAATCAACATAATATAGAATTACATGCTTTAGGTGGATCTAAATCATTTAAAATTTTGGCCGGTAAAAAATATGCTTGGCCGGTAGATTTTCATCATCTACCGGCCAACTTGGCCGGTGAGTAAAAAATTTAATTTCGGACCCTGTCTGTACAACATTAAAACATTTTTGCATTTCTGTGTGTGGAGTGAAGCTGTGGAACAGTTTTAGTGCAGATATGAAGCAATGTCCAAGGAAGAGGCAATTGAAAAAGCAGTTTAAGGAATTGGTTTTTGCAGAGTACAAGGAGGTTGAAAATTGATGATCTTGTACAATATTTTCATTGACATAATTGTGCACAGGTATGTTGCGGTGGGTATCTCTATGTTCTTAAAAATATACATGTCATATATATATATATATATATATATATATATATATATTGTAACGTTATGAAGTTCATAATTTTCAGCTCCACACAGCTGCCCCTGTACACAGTAACACCCGTGTAGAAAACGCCAAGGTCGGGTGTTCCTCAGACTGTTTACATTCCAGGAGAAGAGCCAGAAGGAGAAGAAGAACGCTTTTCAATAATCAAAGTACTTAATTTGTGATTAAAGCTAATCGAAACAGACGTTGATCAATAATAATCAAGTGAATGATCTGTGGAATAAAGATGTCATGATTTATGTGTTTAATGAAAACAGGACTACTGCACAGACAGACTGACCCTCATCTCCATAGAAACGCATGACACATTGTTCCAACCAATCAGAGCTTTCGGCTGCCGTAAGAGAATCTGGCTTGTTGAATTAAAGTGTCCAATCCCGTTTACTGAAACTTAAAACAAATCAGAGATATAAAAACAAGGCAACGCCATTTTATGGGCAGTTCCATTTTTGACTTCAGTTCTGTTCAGTTGGAAGTCCTACGGGGTTCCACCGTCATCAAAAGAGAAGTACAGCTGGCCAGATGTGCTTTCTTCTTTACCTGAGAACTGTGAAGCTACTGGAGATTTCCGTTGTTTACCAACAAGACGACGTCCCTTCAAAATAAGAGCACCACTAGCTGACGCTGCCGATGGTACCGGGGTCGACCCTTCAGACGGGCTTTGACGTGCTGTGACCGCTGCTTCAACCAGATCCAGTACACATCCGAGGTCCTAGGACCTGGCATTTCCTGATCTACCTGGGAGACTCCACAGGGTACGTACACGGCAAAATAGCTGCTCATGTCATCAGCTTCCGAAGCCTCGTGGTCCGTAGTCATAACAACCAGATACGCTCCGTCAGCCTAAAGATCCTGAACAACACACACACACACGCACCAACACAACATCCAAATCCATTTTCATCCATCACAGAGTTAGTCCTGGTAGATTGTTAAGAATTTATAATTACGAAATTAAAGATTCTTAAACGATCCCAACTCTCTCTGTTTTCTTGTCTCAAAGTCAATACAGAGTGTTTAATTAAACTCCCTGATGATAAAAACAGCCCATCTTCTGATTATAACAAGTGATCTACTTACAGTATATTAAAATACAACTCTAGATCGTTACATCACTCTATTTCACTACATTATATATATATATATATATATATATATATATATATATATATATATACATATATATATATATATATCTACTGAAACTATAAGGAGGAATGTCTGTAGGCTATTGATTGTTAGAGTGGAAAGGGGTGGGATTAAATACGTTTAAGCTTCTTCCTGCTCCTTTTTGAATGTTACTTGCAGTGTGTTTCTTTTTTGTTTTTTTAATTGTTTTTTTTTCTCTGTCAATTTTCTTCCTTTATTTTTTTGTATAGTTTTTTTTTTATATGTTCAGAATAAAGATTCAATCAATTTTTCAGAACTCATCTCACTGGACTTTCACCAACTGAGCTCTAAATTTCTTTCCTTATCTCTGTCGTCTCAAACACTATTAAGACTCCTCACTTTATTATTTAGTCTGTAACTATTATTTGAGTCTTTGACATTATAAAAATAACGAATAAAATATTTATGATGAACAATTTATATGATATGAATATTACAACCAGAAGCAGAAGTGAGTAAAGATATTAAAACAGGTCATCTCTAATTACATGCCCAAAGATCAAGGAAGTTCTTTGGGATTTCAAAATAAACATCCAAGCACTAATTGCTGCTTTAGGATCTACTGATGTTTCTTTTTTTACCATCCTAATTTTTGTTTTTGTTTCGACAACTCTAAAGACAGCAATAAAAAGTACATAAAGCAAAGGTTTAGATGTTAAATTATTGGCAACAATCCCAGATCACCCATTGGCCTTACTCTAATTAAAATGTAAATGAGTCATGTTTATTAAAAAGTGAAACATCTGCCTAAAAATCTTTCAGGAATGGAGAAAATTTCAAACTGTAGAATGAAGAAAGTCAAATGAAGGGTTTTTATTCTGTGGTTCCAACCAAGCCCCCACAACGCGGCTCTAAAATTGGTCTCAACCCGGAAATACCAAAAATTGCAGTTCCACCCTCATCCGTTGGGGGCTGGTGTCAGAAGTGAGGAAATCCTCATTGACTCCCATGTTAAAAATACCAATTTCCCAGCAGAAAGAAACATGTTTACAGCCTGGCACCAAAACATGTTTTTTTAAATGATCTAGTTTACACTCATGACAACTCTTCTGTTTAAGTGTATTAAAAGCCTAAAATTCTGTATAATTAATGAGCATCAGACACACGTGACCACAGAGCTAGCTCCGTGGAAAGGCCTCAGTAGAGCCTCGGACTGGCTTGGAAACTGTTCCGGGATTTTGAGTCTCTGTGTGTGTATTCTTTTTTGAATATTATTTGTGCAATTGTTGGACAAAATGACTTGCTGTGGTATTAATTGCACTAATAGAGCATCCAAGGAGTCTCCACTTCATTTTATTCGGTAAGTAAAATTATATTTATGTATTTTAGGTCACTGCCGAGCTGAGCTTAGATTTTAACATGTACTGTTTAACCATTAAATTTAAATGTAATAGGGTAAAACCCAGTGCATTTAACATAATGCTGCACTTTAGAAAATGGGTTGAAATATAACATGTTGGTGGAGCTGGGTTCCAACTATCAGCTTGTGGAGCTCTCGGGAGACCGATGTTTTCCACCCGTTCTCGCCTCCCCGCAGCTTGGCGCATCTGTCTGATCGCAGCTTCTGTGTGCTGCGCTGGCTGGGTCTCCCGGCAGCTCAGCGCATCTCTGTCTGATCGTGGTTTCTGTGTGCTGCGCGGGCTGATAGCTGGGTCTCCCGGCAGCTCGGCACATCTCTGTCTGATCGCGGCTTCTGTGTGCTGCGCGGGCTGATGGCTGGGTCTCCCGGCAGCTCGGCGCATCTCTGTCTGATCGCATATTCTGTCTGCTTCGCGGGCCGACGGCTTGTGGAGCTGTGGGATGGTAACCTTTCCACCCGGTTCTCCCCAGCGACAGCTCTGCGCATCTCAGATCGCAGCGGCACTTGTCTGCTGTGCGGCTGCCGGCTTGTGGAGGTCTCGGAGACCTCTGTGTTCCACCCGGTTTTACCCAGCGGTCAGCCCGGCGTATCTCTGACTCAGAATCTCTGGTGTTGTGCACAGTTAACTCCGGTTGTAGCTAGGTTGCTACCTCCATTAGCTTAGCTCCCACCTCCGCATTAGCTTTGGGCTAGCTTCAGGTTAGCTTGTAGCTAGTCCGACCGGGTGTCGTCAGTTGATCCCAGCCTTACAGCCCCACCCTCAGCTCCACCTCTCTTCCCTTTGATGGAATTATCTGGGCTTGACGGAACCTGTGTCACGGTCAAAATGGCGGTGGTTGCCACCTCCCAGTTTAGTACAAAAACTTATTATTGGAGCCTATGGAAACCCATTGTCCATATACTTATGTTGATTGTTCCAACCAGTATCCTGGTAAGCCATTCCATAAATGTATACCATACAGTTTTGCCATGAGCCATTGAAACAGCCCAGTCATGAGGTGGAATATACCGTTGTCTTTCAAACTGTCTTTGCATGTAATTGTACAGCGCTAGTACCAATCAAAGCAATGGACATGACATATTCATCGCTACAGTAATCGGCAGTCCACCATCAAAGAAGAAGTAAATACATAATTTTTTGTAAATAAATTAGAAAGTTTCTCCCTCCTTCTCCATGCACTCTTGCTGGTCTGAGTACTGCTGAGATCCTAACGGCGAGCGGTGGGAGATCAGAGGTGCCACACACTCTGGCGGTGGCAACCCATCTTTTTTTGGACTCCACCTTCAGATCGGACCATTTTTTAAAATATCCGCCACAGATCTTTCTGAAGAACTCACAGCATTGACGTCTTCAGCAGCGCTGTGCCACTCCATGGATTTTCTCTTATTTGTTTTGCAAAAGCACTTCCTTTCATTTTTCCACCTCACCCACTTGTACCTCAAGTTCTGCTTTTGTGAAATTGCGCTTCCTTGATCTGCAGTCTCCATCGTTAATAGTGAAATGCTGCAACGAGCTGGCTTATGTAGATGCATGAGATCCACAAGCTACTTTGCATTGACCACTTATGGCAGATAGTGGGTGTGTTGAGGGCAGGGTGTGATCAAAAAACACCTGAGAACCTTTCTAGATAGTTTCTGATTCATAAAGCAGAGATTGCGTGAAGTTGTGCATACTCCATGTTGTATAGGTCACAAAGCTACTTTGCGTGAGTGCAGTTTTGTTGTTTTTTTTGCTGAGCTTAAGTACGGTTTTAGTAAGGATTCTACGCAATGTTTTTTAAATGAGACCCCTGGGCAGTCCTCACTACATTAGACTGTATATGCAATTTCACTAGGCTTCTGTTTGGGTGTCTTGTCTTTTGAATGGACTAATTTCTGTCTAAGGGTGTTGTTGGGTTTAAAGTATACTGGGATGTTGTGTTTGGTTGACAATTCTCAGTTTCTCTGAGTCTCCTGCCGCATATGGGATGATTGTGCCATTGCGCTTGTTGTCCTTTTCTTTACTCTTTGCTGTTGTGGATTCTTCTCCTGACTTTGATTTTTCCAAAGACACAGTTAGACTATCTGCAGTTTTTGAGAGCTTTTATGAAGTATTTCACTTCCTTTTGCTTTCTTTCAGTCTTTTTGGGAATATTCTCAGCCCAAAGGTGTAAAGTGTAAAGTTGCCTGTAGACTTCAATGCTGAAACTTCCATCCTGTTCAATTTAAACAGTCCAAGAAGGGCAGCTTGTTTTTGTGGGCATTCTTGTCGGTGAACTCGATGTTCTTGTTAAAGTGCTTGGTGAAGCCTTCTACTTCTTGCTTGAGAAAATTGACCCATGTGTTGTCCACACACCTGAATCAGTGACTCAGTGTTGTTCCAGATGTTAAGGATATTGGCCAGAGGCAAAATTCCTTTGAATGGCAAGTTGGTTGAAGGTTTAGATGAAGCAAATACTTTTTTTTAGTCTTGTTAGATCTCAGTGCTGCTCAGTGATTTGGGCCAGCCACCTGAAGCAAAAACTTCTTTAACCCACCAAAGCTTTTGACACGTCGTCAAAACCTTTTTGCACCTACAAAGCTGATACAGCAAAATAGTTCCTGCAGAACAAGCTGATTTGTTCAACTCCTTAAGAGTTATTCCTGAGATGCAAGCTAGTTCCAACTGTTGTTACCTGGAGATGACTCTGGACTGACCTGGTCGTACTGCAAGTTAAATCTATGGACTTTGTACTTGGGGTCTTCGACTCCCCCATGACTTCTCGGATCCGAAAAGGGCGTCTCCACTTGGGTACGTAGAACACAGTGAGATTGCGTCTGGATGTGGTTTTGATAACAATCAACCTCATAACTTAACGCAAACCAAATTATTTTACATCCAGAACTCACCTCTCCTAGTTACGGAAGTTCTGACTGACATCTCATTCACACATAGGTTTCATAAATCACAACTGGTTCCATCCATCACAGTAAATGCTTAGTTAAATTGTCATGTTTTAATTGTTTGAAAATAAATCCTTACTTTTATAAATCTGACTGTTTTCTGAACCAAAACGAAGTGTTGTACAATCCCTTAATAAATAAAGAATTCTAGAATCTTCTGATTAAAGCACAATAAAGACTAGGCATGGTGGTATATTTAGATAGAGTATCCCAGCTTATTGGTCATAAGTAGAGGTAATATACATTGAGCTTTTAAAGTACTCAATTTACCAAACCCTACAAGGATTACTTATGGAGAATCACAGGGTTCAGTCCTAGGACCAATTCTTTTTACTATACATATGCTTCCAATTGGTGAAATCATTAGACAGCATGGGATAAACTTCTTCTGTTATGCTGATGATACTCAGTTATGTTTATCCATAAAGAGGAATGCTCCAATCCGCTTTTTACACTCTCGATACGATATCAATATTTGAGGTTTAGTATCTGTCGATATCGATCCGATACAGGTACACAGTGCTGTATTACATAATAAACCATTTCTTACTATTTGGAAAAAACTTAGATCCTTCATTTATGCAGGGCAACATGTTTGTCATATTTTTAAAAACATAAAACATACCAATGTTCTGAATAAAAAATTTATTTTATAACTGCATCCATACCGTTATGTTAAATAAACCAACCAACAGCTTCAAATGTTTTGTGCAACATAACCAAAAGCATTACTTTGCTTAGTAAGTGAACTTAGTTGAATAGCAACACTTAGTATAAAATAAATAACGTCCCTGGAACTGAAATTATTAGCTCGACTACTATGGTCAACAAGAATAAACTGAAACATCAAACCCTCTTTCAAATTGTTCAGTCAGTACAATTAGGAATTTAAAATAAAATGAAGGCTGAACTTGAGGAAAAACAATAGCTGCACATCTGGTACTACTTGGCCTAGCCCACATTGCATATATTGTTTTCATACCTGGGTGGGGTGGTAATTGTCTCTCTCCTACCAAGTGGTTTTCTAGCCCTAATCATCTGGTAGTCCGCTCAGGGCTGGCCCGGACCAACACGCCTACTATGACAGATTGGCTGGCTCAAATATACACCTACCACTAGAGGAAGCCTCCGAATGGTGGATAGAATAAAACTGTCCAGGATCTGGAAAGAGAGAGCTGATTGCGTATCCAGCGCAATCACAGAGTGGGAGGCGGTCGTGTTTTGGTCTACCCAAATGTGGAAGCTGGAGAAGAAGCGTGTGTGTTGAGGAGAGGGTCCGACTTATTTGCTAAGGAGCAAGTGTAGAAGGCCGAGTAAAGAGCTCGGGGAGAAACGAGGAGGCGTCAATGACTGAGCATCTGATAGGTGAGTGGGAGATGATTAAGTAGGCTGACAAGATGATGAGATGAGTGATAACAGGTGTGAGTGATGTGAGGGATTAAGCACCGCTACCTGACAGTATTCCCCTCCCCCCACGGCCGGCTTCAGTAGGCCCAGCACGTCCAGCCCAGTAGTCCCTGATGAGGGAGGGGACCAGAATGGACCTGGCGGGTTCCCACGAGTGTTCTTCAGAGCTGTAACCCTCCCAGTCCACCAGGTACTGCCAGCCCCGGTCCTGGTCCTGAATGCGTTGCAACTTGTATGCAGGCTCACCGTCGTTCACTCAGGGAGCCAGGGGCCTCACCGGAGGCTGTGACAAAGGGGGCGTGAGCCACTGCTTGAGGTGGGACACGTGGAACATGGGATGGACCCTGAGAGAAGCAGGGAGATGGAGACCCTAAGCCACCGGATTGATGCCACTAATTACCTTGTAAGGTCCAATGAAGCAGGGTTTGAGTTTGGTGGAGTCCGTGCGGAGCCTGAGGTGGGTGGTAGAGAGCCAAACTCAGGGCCCACATTGGAAGACAGGTCCCGAGCGGTGGCGACATCATTGCTGCCGGGTGTATTGGTTGTTTGTCCTGTTAATGGCAGCCTGTGCATGGATCCATGCCTGGCGACACTGGCAGACCAGGTCCTAAGCCACCGGGACATCCACCTCAGGCTCCTGATGGGAAAAAAGAGGAGGGTTGTAACCATCACACACTTCAAAAAGGAGACAGAGAGGTAGCAGAAGAGACATGGAGATTCAGTGAGAGCTTAGCCCAGAGAAGGTACTTAGGCCACAGGGACAGTTGGGAGGAAACAAGGCAGCGCAGGAACCGGCCCAGTTGCTGGTTGGCTCGTTCCATCTGGCCATTGGTCTGGGGGTGGTAGCCAGAGGAAAGGCTGGAGGTGGCGCCCACCAGACGACAGAATGCCTTCCAGAGTCTGAGGCCCCCTGTCAGTGATGATGTCCCACAGGAAGCCGTGCAGGTGCACGGCGGGCTGGATCAGGGTCCATGGAAGCCGATGTGTGCTGTCGAGAGAGGGCATCAGCCTTGGCATTCTTAGATCCAGGGCAGTAGGATAGGTGGAAGTTGAAAGGTCTGAAGAACAAAGCCCAGCGGGCTTGGCGGGGGTTGAGCTGTTTTGCGGTCTTAACGTGGACACGGTTCTGATGGTCTGTTCATATAAGAAAAGGTTCGGCGGTCCCCAGAAGCCAGTGACACCATTCTTCCAGTGCCCACTTTATGGCCAGAAGTTCCCAGTCGCCGACTCCGTACTGTTGTTGGATTGGAGAAAACTTCCGGGAGAAGTGGCAGCAAGGGTGGAGCTTATTATCAGACCCCCATTGGGACAGGATCGCTCCCACCTCGGTGTCCACCTCAACCACAAAAGACTTGTCAGGGTCGGGGTGAAGAAGGATGGGCGTGGTGGTGAACAGGATCCTTAGATGCTGGAAGACCTGGAGGCCCTCAGGAGGGACAGCAAAAGGGCTGAGGAAGGTCCGTGGGTTTTGTCAGGGCTGTGAGGGAAAAGACCACCATGCTATAATTCCTGACAAAGTGCCAGTAAAAATTGTCGAAGCCAGAGAAGCTATGAAGTCATTTTAAACTGGTGGGAAGAGGCCACTGGCTCACAATCTGGACCTTGAGAGGGTCCATGGAGACTCTGTCTCAGGAGATGGTGTACCCCAGGAAGTTTGTGGTTTGCTGGTGGAAGGAGCCCTTCTCCAGTTTGCAGAACAGGTGGTTTTCGAGGAGACGGCTGAGAAACGCCCTGACATGCCAGATGTTGTCCACCTCAGATTGGGAGTAAATGACGATGTTGTCGAGGTGCACAAATACACAATGGCCCAGCATGTTCTGCAGCACATAGTCTATGAGGTGGTGGAACACTGCAGGACTATTGCAAAAGCCGAAGGGCATCACAGTGTGTTCACAATGACCGATGGGCGTAATAAAGGCCGTCTTCCACTCATCCCCCTTCCGGATCCGCACCAGATTGTAGGCGCTCCGCAAATCGAGTTTGGTGAAGAATATACACCTACCACTAGAGGAAGCCTCCGAATGGTGGATAGAATCAAATGTAACTGGCCAGGGAGTCGAGAGCAGTGGAGAGAAGAGGTAGTGGGTAGCGGTTCTTTATGATGATTTTGTTGAAGCCCCGGTAGTCAATGCAGGGATGCAAACCTCCATCTTTCTTTTTCACAAAAAGGAACCCTGCTGCTGCTGGTGACATTGAAGGCCTTATTAAGCCCTATTGGAGGGCTTCTGCTACGTAGAGTTCCATGGCCTGGGTCTCTTTACAAGACATGGAGAACAGGCGTCCTCGGGGTGGCACTGTGCCCGGAAGGAGGTCAATGGCCATGTCATAGTCTCTGTGAAGAGGAAGGTTGGCGGCTCGGGCCTTGCTGAAGACCTCCTTCAGGTCATGATAGACAGGAGGGACAAGGGACAGATCCACCGAGACTGTTCGAGGCAATGGTTGTGGGGTCATTCTGGGAACAGTGGGGCGAAGGCATCGAGAGAAACAGTCCCAGCCCCAGCCCAAGATGGAACCAGTTCACCAGGAAATGTGGGGGCCATGTAGCTGGAACCAGGTGAACCCCAGAATGAGAGGTGTGGCAGGAGTGATTATAACCAGGAACTGGATGTTCTCCCGGTGGTCACAGATACACATGGACATGGGCTGAGTCTGCTCCTTAATGGGGAAGGGCTGCAGTAGGTGGCTGTCCACGGCCATGATGGGAATGTGACAGGTGACGGGAACCAGGGATACATTCAGCTGGATGGCTAGGCCATGGTCCATAAAATTATAGGCAGCCCCGGTATCGAGGAGGGCAGGTATCTCGGTCAGGGAGTCGCCATCTGGAAAGCCCACCTGAATAAGGAGTCATGAAGGAGTAGCGGGCGATTGAGCGCCAGGTAGGACGCCCTCTATGTCCTCCTGGAGGTGGCGTTTTCTGGCCGTTCTGGACAGGCGGCTCACCAGTGTTGGGGGGTTCCGAAGTAGGCACAAAGATCCTGGAGACAGCGTCCAAGGACCATTGGTTCTGCGGCTTGTTGTTCCTCCGGTGGGGGTTGTGGAGGTTGGCGGGCAGCAGAGTTGGGGGCCGTGGCGGTGCGAGGACGAACCATCACCTGTTGGTCTATCTGGAGGGCCAGGTCGACAGTATCATCCAGTGCCTTCGGTGTCTCACAGCCTGCCATCTCGTCTTGCACATAGCCAGCAAGACCTTCCAAAACGACGGAACGCAGGGCGGCATCACCCCACGTCAACCCTGCCACCAGTGTGCGGAACTGAGATACATATTGGTAGACTGAGCAGTTCTTTTGGCATAGCTGGAGGAGTTTGGCATCAGCACCAGTCTCGCTGCTGGGAGGACAAAAAGTCTTGTTCAGTTCTTTGACAAAAAGAGTGTAGTCTGAACAGGCAGGGAAGTCAGCATTGTAGAGGGACACTGCCCATTCTTGGGCTTGCCCAATCAATAAGGAGGTGAGGAGGGCCACTTGGGATTAATGGGTGGAGTAACGAGTGGTCTGACAGGCAAAGGTCATATCCAATGTGGTGAGGAGACGAGTCGGGGCGACCGTGAACAACCGTGAACGCCGTCCTACTTGTCCAGTGCGGCGATCCGGGGCTCTGCCCCTACATTCGTGGCATGACTGCATTGTATTAAGCGTCGTGGAGAGCTGCACCACCATCTCCGACAGAGAATCGAGGCGGGTCTGTTGGTGCTCCACCACAGCTCATAGGTGGGCCACTTCAGCTCTCAGCTGTGTAACTTCCGCTGGGTCGGCCACAAGAGGCTTAGTCATTCTGTCAGGATCTGGGGAGAGAGAGCTTAGCGCGTATCCAGCGCAATCACTGAGAGGGAGACGATGGCATTTTGGTCTACCCAAATGCGGAAGCTGGAGAGGAAGCCTGTGCGTTGAGGAGAGGGTCCGACTTATTTAAGGCGCAAGTGAAGAAGGCCAAGTGAGGAGCTTGAGAAGAGACGAGGAGGCGTCAGTGACTGAGCTGAGATGAAGAGATGAGTGGTAACAGGTGTGAGTGATGTGAGGGATGAAGCACTGCTACCTGACACAAACAGGGGGGTGCTTCCTGCATGCGCAAATTATCATTTGTTATCGCGTCTGACTGAAGCTGCAGGAGTTCTTTGCATTTTATTCTCACCCAGCGTGGTCCATGCTGGCTGAGATGTGAAACCCCTACTTGTCTACTTTTAAAACTAGGCTTAAAACATTGTATTATTTGATAGGGCCTATGGTTAACCCTCTCCGGCTCAAAATACGTTTTGATAAAAGGACGAACAACTATGTCCCTCAGGGGTACTTCTGAGTTTAAAAATGCTCATGAAATACGTATGTAGAGTTACCAGGTAGGTAGGCTTTAACTGTTGCAAATCTGCAACGCCTGCTTCCAGAGGGTTAAAATCTGATGTTAGCCCAGTCTGGATGAGTGGAGGAGTAGAGGGAGGTGGAGTGCACAGTGGGGAATACAGTCACTCTCCCTTGTCCTGCCTCCAACATGCCTCCATCTAAAAGGCTAGGCTATCCAATCATCTCTGTAGTGATGCTGCTATAGGCTTAGACTGCTGGAGGACAAACTAACCACTTTCCACACTCTACTACTTTCTTCTACAATTTTCTCTTTAACTGCATTATTTCCTGCTATTTCAGCTGTTAACTACATTTTCTCTCTTAGTGTTTTTCTCCTCAGAAGAAGCTACAATGATGTTCTGCTGAGCTGTGGTAGCTTCATGGAGGGGGCCATCGGCTTGAACACTTCTGCTAACCACATAACATTTTCCCTTTCCTGATAATAACATTTTACTTTCTTTGACATTGAATATGTTACTACTAGTTCACATGTTGAATTCATTATACGTGGATTCACTAAAATAAAGGCAATATACTTTATCTCTTACTAAATAGAATATTTACCAAGACGTGTATGAGGGTGGAACTGCTTTTTCTGTCACTTCTGGGTTGGCTTTACAAAATTCAGACAAAGGCTGCCTGTTGGTGAGGCTCCAAGTTTTAAGGGTGAGAAAGAATGGTCAGGCTTTTCTAAGCATTTTACCACCTATTTTCAATTGGTGGCTATTGCAGGGAATAAGGGTAGGAGACTATTTCACTTTCAGCGTGCATGTTAAACTCACGGATACTAAAAGTAACCATTAAAAATTGTTTCTCATGGAATTTAATTTTTTTGCCTTGAATTTTGACTGTTAATGTAATGGACTAACCCTCTTCACTGTCACTCGTAGTGCTGATTTCAAGTCCAATGGGCAGTTCCCTCCACTGCCATCTTGGCTGTGTCATGCATTTTCTGACTCCCGGAAAATACAAAAATGGAGCTGAGAGCAGGCCTGTGGGTGTGGGGCAGATGATTGGCACCAATCAAACTCTGAGCCAAAGTAGCTACTATCTAGCTGAGCAAATCAAGGCCAACAGTGTTTGGCAAGTGCTTTTAGGCTGTAACCCTTTTAACGCAAGGCTGGGGCCTTCCCTGGAGCAAGCAGGAGGTAAGCTGCTAGCGGTGGCTCCTCTGCAACCTGACAATCAAATAGACACCCCCTTAAGTATTCATAATATTATTCTTAATTTACAATTAAAATTTAAAAAAGTAGTAACAAAAGTTACAGAGCTGCCATGATGGTAAACCTGACCTGTTAATCCTAAAATACTTTTTTGAACAAGGCTGTAAACATATTTATTTTAGCTGTGAAGTTGGCATTTTTAACATGGCAGTGTAACGTGAGGAAGTGTGGGTTTTCTGTCACAAAGCTGGTGTTTGACCCGACTGGGTCACTCAGAACTTTAACACACAGATTGGGACCTTTGCAGACATGAAGTCTGCGAGAGTCTGGAAGAAGCCATAACATCAGCCACCTGCAGCGTCCAGAAGACGTGTTTCCATGAGTTGTACCCAGAACAAGTCAAAACATAAAGTTTAAACTTCCTTTTCTTGTTTTGAATGTTAAAAGTTTAATCATCAATTTGCTCATTATAAATGTGTTTTAATCAAATGAATGATTATTATGCTTTGGGTAATTATAAGAGATTTAATTAATCCATTCTTAATTAAATGTTAATGTTGAGAATGTTTGGTAACAACCTTCACACTCCTGCTTCTTCACACACCCAAACACGCCCACGCACATCTGCTCACAGTAAACTCCAAAACACATTTGCTGACGTACACGTTTTGCTTTGAGAAGAGAAAGGCTTTTGGTAAGTTTCAGTCTTATGATTGCAGTTCGTGCTTGACAACGAAAGAGAGAAGACCTGAATAAACGCTAAAGGGGGGACAGAGCCGGTCAGCTCGTTTCTCCGCCCCCCCTCTCACGCTATTCCTGCCAAGCCAGACAGAATAGCTGAATTGCAACTGCTAACGCAGGCTCATCCCGAGTCTTTTGATTTCTGAGTGAACTAAACTTAACAAACGCATCGACAAAACGCTTTTCCATCAACGTGTACCGAGGGCAACTCTGGACCGGTTCCGTTCGACACCTACGTCTCCCCTGTCAGCCGCTGGTGTCATCTGGATGAACCATCACCATCCTCCACGGCCCGGATCCGAAAGAGGGTCCACAAGAGTTCGGTGAGACAGAACACGGTATTTAGTGTTTGATGCAGTTCTCTGATAAGACCTAAGTTTATCCAAACCATCACTTCACTCAGACACCTGTTTCTTCCTGAAGCAAAATCAGACTCACACACACATTCATATCACAACATTCTCAATCTTCATAAATTCACCACAAGGTCTATTTGATCATATCAACTGTTAAAGATTGTCCCACAAGTTGCCAATGTTGATTGTTATTCCCATGTTTGTCAATTTCAAAATCATTAGTCTAGTTTAAAGAATTAAAACTTTTAATTTTGAAACTTGTTTGTTCATTGAACTGAAACACAGACACACAGATATTATCGTCAGTTTATCGATGAAAACAACCTTTGAGTCTTCTTAACAATATAAAATTTGGTTATTGATTTATTAAAAATTAATATTCCGAATTAATACGTAGTATGGTTCCTCTTTCATAAAAGAGCCTAAAACCACAACGCTACAATATGGCGAGCGTATCCAGACTTCTATATCTGCGATATATCTGATTTCAAACATCTAAAAGCTAATTTTTCACAAATGACGCATTTTCTCTGTGTTTCACTTTGATGTCTTATTTTGAAAAAAAAAAAAATGGAAATTATTCCGCTGAAGTCACTCTTCCGGGAGACGTCCTGGTGGAAACTTGACGGTGGAAGATCTCCGATCTCAAATTGTCCGCAAATTACAGACATTACTTTGATTTATCCCATCTTCGCCTTCGGAGCGAACGTGTGAGTTGTGCTTTTGACTAAATTCTGCCCATTTTGATGCGACGCCGCACTTTTAATCTCTTCAGGTCAGAAAGCTACATTTCCGCTCTGAAAATTGCTGGGTGAGCTACCGTGAGCCGCTTATCCTCAATCCTAAAATTAAGACTAAATTCTCCGAATTCTCGGACACCCTTCGTCTCAGTGTGTTGACACTGTGGGCGAGCTATTGTGGAAGATATTTCCATTACATAGGCGACTGATCAACGCCGAATCTTTCCCGGACGACTCGTTAGCAACTACCGTTAGCTTTACTTGCTAGGTAACCGCTGTGATTTGGGTTATATATGCCGGAGGCGTTACTGCATCCAGATTGCGTACGCTTTAAAGTCCATTTTTGCCGTGGAGCGAGATGCCTGCTTGGGTAATCGGGCAAATTTAAGTCTGGTCGCTACAGACGAAAAGCTAGACCTAGCCGGAGAGCTAAGCTAGCGAGCCACAGTTAGACAAAACGGGAACGCGTCCCATTAAATTGTCAAACCATTTCTGACACGATAAGTTCAGTGTCCTCACAAAACCCGCATTGGCGGTGGTTCTTGTAAATCACTACGGTGTGTAGAATCTACATTTTGCTACGTTTGTCCGTCTGATACCAACACGGCAGCGTAGATTTTATTATTTTTATTTTGGACCGCTGTACGGGTCGGCTTTCACAGCCTCCGTTGCTCGGATCCATGCCTTTTTCTTCCATCTTGTGAAGTTGTGTACATTCATTTCTCTATCAACAGCTCCTTGTTTTACCCTGTGTCATAAAGTTAAGTTACGCTACGGATAGTCCTTGATTGTGAGATGAATTAAGGAATTTGCCCGGAGTTTTACGGCGACTCAGAAGGTAAAAATGCGAGTTGCTCTGAACTTAATGAGAGATGGACGAGACACGACAAAATCTTTCTTGCACTGTTATACCTGCTGTAAGGTTCTCTAACGTTCTGCATACAGAACACACCCAGACACAGGATGCTGTTCGCCAGCCGATAGAACCACTTGGTCCTGCCGTGTTTCAGAAAGGCCAACCCGCATTAGTCGGGCGCCGGAACGCGGTGGGGGAGTCGCTTTTGGAACCCAACGAACCGGAGCGAGGGACGAGTGTTGGCAAAAGGGCACAAGCTAAACTGGGTCGGGGGTGGTTCTGTTATGCACATTCTGAGGTGAACTCAAACATTCAGAGGTTTTCAGTCATAATGCTATTTCTTTGCCTTTATTTCTTACAGGGGGTCAGAACCCCTCCAGTGACATCGAGGTTTGAAATAAATGAGGTTGAAAGAGCCTAAAACCACAACGCTACAGCAGTCAATGGGGATGTGCTCCTTTCTGGATCCAGTTCCTAGTGGATGACAAAGTTAGTCACATCTGTGTTGTCTTCACTTTCAGCAGGCACAGTTTGCCCCTTGGTCATGAAATAAGGTTTAGAAATAAGCCTTGGCGGGGTGGGGAAGTCCTGGGTGTGGGTATGGATCCCATTTCCACAGTCATGTGGCAGCCTGCCCCCCAATTTTACTTGCATATTAAACACTTCTACCAACATTCCTCGCAAACACACGCTTAGGTCCTTGAGAGTGAGTACACTCAATGGCATTCAGCAAGGAGATCATTCAGCCTCACCCCGAGTTCAGGTGCCCACTTCCAATTTTGAACTGCACTTAGACACAGAGGGTTGTGGATGGGGCGATGGGTTGCTTTGCTCTGCATTGGATGGGGGTGCCTGCTCATCATCACCCCAACAGAACGGGGCTTCATCTGGTCCTGGGATGGTTGTACCCTCTGTGCAGCAGTACCAGGACCAGAGTGAATAGGGTGTGTATAGGGAGTGCGAGTGGGTGTCTTGCATTCACTTATGCAAGTCTCCGGTTGTATGCGTATATGTGAGCATGAGGGAGGGAGTGTGTGACTGTGTTTGTGTATGACTGTGTATGTCAAGTGGGGCCTTGGACTCCTCCCCTCTCCTAGGTTAGCTTTTATCTAAATATTTTCTACAGTTTTATTTATCGTTTTACATTATTATATTTTATTACTTGCTTAGCATGTTCTATATGATTATACTTTAGCACAGTTTTATTATTTAAATTATTATTTTACTGTCTATATCATTTTATTTATTACTTATTTTCTAATTTTTGTCATTTATATTAGCTCTTTTATTACATTTTTACTCATTTTAATCCAGTGTTTCCTCTGTGGGGGCCCTCTGCCCCGGGAGCGGTGGTTGACTGTAGCTTCCTGGGCACTCTATAGTGGGGGTCTATGCTCCCCCTCCAATGAGCACCCTGACTTAGTGTGGAAGACCTGATGCTGCCGGGACAGACGGCTTCTCTGATGGCGTTTCCTTGCATTACCATACTTGGCTCATCTGGACTCAGCCTAATATAAATTTTACTTGTATGTGTGTGAGCCTGTGTGTGTGTGCGTGTGCTTGCATATGTTTGTTAATGTTTTTAACCTGTTATGGGAATCTGGGGTCATTTTGTAAAGCACTTTGAATCACACTTTGTTTGAAAAGCGCTTTAGAAATAAAATTTGATGCTGCTACACATCTTCGCCTGCCCTCCTCCTGCCACTTTTGCTGCTGAGTGTGGATCTTTGGTCGGCCAGCGTGTTCGCGGCTACTCTGTTCAAGGGGGCTTAAGATTTTTGGCGTCTGTCTGGTTGATCCTGGTGGTTGCCTGGTGGGATCTGAGTCCCTGGGCTCTGTTGGGTCCTCGGCGGGGCTGGTCGCCCCTGCGTCCCCGGGCTCTAGGTCCCAGGCCCAGCCGTTTTTGGGGGTGGGAAGCTGCAGGTGGGCCTGTGGGCTTGCCGCTATTATCTCCCGGGACTCTGAAGGCTGCTGGTTATGCCCCCCTGGGGCAATCGTCTGCGTCTCTCGAGGGGGGGGGGGCTGGGGCTTCTCTGGTTACAATCTCCCTGGGATCCCTGCACTCTGGGGCAATTCCTGGATCTCTGGGACTTGGAGCTCCCTCCATCTTCTATGCATCTTTGGAGGACAGATCTGTGGCCCCTCACACTCTCTATTGGACGCTCCTATAGAGCAACCTTACATCTACGAGTGTGTGTATGCACACATGTGCTCACATGGTGCTCTCATGAGTATGGACTTGGGCATTTTCAACACATGTCTTGAGGCTGTGGTTGGCACTAAATGCACTGTGATTCATTATCATGAGATTGTGCAGTAAAACAATGTTGATTTTATATTTCCTCATCAGGTTGATGCAGTGATAGCTTGCTCTTGTTGTATTGCTGTGTGTTGTTTTTCTCTTTCTGCAGGTGTAGAAGCAGACTCTTGTTCATCATTGATTGTTTATTTTTGTGGAACCCCCTTCTTTTTGTTTCTTCCTTTCTCTTCCACCTCTGTCTCCATGTCTGGTCAGAATTATAAAGCATTCAAAAAACAATAACAATAAAGTTTTGAGTATCAGGCGTGACGTTAAAGCCAAAGCTTTGATGTTCTACCTGAGAATAAATCTGTAAGGCTTGTCACCAGCATTCAAACATCAATTCTGTTTGCTTCACAGCCAGACAGGACAGGGGGGGGGGAGAAATAAGCCTTGGCTGTTTACTTACTTTGTGAGTCACAAGAAGTTCTAAAGAAAAACTTAATGGCAAAAATACAAGGAATTGCACCTGAGACTCTGGACTTCACTTCATGAACATCAGGAGAAAACAGGTAGTTGTTTATTGAGAACGGTTTAGGGTTTTCTACCAGCTGAGACCATTTGGTTTCCATCAGAGATGACATTCCTCTTAGCAGTAAAATTATTTTTAAACATATCTTCTGTTACATTTTCTAATAACTCCGGATATCAAAGACTTCTTTTTGGGCAGTTTTCCAAAATGAAGGATGTTCAATAAACTTTTTATTTATTTATTTATTTTATGAGAGCCCCGTGAATCATGCGATGATGTTTCGTTTCTGGTAAATTTATCTTCACACACTGAATGAGGTTTTTCCTGGTAATTTGCATTTCATTCACAGCCTGCATAATAGCCTGGATATATGTGTATGACAAGACTTTAATTGCCTGACTTTACAAGGTGAGCTCCACTTATTCACCTTTGAGCAGCACAAAAGCAGGGATATTCAAATCCAATCCCCGGAAAACCTTTCACCCAAATGGAAGTGCTAGAGCATAAATCCGAGCAATAACAGCAATGTAAGCCTGGATACGAGAGCTAAATCCTTGAATGATGTTCTAACGTTTGGAAAGTGACTTCATTAGGGTGAGTTGACCTCACTTTTCTAGCAAAGAGAGGGGAGGAAAATGGGCGAGGAAACCAGGATCAGTACAGTTTACAGACTGTCACATAAACCCAGAACTGAAAATGTTATGGAGCCCATAAATTTATTTTTAAGATTACAAACTAATCATGTTGTTTGGAGCTGGTGTCAACAGAACCACAATGCTGATACACACAATGTTTGTCTTTTTTCTACTGACTGTCCAGATGTCAGCTGAAACCAGCAAGTTAGGAAAGGTTAGGACCGACATCCTTGCTAGTTGACACAACAGAACACATCTCACAGAATTATTTCCCATGTGCTGATCAATGTGAACATGTTTTAGCATGACCTGAGCTCACTGCTGCAGATTAACACAAATGAATCTCAGTTCAACACAGTCTAACAATAAAATCAGAAAGGTTGTCCTTGTCTTTGGAAAATGTTCCTCAAAGCATATCAAATGTCATTTTATGTTGTCATTTAGGCCTATAGTATGAATGTGGAGTGGGTTAACTTATCTGTGAGTTTAGATGGTACATTAACTCCTAAATATCTGCAGGTGTCATGTTCTACACACAAGAAGGTCTGAAAATGTGTTACTGCTTTAAAAAAGTTTTGGAAAGTTTTATTGGGTAAAATTTCATGTTTCATTGTGATTACTCTCTAATTATCTTCAACTATTAAAGGTGTGTGTTCATGCTTAAATGTGAGTCTATGTGTGTGACATCCTGTAGAGCTCGCTTCACTCAGCCTATATAACTAACCTGTCCTTCTAGGACATGATAATCAAAGCTGCAGCACTGCACTTGTGTCTAATGTCAAAGGTGAGACATGTCTGAATATAAACCACCATCCAAAAATCCTACAGTTAGTGGCTGAAGTGTATTTTTAGACCGACATGAAAACAAGTCACAAAGTGAGCACGTTAGAACCCTTAGACCGTTTTTTTCATGTCCGGGCCATTTGTTATGGGTGGAGCCACACGTGATAAATGACCCGCACTTGAACAGTGCCTTTCAGAGTCAGATGACTCCAAAGAGCTTTACACTACTGTGTATCATTCATCCATTCACACACACATTCACACGCTGATGGTGTTGAGCTACAACAGCCACAGCTGCCCGGTGGCGCACTAACAGAGGCGATGCTGTTGAGCACAGTCAGGCACCACCAGTTCCGAACTGTCTCAATCCTTCGTGGCAGAGATTCAACAAGGTATTGGAAACATTCCTCAGATATTTTGGTCCATATAGCTGAACTCCTCCAGGCTTGTGTTATTTGTGGAGATAAAACATCCAGTCAGTGGTAGGGTCATGTTGCTGTTAGCCAATCAGAGGCAGAGCCAGATTAACGCAAAGACAAAGTAGGCACGTGCCTCGGGCCTGATTGGCTGGATGGGGCCCAGACAGAGGGACAAAATAAAAAAATAAAAAATAAAAAAATAAAATGTGCAAGTGTCCTATGATAGAATTTGTAGATAGGACTCCTGTCTACAATTTATTTCAACATTTATTAATTAACTAAAAATAGACTGTTATATTAGCTACGTCACATTAACGCCAGCCCATGACTGTAGCTTACAACTTGTGCGCTACCCAATTAAGGATGTCAGAGAAACGGCCAGAGTCAGAGTGGGACACAACAAAGCTAGCAGGTGTTTTTGAGTAGGCTAACTTTCACGATGCTTTCAGGTGCGGCAAAACGTAAAAAGAAAGAGGAACAAAAGAAGAGACAGTGGGGGGCTTTGCAGAAGTTTCTGTCAGGCTATTTGGGCAGCCGTCCGACAGATGTGAACCTGCTCGAGTCAGCAGAGCCAGAGGCTGGGCCCGAGCTAGACCCGGAGGAGACATGACCGGAAGACGAGGTGGAAGACTCTGTAGCGCCAACGCCATCAACATCAACGCAGTCACAGAAGGACAAATTGGAAGAACAGCAGCCAGCCAGAAGTGAGCCCAATATAGTCTTACAGCAGCCTGCTGCAACGAGGCTGAAGTATTTGGGAAACGGCTAAAGGGCCATTACACCCAATTTTTCTCTACTCTGACCATCTTTAATCTGCTCTAGCTCAAAAACTACAACAGCCACACTGTTCAAACCTGTTCTAGATTATTCTACAATAATAGCAGATTGCACACAACCTTGTTTGGTATTTGTGAAACCTTTCCCTGATTTGTGAAACTTCAACAAAGCCTGATTTATGCATTTTTTCAGCATCTGGCCAACGATGGAACAGCTGTAGCTCAAAAACTACAACAGCCACACTGTTCAAACCTGTTAAAGATTATTCTACCATAATAGCAGACTGCATGACGGCATTTCAATTATCAAGTACAGTTGTTTAATGTTTTATGTCATCTTCTCTACAAAAATTTAGGGTAAAGGTCTTTCATTTGTATGGGATATCACTTAATGTAGCCTACGCGTAAAAATCCTAACACATTTTTTTCATTTGCAAGTGGATTGAAGTGAGCATTTGTGTTGAAGAGTAGCAAGTGTTTTCAGTATTATACTATATTAAATTCACCATAGTAAGAGTAGCTCATGTTCAACTCATGTTTACTCAAAAGCGAGTTTCAATATTAAATAATTAGAATACACGTTTCATATACATCCCATGAGACGATTTTAAAATTTCTTAACATTTCTCACCTTACTATTCAAAGATACATTAAAAGTAAATCATACACACTTTAGCCAAATGAACGTCCATGTAGCTTCCAATAGATGTTCGTCAAACGTGATCGTCTACTTCGCCGGAGCCCACACACAAATGTTTACTACGTAACTGTTCGAACGTTTGCACAACCTTCGTAACTCCAATGGTTTCAGAAAGGTGACACTCCGCGCTTTTCAGAGGTGTACAATACATTACGGTAATATGACGGAGTTCCTGTCTGAGAGCTGGCCCGGGAGAAAAAGACTACGCCATTAGAACAATGGAGGAGCGGAGGAATTGTTTTGGAGGTGTATTTTCAAGACAGTCGGACTATCCGTGCTGGTTGACATGTGCTACCATGGGGCATGCGCAGACTGATTTTTTAAGGCTTTGTTGAAGTTTCACAAATCAGGGAAAGGTTTCACAAATCCCAAACAAGTAACGTGAGGAAGTATGGGTTTTCTGTGCCAAAGGTCATATTTGCCCAGCTGGGTCAGAGCTGGGTCACCAGCACTTTCACCCACAGATTAAGACCTGAGCCGACAGCAAGTCTGAAGGATTCCACAACAATCGAACACCTGCAGCTCCAGAAGAAGGACTTCAACCCACACTCTAGTCATAATAAAACAGAGTCTTAAACTTCCTTTTCTTTATTTTAAACGTTAAATAATCATTTTATCACTTTGCTCATTATAAATGTATTTTAATCAAATGAATGATTATTATGCTTTGGGTAATCATAATGAATCAGTATACTTAATTAAATACTGTTTTTGAAGATGCTTAGGGATGACCTTCACACTCGCTCACACAGGTCTGGATTCACAGTAACTCCAAAACACATTTGCTCTGACGCACAAGTTTGCTTTGGGAAGAGAAGTGGTTTTTGGTAAGTTAGTCAGAACGAGAGAACGAAAGAGAGCGGACGTGCGCAACAAATGCCAATGGGGAAAGGAGCCCTGCCGGCTCTTTTCTCTCCCCCCCCCACGCTATTTCTGTCAAGCCAGACAGAATAGCTGAAATGCAACCAGCAGACTCGTCCCAGAGTCTTTGATTTCTGAGTTAATTTAAAGTTGAGAAAGCGCATCTGCCAAACGCTTCATCAACGTGTACCGAGGTCAACTCTGGACTGGACCGTCAGCACACCTTTGTCTTCTCTGCCAGCCAAGGTGTGACCTGGATAAACATCCTCCGAGGTCTGGATCTGAAAGAGGGTCCTGAGTACGGTGAGTTAGAACACAATAGATAGCGTTCTGATGCAGTTTTTCTAATAAGAACTAAAGTTTAATTCAAAACATCATTTTTCACTCAGATTCACCTTTTCTCTCCCTGAAGCAATCTCAGACACCTGCATGCACGCATTCATAATTATATCATCCTCAATCTTAGCACATCCAACACAAGGTCTATTTGTGCAAGCTTAAAATATCAACTGTTAAAGATTGTCCAACGAGGTTACCAATGTTGATTGCTTCCTATGATTGTCATTTCAAATCGTTAGTTTAAATTGAAGAATTCAAACTCTTAAATTTCAAACTTGTCTTTTCATTGAACTGAAACACAGACAACCGGATATGTTGTTTATGTGCTTAGCAGACGCTTTTACCCAAAGCGACTTACAAATTTATAACCTATAGGGCATGTTGTGATCTGTGGGGGTAACCGGAGTACCCGGAGAAAACCCACGCATGCATGGGGAGAACACGCAACTCCACGCAGAAAGGCCGCAGTCGAGTTTCGAACCTGCGACCTTCGTGTTGCGAGGCAACAGTGCTAACCTCTGCACCACCATGCAGGCCGATCATCAGTTTATTGATGAAAACAACCTTTGAGTCTTCTTATCTCTATAAATTTGGTTATTAATTTTGTTAAAATTAATATTCCAGATTATTATGTAGAATGGTTCATCTTTCATAAAAGAGCCATAAACCATTACGCTACATTATTGGCGAGCCAGCCAGACTTCCATATCTGCGATATATCCGACCTAATCCATCAAAGAGCTAATTTTTAACAAAATTAATCATTTTCTCTGTGTTTCACTTTAAAGTCTTATTTTGAAAAACCGGAAGTTATTCCACACTAAACTCGTTCCTCTGGAGACAATCTGGTTGTATGCAATCTGCTATTATTGTAGAACAATGTAGAACAGGTTTGAACAGTGTGGCTGTTGTAGTTTTTGAGATACAGCTATTCCAGTGTTGGCCAGATGCTGAAAAAAATGCATAAATCAGGATTTGTTGAAGTTTCACAAAGCAGGGAAAGGTTTCAAAAATCCCACACTGTGTTTTCTTTGATCTGCTTTTATAGTAGAATAATCTAGAACAGGTTTGAATATTGTGGCTGTTGTAGGTTTTGAGCTAGAGTAGATTAAATATGGTCAGAGTAGAGAAAAATTGGGTGTAATGGCCCTTTAGCCGTTTCCCGAATCGGAAGCTAACTTCAGCCTCGTCCTGCTGCAAGGGTCTGCAGAGGCTGTTAGCAGGAGTCTCTAGACCCAGAAAGGGTGTTAACAAGCTACCCATCGGATCCTGCAAAGTGGTACCAAATTGATGACAGGATGTGTGAGTACTTTGCACTACACCATTCCTCTCAAAATATTGGATATTTCTCTGCATCTCAGAGGAAATATGGAGACATAAACTGAAGCTTAACCAAAGAACATTTCTTTAGACGTGTTTCTGCTGTGATTGAGGCATGTGATGCTGGACAGCTGAAGATTAGCCCAGAGTGGAGAATGCTAAATGGTTTCCTTGGTAAGTGTTGCTGGTTTTATTAATTAAAGAAAAAAACGTTTTCATTAATGTTCAAATAGCATAACATACAATAAGTTCACATTCAGAAAATTGGCACAGAATGTCTGATTCAGCAGAGGCAATAACAGCCTGAATGAGCATAAAGCAAGATCAAAATTTAATATAATGTTTTCATTTTATTAAAATACTTTCTTTTAAGATTATAGACTGTATAAAATTCATACCGTAATAATTTAAGCTGCGCGTTTATATTTTGTTTTTGCACCTTTAAACATGCTTCAGTACATTCAAATTCATCTATTTCTTCTTGAATGTCTTTGCACTATCATGTGATTAATTTATCAACATTTATAAATGTTGTAAGTTATTGTATTTAGCAGAAAATCTTTTGAATTAAATGTGTTGATTAAATGTAAACAGAGCAAATAAGATAAACATATTTGCTCTGTTTACATAGTTTAACGACACCTAGTGGTTATTTACTGGTACTGCTGCCTTGACAATGACGCTCCCAATGGATAAGATGAGGATAATTTATTAGCATTTAATACAGCTGTGTAATGACGTATACATTATTAATATAAAAAAAATTCTGATACAATGCTTTACATGCAACACATGACTTATTCTGGCATACAAACAACCAATTTGTAACCAAAGACTAGGCTATGTAAAATATGTGAATGAACTTTTATTAGTAACTTTGGTAGGTTTCAGATTTCAATTCCTTAAATAACATCGATGGAGGGGGGCCCCAAAAAATGCAGCCTGCCTAGTGTAGTCCATTTATTTAATCCGGCTCTGAGCAGAGGCGAGATGTTCAAATACCAAGAAATAAGACTCCAATGCTGTCTGAAGCTCAGCTGGGTTGTGGCTCCCTTCTAGTTCCTGAAAATGGTGCACCAGTGCGTTTTATCCCCAGAGTGCGACTTAAAAGGTGTTCATTCCTACTAGAAACCACTGCAGATGTATTGTTTAAATGAGTGTTCCAGAGTAATCATCCCGCATTGTCAGATGGACCCCAGGTGATTATTTATTTATTTATTTATTAGAAGTGCACCACTTCACCCTTGCCAAGGGATAAACTATCAACCATGTTTAAGCAACCGCTGTCCTGGAGGGGTCACCTGACAGGGCAGTGGAAGAGTTAAACCCAATCTGATGATTTAAAAAGACCCGATGACTGAAATATTGTAACCTTCCCTCATCTGATTCTAACACACACACACACACACACACACACACACACACACACACACACACACACACACACACCACTCTACTAACAGACATCTCTAATTACTTGTTTCATTCCAGAGAGCTGGTTCTGCTGAAAATTAATGTAATTGTCACCACATTTGATTTAAAATATTTGAATAAGTGATTTGAATAGTAAGTCCCACTCCTTTCTGATAAAAAGCCATGTCTAATTGGTGTGCAGCTGTGACAGTTAAAGCAATTAAGATTCAGTTCAGCTCAGTTCATTTTATTTCAAACATTTTGTTGCGAGTCCCCACATGCCAAAGACAGTGGCAAGTACGGGGTCAAAAGGTGAGCCACACTGGACTGGCTTGTGCGAGCAAAATCAGCCAGCCGACAGGAGCTGTGCTGCAGGTCAAAAAACTGTGGTCAGAAACAAGGGTCACACAAGGGTCAGGAGACTGACCCAACCTCTTTGCCCCACCCCTGGCTTGGAAAGATGGGATTGGAGGAGAACAGAGTGAAGACAAGCCCATCAGATCCAGAAGCCCTCTCGGGAACATTGGAGAGAAACTGAAGAATGCTGCAAAAGATGATGTAATGACCTGTGTTAAGAAGAATGCTGCATGTAGTGAAAATGACACCAAATGTTTTGTGTTGAGCTACAAAGTGTGTATCTGGTAAATGACCCCATGACCTTAAGCTGGCCCAGGAAGGGTATATAAGAACAGCTCTGAACAGTAGAGAGAGAGATTCGGAGATTCGACAGCAGTTGGGGCAGAGGGCAGAGAGGCAGAGCAGATGGGGAGGGGTCATCCCCCGTCCAAACCTGGATGGGGGATGACAGAGAGAGAGACTTTATTCAGTTTTTGGGGAGATTCTGAGAAGACAGGAGCTAGTGTAAACTAACTCTTATTTAATCATTTTGAACTAATTCCTCCGTGGGGGATAGCAGTTGTTTTTTACTTTACCCATTTTTGTATTTTGATTTTGTAATAAACCTTTTTTGAAAAAGAAACATTATCCTGATTCTTTCAGGTTTTCTCTAAAGCTTCACGTTTGGGGCCCTGGCCATAAATTGCACAGAGGTAAGCATATCGATGATCGGTCTGTGAATTATCGATACTTACTTTGCAGTTTATAATAGAATAATATAAAGAAACCTTAAGATAAGGGAAGTTTTAACTTCCCCCTCCTTGCGAGTAACGAGTTGTCTTAAGGGCGATAAAAGCAGAATATTCGAGGTTATTTTGGCTCTGATTGCAGGTTGAAAAAGTCTCTAATCAGCTGGAAGGTTGGATTAATAAATAAATTGATAAACTTATGATAGCCTGATCAACTAGCATAAATCATTTTATAGTTACCAACCTCCCACATAAGCTGTTAGAGGTGCAATTAATTCCAGGTAACCCAAACAATTGCTGAGAGGCTTGGCTTGCCTCCAGACTTCTCTCTAGTATCTTAACCAAAAGGTAACGAGTTTAAAAGAAGTGTAGTACTCTGGGGCTGGCTATTCGTGCAAGTCATTTCACCTTTAAAATAAAAGACAAGATTCTAATTAGATGGTCCAAACCAGGATCTAGTACAATTATACTCGCCGACATCCCCTCGAACCCTGATGGATGCACCGTCTCATAAGTTCTAACGGAACTGGGTTTTAAAGGAACCGGTAAATGGGACGGGCACGCGACAATTTCACACATGCATCATTACAAAATATAATTCCATTATTTGTCTGAAAAGGAGTAGGCAGAAGTATTTGCTTATTTGTCCCTACCCCCAAGTTTTACCTCTTATTCATTTAAATTTCTTTTAGTCTTAAATTAAACAAACAACATATGAAATATATATATATATATATATATATATATATATATATATATATATATATATATATATATATATATATATATATATATATACAAAACAACATATGGAAAACAGAGAATGTGTAAAGTTGCAGATTCACCAGTTATGGAGAAAAAAAGAAAAACCAAACAAACCAAAAAACACTGAAAAAGAAGCACAGCAGCATAACCAACCACATTTACCATCCTGGGTTAACCCTGTTTTCTTCATTCTTAAACTTATTTAAAATTAGGTTTTTATATTTTACTTTAAACTGGTTTACGTTTTTACTTTCTTTTATCTCTTCTGTTAGACTGTTCCATAATTTCACTCCTGCAATTGCGATTGACAGTTTTTAAAGTTGTTCTAGCACTTTGTATTTTTAAACACCACTTCCCTCTGAAGTTATACCCACCTTCTCTTTCTTTGAACAATAAACGGATTTCTTTTCGAAGCAATTTCTTTTTTCACTTTATACAATCCTTGAACAGTAACCTTATCGTGGTGGAGGAGTTTGAGTGCCCTAATGATCCTAGGAGCTATGTTGTCTGGAGCACTTTGTGCCCCTGGTAGGGTCCCCCATGACAAATTGGTCTTAGGTGAAGGGTGAGACAAAGAACGGTTCAGAGGATCTTTCATGGATATACAATCAAAGAGTCAGAGTACCCGGCCCGGAGGATTACCGGGGTCCCACCCTGGAGCCTGGCCTGGGGTTGGGGCCCGTGAGCGAGCGCCTGGTGGCCGGGCTTTCGCCCATGGGGCCCGGCCAGGCCCAGCCCGAACCGGATACATGGGCTCATCCAACGGTGGACCCACCACCCGCAGGAGGAACATGAAGGGTCCGGTACAGTGTGAATCGGGTGGCAGACTGAGGCAGCAGCCTTGGCGGTCCGATCCCCGGACAAGGAAACTGGTTTCTGGGACATGGAACGTCACCTCTCTGGCGGGGAAGGAGCAGGAGCTTGTGGCAGAGGTTGAGCAGTACCGGCTAGATATAGTCGGACTCACCTCGACACATAGCATTGGCTCTGGAACCCAAGTCCTTGAGAGGGGTTGGACACTCCTTTGCTGGAGTTGCTCCAGGTGAGAGGTGGAGGGCTGGGGTTGGCTTTTTGTTAGCCCCAAGACTCTCTGCCTGTGTGTTGGGGTTTACCCTGGGGGACGAGAGGGTAGCTTCCCTGCGCCTTTGGGTCAGGGAATGGGTCCTGACTGTTGTTTGTGCTTATGGGCCAAATATCAGTTCAGAGTACCCACCCTTTTTGGAGTCCCTGGGACGATTGCTAGATAGTGCTCCATCAGGGGACTCCATTGTCCTGCTGGGGGACTTCAACGCTCACGTGTGCGATGACAGCATGACCTGGAGCAGTGTGATTGGGAGGAATGGCCCGCCTGATCTGAACTCGAGTGGTGTTTTGTTATTGGACTTCTGTGCAAGCCGCAATTTGGCCATAACGAACACCATGTTCGAACATTAGGATGCCCATCGGTTCACTTGGTACCAGGGCAGCCTAAGTCGCAGGTCGATGATAGACTTTGTAGTCGTATCATCATGGGCATGGGCACCACCATCACCCAGGACCTCAAGTGGGAGCCCACCATCACCACCATCAGAAAAAAGGCCCAGCAGAGGATGAACTTCCTGAGGCAGTTGAAGAAATTCAACCTATCACCACAGTCAATGAGGCATTTCTACACCGCTATCATCGAGTCTTTCCTCACCTCCTCCATCACCATGTGGTACGCTGGAGCTACCACCAGGGACAAGAAGAGGCTGCAGCGTGTCGTGCGCTCTGCAGAGAAGGTCATTGGCTGCAAACTCCCCTCCATTCAAGATATGTACACCTCTAGGACATTGAGGCGTGCAGGTCGGATAATAGCAGACTCGTCTCACCCTGGACACAGCCTCTTTGACTCGCTCCCATCTGGCAGAAGGCTCAGATCCATTTGGACCAGAACCTCTCGCCACAAAAACAGTTTCTTCCCCTCTGCAGTTGGACTTTTGAATGAAAATCCTAGGGCAGCCCACTCAAGTTGATTGGTCCCAGTCACGTGACCCGATGCTGTGCTTGAACCATTCAACAAATACTCAGATTAATACCTGCACGGAGTAAATAGCTGCTTCTCTAATTCTTGCCACTTTTTACATTAATAATTTTATCATGAGTGTTTTATTAGTTCTTATATTTGCTTATCTCTTAATTATTTTTTTCTATCTTACCTTCTGCACCAAAATACCGCAGCAATTTCCCAATGTTGTGACTTGGCACACATATGGCAATAAAAACTTCTGATTCTGATCATCTGACCTGCGGCCATATGTTTTGGACACCCGAGTGAAGAGAGGAGCGGAGCTGTCAACTGATCACCCCCTGGAAGTGAGTTGGATCAGATGGCAGGGGAAGATGCCGCATAGACCTGGCAGACCCAAACGTATAGTAAGGGTCTGCTGGGAACACCTGGCAGAAGAACCTGTCAAGACGGTCTTCAACTCCCACCTCCGGCAGAGCTTTGACCGCGTCCCGAGAGCAGTGGGGGACATTGACTCCGAGTGGGCCTTGTTTCACTCTGCAATTAATGAAGTGGCTGTTGCTAGCTGTGGTCGCAAGGTGGCCGGTGCCAATCGTGGTGGCAACCCCCGTACCTGCTGGTGGACACCAGAGGTTCGGGGAGCTGTCAGGCTGAAGAAGGAGGCCTACAGGGCGTGGCTGGTCTGTGGGTCTCTGAAGGCAGCAGACAGGTACCGGATAGCCAAGCGAGGTGCAGCAGTGGCAGTTGCCGAGGCAAAATCTCGGGCGTGGGAGGAGTTTGGTGAGGCCACGGAGAAAGACTGTCGATCGGCTCCAAAGAGGTTCTGGCATACTGTCTGGCGCCTCAGGGGAGGATGGCAGCAACTCGCTCACACTGTTTACAGTGGGGATGGGGAGCTGCTGACGTTAACTGGGGCTATAGTTGGACGGTGGAAGGAATACTTTAAGGAGCTCGTCAATCCCACCTACGCACATTCCGAGGAGGAACCAGAGCCAGGAGACCTGGGGATGGACTGCCCAATCTCAGGGGCAGAAGTTGCTGAGGTAGTCAAACAACTACACAGTGGCGGAGCCCCGGGAGCAGATGAGATTCGTCCTGGGTATCTCAAGGCTATGGATGTTGTAGGGCTGTCGTGGTTGACACGTCTCTGCAACATTGCGTGGTCATCGGGGGCAGTTCCTTTGGAGTGGCAGACTGGGGTGGTGGTCCCCATCTTTAAGAAGGTTGACCTGAGTGTGTGTGAGATGAGCTGAGGAGTCAGGAGCAGGTGAAGTGGATGAAGCTGATGACAGGAACAGGTGAGAAGAATGGAGTTGATTGTGGTTGCCACAACACATAATGTGCCACAATTATTATCCATACAGTCCCTTATCTTTTCCATTAAATCTATCAATGCCAAAGCTGTTGATGTGTTGCTTCTGAACCCAAAGTGGCTATCCGTCAGTAATTCATATTTTTCCACAAAACTGTCAAATCTTTTTATGAACAGTTTTTCCAGTATCTTAGAGAACTGGGAGAGTATCCACACTGGTCTATAGTTTGTAAAATGATGCCTTTCACCGGTTGTGTAAATGGGAATAACTGTAGCAACTCTTGTATCTTATGGAAAAAAACCTTTTTAAAATGACAAATTGAATATATATTAATGGTTTTACAATACCATCAATAACTGTTTTTACTGTTACCATATCAATATCACTCCAATCTGTGCTGGTTTTCTTCTTAAGTCCTCTAACTATGTCATAGATCTTTCTCTCTCCACTGCTCTCAAAATCATTGAGCTTCTATTCCTTTCAATATTTTCACCAGTGTCCCTTTCTATTCCATCAACCATTATTTCTTCTGCCAGGTTTGGCCCTATGTTTACAAAGAATTCATTAAAACCATTTACTATCTCCTTCCTATTATTAATGCTTCTCGTCCCTTCCATAAAGTACCCAGGGTAATCATTATTCCTTGATTCATTATTGATTATGCTGTTTAATACCTTCCATATTTCTCTTGTGTTATCTTTATTATGTTGTAACCGTTTAATGAAATACTCTCTTTTACATGATCTCATTATATTTGTTCAATTATTTTTGTAATTTTTATACTTCCTTTCAGTTTCTATTGTTCTCTTTTTTATTAATTCTCGATAAAGGGTATTCTTTTTTTTTTTTTTTTTTTTTTTGCTGGCATTTTGTAGTCCTTTAGTCATCCATAGTCTTCCTGCATAGTTGTGTTTCCTGTTGATTTCAATGACTGGGCAGTTTTTATCAAGTAATGTTTTAAATGTTCTTAAAAATACTTCATACGCTTCGTTAACTTCTGTTTGTTCATATACCATATTCCAATCTTGTTTTAAGAGTTCATTTCTAAGACAGATTGATGTCCTCTCTGTTCTTATTCTTTTGTACATAATCTTGTGCCCATCATTGTTCACTTTATGGTGGCAATTATAAGACGCAAAGACTGGTAAATAGTCAGTTATATCGTTGATTAACAGCCCACTTTTTATATTTTCTTCTATTATATATCATCTATTAGAGTTGCACAATGAGATGTAATTCTGGTCGGTCTTGATATCAGTGGAAATAAACCCATGCTGTTGTAGCGTTATGGATTTATGCTCTTTTATGAAAGAGAAACCATGCTACGTATTAATTCGGAATATTAATTTTAATAAATCAATAACCAAATTTTATATTGTTCAGAAGACTCAAAGGTTGTTTTCATCCATAAACTGCCGATAATATCTGAGTGTCTGTGTTTCAGTTCAATGAGGAAACAAGTTTGAAGGATTAAAAGTTTTAATTCTTCAAATTAAACTAATGATTTTGAAAATTGACAAACAGGAAATAACAATCACATTGGCAACTTTGTGGGACAATCTTTTAACAGTTTATATGCTGTTCTTGCTCAAATAGACCTTCTGGTGAATTTATGAAGATTGAGAATGTTGTGACATGAATGCGTGTGTGAGTCTGATTTTGCTTCAAGAAGAAACAGGTGTCTGAGTGAAGTGATGGTTTGGATAAACTTAGGTCTTATCAGAGAACTGCATCAAACGCTAAAACCGTGCTCTGTCTCACCGAACTCTTGTGGACCCTCTTTCGGATCCGGGCCATGGAGGATGTTGTGGTTCATCCAGATGACACCGGCGGCTGACAGGAGACATAGGTGTCGAACGGAACCGGTCCAGAGTTGCCCTCGGTACACGTGGATGGTAGAGCGTTTTATCGATGCGCTTTCTTAAGTTAATTCACTCAGAAATCAAAAGACTCGGTAATGAGTCTTCGTTAGAAGTCGCGATTCAGCTATTCTGCCTGGCTTGGCAGAAACAGCGTGAAAGGGGGGAAGAACGAGCCAACAGGCTCTGCCCCCCCTTTGGTTTTCAGGTCTGTTCTCTCTCGTTGTCCAACACGAACTGAATCCAAAGACTGAAAACTTACCAAAAACCTTTCTCTTCTCAAAGCAAAACATGTGCGTCATCAAATGTGTCTGGAGTTTACTGTGGGCAAGATGTGTGTGGGTGTGTGTGCTTGAGTGTGAAGGTCAGTACCACACATTCAACATTATCTACTTAAGTGTGGATTCATTAATCCATTATAATTACCCCAAAGCATACTAGTCATTCATTTGATTAAACACATTTATAATGAGCAAAATGATAATGGTTAATTTAACATTAAAATCAAGAAAAAGAAGTTTAAACTTTATGTTTTGACTTGGTCTGGGTACAACTCATGTAAACACATCTTCTGGTAGACTGCAGGTGGCAGATGTTATGGTTTCCTCCCAGACTCGCTGGCGTTCAGGTCTTAATCTGTGGGTGAAAGTTCTCAGCGACCCAGCTTTGACACAGCTGAGTCCAACACCACCATTGTGACAGAAAACCCATATTTCCTCACGTTACACTGTACATAAAATCAATAAATTCTTCTGTACTCTTATTATGATTTGGATTCAGTGATTGGAAATCAATTTCCCTTTGGGATCAATAAAGTATTTTTGAATTGAATTGATTCAATAGGTCAAAATTAAAATCCCCACAAATAAACATTATTTTCTGATTTATATTTATAAACAATTCCTCCATATAATCCTTAAATATCTTAATCTTGGATCCTGATGTTCTGTATACAGTATGCAACTGACAAGTTTTTCCCTTTTTCCATACTTATTTCCACTGTTAAACATTCCATCACTCCATCAACAACAGTCGTCATTCTTCCCATCCTTTCATATTTTAGGTTTTTATTAATGTAAAGCCCCCCCCCCCCCTCCTTTCTTGTTGATCCAATTCATATCCATTTATTTTAAAGTCTTCTTCTTTTCCAGGAGTTATCCAGGTCTCTGATATGGCAATAACCTCGAATGGCTGTTCCAACTGAGTTATGTAGTCTTTTATGGCTTGAAAGTTTGCATATAAGCTTCGACTATTAAAGTGAACCATTGTTATACCCTTTTCTACCTTGATTGTCTTTTTAAGTTGCTCATTTGAATAATAATTGCATTCATTTGTCTTACTGTTAAAGAAATTACAATCAAGATCTATATTGCTGTCATACCCCAATGTCTTATTTTCATTATCTATATGAGTTGTCAGTTGTAAACTGTCAGCCATCTGAGTTTGTTGTGCATCTTAGATCTTCCCCTCATATTTCGCTCTAATTTGCATACTGATTTTTCAGTTATATTTTTCTAGTTCCGTCATCTCTTTGATGACTAGAACCTTAGCCTGCTCTGCTGTTCCATTCAACTTAATGAATATTTTACAGTCTGACGTCCAAGTTGCCTGCATTTTCTTCTGTTTTCTCAAAACTCTTGCTTGTCTTGCTATGTCTGCGTTTTTCTTGATTAGGTGTTCATTTAAACATACATTTGAACCTCTTAGCTTTCTTCCTTGTTTGAGCAGTTCTTTTTTTCAGTTTTCTATTAACAAAATGAATGATAATGGCAATTGCTTTTTGTTTTTCATTGGAAGAGGATGGCATCCCTCAATATTATTACTGTCCATTTCAATACGCTTGCTGTTGAAGAAAGTCATTACCTGCTCTTCCAGAGTGTTTAGTTCTTGCTCAGGTGGCTCTCCTTTTTCTGAAGCTGCCACCCGTGTATATGTCTGATGCTTGGTTTCCAGTCCTGTTACTATCACATCATTTACTCTTGTATATTGTTCCAGATCTGACACTCGTCCTTCCAGCGTAGCAATCTTCTTGTCCTTGTCCTCGCTCAGCCTTCTTAGTTCTTTAATATCATCCATTAAATTAAGTATCCGTTTTTCTTGTTTTGAAATCGTTGTTATTTCTTCTGACATAAAGTTTAGTGATTTCTTTATGTCTTCCAGTTCCTCCTTGTTAATGTTGATGAGATGACAGGTAAGAGTGTTAAAGGGCCTTGTACCCAACAACCCCCAGTCAGTCCAAGATGACAGCTCCCTCTCCCTCATCTGAGCTCTACTTTTACATCTACCCAAAGATCTTTATAGAGATGTAATAAAAAAGAATCCTACATTTTATATTGTTAGGCATCAAACATAGCTTAATAATCCAGAACACCTGCAAAGAGTTCCTGAGCCATTAAATGTTCTCTCAGTCTGACTGTCAATACGGTTTTAGAACTAATCATTCAACTTCTATGGCACTAATGGAACTTACTGAAGAAATATCAGAAGCCATTGACAAAAAGAACCATTTCGTAAGTATTTTTATTGATTTAAAAAAAGCGTTTGATACAGTAGATCATGAAATTCTTCTTAAAAATCTTCAAGCAGGTATTCAAGCAATGGCTCTAAAATGGTTAACATGTTATTTGAATGATAGGAAACAATATGTACAAATAAATGACATTAAATCAAATCTACGTGATATTACTTGTGGGGTACCACAAGGGTCAGTACTGGGTCCGAAACAATTTATTATGTATATAGATGATATTGCCTCTATATCAAATATATTAAAATGTATTCTATTTGCAGATGACACTACCTTTTATTATGCAGGAGATAATATCAAACAGATGGTAGAAACAGTACAAACTGAGATGAAAAAAATAAAATTATGGCTTGATGGGAAAAAACTCTCAAACAGTGATAAATCATGTTTCATGATATTTAGTAACTCAAATGATACAAGTCTATTAAATTTAGATGAAATTAATATCACAAGAGTAAAAGAAGTAAAATTTTTGGGAGTTATACTCGATGAAAATGTATCTTGGAAGCCACATATGATAAAGTGAAAACTAAAATAGCTAAAACAATTGCAATGTTACATAGAGTAAAATGGTCAGTGGATGATAACTCCCTATATTTATTTTATAATTCACTTATTGCACCATATTTGAACTACTGTATAGAAATCTGGGGCACAACATACAAAACTTATACAATTTCTATTTATATGTTGCAAAAAAAGCAATAATAATCATTACAAGGAGTAATTACAGAGATCCATCTAACCCATTATTCATAAAAACAAAAACATTAAAACTCTATGACCTAGTGGACAACAATATTTCTAAATTTATGTATAATGCAAACTAGGGTTGTCACGGTATGAAAATTTAACCTCACGGTTATTGTGACCAAAATTATCACGGTTTTCGGTATTATTGCGGTATTTTTTAAACGGTGTTGCATATGTTCAGAAAGCATTGATAGTCCTGTTCTACACAAACTGAAATAGTTCTGAAAAGGTTTAACAGTGTTTATTAAACCTAAAATAACACAAAGCCTTAGCAAAAGTGCAACTTTTCACAAGTAAAGGAACAAATAGCTTATTTTTCTGGAACATGTTACAGTAGTCAGTGCAGGTTTAAATTATACAAATCCAAACAATCGAAACATAAACAATATGTAAACAAATCAAAGAAACACCACTTGTTTTCTCATATACTTGTTTTCTTCATTATCAAAATGAAAATCTAAAACTCCAGTCCACACTTGACTTGAAGTCAACCTTAAAAAAATATGTATTTAAAATAAATAGCCACTTTAAACAAATTACTAAAATAACTACTACACTATGTAATCAAATCCAAATGTTCAAGTATAAATGGCATTGAATAAGTAAACAAATCAATGACAAGGAACTAATTGTATATTTCTCTTCATCATCAACAAATAAGATGCTTCATCCAGCAACAGGGTGTCCGTGACACGGTTTAAATGCTGGCAGAGGACGCTGCGGATGCAGTATATAGTGACTCGTTGCATTCTCCCTCAGCCAAAAGTCCTCGCGTCATGCATTTAAGCTAAAATGCTAATGTTAACTTACCTTGCACTGGCTGTAGAGACGTGGGTCACGCAGATGTGCCATTAGATTCGAAGTGTTGCTGCCTTTTGCAGACACTTGTTTCCTGCACGTTCTGCAAACGGGATAGCAGTCTTCTATTAACTGTCCCTCAGCATTTTTCAGAAATCCAAAATATGCCCATACTTCCGATTTAGTCTTCTTTGAGGGCTGATGGATGTCCTGGGCGCAGCCGTCTCCTCCTTCGGCCATTATTTCAGCTTCAAAGTTTTGGTGCCGTTGCAAATTAAAAAGTGCGTGTGCGCGCCGCGGGAACTTCAGCTGAAGCGACGGTGGCTGGTAAGGGTCATCGCGCCGAAACCGCGGCCACGGTAAACCCACCGAGATAATATAGTTTTTTAAAAACTGGACGGTTATTTTTATTGTCAACTTTTTTACCGGGGTTTACCGCTATACCGGTTACCGTGACAACCCTAATGCAAACACAAAAAAAACTTCCTAAAATTTACTTAGAAGATTTTTAAAAAGACATAGTAAATATGAACTAAAATGACATGAATTACTTACAATACCTAAGCATAGAATCAATATAAAGGAGCGCTGTGTCTCTTTTTATGGAGTTAAAATATGGAATAAGCTACGTAATGTAATCACGGATGGAAAAACAATATTTACTTTCAAAAAACTAATTAAAAATTAAATACTGGAATCATGTACATGCAAATCAATTATATACAAAAATGAAATAAATAAATAAAGCTATGGAAGATGTGTGTAGGTGTATTCATGTGTGTATGTATAAATATGTATGAATGTTTGTTTATGTGTATATGTAGTGGATATGTGTGTATATCTATATGTATATGTATAAATGAAGTATGTGCGACCATATGGACATGCAATGCACTTTAATGTATATATGTATGTGCAAAAATCTTTTTACTTTTTGAATTATTATTACTGTTAACTTTTTCGTTCTTCTTTAAAAATCGGACTCAAGTTAGCTAACCAGTCAAGCAATTACTTTGTATGGGCCAATTTATAATTATTGTTATTTCATTGTGAAAAGGGGCAGATAACATACGTTTTCTTCTTTCTGTTCCCTTTTCATTTTCTTGGTTTGAGAAACCTCACTTTATTTGTTAGTATTGTTTTTTTTTCTATTTTAATAACAAATGAAATAAATAAAGAGAAAAAAAGTCAGATTACTGAACTGAAGGGGAAAGAGGCAGTTTTGGCTTGCTTTTGGCACCACCTAGTGTTCGTTTGTAGAACCAAAACCAAAAGCTCTCCTCGCTGTGTGTTCGTCCTTTTAACAGCTTAATCTAACAGCAGAAACATCTCCCCATACTTCCTCAGTGTCTACAAGAGTCATTTATCACTAAATTAAACAAATCAGCTGTGCTCATGACCTAAAACATGCAGGACATGTGCAGGAACCAGACTGCAGTGCCAGGTAAGTCAGCTAATTTTTTTTCTCAGTCCCAACTGAGCGGCCCACCACTCTGATGTTGCACGTGTAATACTTTGACCGCAAGGGACTGGGTGACATACTGGCTCAAGAAAATGATTTAAAAATGTGAAAAAGTTGCAAATATCTCTTTAAATGAACGTTTGCCCCAAATTCCAATTCTTCCAGTGTGACACCTGTTAAACAAAAAGATGGTTAGGGTTACAAGAAATAACTTCAGGCTTCCTGCTGTTACTGGCAATACAATTCTTACTTAATGCACCTTTAAATATAGGCATTTTAACAAAGGATATTAATTTAGTATCTGGTTTAATTAAAATAGATTTTCTTCATGATAGATTTCTTTTTGTTATAGTAGTTTTCTTTTTCATTGTAACTAACTAGTACCCCACATTAGCTACAATACGATATCATTAATTTTACAGATATGATTTAGGACATTTCCTGCCGCCAAATGTGAGGGTTTGATTTGTTTTGATCATTCTCCCCAGTGCAATCATGAAATGAGCTGGTGGCATCAAGTTTCACATGGGGACAAATAAAATGGATGAGAACAGATGATAAATCCATTTAGAGAAGTAATCATTCAAATGAAAGCCCCTCAGAGGTGCGTGCTTTATTGAATCCACCATTTTTATATTGTTACCTCATCTGCAGCAGTAATATTAGCTAGAAAGCTTTTTTATTAGTTTCTTGTTTTGCAAAAGCAATGATCTAAAGAATACACTGAAATGTTTCTGGATTTGAACTGAAGGGAAATACAGATGTCAGAGAGGAGTTGAAAGGAAAACAGGGGAGGGGTGAAAAGTGCTGACCTGGCGAGTGTTTGCTTGAAAAAGAAAAAAAAACACACAGAGAAGGATATTTATTTGTTTCCCAGCACCAGGGATGAGCTGAAATACATTAGGAAGAGAAATAAATTAAGGTGGGAATTACCAGGAACACAGAAAAGCAACTATCAGGCCTCTGGAGTCTTAGGAGAGCAGCATTGGTGACTCACTCTCTCTCTCTCTCTCTCTCTCTCTCTCTCTCTCTCTCTCTCTCTCTCTCTCTCTCTCTCTCTCTCTCTCTCTCTCTCTCTCTCTCTCTCTCTCTCTCTCTCTCTCTCTCTCTCTCTCTCTCTCTCTCTCTCTCTCTCTCTCTCTCTCTCTCTCTCTCTCTGCCTGGTTGAATTGCAGTGACCTAGAGCAATTCTTGAACAAATAAGATTGCCTTTGTCTGTGCATTATTTTCTGTTGACATTTGCTAAGCGCTAGAGCTCCTGGCCATGGGAGATAGATGAGGGCCCTAAAATGTGTCTGTGTGCCAGGCCTTTCACGTTACCTCAACAGCAGCAGGATAGTGTGTGTAGGGAAAGAGTGAGAAAAAGCAATATGACTGCTTTTCAGCAATAATGCACAGGAGCCTTTTTGTCTGACAGTAGAAGGTAAGGTTTAGCGCTCCACTCTTCACCTGCTATTGTTTTCTATCGTCTTTTCCACATTCAGCCAAAAAACACTATTCTTAGTGACAGCCCATGTGACCTCTCTCAATTATTTCACAAAGAGACAGACTTTATAGAAGTTTGTTCTACTAATATGTATGTTAGAACATTAGACCTACAGCTGAAGAGGAAATATTAACCATTGCTGCTGCAATCACATGACCATGGTCGAGAGACGCAAGAGAAAAACTACCTCCAGGGCCAGAGATATCTTTTTTAGGGTTAAGCTCCTTCCCATTCTGCACATTGCTGAATAATAACTAGTCAGACACTGCAGGAAACAGTTTATGGATGATATTTCTACTTGTGTGAGAAGACTGGGTGATGTGGAGGAGATTTTACCTAAACTGGACAGATGAATGTCAAAGTTGGAGTCGGAGAATGCAACGCTGAATAAATCCAACGCCGAGCTGAGAGAGGACGGAGCGGCTTGAAATCCAGAGCCGCAAATACAACCTTCGTGTGTTCGGATTGTCTGGTGACATTGGAAAAACTAACCTGACCACTTATATGGACACGCTGTTTAAAGAATTGTTTAGAGGAAAACTTATGCGGGAGCCAGAAGTAGAGATGGCGGACTGGATTAGACCTAGGAGGGACGCAGTAGGAAGAGCGATGATGGTGCGGCTGCGGAGGCTTACAACAAAGGAGGAGATTATAAAGATGGCCAGAGAAGAACGTGTTTTCCAACTGCGTGGTATGAAGCTGAAGATGTTTCCAGATCTGATCAGTGAAATGGCGAAAAAACGAGCTGGCTTCTGGGAAATAGGAGTAAGCTGAAGAAGGCTCAGGTGAGACATGGCCTGATTCATCCCGCTACCCTAATTCTGACGTTCAAAGATGATATAAAAGGTTCAATGAACCGAGTGAGGCTGAAGCTTACTACAAGACTGTGATTGAACCAGGGAAGAAGGATGGAGAATAATATGGACTAATTTAAAGACAGTTTAACGAGTGTGAAGATGGACTGTGAGATTACTGCTTAGGTTATGTGAGGATAATGTTTAATTTTTATATAAATATTAAATAACACTGCAAGATGGAAATGATAGGCCACATAATAAGAGTTATATAATTTGGTTATTTATGTGTCTAGAGCTGGTGTGTAAAAATGTCTTATTTCATTACAGTGTTTGAGTTTGACATAAATGACCGTATGAATGTGTTTAGTAAAATTATAAAATGTTACAGGAAGCTCAGTATGATTTTTGCAGGCAGGAATTTATTCTAGATTTTGGATGACAGATCATGTTTGGTTGCGGGAAAAGGGGTTTAAAATAGCTCATTTGAATGTGTGCAGTTTGAGAAATAAGGTGGCGGATATTCAAGAAATTTTACAAAGTTATAGTTTACATGTGTTAGCAATATCAGAAACACATTTAGATGACACAATTACTAATGAAGTAGTAGATGTTAGGGGCTATGATATTTATAGACTAGATAGGAATTTGTATGGTGGAGGTGTGGCCTGTTATGTTCAAAATCATATTCCAGTTAGAGTAAGAACAGATTCCATGGTAACTGAAGTTGAGACACTATGGTTAGAATTGCAGATTCCTCTTTTAAAAGATGTCATTATTGGATGTTGTTACAGACCACCAAATGCTCCTATATACCACTTGGATCAGATAGGAGGTATGTTGGATAACGCATGTGATCTGAGAGAAGACATTTTTTTCCTAGGTGACTTTAATATAGACTGGAAATCAGAAAATTGTCCATTGGGGAATACATTGTTTTCATTTATCAACATTTGTCATTTATCATAGCTCGTGCAGGCTGATACTAGAATTCAGATGAAAAGTAATGGCAAATTTTCTGCAACTTTGATTGACTTAATTTTTACCAATATGGCAAATTTATGTTCTAAATCCGTTTCGATTCCAGTGGGCTGTAGCGACCATAATTTAATCGCGGTAACAAGGAAAACAAAGATGCCTACAAAAGGCCGGAGCGGGTCGGCAGGCGGAGGAGATACAGGAACGAACCAGAGATTTCCTTCCAGGGGCAGAGCACGTGATCCAGGAATCCAGGAACCTGAGGTAGGTATCAAACATTGATGAGCAAATATTCCAAAAATTCAAAGTTCAAATATCAAAGAACAAACAGAGCGAAGAAACTCAGAGGCAAGCGACTACCAGTAAACGGCAATCATCCAACGTCGTAATCTGGTCCTCCTCCTCCTCATATAGCCGGCCCGCTGATGAGAAACAGCTGTAGCTCCCTGTCCTGTAATCAGAGCTCAAAGGTGGTGAACGATGTGACGAGTACTCACCACCGCTCATGACAGAGGACTATGTTAGCTTAAATGAGTCGACTCCTTCAAATTATTTAAATCATCATATTGCTCGAAGTACAGGGCGAGGAGGTGGAGTAGCAACAATTTTTCATTCGGACTTATTAATCAGTCCCTTACCAATTAATAGCTACAGTTCGTTTGAACATCTTATTCTTAGTTTTCCTAATCCAGATTGCAAAACTGTAAAACCACTCTTGTTTGTAGTTTTATATCGTCCACCAGGCCCTTACTCTGAGTTTTTGGATCAGATCTCTGATTTTTTATCAGATTTGGTGCTAAATACTGATAAGGTCATTGTAGTGGGGGATTTTAATATTTATGTGGGCATTGAAATTATAACCTCAATGTAGCCTTTAGTAATATCTTAGACTCAATTGGTTTTACTCAAAGAATACATAGCTCCACCCACTCCTGCCATCATACATTAGACCTTGTGCTGACTTATGGCATAGAGTGTGAGGAAATAACGATCTTTCCACATAATCCAGTCCTCTCGGACCACTTTCTGATAACCTTTGAGTTTTTATAACTGAGCACTCGAGACATGAAAGTAAATTTTACTATAGTCGGTCTCTATCTGACAACGCAGTTGCATCTTTTAAATCAACTGTTCCATCTTTACTGTCCTCTGCATCTCAGAGGCATGTAGCAGAGGGCAATATTTTCAGTTCTAGCCCCTCACAAATTGATGCCTTAGTTCATCATGTTAATTCCACTTCACGTGTGGCATTAGATGATGTTGACCCTTAAAAAAAGAAGGTAATTAGGGACAGGAAGTTGGCTCCCTGGTTTGATTCTCATTTACGAGCCTTAAAACAAAACTCTAGGAAATTGGAGAGAACATGGCGCTTTACGCACCATGAGGAGGCCTACCTATCCTGGAAAAATAGTCTTGTGCTTTATAAAAATAAGCTTTGACAAACTAGAACTGCTTATTTCTCAGCACTAATTGAGGAGAATAAGCATAATCCTAAATTTCTTTTCAGTACAGTTGCTAAACTTACACAGAATCATAGCTCTGAGCCATCTATTCCCTTAGCCCTCAGCAGCAATGACTTCATGGGATTTTTTACAAGTAAAATTAATTCTATTAGAAACAAAATCTTTAGCATCCTCCCTAATGCGATTTCTTCTTCCTCAGTAAGTGAGGCAGCTTCAGAGGTGACTGTAGAACCTCATCTGTGCTTGAACCGTTTTGATCCAGTTGAGCTTTCAGAGTTATCAAAAATATTAGCTTCATCTAAACCTTCAACTTGCATTTTGGATCCAATCCCAACCAAATTATTTAAAGAAGCATTTCCTTTGGTTACTGCCCCCATTCTAAATATAATCAATCTATCCTTAGTAAATGGGTATGTACCACAAGATTTTAAGGTTGCTGTAATCAAACCTTCACTTAAGAAGCCTTCTCTGGATCCAGATGACCCAATGAATTACAGTAATCCCTCGTTTATCGCGGTAGATGCGTTCCAGACCTGGCCGCGATAGGTGAAAATCCGTGAAGTAGGGACTCCCAGCATGCCCCTCGCGGAGATTCCCTCCACGTCGCACCTACGTCACAAATCGCGGCTATAAACGGAAGTCGCCTTTCCAGCTCACCACTCAGTCATCGTTTCTTCAGATTCATGATCAGAGTTTCCAACCTACCGATCAATCCAACGAACTATCAGCTCATAGTAAGTTATCTTACTTACTTCTGCAAAGCCCGGCATTTCCGTGTCACTTCGTAGATCAGCTGGCGTTTCACCGACGCTATCACTTCCGCGTCTGTGAAACCACGCTCCCTACAAGCTCCACGCCCGAATCCAGCCGACCTGTCTGACATACAGTACTATATTGAATTATCTTATGATCACATTCTCTTTTTGTGGGTAAAACTCAAGAAAAAAAATGTTTTACTTAGTTTTTTAGTTTTATTACAAAAAGTGCATTTTATGAAAAAAAAACAAGAATTTCTTGATATTTCGCATAGAAAAATACCGCGAATCAGTGAAAAATACCGCAAATCTGCGAATTCCCCCTGAAAAATGCTCCAAAGAAAAAATCCGCGAAGCAGCGAATCCGCGATGAACGAACCGCGAAGTAGCAAGGGATTACTGTATAAACCAATATCTAACCTTCCATTTTCATCCAAAGTCCTGGAGAAAATAGTGGCCATCCAAGTATGTGAGCATTTAAACACTAATGTTCTGTTTGAGGAATTTCAGTCTGGTTTTAGAGAGTATCACAGCACTGAAACTGCATTAGTGAGAGTTACAAATGATGTTCTCATGGCCTCAGATAAGAATCTTGTGTCTGTTCTAGTCTTGTTAGATCTCAGTGATGCCTTTGACACAGTTGATCACAATGTTCTTTTAGAAAGACTTGAACATGTTGTAGGGGTCAAAGGAACAGCGTTAGGCTGGTTTAAATCCTACCTGTCTGACAGATTTCATTTTGTAAATGTACATGACAAATCTTCTTCATACTCCAGGGTTACTTGTGGAGTACCACAGGGTTCAGTGCTATTTTTGACTATAGAATGAGGGTCCTTGTTTTTGGGAATAGCCCTTCCCCAGCTGTAGCTATTTATTGTATGAGGCGTGCTGCAGTCGAGGGAGAAGAAGAGCACGGACATGATGCAAAGCAGTTTGTAATGAGACATTTTTATGTTGATGATGGTCTCGCATCCATAGCAACGGTGGAAGAAGCTGTTGAGACACTCACAAGTGCTCGAAAGATGCTGGCACAGTTAAACTTGAGGCTACACAAAATAGCCTCTAATGACCACAAAGTAGTGGAAGCGTTTCCTGCTGCTGAGAGAGCCAAGGATCTAAAAGACTTGGATATAGAGTTGGACGACATACCCCTGCAAAGGAGCTTGGGGGTACTGTGGAATCTTTAAAATTACTGTTTTACTTTTCACGTCACCGCTCAACAAAAGGCGTTCACCAGGAGAGGTGTCTTGGCCGCTGTCAACAGTCTATATGACTCGCTGGGTTTTGTGTCACCCATCACAATGCAGGGAAAAGCTCTTCTACGTGAATTGACCTCAGAGCAAAAGGACTGGGATGAATCGCTTCCTGCAGAAAGAGAAGAGTAATGGAGCAAATGGAGAAACTCATTGAAGGATCTCGAGCAGCTACAGATACCGAGGTGCTACCTACCGTTCTCCCAAGCCATTGCTGTGAAAAAAGAACTGTGCATATTTTCAGATGCCTCCACCATGGCCATAGGAGCAGTGGCATATCTGAGAGCTCTTGATGGTGAAGGTCAGTGGCACACAGGTTTCATCATGGGCAAGTCCAAAATAGCCCCAAGACCCGCTCACAATGTTCCCAGATTGGAGTTATGTGCAGCAGTGTTAGCTGTAGAGATGTACGAACTCATTAGAGATGAGACTGACATTGAAGTAGACACTGCCAGATTTTTCACAGACAGTAAAATCGTTCTTGGTTACATACACAACAACACAAAGAGGTTCTACACTTACGTGGCTAACTGAGTGATTAGAATCAGAAAGACTACACATCCGGCACAGTGGTTTTACATAGCCACTAGTGACAATCCAGCAGACACAGCCACTAGACCGATTGCAGCTTCTGCATTGGTTTCCACAAACTGGTTCAGTGGTCCTTCCTTTTTGACACGACACGACACAGAGAAGTCTCACTGTGATAGTTCCACACTGATTGATCCCGACACAGATGCAGAGATTAGACCTGATATAACAAGTTTTGTTACCAAAGCCTCAGTAACACAGCTAGAGCCATGCCGTTTTGAAAGATTCTCTCATTGGAAGAGATTGTGTCACACTATTGCTTCACGAAAGCATGTGGCAGCATCATTCAAGAAAACAAACACAAAAGGTAAAGGCTGGAAGTGTTTCAGTGAAACTAACACTGTAGATGAAGTGTCTAAAGCAGCAAAGTTCATCATTCACACAGTACAAAGCGAAACGTTTAAAGAAGAGTACAGATGCATAAAAGAAAATCAGCCACTTCCAAGGCAAAGCTGTCTTCAAAGATTAAATCCAGTTATTGATGAAGATGGGCTCCTCAGACTAGGAGGTCGATTGGCACCTGCTAACCTAACAAAAGATGAGAAACATCCACACATTATCCCAAATGCTCATCATATGGCCATCCTTCTTATTAGATACTATCATGAGAAGGTAGCACATCAGGGGCGTCACCTAACGGGAGGAGCGCTCAGAGGTGCTGGATTTTGGATTATTGGCTGTAAACGGCTCGTCTCTTCTGTTATTCACAAATGTGTTCTCTGTCGAAAGCTTCGAGGACGACTTCAGACCCAAAAGATGGCAGATTTGCCCGTTGACAGGCTGACACCAATGCCACCGTTCACTAGTGTAAGACTGGATTTCTTTGGACCACCAGACCTCTACTCAAAGCAATGGAAGCAAGTACAGTGTTTGGCACTCTTTTTGGAAACAGTGGAAAAGTGAATATCTTTCAACACTACAGCAAAGGAGAAAATTAACTGATGATAAAACAAACATAAAAGCTGGTGATGTTGTGTTATTGAAAGATGATCTCGCTCACAGAAATGACTGGTCCATGGGAAAAGTTGTAAAAACATTTGAGAGCAAGGACAATAAGGTTCGAAAAGCAGAAGTAAAGACTGTGAAAGATGCAAATGAAAAATTGTTTCTGAGACCCATCGCTGATATGGTTTTGCGTTTATAAAGTGATAAATAAGTGTTTGAACTAGCCGTAAACTGTTCTAAATGTTTATCAGAAAAGTTTGTTGTAGTGGCACAATTGCATTGTACCAGGCGGGGAGTGTTCTGCCTTTTAAAACTCAAACTGGATATTATAGTTGCAAACTACCCTGGAGCTCCCTCTAGTGGCTGTTTTGTAATATGGGTTTGGTTACTTTGGAAAAAAATGAGAACGTGAATAAGAAATCAAAGATGGTGGAAGGTGATGTCGTAATGTTATTGTTCTAAGCTGATACGGACCTTAAAATGTTGCTGCCTTGGACGAGATGTCGATAAAATAATCATTATCTGTCTTTGTGTAAAAATGGTACGATAATTTGTACATTTGAAAGTTTTATCTTGTTAGCTTGCAGTAAGCGTGTAACAAGCTAGTGTACAATGTTAGTTAGCTAATACAGTATTTTGTACTTTCAGTTTTACGATGGTCGAAGAGAAGGCAATGGTCAGAGGCCATTCTTCAATAAATCAGGACAAAAAGGAAAACAAGTCTGGTTATTGGAGCATCGTTATCTCGCTGACTAGCAGGTGAAACTAAGAGACTCAGGGCGAGGACAGCACATACATACATATATATATTAGGGGTGGGCCGTTATCGGCGTTAACGCGCTGCGGCAAAGCCAGACTCTTATCGCGCGATAAAAAAAATGATGCCGTTAATCTATTCTCAAAGTTGGGTTGGGATCTGGGTCTATACTAAGTAAGCTATGATGGCTTTCACACATGCTTTCAGATTGCGCGGATGGATACCTGGTTGGCGCAGATGTATACTTGGCACGGATCATCGTACGTATGGACGGACGCCAGGCTCGCGGAGTTTAATGTTCCCCATGCAGCCGAACAGTCGCACCTTCGCCACCAGCAGCGCTTCTCCCTTCTCATCGCGCGGGACAAGTAAATAATTTATGTACTTTCACCAGACTTTAATCCATAAATCCGACTTTCATTCTTTTTATTTTGTTTTGTTTACCTCCGACATTTCCAGCCGGGCCACACTTCACCGTCCGCGGCCGAAGCAGCGCTCGGATGTGAGAAAACCGAGACGACTTTCTCAGACAGGTGCGGTTTCCAACTAAGTTTAGCTCTTTTAGCAGCTGTTTATTGTGATAAAGTGATAAATTGTTTCTACAGGTCGTTGTTCATGTGGCTTCGACTCAAATTCACCTGTAATAATAAACGTTTTACTCATAAATTTTTATATTTGTTTAGAAAAGTTGAGCTAGGATAACTCCCCTTGCCGTTTTCAGAGACAACAACAGCAACAGTTGGCTTCTGCTCATACAGGTGAGCTGTGGCATCATTTCCAGCTCGCTCCCATTCACCAGAGGCGATCCTACATGCAAACTAAAGGGGGGCATTGGAAGGGCACCCCAGAAATTTAACCCCCTCCCCAGGCCAGATAGTTTCTGTGTGTGTGTGTGTATGTATGTATGTATGTATGTGTGTGTGTGTGTGTGTGTGTGTGTGTGTGTGTGTGTGTATCTATATACTTTTTTCTTTAGCAGGCCATATTGTGCAGAAGAGAAGATCTAGTTTGCCACCAGACAATGTGAACAAGCTGGTCTGCTTGAGTGACTGGTGGAAGAAGGAGAAATAGAGCTTGGACTGATTGACCAAATGCTACTGACTGTAAATAGTTAATCATGACATATTCTGTAGACCTACAGTGCAGAATTTGTTGAACTGAATAAACAGCTATTAAACACAAATACTTATTGATCATTATTTATTTTCATCATCAGTTATCGTAGTAAAACTGCTTTATCAGTCTGTGATGCATTATTGAAACAAGAAATACGCCTCCATTCTCAAAGACTTGCTTTTATTCATTATCTAGGTAGCACACACATATGCCTTTGGCAGAATTTGAATGAGCCATTTTAATCTAGATTAATCTAGATTAATTCCAAGATTACAGTGAGATTAATCTAGATTTAAAAAATTAATCTATGCCCACCACTAATATATATATATATACACACACACACACACACAGACACACACACACACACATATATATATATATATATATATATATATATATGTGTGTGTGTGTGTGTGTGTGTATACATATATATATATATATATATATAAATATATATATGTATATATATATATATATATATATATATATATATATATATATATTTATACACATATATATGTATACACACACGCACACACACACACACACACACACACACACACACACACACATACATATATATATATATATATATATATATATATATATATATATATATATATATATATATATATATATAAAACGGGGCTAAAACAGCCATTTTCTAATCCACTTTGCCTTACGATCTGAATCACACTTGTGTTGTACTGCAATTTAAATGAAAAGTAATGATGGGTGTTTTGACCATGCCAGTCACGTACGTTGAGATTTATCAGCTCCTAAAATTTCATAATTGGCAGGACTACATTGACATGTTGCATATGACATCACCACATAAGTTCCTCTCCCCTAGCGTAGCTGCTATTTACCAAATGGCCAGATTTATGGTGGTTCTTTCCTCCTGTGGGAAGTTTGCTGAACTTACAGCCCTTTTCCCTCAGTTTTATCCGTGTCTGGTTTGATGATGTCACCTTCGTGATGCGCACTAGCAGTCTTGGACTCATTTTGGCACTAAAATAGTGCTTCCCCCATTCGAAAATAAGCACGCTCTTGGTATCAAAAAGAGTTTCTTTAACATTCATGGACATCATATGTGAAATCCATGGAACATAACAAGTAGAATTAGAAATTAGCATATTTAGCCCCACTGACTTGCAGGGACCCGTGGTCCAGAAGTAGATGGGCATGACTTAGGCTCCCTATAGTTTCTGGTGAATGTAAATATTTAATTCTCCCTTTGGAAGTTTAAGGCTTAGTACAAATACTACATAACTACAATCTGTCAGTCATATTGATTCTACTTTTCTGTTATAAAGTGAGTCCAGTAATGTGTTTAAAGATCTGTTTTTACATTACTGATGTACCAAAATAGCTCAAACAATATTTATTACAGTAACACATTTAGAACAAAAATGTTGGTAATTTGAGACTTAATTAGTCCATTTTTTCCTAAACTGTCAGGTAATTAGGCGTTGCTTGCACAGCAGTCTCAGAAAATTAATGACAGTTAAAGTTGATGAGGAGGGAATGTGGCTCAGTACTAATTGTGTGGAGTCAGTTAAATTGATGCAATATTTGTTGAGCACCTTCACAGGCTCTACATGGATTTGAGGACTTTCTTGAACTGCCAAGATGATTGAGTGGTTTTATTGCATTGCCCAGCTGATCATGATTATATTTATGGTACCACAATACCATAAAGATTCTGTGCTCATGTCAAACATAGTAATGTCTTTGTCTGCACATGTAATATACAGGTGCTGGCCAGTAAATTAGAATATCATCAAAAGGTTGAAAATATTTCAGTAATTCCATTCAAAACGTGAAACATGTACATTATATTCATGCAATGCACACAGACCAATGTATTTCCAATGTTCATTACATTTAAATTTGATATTCATAAGTGACAACTAATGAAAACTCCAAATTTGGTATCTCAAAAAATTAGAATATTCTGAAAAGGATGAATATAGAAGACACCTGCTGCCACTCTAATCAGCTGATTTACTCAAAACACCTGCAAAGGCCTTTAAAAGGTCCCTCAGTCTTGTTTTGAAGGCACCACAATCATGGGGAATACTTCTGACTTAACAGCTGTCCAAAAGACAATCATTGACACCTTGCACAAGGAGGACAAGACACAAAAGGTGATTGCTAAAGAAGCTGGCTGTTCGCAGAGCTCTGTGTCCAAGCACATTAACAGACAGGCGAAGGGACGGAAAAAATGTGGTAGAAAAAAGTGTACAAGCTCTAGGGATAACCGCACCCTGCAGAGAATTGTGACGACAAACCCATTCAAAAATGTGGGGGAGATCCACAAAGAGTTGACTGCAGCTGGAGTCAGCGCTTCAAGAACCACCACGAGGAGACTCATGAAAGACATGGGATTCAGGTGTCGCATTCCGTGTGTCAAGCCACTCTTGAACAAGAAACAGCGCAAGAAGCGTCTCGCCTGGGCCAAGGACAAAAAGGACTGGACTGATGCTGAGTGGTCCAAAGTTATGTTTTCTGATGAAAGCAAGTTCTGCATTTCCTTTGGAAATCAAGGACCCAGAGTCTGGAGGAAGAGCGGAGAAGCACAGAATCCACAATGCATGAGGTCCAGTGTAAAGTTTCCACCGTCAGTGATGGTGTGGGGTGCCATGTCATCTGCCGGTGTTGGCCCACTCTGTTTCCTGAGGTCCAGGGTCAATGCAGCCGTCTACCAGGAAGTTTTAGAGCACTTCATGCTTCCTGCTGCTGACCAACTTTATGGGGATGCAGACTTCACCTTTCAACAGGACTTGGCACCTGCACACAGTGCCAAAACCACCAGCACCTGGTTCAAGGACCATGGTATCCCTGTCCTTGATTGGCCAGCAAACTCGCCTGACCTTAACCCCATAGAAAATCTATGGGGTATTGTGAAGCGGAGGATGCAATACGCTAGACCCAACAATGCAGAGGAGCTGAAGACGACTATCAGAGCAGCCTGGGCTCTCATAACACCTGAGCAGTGCCACAGACTGATCGAGTCCATGCCACGCCGCATTACTGCAGTTATTGAGGAAAAAGGAGCCCCGACTAAGTATTGAGTGCTATACATGCACATTCTTTTCATGTTCATTCTTTTCAGTTGGCCAACATTAGAGAAACAAACATTTTTTCATTGGCCTTTAGAATATTCTAATTTTCTGAGATACCAGATTTGATGTTTTCATTGGTTGTCACCTATAAATATCAAATTTAAATGTAATAAACATCGGAAATACATTGGTCTGTGTGCATTGCATGAATATAATGTACAAGTTTCATGTTTTGAATGGAATTACTGAAATATTTTCAACCTTTTGATGATATTCTAATTTACTGGCCAGCACCTGTAGCTGTAGACTCATACCAGATACCTTTAAAATAATTTTCTGATAAGTGAAAAAATGTATCTGCTTTGTAAAACGTCGATAAAAGTACATTTTCCACTTCTGTCTCTTAAGCAGCAGGTGGAATGTTTATGCCCACAAAGTTGATTGTTTTTTTCCAACAATATGCCCACTGTCAAATAAAGCACTCATCTTGTTTTGTTTTTTTCTTTCTTGTGCTTGCTCACATATTTCCCACTTCTGTGCCGCTGTGGTGATGCTTGGGTGGCCTTGGTTGGTGGACTTCTGGCGGCCGAGTGTGGGGCATTGGGAGATTTCGACGGTGGCTACAGGCTGCTGCCTGAGAGCTGTATCGCCCCTGGTTGGGTCTGGGTGAGGGCATGGTTGCTAGGGGTATGGGAGCTCTTGTCCCCAGATGAGGATCTAAGCTGGGCTGGGGATTTAGTCCTGGCTTGTATGCTGCCAGTAAGAGGGCAGGAGCATGTGGCAGTGCCTGGCCCTGGCTCAATGGCCTCGGGTGGATTGTGGTTGCTCCTGTACTGGAAGAATACCTCTGTTCCATCTTGAGGATGGAGGATGTCTGGGAAGGGAGGGGGATATCTGGGAGAGGAGGAGGATGTCTGGGAAGGGAGGACCCAACTTTACCTGGGTGTCTATGACTTACGCATTCTGTAAGTTGATCAAAAGTGGGAATGGGAGTAGATACATGCTGAGGTGGGGCTGGGTAGGTGACCTCGGACTCTGTGGGGCACTGCAATGCTGCTGCTTTGGGCCCTGGCTAGATACTGTAGGCTGGGGTCTCCATGGGTGGAATTTGGGAACGGGGGGTGCCTATTGGGGCCAGTGGGGGAGCTGGCTCCCTGGAGCGTCTAGGCCCTCCAGCCATTCCTCCCCATCCTCATTCATTTTCCGCCTCCCCTCTGTAAGGTTTTGGGTTCAGACAGAAACTCTGCCTCGTCACTGAGTACGTTTACATGCAGCCAATATCCGGGTTATGATCGGGTTAAGGTCGGGATTCGGGTTTCTGAGTTGATCAGAATAACCCGTTTACAAGCATAAATAGAAAGAGTTACCTCTAACTTGCAGAACCCGAATTAAATGCGGACGCTGGGGTAACGTCAGGACGTATGGACTACGTCCAGATGCAATATGCGTCATTTCAGGTTCTTCTTGTTCCGGTATCCGTGAAAACAACAACATGTTTCCCAGTTCGGAAGAGATAGTGACCGCGTTTGTTTGCGCTTTGCTTTTGTAGCTGATAAAAACAGATACCAGAGGGTCATTAGAGCGGCGGAAAAGGTGATTGGATGCACCCTTCCCTCCTTGGACACTATCGCCCTGCAGAGGTGTCTCACTAGAGCAAGTACCATCTCCAGGGACATTTACCACCCAAACCACTACCTTTTTGCCATGCTGCCATCTGGGAAAAGGTTCAGATCCCTCAGCTGCAGGACTGACAGACTGAGGAAGAGTTTCTTTCCCTGGGCTATTAGAACCCTGAATGGACAGAAAAATCAACCCTATTGATATTATTTATTGTATTTTGTAATGTTTTTGTTTTTTTTATTGCATGGTGCATATTGTACTTGTTTTAACTATTTTTCTTAGTATTTTTAGCGGATGCCTAATGTGGAGCTCTAGGAAATTTCGTTGAATGTGCAATCATTTAATGACAATAAAGGATATTCATTCATATTCATTCATTCATTCATTCATTCATTCATTCATTCATTTAGTTTCCTCGTCACTCAAAGTGTGGTGCTGTGCCGTGACTCGCCATTTTGCCCCCAACTTGTTGTTTACTTCCGGTGTTCTGGTGCATACAAGACGTCTCGCTACTCAAAAGACCAAGATTCTTTGCGAACAGAGCATGCGCAGAACACACGCTTTGATGGGGATATCCCGATATGCGTTTACACGACCAAACATTCGGGTTAGAAAAGGGTTACCCCAGGTGTAGTAACCGGGTTTTTTAAAACCCGTTTATGAGCATATCCGGGTTTTTGGCGGTGTTTACAAGGACCTGCGGAACCGGGTTATTGTGAATATTCGGGTTTTAAAAGGGTTACTGGCTGCATGTAAACGCACTGATTTACTCAGGATGCTACCAGCTGTTTTCACCAGAAGAAAAGAGAGAGTCCAGGATTTTGCAGAGCTCTGACTTTTTTACCTTTTTGGTTGCAAACATTCCATGACAGTGGGGCATGGATTCCCCTTCACAAACAACCAACCCTCTTTAGAGACAAACCAATTTGACTTTTAAAGCTACCTAAGGACCAACCATTAGGAAGTGGGCAGGGAGAACAGTCAGCTTGAAATCCTTGAAATTCAAACAATTTACATATTTACACCCTAACTTATCTCAACAGAACAAAAACAACTACACAAACAAATACAGGTTATCATCCTCTCCCCTCCCTCTCTCTTCAGTCAGTTGGTGTCTCCCTCAGTAGAGCTGATTAAGCACACCAGGAAATGATCAGGTCTGCCCAAAGACCCTTTTACTGTTTGTAAACAATAAGAAGTCAGTGGGAATGCGCGCGCAGCTTGGCAACAGAGAAAGGCGTTGTGTCAGGCTTTATCAAGCTACGCTGCGGGGTTATCACCGGCAAATCTTGAATGTTATATTATTAAACTCACTTTAACGAATGGCAACAGACTCCTGGATCCCTGTGGCATTACGGAATGGGTGGAAGACGTAGGTGCGTGGCCAGATATCCAGTGGCCTGATATATATACGTTTTTAGTGGAGAGGCCCAGTAAGTACACACGTGAGAAGCTACGGGCATACAAATCGTTAGATGCATACAACTATGTTGTCTGTGGCCACGTACAGAAAGTAAAATATCACGACATAGACTCTGAGTTTTGCGTCTTGAAGGCAGAAGTCCTTCCTAGCCAAAGACAAGGACACAAGATGTACGAGGCTTGGGTCATAGTAAACAAACCAGAGAACTACGTACCTGCATGGCAGGGCGAGTATAGCATAGGTTTCTTTTTTTAGCGTGCTCAGAGTACAATCGTGTTAATTTTAGAGAAATACAGTTTATACAAATATGCAGTGGGAAAATACAGATGAATTAGAATGAAATGTTAATTTGAAGCATGAAATAAAGCGTATAAATTTGTTTAATTCTGTCATTTTGATGTTCCAGACTTGGGTCATGCTGCAGCCACGCAGCAGCAATTTTATTCAAAGTTGAGCTTTGTGTTAGGATGGGAAAAACGCCTCCGATTTTGTTGAAATGGATGTTCTCCCTTCGGAATTCTGTAAAGTTTCAGTCCACTGCTTGAAGAGAAGCGATTCTGGCATCCATACACGCAACAACCCGACATTTTTATGTGCTCAGAACTTCAAAACAAAGGGTTTAAAACGCTGTTTTAGTATCGAGTGTGAATGAGGAAGCCTTCGCTCTCGTTGCCAGGTTGCGCGCGCAACTTTTGATGACGTAGGTAGTAAAAGGTTCTATGGGCGCGCTTCCATGGCAGCACCTAAACAATTGACCTCAGAAGGAAAGGAGTGACGATCACCACTAAATCAACTTTAACTTGAAGTAATTTATAGATTACCAAGCTTAATTTGACTTAAAATACACCCAAAAATATGGGATTAAACAGAAACAGAAGACATGACTGTTAGTGAGGGGATTAATCCGTCACACTTCCCTCCCCTTCAGATGACTCGCTGTGCCCCCAGTGAGACAGAAAGTCAGCCATCACATTCTCCTTCCATGGAATGTGGTAGATCTTGAACCGGTATGGTTGAAGGGACAACAATCATCTTTGGTTTGTGTCTGTTTGTGTCTTTCATTGCCTCCAACCATTTAAGTGCCTGATGGTCAGTTAAGATTTCTGCTGGGATTCCCACCCCTGTGAAGGACTGGACTTCTGTTGTGGGCTGAACCTAAAGGTCTTTGGTCCATGGCATGCAGCCAGTTCTCCACCAAATCTGCTGCATTCCGAGCCGAAGTTGGATTTCTCTCTTTAACCCACACTCCGATTTCAGGTGACAGAAAATGATAAAACTGTTCCAAGATAAGGATTTCACCGATGTCTTCCTTTCTTTTCTTTTCAAGATGCATCCACTTGACATAAAGATCTCTCAGACGATTGTAGAGCTCACGCGGTGTTTCATTTCCGCGGTACATCAGGCTCTCGAAACCGTTGTCGGTATACTTCTTTATTTATCTCATATTTTGTTAAGATGGCCTCTTTTACCTCGGTATATTCAGAAGAGTCCTCTGAAGTCATGGCCACTTATGCTGCTCAGACTTTTCCAGTGAGATGCAGCACCAGCCTTACTGCCCAGTCCATTTGTGGCCACCGGTAAGCCACTGCTAACCGTTCAAAGGTTGTCAGATATTGTTCAATATCATCTCCCTCCTCCAGTTTTGGCTCTGCTGGCTGAACCCATCCTCTTGCTGCAGACTCACCCCTGGATTGGGCTGGAAGAGCTGGTTCTCCGTCTGGCGGTGAGGGGCTTGAGTCACCATCCGACTTTGAAGAAGGGCCCAGCTGAGGATCCAGTTCGCTTCTCCGCTGCCCTTCCAGGTCATCTTGAAGGTTATTAACTTGAACTTGGATTTGCCTCCATTTCCTTTCCTGCTTGACTGCTTCTTTGTCCCATCTGTCAATGTACTCACTTTGGGACTGAAGACATTTCTGCAGCATGACAACAATGGAGCTCATATCAGCTGAAGCTGGGGTCTCCTCTCCGGGGTGCTGCATAGCCACGGTCCGCCACCCTGCAGCCATTTCCTGCTCCACCTCCTCCACTGCTTCCGTCTCTACAGCCTAAAGCTTGGTTTATGCTTGACGCAGTTACTTAAAGGCACGTAAGATTTAAATGTGAAATAACTTTAAAAATGTTTAATTTTGACTAGGGCTGAAACGATTCCTTGAGTACCTCGAATAATTCGAGTACAAAAATCCTCGATTCAAATTCTCTGCCTCGAAGCTTCGTTTAATTCATGTTTAATTAATTCATGGCTTTGCAATCGCCCGTGGTCATGTTTCACCCGGACCGAAATAAGTGATGCACATACACACTGCACTGAATGCACATGCGATTAGCGAACACAACTTAACTTTCTTTTAAGCCATGGCGGACAACGTGGACCCCGGTGGAGTGCGAAAAAGACACAAAATGTCAAAGGTGTGGGACCATTTTCACATTGTAAGGCGAAAACGTAGTCCAGTGTAAATACTGTAAAATGGATTTAGCCTACCACAACACCACATCCTCGATGCTGCAACCTGACCAGGAAACATCCACATGTAAATGTCTCTTCTGTAAACGGACTCGGAGCCTCTAAGATAATGCATTTTAGCCTGTATTTCTATATATTCTGCGGACACTGTGCGACTTTTTCATTTGTAGCACTCAGTTTCAGCTCACACCGTACGTCTGGTAGCAACACGCTGGACTTAAAATGTGCTAAAAATAGCAGTTTTTACAACACGTCGGACTTTTTACTGTGTTGTTATTGATGTCCGTTGTACCTCGGGATTGCTGCAGGAGGACACAGGTATTTATGAGTGGCGGAGGAAAACGAAAGGAAGCAAATAAATGTTGTGTGATCAGTGTAATTTGACATAACCACGGCAAACATGCTTTCGACAATCCTTGTTGGTGTGAGACAAAAAAGGTGTAGAAATTAAAACGAACGTGTGTTAATAGATAAACAGCTGGCGAGCCATGTTTGCGCATGTGCCTTGAGCGGTTTTGGCGCTGTTTGGGCTGCAGCCGCTCGCATTTGTTTACTGTGAAGTAAAGTTGAAGTGCTGAAGTTTTGAAAACTAATTTTGAATAAAACTTGAAGAATAACTGGCAATTGCTTTCTCATTTCAAGAGGTCTTTCATATTTTATAACATGCTATTTGATGTAATGGTTTAAAAATGCAAAAGAGTAATTTATTAGAGTACTCGATTAATCGATAAAAGATTCGATAGAGTACTCGATTATAAAAATATTCGATAGCTGCAGCCCTAATTTTGACCATCTGACCTAGTTTTATTTTAAAAAGTAAACAATCTTTAATATTTCAATTTTCTCCTAAGTCCCTCCCCTGCCCTGTAGAGCTCAGCCAATATTTCTGCAAGCCTAACGCGCTGACCAATAGCGCTGCATTACCACCAGGGGCAGCTGTCAATCATCGAGAATGAGCATTAGATCTCAGCATGCACAAGCACCACAGTGTCACAGGGTCAGCAGTAACCCAATCGCAGGAATTACAGTCATTAACCAGAGTTCAAAAAGTGTTTTAATAACAAAACCTCCTCCACTGACTGTGGGAATCAAAAACAGAAACAAAAATCGTTCCATAAACAGACGACTAGGTAAGACAACTCCACGCATAGTACTGGCAGCAGTTGCCTGAAATAGGGTGAGGGCAATCATGGTGATGTGGTTCAGCTGCAGCACTCCAGGAGGTTCACAGGGAAGGGGAGGGCTCCTGAAAGGAGCTGCAGCTGACCTGAACAAAATAACAGAGAACAGGGTTAAACAAACACAAAAAAGGGTGAATCATAACAAAATCAACTTTAACTTAAAGTAATTTATAGATTACCAAGCTTAATTTGACTTAAAATACACCCAAAAATATGGGATTAAATAGAAACAGAAGACATGACTGTTAGTCAGGGGATTAATCCCTCACACTCACATCCCCACACAAAAATGCACATAGCGCTTTGGGGTGTGGGTAAATCAGGGGGTGAGGATATGGTACCCATTTTTGCAGTCCCATGGCAGCTTGCGCCCCAATTTTGATTTGCACATTAAACACGTCAGCCAACATCATTCCATGCAAGTACACACTTTGGACCTTGAACGTGAGCACACTCAATGGCACCTGGTGAGGGGGATCTCTCAGCTTCACCTCCAGTGCCGATGCACACTTATAATTTTAAGCTGCACCTAGCCACTGAGAGATCTGGGGGTAAGCGGGGTTGTGTGGTGGCATCAGCTGGTGTAGATGAGATCATGTCTGCGTTGCCCCCCTTCCAACCACAAAATACATTTTAGCAACACGCATCAACTCCACATTGAAGCAGGCGGAAGGAGACTAGAGCCCCCTTCAGACAGGCCATGAAAAACAGAAATGTTCGGGACTCTGTCCTTAAGACCTTTGTGTCTGAATACAAACATCCGGATAACCTTTTCCGTAATTAAACCGGACGAAGCCCCTAGTAACAGGACCAGACTTGTCACGGATAGTGTGGCTGCTTCAGACTGGTGAGGTCGAGTTCCGGACAGGGAGGAGGGGACGCTGTGCACACCTAGATAGCGCACTGCTGTAGCCTGCGGCATACCATGGCAGCTCGCCTCCTATGGTACCGTCTCCTAGACGCGCGACGGAACGCTTCACACCGCTTCCGTGATTCCTTTAACCATTGAGCTTCATCATCCAGGTCTCTTATGCGCCTTCGTGTGCGCAGAATTGTGCTTAACATAAGTCCGATCAGTGAGAGGAATTCTACCTCTTCGTCGGCCATGTTTGACTGAATGGCTTTGTTTGGGTAAATGACGCATGTACGCCCGCCGCACTATGTTTACGCAATATCTGAGTACAGCCTTCCCACCCCCTCCCCCTCAGACATCTGGAACTTTTTCCTGCTGTGTGAAGGCAGCCGAAAGGACAAGTTCGGGTACAAAAGTGGTGTGTCTGAAAACACAGTTCTGGTTAAAAACCGGACTGAATTGTCCACACATATTCTAGAATGTCAATCTGAAAAGGGCTTAGGGGTCTTATCACACTTCTGTTCTCAGTTAGCTGGCAAGGCTTAGAGTGGGAGCTGGTCGTCTGGTTTGGGTCTGAGGCGGTGTGTCGCTTTGCTCTGCATTGGGCACGGATATCTCCTCATCATTACCCCAGCAGAATGGGGCTAGCTGTGACATCTGGGAATGGATGTGCCCTCTCTGTAGCAGTACCGAGACCAGAGTGAGTAGGGTGTGTATGAGGAGTGTGAGTGGTTGTAAGATGTACATTCTTGTAAGCCTTTAAGTCATATGTATGTGCGAGCATGAGGGAGGGAGAGTGTGACTGTGTTTGTGTGTGAATGTATATGTCTGGTGGGGTCTTGGGCTCATACCCTCTTCTAGGACATCTTGTGGTGCTACAACATATTTGCCTACTTTCCCCTTGCCACTTGTTCGGCCAGTGAGTGGTACCTCGGTCTGCTTAAATTTCTGCATCCCCCATGTCGGGGCTGGAGGATTTTGGGATCTGTTGGGTCACCCCCAGTAGCTGCCTAGTGGAGTCTGGATGCCTGGGCTCTGTCGGGTCTTTGGGGGCAGGTCTGTGGCCCCTCATACTCATTATTGGACACTCCTATAGAGAAACATTACATATACAAGTGTGGTACGCACACAGGTGCTCACATGGTGATCTGACAAAGATGGACTTTTTAACACAACACTTGTGTGGTGGCTGTGGTTCACACTAACTGCACTATGAGTTATTTCCGTGTGTTTCCCAGCAAAATTTGTTACTTTTATATATCCTCGTGTTGTTGGCGCAGTGATATTTTTGTCTCATTGAATTTTTGTTTGTCCCCTTTGTCTCTGTCTCTCTTTCTGCAGGTCTAGAAGCACATTCTTGTTCATTATTTATGGTTTATTTTTGTGAACCCCTTCCCCCACCTCTTCCTTCTCTCTCCTCATTTCTCTTAAACTTTTGTCTGCATGTCTGTTGTAATTTAAAAATTCTGAAAATATTTCTAATAAAGTTGTGGCATCAGGAGTGGCATTGCAGCAGACTATAATGCTCCTTCTGTAAAACTGCAAGGCTTCAATTCTGATTAGGTGTGAAAAAAAAAGAAATTTGGGAGATTTTGACTAATAAATGAGGGAAAAAACTCAAAATTAGAAGTAGCCGTACAGGCACGGGTGAGAGGGGTGGCTAGAGGTTGCTGCAACCTGCTTGATCCTATGATGGGGATTTCCGACGGGTGAGGGGAAGGTGAAAGGTCGACACCAGCATTAGAGCACACTGGCCATTCCGGGATTCTCCAGAACCCACAGATGGCCAGTACACCACTGTTTCTTTCTCTCCACCATCATGAGGATACCAACCAGTCTCAACCAATGTCAATGACAGAATGTCCTCAAGTGATGGACATTCAGTCATCGCTTGTATTTTTCAATTCTAACCTCACTTGTAAAATCCAAGCAGGAAGCCCGGACATCCAGAACTGAACCCATACGGAAATGCCAGAAATTGCAGTTCGCCTTCGTCCACTAGGGGCTGGTACCAGAGTGAGCAAATCGTCTTTGACTCCCATGTTAAAAGTGCAAATTTCACAGCAAAATTAAACATGTTTACAGCATGGTTCAAAAACCATTTTAGGTTTAATAGTTCTAGTTTACAGTCATGACAACTCTGAGGAGGGTGAATATTTTGTAATCTTCCCTTTAGGTGTAATTAAATACTTGAAATTATAAATAATTAGATTTGAATGAGTGTCAGAGATAGCGCTAGTGACTAGCTCCGAGGAATGCCTCAGCCTGGAACTTACGTTAATGGATGTTCAGCTATGAACTTTGGCTGTGTCCCCTGTTGGTTCATGTTTGGATGTTAATCATGGAATTATTTGGACAAAGAGGAGAAGCGGTGGCATTGATTGCAGTAAGTGATCCTCCAAGAAATCTCTGCTTCATTTTTATCAGTAAGTAAAATTATACTTCTGTACTTTATTTTGTTGGTTGAAGGAAGGAAAACACTGTGCATTTAACATAGCACTGCTTGGTCAAAGATGGGGTGAAATAACATGTTGGTGGTGCTGGCTGACTAGGTACAGAAACTTGAGCTAAGTAAGCTGACCGAGGCAGGCTAGCGGATACTTCAGGGCTTCTTTCTTGTGCTTGCTCCCGAACCAAAATTCCATTTGGATGCGATCTCTCCTCCATGGATCCAGCTGCCTGTCAGCACATACAACCACTGGTTACGGTGACAGATAACTCGACTATTATTTTCTCTCCTCCAGTGCACCTCTCTACAGTGTAACGGAATAGAGTGATGTAACTACCTAGAGTTGTATTTTAATACACTGTAAGTAGATCACTTGTAATAATCAGAAGATAGGCTGTTTTTATCATCAGGGAGTTTAATTAAACACTCTGTATTGACTTTGAGACAAGAAAAGAGAGAGAGTTGGGATCGTTTGAGAATCTTTAATTTCTTAATTATAAATTCTAAACAATCTACCAGGACTAACTCTGTGATGGATGAAAATGGATTTGGATGTTGTGTTGGTGCGTGCGTGTGTGTGTGTGTGTGTGGTTGGTTCAGACTCCTTAGGCTGACGTCATTGAATCTGGTAGTCTTTGTTATGACTAGATATCACGAGGCTTATAAAGTGATGACATGAGCTGCTATTTTGCCGTGTACGTACCCAGTGGGGGTCTCCCAGGTAGATCAGGAAATGCCAGGTCCAAGAACCTCGGATGTGTACTGGAGCTGTCGGAGCAGCGGTCGCATCACGTCAAAGCCCGTCTGAAGGGTCGACCCCGGTACCAATCGGCAGCGTCAGCAGGTGCTCTTATTTTGAAAGGATGTCGTCTGGTTGTTAAACGACGAAAATCTCCAACTTCACAGTTCTTAGTTTAAAGAAGAAAACACATCTGGCCAGGCTGTGCTTTTCTTTAGGATGACGGTGAATAGAACTGAAGTCAAAATGGAACTGACTTTAAAATGGCGTTGCCTTGTTTTATATCTCTGAATTGTTGATAAGTTTTAGTAAAGTGGATTGGATACTTTAAGTCAACAAGCCAGATTCTCCTGCGGCAGCTGAAAGCTCTGATTGGTTGGAACAATGTGTCATGCGTTTCTATGGAGATGAGGATCAGTCTGTCTGTGCAATAGTCCTGTTTTCATTAAACATAAATCATGACATATTTATTTCACAGATCATTCACTTGATTTTTATTGATCAACATCTGTTTCGAATAGCTTTAATCACAAATTAAGTACTTTGATTAAGTAAAAGCGTTCTTCTTCTCCTTCGGACTCTTCTCCTGGAATGTAAACAGTCTGAGGAACACCCGACCTTGGCGTTTTCAACACGGGTGTTACTGTGCACAGGGGGCAGCTGTGTGGAGCTGAAAATGATGAACTTCATAACCTTACAACAGTAATGCACCTTTGTGCATTTGGAGAGAATGCATCCTCTTGCACAAAATGTGGCCCCCCAGTATGTTTTGTGTATTGGGAGGGGCGGCTCTGGGGACTGTGAATGGCTTTTTTTGGGGATATTTTTCTGAATCTTTGTAGATTTTGACTAATAAATGAGAAAAAACTTCCGGTACTCACCGTACCCTGGAAAAAGTCCTGGTGCGCAGAAAGATAAAGTGTCTGTACTGCATACTGGTGTGTACCAGCCCACTTAAAGCACTGCAATAAAACAAAGATTGTTTGTAACAAAGATGTCTCACTATGATCCATTCTCAAAACCCAAAACCTTTTACCCTATTAACATGATTTTATTCTTACTATTTATTAACTTATTAATCAAACTTTTTTCCCATGATGAATTCAATTATCTTTGGTCTAAAGGCATCGCTGAGCATTTGTCAAGGTTCTCTTAAGGAGAATGGGACCCACTATTTTCTACTGATCAGCACACCTGTTTCAGGATCTAGAAGATTGCCAGATTAGAGCAGAACTTCAGACGGCAGGATTTCCCAATATTTGGACATCTCACCTCTGACTGGCAAACAGCAACACGACTACCACTGACTAAGTTTAAATTGCAATGTTGATGTTTTATCTCCACAAATAACTCAAGCCTGGAGGAGTTTTGCCATGTGGTAGAGTTGCTAATGTTAACAGTTAACTTATATTAGCTGATATGTTCTCTGCTCTTTGCTGGACGCAAAAAAAATAAATAATAATAATAATAATAATAATAATAATAAACCTGCCTTCCCCATTGTGAGTCAAGATGTGTGAGTCCATGAATGTTCTGACAGTCTGACAGAGGTCTTTTCTATGTCCCAGCAGGTCCCTGAGGTCCAGTGATCAAAGCCTATGGTTGTGCAGCACCAGGCTAAAGACCAAAGGTGACAGATAATTTGCTGCTGTGGCCCCCAGACTCTGGAACTCTCTCCCCCTGAGCCTGAGATCAGTGGACTCGGTGGTCTCCTTTAAAAATCAGTCGAAGATTCACCTGTTCAGGCTGGCTTTTGTATGACCTTCATCATCACCCTCTCCTTATTCTGTTCTTATTCCGCCTTTCCCGGGATCCACTAATTTCCCTCTTTCGTATTCATTTTCTCTCTCCCTTTCCTTATACATTTTTATCACAATCTTTATTTTTTCTATTTAAAAAAATTTTTAATAATTTTTTTGAAGTCTTTTTATACTTACATTTTTTTGTTTTGTTTTTGTGAAGCGCCTATGATTTTTATCTTGAGATGCGCTATAAGAAATATAATTTTATTTATTTCTTTGATTCTAGAGTTTTACTATACACAATATTTTATATCAGAAGCTAATGTAGGAGATAGGTGTAGGAGACTATTTTCATGTTCTACCTGCATGAAAAATTCAGAGTGATCCATTATCAATCTGTGGCAGAACAGTCAGGGAGGAGGAAGAGGACCCCATCAGGTAGTGTGAGACTGGAATCAGTGTTTCATTGCTATTGTGATTCCGACTTCAAAGTCCGTCTGCCTTCTGGGTCACAATCGCCTGCCCTGCCTACCGGCACACAAAGTCTCTGCATATCTCTAACTCTGACGTGATCAACACATGTAGAATTGCAGGTAACTTGTTTAGAAGTTCTGAAGATTAGGCTCTTCCAGTTGTCTGGAATTTCCTAGAACTGCTCTCAGTTTGTAATGGTGTGTTTGAACTTCAGTGTAAGTAGAGTCTCAGTCCTTCTCCTTCTCATATATGATGCAAGATGATTAAAGGTAAATGGAGCTGTAAAGTTTCTGCAGTTGGAGACAAAGGTTAACTCATTCCATTTCAAAGAACATTCTTTTCTAACACCAGCCACCAGAACCACACCTGCTTGTTGTCATGTTGCTGTTGGGAACGTTGGGACTCCCAATGAAACTCACACCTGCAGAGACTCAAATCCTTGATGGCGTGCAGCCAGGCAAGTCTCCAATTACACGTGTGAAGTCACTTCACATAGCTCCACACACACGGCTGCTCACCGATGAGTTGACTCACACACAGCCTTAAGCGCCAAGAGGAGGTTAACGAGGCCTGTCAGCACCTCGGTCCGGCCCAAGTTCTCATTCTGCTACCGCTGCTGATGTGGCTCAAACTCCACTCTGACAGGGATTTACACTGAAATCCATCTGGAGATTTGGTAATTAGCCTGCACACACACACACACACACACACACACACACACACACACACACACACACACACACACACACACACACACACACACACACACACACACGCACTCACTCACACACACACACACACACACACACACACACTGACTTTATTGCCATCAATTAAGACATCTAACATCTTGGTAATTGGATCTAACATTAAGAAAAATGGAGAGAGAGAGAGAGAGAGAGAGAGAGAGAGAGAGAGAGAGAGAGAGAGAGAGAGAGAGAGAGAGAGAGAGAGAGAGAGAGAGAGAGAGAGAGAGAGAGAGAGAGAGAGAGAGAGAGAGAGAGAGAGAGAGAGAGAGAGAGAGAGAGAGAGAGTCTGTCACTACCCAGTCTTTTCTATCACCAACCTAACATTAGCTTTAAATAACACAACACCCCGCCCCACCAGTATCTTCTTTTAAGGATTCTGGAAGTAGATGAACTGCATATCTATAGTTTTCACTTTTCCAGTAAAACCTTTACTTCTTACCTTAGGTCCTGCCTGTCTACCTGAGTGTTTTCTGTGAGCCCCACGTGACCAGTTTCATTTTCATTCTCAAAAGTGAAGTTTCCCAGGGTTCTGTTCAATATGATTGTTGGACCCAGTGTTACCTGTTAGACCTCTCATGTGCAACACCAAGCCACCATTGTGGCCATTTTTATGTGAGGCATGACAAACTCACTCACACCTAGGGACAATTTAAAATCCGAAATTCACCTAACATGGATGGTTGCTATGTAGGAGGAATCCTGCAGCACCCAGACACTATTCACACATTCATGAGGGGAACTCTCCACCTCCATGAGTTGAATCATTAACCATGCTGCTGCAAGGCAACAGTGGTGCCAAATGTGCCGCAATACAACTTCCTCTTCCACGCATTTCTTTAGAATAATGTTATATAAAATGCAATCTGAAGTCTCTCTCTAGTGGTTTAAAACATACTTGTTTTCATCTGCCGCCTGACTGCCCCGAGGGCCGGAGATCAGCACCTACTCCTGCTCTTTTGAAATCAGCACCATGGACAGTGACACACTTAGTATGAGCTTTCACCTCTTCTCTGTCATGGACGCGGCCAGTGCAGCTGAATGGAATTGAAATGATGACACATAAGGAGTGGCAAAGGGCCTGTCATGCTATGTGACACCTTCCAGAGCAACGTTTGCCACAAAACGGATAAAAATATTACCATTGGCACTATTGATATGTCTTTTTAAAAATGAAATATAAGTAATTTCTGTGACCCATTACTTCAGCTTGGAAATAAAACACTTGGATTCCATGAAACTCTGCCTCCAAACCCAGACCTTCACCTGTTCACAGCTGGCTTGTGACTGTACTTCTTGGAGGCAGGACTGTAAAATATATTCTTAAATGAACAACAGGTACAAAAACAACTCAATTGTGCCGAAATATTTTGACAGCTCAAAACTGGAAATAATTAGAAAAAAATAATATTCTAATTTTATCATAACTGGTCATTTACATGTGCCAGCTACTGGTCCATCTGTGCCCTTATCAGTTCACTCCACTATTGGATTTGCCACTGGTTTGATGATGAGCCAGTTCCTCTCTGCTGGCAGGAGATGCCTGAAGCACTTCACCTGAAGACATCTTGACCATATGCCTGAACCAATCAGTCATCCTCTCTTGACGTGGAGAAATTATTATACTGGCTGTCTTCATGATCTCGTGTTTTCCGTCATGCAAAACTCATAGCAATAAGATGAAATGCAGAGTAACTGGTTTTATGGTTCAACGGCTAGGCAAAGAACACATTAGTGATGAAAGTTGAAGATACGTTTGACAAAGTCATCTTTGGCGGGCAGATGGATGAATGCATAGATGCATGTATGGATGGTTGGATAGGAGCTTGGATGGATGAATGGATTGATGCATGGATGAATGGATAGATGATAGATGCATGGATGGATAGATAGATGGGTAGATGGATGCATGGATGGGTGGATGGATTGATGCAAGGGTGGATGCATTATTGGATAGACGGATTGGTGCATGGGTGGATGCATGGGTGGATGGATGCATTTGTGGATGGATAGATGGATGAATGCATGGATAGGAGCATGGATGGATGGGTGGGTGGATAGTCACAGGGATGGATGGAGAATGGATGGATGGATGAATGCATGGATGGATGGATAGATAGATGCATGGGTGGATGGATGATGGATGCATGGATGGATGGATGTATGGATGGATGTATGGATGTGTGGATGTATGGATGGGTGGATGGATGGATGGAGATTATACATTACTGGTCAGCCAAGTATAAATGTACTCAAATGCCAAAACATTCATTTTATTCTTCTGTAGCTTTGCTGATTCACTAAACCAAGTGAATGAATCAATAAGTTATTATTTTCCCCAGTTATTTAGCTAACAGCTTTTGGTTTGGTCAAAAGAATATTAAAACAGTCAGGGTGAATGTGTTTGTGTTGGGGGAGCACAACGTTGAGATTGTGTTTGTGGTGAACCCTCAGTGTTTCTGGTTCTCTTCATTAGCTGTTAAGGCTCTCTTGCTAACATTTTATTTTAAAAAGTCAGCCGCAGTCAGCGCTATGCATTTGTGTGTGTGTGGGGGTCGGGCCACGTAGTCCCTTTCATGTTGACATTAAGGAGTTTACCTTTATCTCTCCTCCATATGAAAAGAAGCCCGGCAACAATCTGAAGCAGCTTAGCTTCCAGCACACAATATAAAATAATATGATTTCTGTTTACCCAGATAGAGGCTCTTTGCAATTTCATGCACGCACACACACACACACACACACACACACACACACATACATCATCATGACCAAACAGTAGCTGCTACAATAATTTATATTGAATGCCATGCAGAAGAAGATGATGGGATGAGGTCATTTGACAAAAGCCTAGTTCACATTAACAACCTGGGAACCCACAACCAATCAGGACAGGGTTAAATTATGATTATGATTATGATGAAGCACAGAAGAAGACTGGGCAAAGAGCTTTAAGTTTCCATTATGGAGGAAACACTTTAATTAAATACATAACATCTTGTAAAAATTCCTAAACGTGTTAACCAAGGAATTCTTAGCAAATAACCCCTGAATCCCATGTACAAAACATGCAAATAACAGAAGTAGCTCACGTAAAAACACAATGAACACATTAAAGTCAAGAATGGAGGGAAATGTTAAACATAAATGAAGATGTTTTGTTACCATTAAATTTTGACACATGCTCGGCCCTCTGACAAGAAAAAAAATAGCCCATGTCTAGGTGAAAGTGTTGTGACACAACTTGAGCAAAATCCTCCTCCAAAAATATCATTGTGTGATGGCTGACTGGTGTTAGGTGTAGCTTTATTTCATGCCTAATACAATGTAACCCCCCCCCCACACACACACACACACACACACACACATAGCCACACTTTCTCTGCCCATCAAACGTGGTGACTGATGGAGAAGCCAAGCGTCTGTCATGTTCACCGCGTGATGCCTCCTTACTCATTATGCACTGGTGACATTATTACAAAAGCAATCACAGGGCTGTGATAAATGGTGTTCTAATTAAAACGACAGGCTGGTGAGCCAACTAACAACTGTGTATGCTGATCCAACATCTGTACTAACACACGCACACACACACACACACACACACGTACACACACACACAAACATACACACGCACACACACACACACACACACAAATATACACACACACACACACACACGTACATACGCACACAAACATACACACGCACACACACACGTACGCACACACTCAAACATACACACACACACACACATACGCACACACACAAACATATACACACACACACACACACACACGTACGCACACGCACAAAAATACACACGCACACACACACACACACAAACATACACACGTACGTACGCACACACACGTACGTACGCACACACACAAACATACACACGCACACACACACACACACGTACGTACGCACACACACAAACATACACACGCACACACACAAACATACACACGCACACACACACGTACGTATGCACACACACAAACATACACACACACACACACACACGCACATGCGCACACACATTTTGTTTGTTACTGTCTGGAATAATGTCAGTTTTCATCCGGCTGTTATCGTCCGGGACTGGTTCACCAACCATGATCAATTTGAAGTTGTGTGTTTGCCCCCTTACTCGCCACTTCTCAACCCTATAGAGGGTTTTTTTTTCAGCTTGGAGAAGGCGCGTATTTGACTGCCAACCACATGCCCACATGCCTCTTCTGCAGACAATGGAACAGGCCTGCAGACACAATGAGGTGTAGTGAAATAGAGTGATGTAACGATCTAGAGTTGTATTTTAATATACTGTAAGTAGATCTAGTTTTTATAATCAGAAGAATAGGTTGTTTTTATCATCAGGGAGTTCATTTAACACTCTGTATTGACCCTGAGACAAGAAAAGAGAGAGTTGGGATCGTTTAAGAATTTTATTATAAATTCTACAATCTATCAGGACTAACTCTGTGTTGTTTGGAAATGAATGTGATGTTCGATGTGTGTGTGTGTGTGTGTGGTTGGTTCAGACTCCTTAGGCTGACGTCATTGAATCTGGTAGTCTTTGATTGTTATGACTAGATATCACGAGGCTTATAAAGTGATGACATGAGCTGCTATTTTGCCGTGTACGTACCCAGTGGGGGCCTCCCAGGTAGATCAGGAAATGCCATGTCTGAAGACCTCGGATGTGCGCTGGAGCTGGTCGAAACCGCGGTCACAGCGTTTCAAAGCCCGTCTGAAGGGTCGACCCAGGTAACAATCGGCAGCGTCAGCAGGTGCTCTTATTTTGAAAGGATGTCGTCTGGTTGTTAAACGACGAAAATCTCCAACTTCACAGTTCTTAGTTTAAAGAAGAAAACACATCTGGCCAGGCTGTGCTCCTCTTTGGGATGACGGTGAATAGAACTGAAGTACAAAAAAACTGAGCTTAAAATGGCGTTGCCTTGTTTGATATCTCTGAATTGTTGATAAGTTTTAGTAAAGCGGATTGGACACTTTAAGTCAACAAGCCAGATTCTCTTGCGGCAGGCGAAAGCTCTGATTGGTTGGAACAATGTGTCATGCGTTTCTATGGAGATGAGGGTCAGTCTGTCTGTGCAGTAGTCCTGTTTTCATTAAACACATAAATCATGACATCTTTATTCCACAGATCATTCACTTGATTATTATTGATCAACATCTGTTTCGACTAGCTTTAATCACAAATTAAGTACTTTGATTATTGAAAAGTGTTCTTCTTCTCCTTCTGGCTCTTCTCCTGGAATGTAAACAGTCTGAGGAACACCCGACCTTGGCATTTTCTACACGGGTGTTACTGTGTACAGGGGCAGCTGTGTGGAGCTGAAAATAATGAACTTCATAACGTTACAGAGGTAAGGTCAATCCGTAGCTGGATACGGCACACAAGGGGATATTCTCCCCGGTGCTTAGCAAGAGAAGGCATTGCTGTGATGTTGATGAGATCCTGTGGCCAGACCCCAACAGACGGCAGGATCCATTAGGCCACTCGCACAATTGTGTTTTTCTATGTTTACAGTAGTTTGTTTGTTTTCATTTTTATTTTTTGGCCTTAATTGAATTTACTGTACTGTAAACTACACAACTGTAATATACAGTATTTAGTGTTTCTGAGTGTTGTGGATAGGTGTCTTCTGTGGAACTGAAGGAAAACAACAGAAAGTGTTTTATATAAAGTAGACTAGTGTGTTGCTGCTGATTTGAAAGTTTATTCATATGATGCAAGTGGGTATAATTTTGCCATTGGTGTCATTTGGACAATGGATTGTTAGGTTTTGATAGCAGAGTTTCAATTTGACATAGATGTGAATGGTTTATTTCCCAGTGCTGTGTCTTATTTTCTTGTGTGTAGAGTTTTGTTATGAGCCAAGTTTTGCTAAATGTGTTCAAGCAATGGGCAAAACCTGAATTAAAAACTGAAAAAAAAAAAACAGGACTAATAATGCAAAAAAAGAAGAAAAGGACGAGCATCTCAGTGCTGTCTGTCATGGTCTGCATCTGCCCCTTCCTTCATGTGCCTCCTGGTGTTCTCCATCCCTCTCTAGATTCCCTTTTGTGTCTCTTAGCGCCCTCATGTGTCTTTTGTCTGCGTCTCAGTTAGGCGTCTTATGTTGTAGCCTTTAAAATTATTCCTCCCTGGTCCCGTGTCATCTCATTCGTCCCCAGCCCCTCCAGGTCTTCATTCACATTCTGTGTCCTTGTAGCCCCAGCCTCTTTGTCCCCAGCTCGACGTGCGTGTGTAAGTGTCCTGCTCCAGTTCTGTGTGTGCGTGTGTGTGCTTGTCCATTCCCCAGTTCTGTTTATATGGGTCAGCGTGTGTGTGTGTGTGTGTGTGTGTGTGTGTGTGTGTGTGTGTGTGTGTGTGTGTGTGTGTGTGTGTGTGTGTGCTTGTCCATTTCCCAGTTCTGTTTATATTTGTGCATTTGTGTGTGATGGTGTGTGTGTGTGTGTTAGTCCTTCCCGCAGTCTTTAGGTTTAGTTTTGTGTTTTAGAGTTTTTAGGTTATTTGGCCCTACTCAGATTCTGTTTTCCCATTTTGATAATTATAAGTCATTGCCTTCACCTGGTCCTCCTCCCACACCCCACACACCTGCAGCTCATCTCCCTCTCACCCTCCCTGTGTATTTAAGCCTGTCTTGTCTCAGTGTCTTGTTGGTCCATTGTTTGTATTCTGTCTGCATTTGTTCGTGCTCTTTATGAGCTTTTTGTCTCGTCCCCAGACTTTGTGCTCTAGTCGTGCTTCTGTTTCAAAGTCTTTGGTCTTCGTGCTCTTTGAGAGCTTTGGGTGTCCTGTGCTCCAGGACTTTGGACTTTAGGCTTGTTGCCTTGGATTTATTTTTGTTCATCCTCTAATGAAAGGATTTTTTTCCTTATATCTACTCCTGCCTCGTGTCCTCCTGGGTATCTGCATATTCAGGTCCTAAACATCCCCGAAACGTGACACTGTCTTTATTCAATAATATTTCATATTCAATGAGTTTGTTTGTAAAGCTAGCAACACCATCCACTGTCAGCTCAAGACTCTCTCGAAAACATATTTTAAAAAATCCTGAAATTTAAACAAATTTCTGCATAAGTCCAAATTCCTATGACCCATTCAAAACTGTAAAGTGTTTAAACATTCAAACTACCCGAGCTACTGAGACAGTTTCTCTTTTGCAAATCTTGTCTTTGTGCTTGCATCAGTAGTCAAACTTTGTCTATGTTCAGTCAATTAATGCTTTTTCCTTCATGACACTGCTTCTTGATGTTTCATTACAAATCTTTCTACAAACAAATAGCTTGAAAACATCTGGACTGAGATGACTTTAGTTGTGAACTGGTGACATAAAATAAAGTGAATTGAAGGAATTGAAATGGATTAAAACACTAATAAATGCCACTTGGCTCATGTACTTACCAAAAATGTTTTTTTTTTTTTTTTGCAGCTCAGATTTAAGTGTGTTTTTTAAATGAGTGCTATTGGACGAACGGTCAGAGATATTAATACCTCTTATTGTTAATTAAAACAGCTGTTACAGCATGAGCTGCAGAGCTCATCCTGAGATCTGGAAACTGAAATGTTTTAAAGAACACACAGATTTAATCCTGTTGTTCACAGTTCCACCTTTGCAAGCTGGAATTTCATTAGTTGGAAGAGTGAAGATATTAAAGCTTGAGAGGTTTAAGGTATCATAAAGCGTTAAGTCTTCTGACCTTTTCAGCACACTTTGCTGGTGTTGTCTTCGGGGTTGGGGGTATTAAAGGATCACTCAGGGATAGCGTGTCTAATCTAATCAGTGTGAAACAGGGAGAGGAGTTCCAGGGGTTTGGGAGGCAGTAATATGAGCTGTGAGACTATGTACACACCCTTCTTTAGATCTTTGAAAAGAGCATCAAGTAACTGTGAAGATCAGCAATGATGGAAGGTAAAAACCTAACTTTTTTAATTCTGATGCTCAGTTCTGGCCTTTGATCTTATGAATAAAGTTATATCTGATTACAAAAACTACCACTGCATTCTTCTGAGTAAAGAGATTTTTTGTTGAATATTGGATGAGTGCCAGATGAGCAGTTATCAGGCTTCCTTGATGTGAAATCTGGCAACTTTTATGACTGGTCATCAGTCATTAACCCAGCCATCAGAAAGTAGTCTACATCAGAATTATAAATCCACTCATAATCTATTGATTTAGCTTTAATTCTATAAAAATTGCAACACAAATAACAAAAGTAACATTTGGCTTCACTGTGGCACTTGACTAAGTTTGTTACTAAAAAGTAAACCAAAACTGCTTTATTTGAATAATCACTGTTCTACTGTGCAAGTCCCATTGCTGCCATGAGTTAGTTCTTCCACCACACCAATAAGTAGTGATAACGCCACTTAAGGTTGTTAAAATAAATAAATAAATAAAGTGTGTTATTTTCAGAAGCATATATATATTGCGACCATGCTGTGTGAATCTGCTGTAAGCTATCTTTGAACAGCGGTAATAAACTCATGTTTTAAGTGGTGGTGGTGTAACATTTTGGAGGTCCCACCGAGATTTTGTCAGTTTTTGTTGGATGATTGCCTTGTGGGAACCGACAGGAAAAAAAAATAACAAACTGTTAGGTGTGCCGGAGAAAAAGGCTAATGCTTAAGAAGACTCACATTTAAGTAAACTTACCAACCATCCAAATAAGACAGCTATGAAAGCAGGATTAAATGTAGTCGAGCACACAGAAGCACTAAATGGCACCTGCATGACTCAAACTGTAGTGAAACTGAGCAAACCAGCTAAAAAACTCAATATTTTCTAAAATAGAGAGTAGCACAGCAGTAAGAGACCTTACAGGTCAGGTAGCTTCACTGGTGGACTGTTCAGTAGGAAGTAAAGCCTGGGGTTCAAGGCAGATGTGTAGCGCCACATCATCCCTGCACCATCATTTTAAAAATGAAACCAAAACACTCTGTTACTGAGAGTGCTTACATGGGGACCACAATGCCAAGTCCCAGAAATGTTGGTCCTCAACAAGGCGCTGAAGATAGAGCTCCGGGAGTTGACGTCACTTCTCCCGGCATGCAACAGTTCAAATCGAAACAGCGCCATATTGGCAGGCAGAAGCCGGAAGCTGGACTGTTTGTTATTGTCAGAAAACTCAATCAAACGGGAAATATGGTAGACTCCTGTTGTGCCCCAGGATGCAGAACAGAAGTGGACATAAGGAATGAGCCATCTACAGGATTCCCCAAGATCCGGAATGCGGCAAACGTTGGATCATTGTAATAAAATGCATTAGTGACCGGGCTAAAATGAAACTGTGGGATCCCGAGAGTAAAGGTTTTCGCTTATGCAGCGACCGCTTCATATCAGGTACTTAAACCAACGTTTCCTCAACTGTGTTTGGTATTTATTTTAAATGCTTTTATTACGATTCTTAGTGGGCTTCCTAAACTTATTTTGGCGTGGCTTTTTCTGTCTTATTACTCACAGCAACAAGTAAACGTCACGTAAAACGTTGCCTCGTGATTTCTGCGTGCTGCCGTTTACGTGTTTTATGATCACAGCAATTAACCGGCTAAGCTGTATTTAATTTTTAAGCAATGGTTGATCAATTGTCAGATCACACATAAAAAGTACTTTGGATTGCTATTATCTGTCTCACCGAGACAGATCTCAGACAGATCCTGAGACGCTCCTGCCTGACATTTTTATTTTATTCACGGGGGGAAAAAAATCAAACTAGTGATTCCTCTGGGTGTTCAGTTTACACATTCAAAAAGCACAGCACTCTATTTAAACTACTTACGTATTAATCTGTTATCTGTCCATCCATCCATCCATTTTCATCCGCGTATCCGGAGTCGGGTTGCGGGGGAAGTAGCGTCGAGAGTGCCAGACTTCCCTCTCCCCAGCCGCCTGAGCCAGCTCCTCCGGGGGAATCCCAAGGGGTTCCCCGGCCAGGTCCGGTAAGAAGTCCGCTCCGACAGCTTCTGGCGTTTTTAAAAAGTATCCCAGGGGCACGGTAAGGGTCGGAGATGTTTAGTCTATTTAATTTCTGACTATATAAAACGATTTCTTCGGTTTTAAAGTGTGAAGTAAACTCTGACGAAGTAAAATCCAAGCCGGATGTTCATGCTTACATCCGTGTTTGTTTACCTTTTTTTCCTGCCAGCATGGCGTCTACTAACTGAGAGTCACGTGGGGTCCGGAGCTCTATAGGTGCCAGTTCTATTTCAAGCATCGTGGCACAGCTGTTTACGACATTGTGGAGTACTCTACAACATACATTACTATACGGAACGGCTCTACGGCACAAACCCAACCACCAAAACATAGATGAGGAGCTTATAAATTCTACTTGATTACAGTATTGATAACTTTAAAGTATTATTGGTCCTATAATATTCTAATAAATAGGGTACTTACCCATTTTTATGAATTCGAGTCTTACAAAACACGACAGCAAGTCTGGTCACATATAAACAAAATAGTCACATTCTGCTAAGTATCGTGCGATGTTACGACTATTGAGCGATTTTCCAAGAAGTGTTTGCGGTGCGGCGTGTCCTGTGTGACCATTTGACTTCCCTAAACTGTGGCGCATCCGTGGTGCAGCGCATCAGTCTTCTGTGTGCCCCAGACTTAAGGCATAACGGTGACAAGCAAGACAAAACATACAAAAAGTCAGCTCAGAATAAAAAAAAAGACAATGTTCTGCATGTCAGGAAGGGGACAAGGACTGTAACCATCGTTTCAAATGTGGTGGTGAGTCTCACTGGGCAGAGGAATGCAGAGTAGCGGGAGGTCTCAGGCTGTGACAGAGGGAACAGCCAGAGCTTTGTTATCAAAAGTGAGAAAAACCCCAACTCTCTCCGGTTCCCCCAGGCTCAGCCTGTTGAGGTAAATCAAAATATGGAGTCAAGAAATGCAAAAACTAGAAACGAACAAACAGAAGTGTGCAGTCATAATGTAAAACAAAAAAAAATGCACAGTTGATGGGCAAAAAGTGCCTGGTTTGGTGTCTAATGAACCAGTGCAAAACTCAACCATTGTGGGATACTCGTGGTGATGAGCTTTTGGACCAGATAGCTGTAAATGGATCTGAAATACCATTTATGGGCTGAGTAGAGGTTAACCTTAGCCTTTGTGATCCAAAAGAGAAAGCGGTAGGTCAGGACAAGGTGTTAGTCTCAGTATTGAGGGTTGTGAAACCATACAAACACCAATAACAGGTTTTAACCCTTTAGGCGCCATAGTTTTTTCAGTAAAAAAAATGCATTTTTTATATCACTATTTAAAGAGCTTGTAGCTTAAATCTGGTTAGAGATAGAGGAATATTGTGAAATTAGAAAAATCTTCAGTATGAGCCAAATTTAGTGATAGGAAAAAATTCACTCACATAATTTGCATATTGTGATGTCATCAGGTGGCAACCAAGTCGGATTGCATCACATTTGCATTTTTTTAAGTTTTTGTCCTATTTTCTTAGTGTTATTGTTTATGATACATATATACATATCCCCTTGTAGACATATATTAACTATGTATGTATATATATCATATTTATTACTTTATTGGTATTTTGTTATGTTTACTGCGTATCAATCAAGAACACTGTTTTTGGTGCTTCAGCGTCATGAACACATTTCACTCATGCCTTCTTTGGTTTATTTTGTTTATTATATATATATATATATATATATATATATATATATATATATATATATATATATATATAATCCTCAATCTCAGGCTTTTCCACAAGCCCCATGCAGAACTGAATGGCAATGAACGCTTTCATTTCTGGGACAGTTTCATCGTTCCAGTCATTATATCTGGAACTAGATTTCAGTTCCTCCCTCTCTAAATAATGGTGAGCATACCGGTTAGTTTCAGTTGTGATGAGGGTCCAGAAGAAAATCAATGTGTTCTGAATTTGACAGATCCCTGTCTCCACAGTATCCAACTGGCTCATCAAAATGCCTGATCCACTTGGAATACTGTTCCTCTTCTCCCAAACTAACTCAGCCATCATCATCATTATTGCCACTGAGGCTGTGTTGGGCCACCCCCTACTAGCATTGATTTTTTTCCCCCGGTTCCTCCCCCTCCTTCTGCAATTCCCGCGGTTTACACCCCCGGGGCTGAATCAATCACCAGCAGAGTTTTCTCTGGCCCGATCTCTGCCGTCTCCCCCAGCACGGTGGAGAGAAGGATATCAGACCCGGAACTAGCTGCTCGGGACCCACCCCCCACCCCCCACCACCGGTCATTCCCTGACCAGCGGTTTCTCTCCCCCCGGCTCCAATTCCCGCGCATTACACCCCCAGGGCTGAATTGATCGCCAGCAGAGTTTTCACCGGCCCGGTAACCGGCACATCCCCCCCCACCCCCGGCACAGTGGAGTGAAGGGTTAGACCCGATACGACACCCCCCCCCCCCCCCCCCCCCCCCCCGCCACGTCTCTTCGCCCGACAAGGAACATCAGACAAGGTAAGTGCTGGATGGGCTGCTTGTGTAACCATGTGGTTGCTGACGGACTCCCTGTTGCTGCGCGCTGAAGCCACGCTTTCCGTCTCGCTAGAAGGCCGCAGATCATCCTTGGAAAAGAAATATTCTTCCTCCGATTCCGAATCTGCCAGTACTAGACGAAGAGTTTCGTCCGCACTGAACATTCCTCTCGGCATTGTGTTTTTTCCCTCTACCACTCGCTCACTCTCACTCGCTCTGACAACCTCTGCGACTAGTGGGCGGGGTTAAAGCTCTAAATACTCGAAAAGTTTGAATAGTAACACACCCACAAATGCTGTTTGTTTCCCATAGCAAAAACCTACTATGCGGTTCCTCGTGCTCTCTGTGACAAAGTAAAAAATCATATACAGGGCTTGCTAATCACAGGGTTTATTCGTAAATAAATCACTTAATGCATCTTCCGTAGTGTGCGTAAGAAAATATGTTGGTAGCCTAAAACTGTATGTCGACTACAGTGGTCTGAATAAAAAGACCATTCCAGACAGGCACCCAATACCACGGAATCAAGAAATACTGGACTGGGCGGCGAATGGTGGTTTAGTGAACTTGACCAGGGCAAAGCTTACCATGAAGGTGAAACCAGTGAGGATGCCAAAAAATACACATCCTTTACAATGCCTTGGGGTTGTATGACTGGAACAGAATCCTGTTTGATCTCTGAATGCCCCCTCAGCACTTTATTGTAGCATCAAGGAGAGCCTGGAAGGGTTGAGAGATAAAATGTATACATATTTGGACAATGTGCTAGTGTACCGTCAAATATTTAAACAGCACATGGAATAATTGTGCTCTGTTCTCAGATGTCAACAGGCTTGGGGATTAAAACTGAGACCTAACACATGTGATTTGATCAAAGAGGAAGTCTGTTATGTTGGTAATATCACTTCTGCTGAAGGTTAGAAAATGGACTTTAGAGAGGTATAGGCTATTGTTGTTATTATGTTAATACCAGAACATAATATTTTTGGTTATTAATCCAGAACAACTATTCCCCTTGAATTACTTCTTTAAAAGCCACATATTGATTTGAGCTAATAAGCATGTGCATTGATCAGCAACAAACCATCATGAATGGTTTATTTAGATACAACTCTTAATTTATGGCCTGTTAATGTTAGAATTACAGCATTGGTAATAAGCATCTAATAATAGCTTAATAATTACTAATTCAGACTTAGTAGTCCACTAATATGCATATTAATTGGCAGCTAATTAATGGTCAATTTGTGTTCCCTAAACTAAAGTGTTACCAAGTTAATATTTTGTAGGGATGATCTGTTCTTTAACACTTGTATTCTGGATGTTAATCTATTTTCAATAAAAAAAAGTTTACAACACACCTCTTTTAAATCCACAACTACTCCAAAAGCCAACAATAAAACATCATAAATACATTTTATTTGTTTGGGATTTGAGTGTCCTATTTTAGAAATGCATGAAGTGAGAGATTATTTAGTTGATGTAGTTATGTAGAAATATCTGGTGAATAAAAAATAAGTACACAATCAACACAAAAAAGCAAAGCAGACAGAAGAAATTCAAAAGAATAAAAAGAAGTGGACCGCAAAGTTCAGCTCACATATGCTCAATCTGTCAGCGGTTGTGAAAAGACAGAAAACATACAGTTTTACTTATGAGTCAATTGAGTAGAAAGCACAGCGCATGACCTGAAGGCATCAGCTGTGCAGAATGTTTTCTGTGTTCAAATTTAATTTGAACACCTATTTGAGAGACAGGTGGGCCACACTGAGACTGTGTGATGAAAGTGTCTGCTTCCATCAGTTGTGTTTTAGAAGGGTTTTTTAATAAGAAAAGGTCACACATCCTCTGTTTCTTCTTTTTTTCCAGACTTTGACTTGTAAAATGTGAAGGAAAGAGAAAAAGAGCACAGACAAGCTGGAAACAAATGAAACAAAAAGGCTGTGCTCCTTAAAATGATGAGCTATCTTGAACTATTTTGTATCTCTTACCTGGGATTTGGTCACCAAGGTAACAGTTTGACAGAGATCTAATATTCTTATGTTACTTCTTTTCGCTAAGAGTGTTGAGAACAAATCTCTCCAGTGAGGACAGGGTCAGGGACATCAAAAACTTTGCAAAGAAAGTGTCAAAGGAAGTTGCTTTGGTCAAACTTTGTAGAAACAACTAGAAAGATCCTGAAGAAAATGTGAGTTTTATCATGTAAAGCATTGCATTGCCTGGCCCACACATTTATCTCTCTTGTTATTAACTTCTCCAAAATCTGCAGGTTGGCCTCTCGAGGGTGTGGTAGTGAATCTCAAACATTGGCACTCATACACCCAGTTTTCTCTTCTCACCTGTGTTCCCCTTTCAGAACTAACGCTTTAGCCCCAGAGTTCCAGCCACAGTACTCTTTACAATAAAACTTGTGAAAACTGTTTTAGTCTTCTGAGTTTTCTGTTTGCATGTGGGCCAAACACTGAAGTAAAACCATGACAGAACAATCTGATTACATGACCCAGCAGACTTTTTCGGGGCATCTCGTGAAAAACTCCAAACTCAAATATATTCTAATTTCATCTTCGTACCCTAACACACAATTGAAGATGCTGGCTGATGGTTTGAGCACCTTGTTCAATAGACTCAGCCCATCTCAGCCTGAGACACCTGCTGCTCCACCTGCCTCTCCTCCAGCTCCAGCACCAACTACTGGTCTAGTCGCTCCATCACCTCTGACAAAATATACAGGTGAAGTAAGGAAGTGTGGGGGGGTTTCTGCTCCAGTACCTGCTATTATTTAAATTTCTCCTCGGTCTTTTCCTTGTGATGAGTCCAAGATTTCTTTTATACAGGGGCTCAGTATGGATAAGGCCCTTAGCTGGGCAGAAGCCCACTTCAAGAATCTTTACAAATATGGTTGTTCCTTTAATGAGATTTACAGAGATTTGAAGGCCTCAAATAGAGATGACGGATAGAGCTGGGTGTTGTCGGCATAGCAGTGGTAGGAGAAGCCATGTGAGCAAATGATCTCACCCAGTTAGATGGTGTATATGGCAAAGAGAAGAGGTCCTAGTACAGAGCCCTGGGGGACTCCTGTGGCAAGATGGTGAACAGCAGAATATTGTCTGAGCCAAGATACACTGAATGATTGTCTTGTCATGTACGACTCAAACCAGGAGAGTGCTTTCCCTATGATGCCCATCCTAGAGAGTATGGACAAGTATGAACTACTAGAAGAAACAACTTTCTATTAGATTTTTTTTTTGTTTTGTAATCAAAAAGAATACTTTTCAAACATTCTTGGCATTTTTTTCACACACAATATTAAATAAAACATGTTGTTTAAAGGCACAGTCCGCAGGATGACGCCGTCAGGGTGAGGAGGAGGAGATTTTTAAATTCGAACGGCTGTTGCTCACTCCCCCGCCCTTCCTGAAAGAGCCGAAAGCCACGCCTCCCAATGTGCACGCGCAGGAAAAGCAGAGTCAACATCGGAGCATTGCTTCTTGTAATAGAGCTGAGCTAGTGTTAGCAATGGAGTTATCTGAGGTAAGAAAGTTGTATTTAACCAGCACATTAAACACTTACTGTTTACAAAAGGCATTTTATAAAGAATATCTATAAATATATTTATATTTTAAAATACCAGTAACAGTTGGCAATCTATATTGTAAATAAAATTAATCCTATCAAATTGTTAGCATTTTATTACAAGTAACTAGCTTATTTTTAATTGCTTTGCCATTCAAGATGGGATGAATATATCAAAGCATATAAATTTATGTGGAAATCATGAATAAACACTGCATTCTGTGTAGTCCTCCTATAATCATGGTTGTTTTCATAGGGTTTCTGTTTATTGTTGGTTTAGCCCAAATTTTGACTAGATGTAAACCTGATCTGTCAAAATTGATTAATATGCAAGAGTACTTTTTATATTAGTATAATTTTTTTTATTCTAATACAATTTAGAGTTCAGTGATTGAGGAATCCTCTGAGGAAGAGTTTGAACCTCCCATTGCATCCTCAATACGTGGTGCAAAAAGGAGATGCCCACCATCATCTCAAAGCCGTGGTGCATCCAGAGGCCGTGGTGTGTCTAGAGGCCGCGGTGCATCCAGAGGCCGAAGAAGTGTGACACTCAGCTGTGGACCTTGGAGATGAAGATTTCTCTCGAGTTCGGAATCTTTGTTCCGAGCGAATAGACTTTGAACGTGTAAGCATAACTGTTGCTGTAGCATCTCTTTCCACTTTTGTAGCAACACATACAGAACCTGAACCCTCAGCAGGCTATTGACATCCTTACCATGGTGCTGGACAGACACTGGTGTTCTCTTTGATGTACTTGCCCTCTCTGGTCCACCTGCCACAACACCTCCAACACCCAATCAACCTTCATGGTGTGTATGCTCCCACTGCAGAGATATGCCAACTGATTTGGAAAAGAAATGCTGCCAACAGCCTCCCCAGACATGTATTTCAACTGTACCACACATGGAGGAGTTTATTCTGCAAAATTCCCTGACCCCAATGGTAACTACACTGGTTTTATTCCAAGACGATTGTAAATAAATGTATATTTTTGATATTTTACATAAGTTTGTTTTTATATATTTTTGTTTGATGCTCTGATAAAGTGTTCTAAAGCACAACTCTGTGTTGCATTTGTAAAAATACCATAAATTTTAAAACTCCTGCACAACAACAAAAAATTATGTCTACCTCCAACATTTTACATAAATTTTTAAATTATTAGTCCTGATTTCCCCAAAATATATCTTTATTTTCAAAAAAACAAACAAAAAAAAAACACAGGAAACAAAAATAAAGAAGGTTTTGGGTTTTCTCTTGCCTCCCCCAACACCTACGTTTGTGGCAAAGTTTACCTGTAAATAAAAAATAAACTCAATTAGCAATGGACTATTGTGTGGAAGATGTAAGGCACATAATGTTTTATTTTACCATCACCGCAAGTCTGTAGGTGTTGTAGAAGTTCCTCTGTTGATGGTGCAGGAACTCCGGACAGCAAACCGTAACGCCTTGGATCCTCAGGCCTTAGCTTGTAGCGTCGAGGAAGACCTTTCTTGCTTGTCAAACGTCGGTCAGTTGCTTCTGGGATATTACAGTCATGAACTCTATCCTCTATGTTAATTTCTTGCAGAGTCTCAAGTTGTAATGTTTTTTGTAATGCTGCTCCAGTCCTGTGAACAAAAGCTTTTTATTAACTATGCGCTATTGCAGTTTTATAGAATGTTAAACGAAAATAATTACCTTATGTGTGTATAAGGTGTGTAGTCCTCATCACCGCTGTCATCAGTACCGCTGTCCATCTCGATGGTTTCGTCCTCCTCTGAAGACGAATCAACTTCTGTTTCTCTGTTTGGTGACCATGTGTCATCTGATGACTCTATCCTGAATATACACAATATAAAGTTTTTAGTATGGAAAATTAGACACATTTTATTAACATCTGAATACTTACACAGAGTTTTGAATATTGTTGAACTCTTCCTCGTCAATGTTTGCTTCAATTCCCACACAAGATAACCTAAAAAAGTAATTATTGTTTACTTTTCCTGACAAATGTGACAGCCAAATACAGATACAACCTTGTACTTACATTTGTGAAGATCCTTCTTTTTTAGTTTCACCTTGTTCCATCACCTCCTCCAAATTATCATCCCTATGAAAATAAAATACAAGCACAAGAATATGATTAGAATCAATACATATTTTGTCATTTTGAAGGTAATAGATCTCGTCTATTGGCCGTCATCATCACCCTCTCCTTATTTTTCTCACTCTACTTATTACGCATTTCTCTGTATCCACTGAATTCCTTCTTAAACAAATAATTTCCTGTCTCTCTCTTTACATTTTAAAAACACAATTGTGTTTTTTTCTCATAAACTTTGAAATAAAAATATAATTTTTTAAAATATGTTTAATTTTGTTGTTGTGAAGTGCCTCAAGAGTTTTATCTTGAGAGGCACTATATAAAATGTAGTTTTACTATTTATTTCTATACATTTTTTATGGTCATTCATTATCCCATTTCTAGAATTTTTTCAAAATAATCCACCACTAACTTAAAACAAACAGAGGCAAAATTATAATATTCCTGGTAGAGGTTTTTACACAGCTATTTACCTTTCAGATGATTCTCCATGAATGCTAGACAGAGCTGGCACTGGTGTTGGAGAAATACACAGTTGGCGCTTCAATGGTGTAGATGTTGATGCTTCATATTTGGACTGATGACTGTAAAAAACAAAGCCCAAAAATTAGTGATCACAAGCTAAACAAGTCTCCCCAGCCTTCACAGATTTTTGCACGAGCTGATTATCATTCCTTTTATTTTAATATGGAGTTTTCACGTAGGTAAGACCACAAACTCAGACGGTAATCTGTACACGTGGCCCACCCAGGTTAGCACAATATGTCTTTCAGTGCTAATGGAAACGTAAGGTTTTGGATACGTTCCTGATCAATCACACCTAATTCTAACTGCTGAATCATCTCCTCAGACTTCTACAAGTGCTACATGAGCTGCTGAGTACTCATTTTAATCAAACGCGCAGCTCAGGAAAGTGTCAACATCTAATTCAGCTTTCAAGATGCTAACTGAACCACGCTAACGGGGAAGTTATAAACAAGAGCTTAAAACAATATACTGATGTGGCCTATAGTTAAACGCCACACTAATCATTAGCTCCCATATAAATAAAAAACTAAAATCCCCTTTCGTTACTCAAACTTCTTCCAAATATAGCATAAATAGTTCGACTAGCATCGATTCATGTCGACTTAGCATTCAAGCTAATGCTACATTAGCCAATAGGACACCAAGCATACAAAGCTTGTTTGCTCTATTACTTCTTTCAGTGAAAGAAAGATTATAAGTAAATTTATCCGAAAAACAATAAATAACTTACCTCTCTAAAAGATACTTTGCCAACTCTTCATCCATTTTCAGGCCGTGTAGATCACGAAAATCTCTCCAACAATCTCCAATGTAAATTCTACTCGACTGTCTCAAACGTCCTACAGCCACTTTTGAAGAAGGGCTTTTAAACTTTTTAAATGTTTTTTGAGATGTGGAAGGCAGTCGAGGAATCGGTAATTTGGGGTTTTGTTGCTCCATGTTTCTGCAGTAAGCCGAGTGAGGCGCGTGACACTGTTGTGCGCTGAGACCTGCTCGTGCTCGATGATTGACAGCTGCCCCCTGGTGGAAACGCAGCGCAATTGGTCAACGCGTTAGGCTTGCAGAAATATTGGCTGAGCTCTACAGGGCAGGGGAGGGACTTAGGAGAAAATTGAAATATTAAAGATTATTTACTTTTTTAAATAAAATTGGGTCAGATGATCAAAATCAAACATTTTTAAAGTTATTCTACATTTAAATGTTGCAGACTGTGCCTTTAAGGTGCGTGTGTATGTCTGTGTGTTCTTGTACTGTCCATACTACATACTGAGGACCATTTTGACCCTTTCCCCTACAAAGTCCATCCATCCATTTTCTGAACCCGCTTTGTCCACGTAGGGTCACGGGGGGGCTGGTGCCTATGTCCAACAGTCAATGGGCACTCAGGCGGGGTACACCCTGGACAGAGACCCAGTCCATCACAGGGCAACACAGAGACACACAGGACAAACAATCACACACACACCTAAGGACAATTTGGACAGAAAAACCAATCAACCAAACAGTCATGTTTTTGGACCGTGGGAGGAAGCCCGGAGTACCCGGAAAGAACCCACACATGCACAGGGAGTGCAAACTCCATGCAGAAAGTTACCAGGCCGGGAAGCGAACCAAGGACCTTTGTGCTGCAAGGCAACAGCTCTAACCACCGCCCCGTTTCCCCTACAAAGTGAGAACTTTATTTAAAGTGAGGACAGTTGTTTGGTCTTCATTTTATAGAGCTCCGGACGTCACGTGACTCTCAGAGAGTAGACACCATGTTGGCAGGCAACAAAGGTAAACAAAACGAACGGGATCGGCTTGGATTTTACTTCGTCTGAGTTTACTTCACACTTTAAAACCGAAGAAATCGTTTTATATAGTCAGAAATTAAATAGACTAAACATCTCCGACCCTTACCGTGCCCCTGGGATACTTTTTAAAAACGCCAGAAGCTGTCGGAGCAGACTTCTTACCGGACCTGGCCATGGAACGCCTTGGGATTCCCCCGAAGGAGCTGACCTAAGTGGCTGGGGAGAGGGAAGTCTGGGCCTCTCGACTTAGGCTACTGCCCCTCCAACCCGACTCCGTATAAGCGGATGAAAATGGATGGATGGATGGATGGACAAATAACAGATTTACATGTAAGTAGTTTAAATAGAGTGCTGTGCTGTTTGAATGTATAAACTGAACGCCAAGAGAAATCACTAGTTTGATTTTTTTCCGTGAATAAAATAAATGTCAGGCAGGAGCGTCTCAGGATCTGTCTGAGATCTGTCTCGGTGAGACAGATAACAGCAACCCAAAGTGCTTTTTATGTGTGATCTGACAATTGATCAACCATTGCTTAAAAATTAAACACAGCTTAGCCGGTTAATTGCTGTGATCATAAGACACGTAATCGGCAGCATACAGAAATCACGAGGCAACGTTTTACGTGACGTTTACTTGTTGCTATGAGTAATAAGACAGAAAAAGCCACGCCAAAATAAGTTTAGGAAGCCCACTAAGAATCGTAATAAAAGCATTTAAAATAAATACTATACACAGTTGAGGAAAAGTTGGTTTAAGTACCTGATATGAAGTGGTCGCTGCATAAGCGAAAACCTTTACTCTCGGGATCCCACAGTTTCATTTTAGCCCGGTCAGTAGCGCGTTTTATTACAACGTTTGCGGTGCTCCGGATCTTGGGGAATCCTGTAGATGGCTCATTCCTTATGTCGTACGCGTCTGTTCTGCATCCTGGGGCACAACAGGAATCTACCATATTTCCTGTTTGATTGAGTTTTCTGACAATAACAAATAGTCCAGCTTTTGGCTTCTGCCTGCCAATATGGCGCTGTTTTGATTTGAACTGTTGCATGCCGAGAGGTGACATCAACTCCCGGAGCTCTGTAGAAGCTTACCGGTTGGTTTTAGAACTATGGTATGAATTAAGTTTCAGTTAAGGTTAGGGTTAGGGGGAGGGGAAGGGACTGGTTGTCGTTCTTTATATTATAAGCTTGTGTGTTATGTGCATTAAAGCCAGCGATCCAAACAGCTCTCTCTACCCCCTGCCCCCGGTCCGACATTCCTACAACAGCACTTACTGAAAGTATGCACTCATTCAGAGGACGACTCCACACTGTCGTAAGTCTGACGTCTGACCTGCCAGCCCTATGCTTCCGTATGGGAAGCATTGATTCTGGGAACTCTTCTAATCAAATAATCCCATCTCCTGAGATTTCTAACTGAGCCAGCTGAGCAGCAATGCTGAGTTTCTCATGAACAATGAAGATGGCGTGTTATGGACAAATCTATGTTTATTAATTCCTGATCATGGACTCAATCAACTGGACGTAATGTATTGCTCTATGCCTCTCTGCATGCTCACTTACTCATACACACGCACATTCTTGTCCCACTCACTCACACACACACACACACACACACACACACACACACACACACACACACACACACACTCTTGTCCCCCACACACACAAACACTGACGCTCTCTCTCTTCCTCTTATCGCTCCCTATAAATAAACCCTGTGAACAGATGTTCGAGGCATTTGCTTTGGCATCTGCCACAGTTCTAACTGTTTGACTTGTCTGCTCATTGACTACGTTTACATGCAGCCAATATCCGGGTCATGATCGGGTTAAGGTCGGTATTCGGGTTTCTGAGTTGATCAGAATAACCCGTTCACAAGCATAAATAGAAAGAGTTACCCCCTAACTTGCATAACCCGATTTAAATGCGTTCGTTGGGGTAGCGTCAGGACGTATGGACTACGTCCAGACGCAATATGCGTCATTTCCGGTTCTTCTTGTTCTGGTATCCGTGAAAACAACAACATGTTTCCCAGTTCGGAAGAGATAGCGACCGCGTTTGTTTGCGCTTTAGTTTCCTCGTCACTCCAAAAGTGTGGTGCTGTGCCGCAACTCGCCATGTTGCTCCCAACTTGTTGTTTACTTCCGGTGTTCTGGCGCATACAAGACGTCTCGCTACTCAAAAGACCAAGATTCCTTGCGAACAGAGCATGCGCAGAACACACGCTTTGATGGGGATATCCCGATATGCGTTTACACGACCAAACATTCGGGTTATAAAAGGGTTACCCCAGGTGTAGTTATGAGCATATTCGGGTTTTTGGCGGTGTTTACATGGACCTGCGGAACCGGGTTATTGTGAATATTCGGGTTTTAAAAGGGTTACTGGCTGCATGTAAACACACTCATTGTCTCCTTCTGTCTTCACTCTAGGAAATGGGTTATTGATAAACATATTGATAAAATCCATGACATTATTTGGTCCTTCGAAAGCTGGGGTCCCGTCACCTCGCAGCGCCGAGAGCCATCGCCAGAGGACTGTCGACAACCTAAATCTCCTCCAGCGCTGAGTTTGCTGGGGGTCGGTGAGGCCTTGACGTCGTTAGGAGGATTGCGGATCCACAAACTACTCAAGCCCTGGGTGGAGAGAGATTTGGTGAGACAAGTTATTGTTGTTTGTCTTTGTGGTACCAAGAGAAAACCCTAGGTGACCAGAGAATAAAGTGGTGTCGTCCACCGTGAATAGGATGGTTTTGACGGGTTCTTTTGAATGCTGTCTGCATTGGCTTGGTTTTCTGCATTTTAGCCGAAATTAGAAATGCAACTCTGGTGTAAGAAATAGATGGTGTCATCCGCCGTGAATAGGATGGTTTTGTAAACTGGTATGATAACTATTGAGATTCAAATTATGGTGTTGTCCGCCTTGAACACGATGGTTTTGACAGGTTCCTTGAATACTGTAAAGTGGTGTTAACAGATTCTCTGAATGCTGTCTGTACTTGGCTTGGGTTTTTGACTGTTAAGTAGGTCCATGGATGTGAAATTTGCCTTGAATAGAAAGAATGTTCTGGTTATCTTGTTGTTGTTGTTTTTATTGTTTGTTGTGTTGGATGTTGTCTGCCTAAATTGTTGCTTGGAAAAATGAGAGAGAGTATGGAAAGTTTTGTACGTGTGGTATCTATGTATGGGGGAAAAAAAACTCACAAAATACCTTTTGAGTAAATATGGATGAAAGTGTATACCCAGAAAATGTGGAAAGGATGTGAAATTACCAGAGAAGTGATGGAAAACGTGATTTTGGTGACCGCTGACGTGTCACAAATGTATTATGCTCCGAGGGAGCACAGTGCAGTGGAGAGAAATAAAGGGTTGAAACGGTGAGCAGAGAGGAGGCAAGGTCTGCCTGAAAATCAAAACATCCGCAGCTGTGCTCTGAGCTAATAAGGTCTTATCAATTGAGTCCTGAAGGTTATAACTAGAAAATGAAAATGGAAAATATAATTTGAAGGGCTTCTAAAAATTGTAATTTACTTATTTGTTTTTTACCTATTAAGCACAGCTGTACCTTATTGCATTTGAAACCCTCTATGTGGATTTCAGTAAGTCCAGTCAACATACTTCATGTTCAAAATGCACGCTGTCCACTGAGGTGAACATGTAATAAATTATTAGCATTTTTTTAGGTGTTACAAACAATATTTGTTGAAATTTGTTTCATTCGCACACAAAGATGAATGAGAAAAATTGTTAAATGATTGAGGTTGAAGGTTTTATAATTTGTGCATCAAAAGGTTGGACACGACCCAAATATTTAATTTCTGGTATCTGGTGATTAAAATAAGTTGGACTATAAACTGTGTCATTTTTAGTGGCTGAAAGGGAAAGGGTTTTAGTGAAATCCCCTAATTTGAGACATTAACTGTCTATCAGTACTTGGTAGTAAAATAAGTGCCCAAATAAAAAAAAAGGAAAAGCTAATTAGTGTATGTTTGGTCAAACAGTAATCCCAGACCAATTTCAACTAATGACTGTTGTCACGTTGCATTTTATCTCCTTATTTTGTTTTTAAAATCTTCGTTTCTGATGTTTAAAACCAAGACAAGAGAGTTTAGCTGATGACAATCACACCCGGGTGAACATGAACTGGTGTGCAGTACCTGTTGAATTCAAAACTGCATTTTGAACACTTTAAAAATATCGTTTGTCATCAATTGAATCTTTCTGGCATCTGTCAAAATGTGGAAACTTGTTCAGATCTCCGTTTAGCGGACATTGTGATCAGAACAGAGGGAGAAATTGTCTGGCAGTGAAATTAAATGAGACAGCAGATTAAAGCGGCTGTAGGAAATTTGCATTTATTAAGTTTTAGTTCCTTTTATTCTTCATGTATTCTCTGCATATGAACTTTTAAATGCTTTGACAGAGGATTAAAATAAAATTAAAAATTAAATTAAAATTTCAATGAATTAAATGAAGTTAAGAATCTTTGTTACAACTCTAAATTTATTTTAAATTTGATTTAGATGATGAATGAGTGGTTTGGCTGTTTCGTAGTAGACTCCATTGTTTTTTTTTTTTTTTCCTTTTTATAACATGACTGAGTGTAATTGAGGCACTTCTCTTGGCCACATGCCCTAAAATGAAGACATCACTGTTTCCTTATCTGAAATTAAACAGAAGGAGGCGGCTGTGGTCTGCCAGTTGCTCTGACCTATCCACACACAGAGTGTGACCTGACACGTCTGCGAGCAGTTTAATTAGTTGATTCCTTCTGACAATCTGCCAACTATCTGACACTATTGCGCCTGCGGACTACAAATAATACCTTGACCATGAGAGTAAATCAAAATAATATTTAAGCAGGATTTACAAGCTGCCCCTGATAGGAGATCATACGGCCTATAGGAGTGACAGTTAAATGTTTTGTTTTGAACCTAAATCACCAGAGGTGGAAAGAGTACTAAAATATCCTACTTAAGTACGAGTACCAATACTTTGATAATTTTTTACTCAAGTACAAGTAAAAGTACTTGCCTACATTTTTACTCAAGTAAAAGTAAAAAGTATCGTAAATAAAATGTACTGAAAGTAAAAGTTACTTAGTTACATTTTTGTCGGCGTAAAGATGGTAACATCAGTGCAAAACCACAACACCAGTTCATAACACGCTCGTGTGTGCACGCACACACACGGACACACAGTTTTATGGAGAGATTTCTGTCAGTGAGAACAGGACATGCACATTGATTGGACGAGGTTTTTCTTGGCTTGTATGTTTCAGTTGTGATTAAAATTATTCTTTTTCTTTTAAAGATGCTAGCAGTATGTGAGGTATCTCATTGTTCTCATGACAAAACTCTAACATGAGACTGTGCTCTAACCTGTCACATAACAAGCTAAATGCAGTCAAACATTTCAGATGGACCGTATGAAAGCTGCTAACGTTGGCCCTGTCCTACTTTACCTCTGCATTACAGTTCCTTTATCCATGTCCATCCTAGAGCTCCTCTCTGACCTTCATGCTTATTTAGAGCAGCTGATTTTTAAAGCTAGCAGAGTTCATCCTTGGTGGTGGGTTCTGTTAGGTATTTTTATTTGTTCATCTTTGTTGTGAAATCTTTTGTTAAATGTGTTGGGGAAAAACTTGACCTTACTTGTTTTTACGTTTGGGTGTTTTCAGAAACTCCTTTCTGCTTTAGGCATTTTGATCCAGTATCTGAAGTTTTCCTTTGTCCTGTGCATTCTCACCCCGGCTTTCCACAGGAGCCGTCAGCAGCACGTCATAGCTGCTGATAGGAACCACTGTGGTCAACAGAACCTTTTCCACTGGAGCCGTCAGCAGCCGTCAGCAGCGCGAGTCGGCCGCGTCCCTCGAGCAGCATGTCGCGGCCTTTACGCGCCGGTTCTATTTCCTACGCGCGACGCCTCTGAAACGGGTCAATTTAGACATGTTTGGGGAAGGAAAGACAGGAAATCGGACGCGGAAATGGAGAGAAGCACCCGAGATTTTCAGAATAAAGAACGTACTGCCTTCCGGTTGCTTTACTTTTAAAAAGGTTACTAACTGTGCGTCCCCGTGAGAAGTTATCACCTAGCTAGCGGTCTCCTTTGTTTTTCAGGTCCGTATTGGCGATTATAAAACGGACAGAACATAAAACACAAACCATGTTGTAAATTTCTCCTGCTTGTTGTTGTGTTTACTGACGAAGTCACTTGTGTGACTTCGTGCTCTGTCGGTGACAGCTGCCCCCCTGCTGCTTCGCGTTTCGTGGGAAGGGCCAAGCAGCAGCTTACGCGAGCAAGACGTGCTGCTGCAGTAACGTGCTGCTGACGGCTCCGGTGGAAACCCGGGGTAAGACCAAGATGTTTTCCATTAGGTAAGGGCAAACTGGTCAGGTAGGAAAATTGGCTCAAATCTAGAAACTTCTCTTCTGTTTATGGAATTTGTGGGTGTGGTTTATGGATTCAATAAAACCCCTCCACAGCTTCGGCTCCTTTGTGAGAGGAAAATGGCTGCCTGTCTGATGGTCTGATTCTTTCTCACCCGTTACAAAGTGAGCTTTGTAACGTATGTTATGGCCTTTGCAGAGTGTCACACTTTGCAGAGTTTGTTGTCTGTTTAAGGTTTGTTACAATTTACCAAATTAAGAATCTAATTCCTCTGTGTGTGTTCTGACTTCCTTTAAGGTAATTTAAGTTTAAGGTAATATAAGAACAATAGTATAAATTAAATTACGCAACATAATGGTGGAGAATGCTAAATTAAATTACCTAACATTAATTGGTGGAGAATGCGGGCATGCAGAGCTGGTGAGCTGAGGGCTTTGTCTGTGAGCTGAGTGGGGGTAAGTCTCCGTTTGGCTCCATGGATGGGCTTTCTGCGCCCAGCTCTCGCATATCGATTCAGGGTCATGGAAATTACGAATAATCAATCTACACTCTCTCTCTCTGTGTGTGTCGTCCTTTAAGGGTAGCATATGCCTTCTGGTGGGAGATCGCCTTCGGGGAGCCGCATGGCCACTTCCTCATTAAAGTCCGGCCAGCTAAATTGCTCTCCAGCCGGCTGCTCTGCAGGCGAGCTTCCGCCTATGGCTCTCGCTCTACCAGGACGAGGAACGCCAAGTAAGTACCTAAATTTAATTGCACCCTTTTCCTATATAACTAGTTGGCAGTGTGTTTTTAAGCTGAGTGTGGTGACTAGGCATTCACGCACGAAAAGACGTTTTCGTGTCCATTTAAGGGTTACACGTGTGAACCGTAGAGGTAGCACTGAAACGTGAACCGTGGCTGTAGGCCAAATACAGGTGAATGTGTAGTGGGCCTAAAACCGTTGTGAACCCATATACACGCAGCACGGAGCCCATGTGCTGGTGTCGAGTAGGAAAGGATGGATGCTAAAAATCACACTGTCACTGGGATGTTAAATAAATATTCCATGGTGCAGGAAGGTACCCAAATTAAGAATCATCGTTGTAATTGGCTAAAGTAATCCAAACCGTTCTAAAATTCACTCCTTGTCATTTTGTGCTGTCTGCCGACTCATTGTGTTTCTGTGTCTGTGAAAAGCTGTGTTAAAGTGTTAAAAACCCAGCTGTGAGCTGTGCTTCAGTGGATATCCGTGTTTCTGTGTGTGTGAAAGCTGTCGTGTAGGTATGGTGACTCAGGACTTCAAGGAATGTTGTGTGTGTGTGTGTGTGTGTGTGTGTAAGGCAACTGCAGTTCTGAGCATCAGTGTGTGTGCATATCTGAGTTTTTGAGTGTATGAAACCTGCAGGTTCTTCTAAGTGTGACTGTGTAACTACAGTTTTGAAGTTTGAACCGGTTCTGTCTTCTGTTGGTTCTGTTCTGTTCTGTCTGTCTGTCTGTCTGTCTGTCTGTGCATGTATGAGAAAGTATGAATCTAGAGGTACTGGAAAAAGGAAACTAAAATTGCAGTTAATTGTATATTGTGTTTATCTTTACTTTTTACTTTCTGGGAGTGCGAATTTTCCCTGATATTGTTAAGTCTTTATTTGATTTGTTTTGAAAGAGTCAGACCAGCTCAAGACTGGTTGAGCTGCTTATGCTGAACATCACATAAGTGTTTTCTGGCTCTGAGCCAACAAAGGTTTGTCTCAGATCTTTATCAGTAAAGGACAAAAGAGACAGAAATGTTCTGAGTTCTGACCCAGTAATTTTCTTTTGCTGAGACAGTCTTTTCAAATCTAATGATTCTGTGTTATAATTAGTTACTGTTGGTTAAGTTTATTCAGTTTGGTTTTCTAACTCCTGGATTGATATATTTACATCTTTTCTTTTACTATGACTGCTGTTTAAATGTTTTATTTTGCCTTTAAGTTGCCTGATCCGTAAACAAGTAAGAACATCCTGATGTGAGACTTTATGTTTGTTTCTTGGATTCTTGTCATAAGCAGACTCTTTGCCAAGGTGAGATATCTGGCCATAATGGTTTGACTTACTGTTTTTACAGAAAGGTGTTTGGCTTTTTCATAAACCTAAAAACTTCTTGTTAAATGAGTCTTATCAATCACTTATTGGGTTACATAAACTAATAGTATGGGTTGTTTAATGCAGCATGGAACATGAATTGATGAATGTAGTTTGCTGATGATTATATGATTTGATTCCAGCTTAAAGATGATACCGAATGGACTTTGTTGGTGAATTTCAGGTGAATTTGAGCCCCATTAAATTCAAACTGGACTGGATAAAAGCTGAATGGTTGTTGTTGAAGATGTCAAAAAGCCACAATAACCCTTTTGCGTGTTCTCACCGCAGGCCATGGAACCAAGGAGTTTGGGGTCCTGTTGCACGTGATACCACCACAAATGAGGCGTCAAGGTCACTCATCTCATCCCTCCCACTGCTGCATACTGCTGAGAGGCCACTACAACTGACCATCATCAGATGGAATGCATGCAGGCTCGCCAGGACGGCAGATAAGTAAACGATCTGCCTTCAGCTTGCAGGGCCAATCCACCATGTCGCTGCTGATGGTAGGGGATCGCACTTTGCTCTGAAACTGCCCCTCAGCATCTGATGGAACGAGAGGAATAGCAGCAGTTGGGAGGAACAACGGAAACAACATCTGGTGTTTGAGACCCCTCCTGGGTCCGTCCACACGACACTGTGATCTGCCTCCAACGACGTATCCAGTACCCCAAATCTCCCGTCTGGTTTCATGGCTCCCTGTCCAAAAGACATCCCCTCACCATCTCTCAGAATGTCTCTCGCTCTCCTGTCACACCGCAGGTTGGCTCTCTGCCCCCCCACTTCACGTTGCTTGAAGATGGGCGTCCTTACGAGGACATTTGAGCTGAAGAAAGAGAGTCTGGGTCTGTGATGACTCGTCTGTTTCATCTCGACGAAAGGGCTCCTAAATAATCCTCCAATCATCCAACTGGAATCCTTAAGGGTCCCGTAACGTCCATCCTGTCAGAATAGGCCTTGGGAGCCCAGGTGTTACTAGAACTAACGGTGTCTCCTCACCAGCGTGAGCCTCCAAACTGTGAAGGTTGGTCTCCAAACATGAACTTTAAATTCATGCATTTATCTCCTCTTGTAACACTTTAACATGTTTTAAAAGGCTTGTATCATGATAAGTTACACCTCCCAGACCAAAGATAGGTCCAATATAAGATAAAATATTATCATAAACACTGTAGAAATGTCATTATTTATGAAATATAATGTGATGGGCAGAAGCCGGAAGCTGCCGGGCTCTGAGGGTGTGGTGATTGGACACCAGCTGGTCCTCGTTATGGATAACGAGGCCAGGGAGGATAAAAAGGTGACAGGTCTGCTGAGAGGGGCGCGTGGTCGACCTGGCATTGTGGCATCGGACTTTGGGGGGTGGGGTCGTTCGCAGCCGGGTAGGGCTGCCGGCGATGAAGATAGCTGAACAGGTGTTTAGATTTCCAGCGCCAGGAGGGAAGGCTGGTCGCCTTCTTTAGACAGCTAGGGCTGGGCATAGGTGATGCCAAGGCCACGCCGACATCTGCCGCTACAAACTCTGGCAGTGGACTTATGTTGTGGATTTACCCGCCGTCCTCGCAAGCTACACCCCGGGGCGTTGGACGGCGTTGGAAGCTCAGACCCCGGGGACGGGGGTCACACCATCCGTGACAGCTAAGTACCGCTGCTTATGTGACTCATGCTGGACAGTTGGTTTTAGAAGAGAGGGCTTGGGCCATGGTGTTTTATCATTGTGTTTTATTATTGATTGTGCAATAAAGTGTGTCTTTTATAAGTCTTTGCCTACTGGTGGTGTGTTCAGGTTCTGACCGGAGGGCAAGATATTCTGCCCGTGCTGCCCATGGCTACTTTCATTACACTGGTGTCAGAAGTGGGATCTAGCAATCCAAAATGTCAGAACCTGAAAATAACACACCCCCTCCGTTGAGACCAGCTGAAAATCAGCCCGTGAGCACAGCAGCTCGGCCGATTTTTATGCCGGAGATCTTTTCCGGTGTTGGCCGTGAATGGGCAGACTGGGTTGAACAATTTGAAATGGCAGCCGATGTAAATAAATGGGATGAGCCCCTTAAGCTGAAGTTTCTGTGTCTTCTGTCTTCTGTTGTCTGACAAGGCTCGAGAGGTTTACAATGGCTTGTCGGGGAGCGTTAAAGCTAATTATGCCGTGTTAAAAGAGCAAATGGGGAAGTGTTTGGATCCGTGTGACAGCGCTGATTGGAATAGGGCTGTTTTCTCCGCTCGACGCAGGTGGCATAATGAAAGTGTCCGAGAATTTGGGATGGCATTACGACGGGCTGTCGTTAAAGCTTATCCGACAGTGGATCCCAATATACGAGACATGTTGGCTAAAGATCAGTTTATAGCTCATGTGGGGAATGGAGACATGAGAGTGTGTTTACGGAGCGCCAAGCCCGCGTCGCTTGAAGCAGCCATCGACCTGGCGGCGGAGCTTGAGCTCATTAGGAGCTTGGAGACCAGCTCAGTATCGGACGCAAGAGTGAGGGGGATAACTGTGAAAGATGCTGATGATAAAAGCATTGCTTCGCTAATGGGGGTGGTTGAGAGCTTGAGACAGGAGGTGAAATCCCTCCAGGAAGTGGTGCACACACTGTCAGTACCTGCTGCATCTAGTCCCCACCGTCGTGACGCTCAGAACACAACCTTGCAGCCTAGGCAAGAATATTCCCGGAGGGAAGGAAATGAGAGGTTTGGAGGCTGCTGGGAGTGTGGCTGTAACCGGCATTTACGTCGGGACTGCCCTTACGTGCAGGGAAACTAGAGGGGGCGTGTATCGTGGGTCAAATGCCCGCCCCCTTCTCTGTTGTTGAGACCCCTGTAGGAAGAGGCAATGCTGGGTACTTGAAGGCCAGGATAGGTGAAGCCTTTGCCTCAGTAGACAAGTATGTGACGAGGCTGAAGGAAACATTCACTACGATGGTGGATGCGGTGAAGTGCCATCAGGGCAGAGCATCGGTGCAACAAAGGAGGGCACATGATTTTAGGGCCTCCCGCCGGTTCTACGCGGCAGGTGACTTAGTGTGGGTCAGAAATAAGCTGAGGAGACGAGGGGTGTGTCCCAGGCTTCAGAGGCGAGATAGGGGACCGTTTAGGGTCCTCGAGCGGGTGACAGACGTGTTATACAGGCTAGTACCCGTTGAGGGGGGTCCTGAGAGTGTGATTCATTTCAACCGACTTAAGCCGTGCACTTCTCTTCCACTAGTTGCAGCACCGCTGGCTGTGGGGTCCCGAGAGCGAGCGAGGCAGAGTCTGCGTCAGCAGGATGCTACCTGGGAGGACACCAGCAGGGTTCATCGACGGTCTGCAGAGACAAGCAGGTCTGGCGGCGCAAGTGACCCGGCCCCATCACGTGGAGAGGCTGCTCGAGGAGGTGCTGCTGCAGGAGGACCGGAAGGACGTCTCCCTGGGGAGATCGACAGACGTGGAGCTGCGGAACAGCGGGTGGTTCATCAGCCGGATGCCACCTGGGAGGACATCAGCAGGAGTGCTCAGCGGTTTTCGGAGACGAAGGGCCCCGGTGATTCAAGCAACCCTGCCCCATTGCATGGAGAGGCTGCTCGAGGGGGTGTGGTTGGAGGAGGATCGGGAGGACGTATCCCTGAGAAGGTCGAGGGACCTGGAGCTGTGGAGCAACACGTGGTTCGTCAGAGGAGACCCCCTGTTTGGCATAAGGATTATCATGTGGAGATCTAGGACTCGAGGGCGAGTCCTTCAGGACAAAGAAGGGGAGAGTGTGATGGGCAGAAGACGGAAGCTGCCGGGCTCTGAGGGTGTGGTGATTGGACACCAGCTGGTCCTCGTTATGGATAACGAGGCCAGGGAGGATAAAAAGGTGACAGGTCTGCTGAGAGGGGCGCGTGGTCGACCTGGCATTGTGGAATCGGACTTTGGGGGGTGGGGTCGTTCGCAGCCGGGTAGGGCTGCCGGCGACGAAGATAGCTGAACAGGTGTTTAGAGTTCCAGCGCCAGGAGGGAAGGCTGGTCGCCTTCTTTAGACAGCTAGGGCTGGGCATAGGTGATGCCAAGGCCACGCCGACATCTGCCGCTACGGACTCTGGCAGTGGACTTATGTTGTGGATTTACCCGCCGTCCTCGCAAGCTACACCCCGGGGCGTTGGACGGCGTTGGAAGCTCAGACCCCGGGGACGGGGGTCACACCATCCGTGACAGCTAAGTACCGCTGCTTATGTGACTCATGCTGGACAGTTGGTTTTAGAAGAGAGGGCTTAGGCCATGGTGTTTTATCATTGTGTTTTATTATTGATTGTGCAATAAAGTGTGTCTTTTATAAGTCGTTGCCTACTGGTGGTGTGTTCAGGTTCTGACCGGAGGGCAAGATATTCTGCCCGTGCTGCCCATGGCTACTTTCATTACAATAAGTTATTTTCCTGAGCCATTACTTCAGCCAAGATATAAGATACATGGATTTGATGAAGCCATGCTGTCTCATGCAGTCCTATATGTGTAACACACACACACACACACACGCACACGCACACGCACACACACACACACACTGCAGCATGTTAGAATCATGTGAATGATTAACTACATTGAACTGCTTTTGTAATACTTTAATCTCTTATTCTGGAGTAAAATAAAGAAACAAGCTAAATCATCACATATCTGTGGCATCAAGAAGAAACTTCTGAGTTCAAACACAGGGATGGAGCACAATGTTTACAACTGAACAGTATCAGGATGTTTTAACTCACAGAGACCTGCAGGTCTTCTGTTTTATGAGCAAATCGCTGAGAATCCGCTTGTTATGAGCAGTGTTGGGAGTAATGCGGTACAGAAGTAATTAATTACTGTAATGCATTGCTTTTTGTTGTAATGTGGTAATGTAAGGCATTACAGGGTAAAAAAATTGTAATATTTACTCGGTACAATTGTCAGTAACGCAGTAATTACAATGCATTTTAAACCCAGAATCAAGATGCGTTTCTTAAAAATTCAAATTGCGGGAAACCCGAAAAAATATCCAGTATCTGCATCTATTACGTCATTTATGGACTCAGCTTTGCGGGCAGAGAGGACGCAGCGGTAACGGCTCAAATACTCCAGCTGCGTCCTTTATGCGGCCGCTGTAACATTCACAAAATCGCTCCACTAAAAATAAATAATTCACCTGCGATCGTTCATATCAGCGCATATTCTCTGGTATTCTGTACTTTTCTGACGTGCTTTGCCTCCGCTGAGTTAATCTGGGCCCCGGTGATTTCAACTCATTACTGCTGGAGCGCCGTGCATGTGAAGATCCCTTTGGCTGATCGTTAGAAAGTAGGAAGTCTAGGAAACAGTTTTTTTCTGGAAGACGGACATGCAGCATGCAGGAAGGTTAGAGAGAAAGAAAGGGCAGGAAATTATTCAAATAAAATCAAGAAAACAAAACAAAGTGCTTGAAAAGAAAAAAGTAGGTAGATTTATCCCCAATACTCATTTTTACCAGTGAAAAGCAATAATATATAAGCATTTAATATTTATACATGTGATAGAATCAGATCACCCCAGAAGCCAGTCCCACATCCAGGGCCGTATCAAGGCATTTGGGGACCAAGGCTAAATAGACTTGGAGCCCCCACCACCCCACTCGCCGCTCAGTTAATCTAAGATGGCAGCGTGCTGAGAGTACAGATTGTTGTTTCATTTATGTCATAAACAATCCTTCTAAAGAACTGTTTTAACAGCAATCCTAGCTCAGACACCACATCACCTTCCACCAGATGTGTCATGAGTTCACCAGGCATCAGATTACCAAACTCATACTGAAGTTGTTTTGTTGAAAGTAACTTAAAGTAATGCAAAAGTAGTGTAATGCCTTACATTTTAAAATCAGTAATATTGTAATGTAATGAATTACTTTAAAATGAGGGTAACAAGTAATAAATAATGTATTACAGTTCTGAAGTAACTTGCCCAACACTGGTTATGAGCGCTAAACGTCATTTTGCCGCTGCCGTGCGGAGCGACAGGGAAACACATTTAAAACACGGAACCGAGTCTGGCTACTGAACCGAGCAGAATTCTGATGATGTCACACTGGTGTGCAAGGGTGCGGGTTCCAACCCACAGGAGAGGAGGGAGAGAGGAGGTGAACAGCGAGTTGAGGGACTGAACTGATGTTTTGGAGTAGAAGTGCACACCCACACCCCCCACGGTTTAGACGCAGCGCTCATGTAGGTGTCTCTTTCCGTTCCGACGCTGCTACACGCAATATTTTTAATACATCAAGCCTATAGTTTGTTTTTACTCAGTAACGGACATGATTTAAAATGTAGCGAATTACGCTTCTTTTTTAAAAACTTACTCGAGTAAAAATAAAAGTACAGATTTTAAAAACAACTTAAAAAGTATAAATATACAAAAAATGCTACTCAATTACAGTAAAGTGAGTAAATGTAATTCATTACTTTCCATCTCTGTAAATCACCATATCCTAAGGAAGTTAGAGATTAATGCATGATGTCCTGACCCTTCTAAAGTAGTGTTTGTGTTCTGTGTTGTGGTGTTTTTAAGCATTATCGTATCTTGAGCCTAGTTCTGGTTTGCTTGGCCTGAGCAGATCTTTTGACATTTCCCATTAGAGACTGTCCAATATCCTTATAAACATTATCCATTTGAGATTTCTAGATATAATGGTATATCTAGTTTGCTGTTATCATATGACTTCTTAAAGGTCAGGCTCCTGCAAGAACTGTGTGTTTAATACAGTCACAACTTTGGAGATTCCCTTACAGATGAGTCTTATAAACAAATCTCCCCATTTATGACTGAAGTTACCTCGATTTGTCCTGTCTGTCTGTGAAGCAAACAGAATTGATGTCTGAATGTTGGTGACACGCCTTACAGATTTACTCTGAGGTGGAGCATCAAAGCGTTTGCTTTTAATGTCACGCCTGATCCTTAAAACTTTATTGTTATTGTTTTTCAATGCTTTGTAATTCCGACCAGACACAGAGTCAGAGGTGAAAGAGAAAGGAAGAGACGGGGGTGGGGGTGGGGTCCACAAAAATAAACAATAATGAACAAGACTCAAGAGTCTGCTTCTAGACCTGCAGAAAGAGAAAGAATGGAGAAAAAAAGGGACACACAACAGGAGAAAGCTATCACTGTGTCAGCCTGTTGAGGAAATATATAATCAACATTGTTTAACTGAGCAATCACACAATAATAAATCATAGTGCATGTAGTGGCAACAACAGCCTTAACACATGTGTTGAACGTGCCCAAGCCCATACTTTTGAGAGCACCATGTGAGCACCTGTGTGTGTACAGACACTTGTTTATGTAAGGTTTCTCTATAGGAGCGTCCAATAGAAAGTGTGAGGGACCACAGATCCGCCCCTTAAAGATGTGTAGGAGACGGAGGGAGCTCCAAGTCCCAGAGATCCAGGCGCTGCCCCAGAACACAGGAACCCCAAGGAGACTGCAACCAGAAAGCCCCCCGCCCCCCTCGAGAGGCACAGAGGATCGCCCTGGGGGGCCACAACCAACAGCTGGTCGAGTCCTGGGAGATATCAGCGGCAAGCCCACCGGCCCGCCCGCAGCCTCCCACCCCCTAGCCGGCCGAGCCCGGAACCCAATGACCCGGGACCCAGGAGCGGCCACCCCCGCTGGGGACCCAGCAGAGCCCAGGGACCCAGACCCCACCAGACAGCCACCGGGATTGATCAGGCAGACACCAAAAATCTTAAACCCCCTGACCTGGGAGCCACCAACACTCAGGCAGGCCAAGGCACCACACCTCACACCAGGTGTGGCAGGGGGAGGGAAGATGAAGATCTATATCATCAAAAGAAGTCCCAGGAGAAGATAGGAGTCAAAGGCCCCACCTGACATATACAGTCATACACAAACACAGTCACACACTCCCTCCCTCATGCTCACACATGCACGTACAACCAAAGACTTACAAAAATGCACGCCGGACACCCACTCATGCTCCCCATACACACCCTATTCACTCTGGTCCCGGTACTGCTGCACATGGGGTACAACCATTACCGGTTCCCAGAGTTTGACCCTTTCTGCTGGGGTGCTGATTAGCAGGCTTCACTGCCCAACGCTGAGCACAGCAACCCACCACCCCAGACCCCAACCAGACGGCCAGATCCCCCTCCTAGCCTCCAGCCCCAGGAAGCCAAGCAACAACAGAGGTGTGCTAAGACCCCTAGTCTCCCTCCACCTGCTCCAATATAGTGTTGTTGTGTGTTGATGAGGTGTATTCCATGGCTGTGGTAAGCGGGCAGTGCGGGCATTGTCTGGCCTGAATGAAAACCATTGTTAAAGACTCATGGTTGAAGATTTCATAATTCGTGCATCAAAGAGTTAAGCACTAACCAAATATTAAATTCCTGGTATCTGGTGACAAATATAATTTGAACTATAAACTGTGTCACTTTTAGTGGTACCCCTCAGTTTGAGAAATTGACTGTTTATCTGTACTTGGTAGTAAAGAGAGCCCAATAAAAGCTAAGTATGTAGGTTTTTAGTCAAAACTCTTGGACTGGGAGATTGAATGAGTGGTTAACAGTAATCCCAGACCAACAAAACTAGTGATTATTGTCAAATTGTCTTACAAACCATGTATAAAACCAATTTAGGTACTCTGCCAACAAACATTCAGGGGATATTTGAAAAGAGAACTAGTATTTACATGCTGAAAGAAACTGATGTGTTTACATAACCTGGATTTAGAACTAAAATTAAGGAATGCAATATGTCTGTAAGTGGTGTTAAATTATGGAATAACCTTAAAAGGGAAATTAAAAAAATTGTCATTTAATATATTCAAAAAATGTACCAAATTGAGTGTACTAAATAATTATGAAAACGCTAATTAAATCAATGATCATGATCGCACCGGAATTTATAACAGGTAAAAGTTTAAAATGAATCTGTATGTTTGTCTGACAAATGGAAATTGTAAATAAATTGATTATGTCTTCTGGAAAAGGGGGCAGAAATTATAAGATGTTTTTCTTCTTTCTGCTCATTTTTGTTCAAATCATCGACATATATACTGGACAATTCATTTCCATAGGCTCCAATAACACTTTTTTGAGGGGAAATGGGAGGTGACCACCACCGCCATTTTGACCGTGTCACAGGTTCCGTCAAGCCCAGACAATTCCATAAAAGGGAAGAGAGGTGGGGCTGAGGGTGGGGCTGTAAGGCTGGGGTCAACTGATGACACCCGGTTGAACTAGTTAACGCGTGGGAGCTAAGCTAACGGAGGTAGAAACCCAGCTACAACCGGAGTTAACTGTGCACAACACCAGAGCTTCTGAGTCAGAGATACACCGGGCTGACCGCTGGGTAAAACCGGGTGGAACACAGAGGTCTCCCGAGAGCTTCACAAGCCAGCAGCCGCGCAGCAGACAAGCGCCACTGCGATCTGAGGTGCGCAGAGCTGCCGCTGGGGAGAACCGGGAGGAAAACATTGCAGCAGACAGAAGCCGCGATCAGACAGACATGCGCCGAGCTGCGGGGAGGGGAGAACCAGGTGGAAAACATTGGTTTCCATCCCAGAGCTCCACAAGCCGGCAGCCCGCGCAGCAGACAGGAGCCGAGCTGTGGGGAGGGGAGAAACGGGTGGAAAACATCGGTCTCCCGAGAGCTCCACAAGCCGATAGTCGGAACCCAGCTCCACCAACATGTTATATTTCAACCCATTTTCTAAAGTGCAGCATTATGTTAAATGCACTGGGTTTTACCTTATTACATTTAAATTTCATGGTTAAACAGTTAATGTTAAAATCTAAGCTCAGCTCGGCAGTGACCTAAAATACATAAATATAATTTTACTTACCGAATAAAATGAAATGGAGACTCCTTGGACGGTGTCCTCCCCAAGCTGTACCACCTATGCGCTGTTAAAGACAGCTGATGACAACCAACATTTGTATCCAGAAGAGGTTATAAATACAATCAAGGGCAGCTTTTATGTAGATGATTGTCTGAAATCTGTCCTGTCTGTTGATCAGGCCTTCTCTCTACATAAACAATTTACTGAGGTGTGTGCAAAGGGAGGATTTATATTAAACAAGTGGATTTGTAGTAATCGCTATGTCCTTTCTCAGATCCCAGAGGAAGATAGAGCCACAGGTGTAAAGATGCTAGACCTTAGTTGGGACCAGCTTCCCACAGAAAGAGCACTTGGAGTACAATGGGATGTTTAACATGATGTTTTCACATTCAAGCATTACATAAAAAACATAAGCCACTTACAAGATGTGGGATTCTGTCTAATGTCAGCTCCATTTATGAGCCTTTAGGCTTCTTATCTACAGTCATTCTCTGTGCAAAACAACTTTTGCAGCATTCATGTAAAATGAAGTTTGGCTGGGATGTGACAATTCCAGCAGAAATGGCACAAACTTGGCAGAAGTGGGTAGAGGATTTAGTTCTTGATAAGTTTAGTGTCAAAAGATGTATCACACCCAAAGGTTTTGGAGAGATAAAAGATGCACAGCTGCATCACTTTTGTGATGCTAGTGAGGATGGGTTTGGAGCTGTGTCCTACCTTAGGCTATCTAATAGCAAGCAGGAAGTGTGTGTTGCCTTCATTATGGCTAAAGCAAGAGTGGCACCATTGAATCAAGTCACCATACTACGTCTTGAACTTGCGGCTGCAGTTTTAGCTGTGCGCTTGGACAACATGCTATCTGTGGAACTTGGGCTCAATCTGACTGAATCAGTCTTTTGGTCTGACAGCATGACTGTTCTACAGTACATTGCAAACACAGCTACATGGTTTAAAACGTATGTAGCCAATAGAGTTGCCATCATTCATTCTCTGACAAAAGTTTCTCAGTGGAGGTACATCAGCTCTAAGCTGAATCCAGCTAACACAGCCTCTTGTGGCATGAAGGTCAACAATTTCCTAAAGTTGTCCACCTGGATTAGTGGTCCTGACTTTCTCACCAAACCCATGGTTCACTGGCCAGCAGTCCTGAAGTTAACATCGTCAGTCCCTTTGGGAGCCGATCCAGAGGTGAAGGATGAAGTCCTAACATGTGCAACTGTGCTCAAAGATGAAGAGTGTCACACCACAAAGCTGTTAAAGTATTTTTCCAGCTAGACAAAGCTAAAAAGGTGTGTGGCATGGATCCTTAAGTTAAAAGAAAGACTCAAACTGCAAACAAAGAAGAATAAGTTACTGGACACACAGGAAAACACATGGAAAACTTTACTCGCAACTAAAGATCTTTCAATAGCTGAGGATGCTACTGTGAGCTTTGAGCAGAAAAGACATTACAGTGATGAGCTAACTCTTCACATGTCTAACATGCCATGATGCTCATCTTGAGGTCGCACATTCTCTTGATACAGATTCCTGCATTAGTGCCATCAGGAGATTCATGTGCCAAAGAGGACAAGTCAAGGAAATCAGGTCGGTCAATGGAACCAACTTTGTTGGCGCAAATCGTGAGTTAAAACAAGCCATCTCTGAGTTAAACAAAAGCAAAATGCAAAAGAACTTGCCACAGGATGGCATAAAGTGGACTTTCAACAGTGGCTGCCGGCCAGTAGAGGGCGATAGGGCGCCACCCTCCCAGTTTTCCCGTGTTTTTAATTTTTATTTAATAAAATAAATAAATAAAATTAACAATAATCACATATTCTAAGTTAATTGTGTGTTTTGTAACAAAAATAAATCATATATATATATATATATATATATATATATATATATATATATATATATATATATATATATTGGTCTCTGCCGAGCGGTGGAGGCTGTAGGCTGTTTTTGAATCACCCAAACAGGACGGGACCAGTTGTCCAATTGCTGACAAGAAAATCAAAGGGTAGGAATGGGAATGTATCCAATTAGCGTCAACGTTGTTTCAGAAGCATGATGAGCAATAGAGCTACCACCAAAGGTTTCGTTGGTGTTCGGTAGAACTCGGCAGAGTCGTTTTTGGTCGTGACGCAGATGTAACATGGACGCCGCCAGTGACCAGCATGGATACTGGATCTCAGCAGCCACTGAATTCAGTTCGGTCTCTTCTCCAGTATCCGTTCGAGAGGAGAACTATGGTGGAAAAACTTAATGTCAAAGAGCTTGGACCAGATCAGCCTGACGTAAAGATAAGCCAGCAGGAGAAGGAGAGAGGTTAACTGTACACACGAGGCTTCTCCCGAAATTGGTACACCAGGAAGGCTTGGCTAGCTGGATGCAATCACGCTAATGCGGTTTTTTTGCTTTCCATGTTTGTTATTCAAAACGGCTGGGACAGATAAGGCATGGATGAGTCAGGAGTTACAGACATGAAACATTTTTCTGAGAAGGTGAAGAAACACGAGTCATCCCGGGCACACATGGACAAAAACACGGTAAAGCTAGCCATGCTAGACAGCAGAGCTAACGTTGCCATGCAGCTCGACGAGGGAACAACAGCAGCTGGGTGCAGAGGTAAGCTGTACATTACATTTCTGTGAACAAGACAATCAGAATCAGAAATCCTTGGTTGTCCCACAAACCGGGACATTTGTTTAATAACATGTTTAATGTGCAATAACTGTAAAAACTAATTTCAACACACATACTTATTATACATATTTAATCACGTAAATGTGTATTTCATGTAAATTTGTACATACATCAATCTGATTCCATTTTACTTGTTACACTTCTGCTGCAGCAAACAAATTTCCCAGCTTTTGGGACAATAAAACATTTCTGATTCTCAATGAGATGTTTTTACCTCAAATGTAAAAACATCTGATTGAGAATCAGAAATGTTTTATTGTCCCAAAAACTGGGAAATATGACATTTGTAAGAGGATACTGATGACATTATTTCCTATAAAAGTGTTTCCTATGTACTTATCTGTTGTTTTTTTATTTATCTACTTTAAAGAGGATTAAGACTTTGCTTGAGGAACACCATGACACAGGATGGGCTGAATGCCCTTGCCATGCTCTCCATGGAAAAAAAGCTTGTCACAAACATTCCTGACTTCAATAAAAAGCTCATCGAGAGCTTTGCCACTCAGAAGGACAGAAGGGCAAAATTTCTGTACAAATGAGGTATCACACACACACACACATGCATCCACTTGATCTTTGTATAAAGTTGACCTTGGCACAACACTCCAGAAATATTTAACAGTGTAAATTTCTGGCGTTTTGTCTAAGTAGTGTTTACTACCATTACTGTAACAGTGACCTGCTCATAATTTTTCGTGTTAACTCAAATGTTGAAATTAAACAAAATGTTTTTGTTACTTGCCTCTTGCATTGCCTATTTACCATTTATGGTCATGTTATTTTATGTGCAATTTAATGCAGTATTTTTCAACCTTTGTCCGCAAGGCAGCGTGCCAATAGTCAGACACACCTGGATTAATCAGTTTGTCCAATGATGTAAGACAGGAAATAAAAGAGCTGTGCTTAATTCAGGAAATAGTGAAGTTGTGCACAAAGCTCAGAAAGCACAAATTTGTTTAAAAATAAAAAATAGCACAGCCCCACCAAAAATATTTTTCACCAGCCGCCACTGACTTTAAACCCACCCTATGGAGCCCATCATGGTGGAGTATGGGAGCAACTGGTGCAGGAAGTTAAGAGAGTATTACGCTCTGTCACAAGCCAACAAATGCTAGGTGATGAAGCCTTGCAAAGAGTTTTGTGTGAAGTGGAAGCTATTCTGAATGACCACCCAGTCACACCTTCTTCTGATGATCCTAATGATGTAGAAGCTCTTACTCCAAATCACTTGCTCCAGTTGAAAGGTAAACCTTTGCTGCCACCAGGTTTATTCAAAATGGAAGATCTGTACCTTCGAAAGAGATGGAGACAAGTCCAGTACATTGCAGACTTGTTCTGGAAAAGGTGGATAAAAGAATACCATCCCAGGTTGCAGGAACGAGGGAAGTGGACTGTCACTGGCAGGAATTTTGCTAATGGTGATGTTGTGCTTGTTGTTGATGAGTCCACGCCAAGAAATTCCTGGCCCATTGGATGCATCACTGAAACCATGGCGGACGCACATGGATTAGTGCGACGTGTTCGAGTGAAGACAAAGACAAATGAGCTGGAAAAGCCAATTAACAAACTATGCCTTCTTTTAGAAGCTGTCTAGAGGCAAATGTGAATGTTAGCCTACAACAGAGCCATGTTCTGGAACCTCTGGCTCCACACTTGCACTGATATTCATCAACTGATGCACTGTACATCTCAATTTACAACATACATCTTTTTTTAACATACACAGTCCACACATGTAACAAGCAAGAAAATTGCAATGATAGAACCTTGACTTTTTTCTTTTTGTTTTAGAGGGAGACATTTTTGAAAATAAATAAATAAATAAAATAAATAAATAAATAAAAAGCCTGTTAATATTGTGCATGCACTACTACTACTACTTGAACATGTCTTTAAACCCACAAGTAGAAGCACTAAAAGCATTTTTTCTAAAGAAAGATGTTTGCGTCGTTGCCTTCTGCTTCAGTAGAAGAGAATTGGTAAGCGCGGCAGCAGAGGGCGACACCACCCACGGATAAAAGGATAAGGAAATGATGCCGCCATTTTTGGCTGGCTCTGACAAAGACAGCAGGAGTGGTCAGCAAAAAAGGTAAAACAACCCCTTCCTGTGTTAAAAAAATAACCAAATAATACAATCAGAAGAAACTCACATAATGGACAACGGACAACAAGGAACAAAGGATCGTTTGGCAAGTTTACATAAAACATGAGCACATCTAAGGAACCACCTCCACTTCAACATAAGATGAAGGAAGCTATAGACATAAGGAGACGTGGACAAACAACCATCAGAGACTATAGGGTGTACACATTGGATCGCGCATGGACCTGTGTCATTGGCAAGGAGAGCCCGGCAGCAGAGGGCAACACCATCCTCTGCTAACCTCTAGGGCAGATATAAATGCTATAGCTACATAAAAATTTAGACATTCATTAAAACAAAAAATATATAAAATTGCTTATTTTTATTGTATATTGTATGTTTTTGCTGCGATGGACTGACTCTCTGTCCAGGTTGTACCCCGCCTGATTGCCCATTGACCACTGGAGATAGGCACCAGCACACACACACACATATATGATAGCTTCCAGTTCTCCTCTTATCTTTCTGAGCGCTCCTTTTCTGTGGCTGTCTACACGTTTACGTCCTCCACCACCTCCCTTACCCATGGTGTCCCACAAGGTTCTGTGCTGGGGCCTCTGCTCTTCCTCCTCTATCTGCTTCCTCTTCAGCACATCCTGAGCTCCTTCAAAGGAATCTCCTACCATCTTTATGCAGATGACATCCAACTGTACATCTCCTTTAAGCCCCATCAGATGTCTAAGCTGCAGCTGTTACACACCTGCTTAGACTCTATCAAAACCTGGATGGTGGGAGCTTTCTTCAGCTGAATGAAGATAAGACTGAGATCCTCATCTGTACCCCAGACAAGCTGGTTCCCAAAGTCAGAGACTCTCTTCGTCAGCTTGCTTCTCACACCAAACCTTCCGTCAGGAGTCTTGGTGTGACCTTTGACCCAGCTCTCACCCTGTATTCTCATGTCAGTTCTCTGGTTCCCTCTTCCTTCTTCCATCTCAGGAACATTGCTAAGCTGAGTTCCATTCTGTCCCGCTCTGAACTTGAGACAGTTGTCCACACCTTCATCTCCTCACGCTTAGACTACTGTAACTCTCTTTTCACGTGTATGAGCAGAACCTCCCTGAACCGTCTACAGGTGGTTCAGAATGCCTGTGCTCGGCTTCTGACCAAGTCCTCCAAACACACCTACATCACCCCGCTTCTCCTCCAGCTTCATTGGCTGCCAGTCAACTTCAGGGTTCATTTCAAGATCCTGGTTCTGGTCTATAGGGCCTTACATGGACAAGCACCATCTTACATTGGTGATCTTCTTAGTCCCTACACCCCCAGCAAGTCCCCGAGGTCCAGTGATCAAAGCCTACTGGTTGTGCAGCACCAGGCTAAAGACCAAAGGTGACAGACCATTTGCTGCTGTGGCCCCCAGACTCTGGACCTCTCTCCCTCTGAGCCTGAGATCAGTGGACTCAGTGGTCTCCTTAAAAAAGCAGCTGAAGACTCACTTGTTCAAGCTGGCTTTTGTATGACCTTCTTCACCACTCTCTCATTATTCTGCTCTCCCCACCTATTCCACCTTCCTCCGGATCCACTAATTTCCCTCTTTCCTATTCATTCTCTCTCTTTCTCAACATTTTTTTATCACAATTGTCTATTTTTGCTCATTTTAAATATATTTTAAACCATTTTCTAAATTCTTATATTTTTACATTTTTTCTTTTTGTGAAGCACCTCGTGATTTTTATCTTGAGAGGCGCTATAGAAATGATATTTTCTTCTTCTTCTTCTAGTCAGCGCCCTTGTTAACCTACAGTCTCAGTCACATCAGCTGCGAAGCGACACGAAGGCTCGTGCCATGCAGCGATCGTTTCGGTGTGAGCTCTATTTTTTCGTGAGCCATGAGTGAGCCGCATCAATTCTGGCAGGAAGTCAAACCAAGGCAGAAAAGGCAGGCCGGTAAATTTAACAAAATAGAAGAAAGATTTCAAAATAAAACACAGCGATTGATAAATGTGATAAGGTTTCTGTATCTAAACAGATCAAAGAGATGAAAATGAACAAACACACACATGGTGGAGAAACACAGTGTTTCCACAATTTAAAGTCCAATTAGTTGTCACACACACAGGTGTGTGTGTGCGAAATTTATTCTCCGCATTTGACCCATCCCCTGGGGGAGCGGTGAGCTGCAGACAAGCCGCGCTCGGGAACTATTTGGTGGTTTAACCCCCCAATCCAACCCCTTAATGCTGAGTGTCAAGCAGGGAGGCATTGGGTCCCATTTTGTCAAAGTCTTTGGTACAAACCGACCAGGAATCGAACCCCTGATCTCCCAGTCTCAGGGCGGACACTCTACCACTAGGCCACTGAGAAAGGTAAATTGAATTTGAAATTCTGATATCAACAAATGGGGCAAACTGGTTACACACACAGACACACACAGCAAGAGGTGGGGATGGGGGGTGGGGGGGTGGGGGGTGGGGTACAGTAGGAGTGAGCAGAAGCGCTCATTGAAAATTCTCTCCTGATGTGAACAGAGGAGGACAGCTCACAAATTTTGTGAGCGATCCACTTTGCGACGCTTCGCTGCTGGTGTGTAAGGCAATGATGGAGAGAGTTTGAAGAAGGCTATATGGTGAGTGTGAACTTATCCCACAGAAAAAAAAAATTACCAAGACAAGTTAGCGTTTAAAGATGAGACAAACAAAAAAAAATAAAAAATAAAGATGAGACTCATGGCACTGAAATTCTCTTGGATAGATATCTCTTTTTCACTTTCTTCCCTCTCTCTTCTCTCATACGACACCCCCCTTGTAGGTTAATGAAACATTTTCTGAAGCATTTCATTGACTGTTAGCTGTTCCATCAAGATGATACTCTGTCACACCACTCTATAGGAAAACAGATTTTCCAATCCTTCCTTCCAAATGCCTTCATCCCTCCACAACTCCTTCTCACAGCTTCCCACATTCATTGTTCAAAAATAATGCTTTTGAGCATGGTTGAAGGCATACTTTTATAGTGTGTTTAAGGCTTGAGTGGACAGAATAGAATAGAATAGAAAGAATAAACTTTATTAAACAATGAGGAAAATCACTAGTTAAGGCAGCACATAAACTAAGACAATAGGAAAATAATAATAATACAGGTAAATACACAGAGGCAGTAGGCTATTATTGTAACTTTCAACAATTAGAATAACGAAGCAAAATAGAAAAGCAAATTGAGTTTCCAAGAAGAAAAGGCGTAAAGGACACAGACGTATAAATGTGCATCCGGGTAGACATAAGATGGCAATAATTAGATAAATGGCTACTATATACAAGACAGTGAAGGCTCTAATTAGAGCAGATCAGTTCAGATGCAAACAAGACACAGGTTCAGATGACTGAAACCAAGTGACTGAAATGGGCAGTCCTAGAACTGTCATTCATGTGTCCAAGAGCAGAGGGGAAGAAACTGGTCTTCTTGTCCGAATGGATCTGAGCCTCCTGCCCGAATGGAGCGAGTCAAAATGACTATGTCCAGAGTGACATGGGTCAGCTGTTATCCGGCCTGCACACCCCAGTGTCCTGGAGATGTACAGGTCCATTATGGAGGGGCAACACGTTCTCGCCCCGGAAGTGTCAAAAACTGATTATAGGTGACCAAGTGCATTGGGAGGGAGCACGTGGTGCCAGAGCAGTAAAACACATAGTTTAACAACATTTAACCTCTGACCTCTAACCTTGTGCTATTTAAACTTCCCCTCACGCCCATCCTAACCTTAACCCTGTTTCTCATTCTATACTTCCCCTTAACCCTGTTTGAGAGGGACGTTACAACTAGAAAAAAAGTTTTGCATGTGCAAGAGGGTTAAGATTGGGATAGGATGGGGGTGAGGGGAAGGTTAAATAGCAAGAGAGTAAAGGTTAGAATTCGGTGAAATCTCCATTTTCCCGTGGCAATCTCAAACCAACACTCTGGCACAGCGTGTTGCCTCCCAAAGAGCCAGAAACCGACGCTTGGTCACCCATCGTCAGTTTTTGATGCCTCGGGTGTGAGAGAGTGTTGGGAGGGGAGTTTGCAGACAATGACCTTCTCAGCAGAGTGTACAACATGCAGCTTCTTCTTGTCCCTGATGGTTGCTCCAGCATACCACACAGTAGGTGCTTTTATAGGACACACCATACCAGAAAATCAGCGTAATATTACCACAATGGTATGTCTATAAACGCGCCTTGCCGGCATGGTGTTGCGTGAATATTGCGGCATTCGTCCTGCCTTGCTTGGTAGTAATATTGCCGCATCAGCTCCTCACCTCTGATGGCTAAACGCGTGTCAGCCCTGCTAATCCCTTTGGAGCGAGTGTAGGAGGCCCCCCCGCAAAAGAGGGTGGTCGCATTAGTCACCTATACTGCGCGCCAGGTGCCAGCCGGAAGGAAAGCCAGCTGAACAGACGCGGAGACCATGGAGCGTTTGGCCTTTTTACGGGTACGGTGAGAGACAGCTAACTGTTCGACAGAGTGGTGAAAACACTGGCTGAGCGGGACGTCAAGAGGGACAAAAAGCAGGTCACATCAAAGCTAAAGGTCCTGAAAAAGAAATTTCATCAGTCTGACGTGTCTTCCGTCTGATGCTGAATGCGCGACCCTATATGTCACATGCGGGGAGGGGTGGGGGTGGGGGGGCAGCGACTTACCAATATCCCATCTTGGTTGGAGAGGTGCCTGGTGGCAGTATATTCTAGCTTCAACAGTATCCGGTCAGATGGAGACATTAGTCTGCAGCTGCCGCCTTTAATCTGCAAGAAAGATACTGTTGCTTGGCAAAGGTCCCTCGCAAGCTCCCTCTTATCTAAGACTGCTTTGCTTCACAGAACAATAAGGATGAACTTTCATAATTAAATCATATAATGAAATGAACAATATGAGTTAACTAATCTTATAATGAAATGGTGTAGCGACATGAATGGCCTCATTTGTGACCAAAGGTCACACTTCCTAAGCTGGTTCAAGCTGTCCTGGCTCTACTTCTATCTACAGATTACCCATCACAGGAGACGTGAAGTCTGCTGTAAACCATCTTTAATCTGAACTGCCTTACCATATCTTGACTTCCTTTGCCTCCACAGCAAGACAAGGATTTTATCACGTTCCAAAAGAATCATTTATAATAAACTCTTTTTACTGTTAAATCACCAAAGGTTCATTATAAATGTATTTAATTACTGAAATGAATTATTATTATTTGGTTAATAATTATTATTATTTATGATAATCAGTAATGCTTAACAGTGACAAGAAGATCATGTGCACTTATACACAATCATGCAGGACACAGTAAATCAGGTTAAGGTTAAATGCACTTGCATGTCTTTGCCCATGACAACCGAGAACTTTCTGTCTCTGAGAGGGCGTGTTCCAAGGTATGTTAAGTCCCACCCGCTAACATGTCAATGACATGACTGAGGGGAGTTTCCTGACCCAAGACATGCAGAATGATTCGGAGACAGAGGTAGGAAAAAAATAAGACACAATTTTATTTCTTTTAACTGAACTAAAGAGGCACCACAAAATGTGGAGAAGGGTAGCAAAGGCGCAGAGCACTCTTTCCGGTGGCCGGGGTCTGTAGGATAGACAGAGGTGAGGATCTTGTGGCTGAAGTGGAATAAATTCTTCGGAGGAGTCTTACTGTAGGAAGCTGGCTTTGATGTCTGGGCAGATCTGGGGTGAGCTGTGGCAGAGGGGTTGGTACTGGGGCGTGATCCAAGAGGTGAGCGGAGGAGAGCGGGGGGGTCCACCAGGAGGAGGGAGATCTGTAGCACGGTTCCAGATTATGGCTGAGGTTGGATGAGGCAGGTCTGAAGATGATCCTGAGGAAAGCAGGGCGAATGATTACTACGCTCATTAAGAGCACAAACACCATCTGTAGCTACTAGGACTGAGATAACAATAACTGTAGCGATCTATAAACTGTGACAAGAACTGTAGCTTGTACTAAAGGCAAGACAGAACTACCCAAGTTGAGTAATCTTCCAGCGAGGTGAAGTGATCTCCCAGCTCCTTATAAACCCTGGCAGGTGATTGGAAACACACCGCAGCTGGCCACTCTCCGGCACCGCTCACCTGCAACGACTTGGTGGTAATTAGTTGAATGTGCAGACTCACCCCAGATCCTGACAGTACCCCCCCCCCCCCCCCCTCAACGGACGCCCCCTGGCGTCCCAGCAGAGGAAGAGGAGGCGGAGGAAGAAGACGAGGCCCTGGAAGCTTCAAAGTCCGCGATGAGAGAGGGGTCCACAATAAAAGACCCCGGAACCCAGGACCTGTCCTCGGGACCGAAACCCTCCCAGTCCACGAGGTACTGTCGACCCCGTCCCCGGGGACGAACGTCGAGGAGCCTCCTGACCGGGTAGACGAGACCACCTTCAAAGAAACGAGGAGGAGGAGGAGCAGGAGAGGGACACAGGGGACTAGACACAACAGGCTTGACGAGGGACACATGAAAAACAGGGTGGATCTTAAGGGAGGAAGGAAGGGTCAAACAAACAGTGGAGGGACCCGGGACTGCAGCAATGGTGTAGGGACCGATGAAGCGAGGGGAGAGCTTCCGGTTGGAGGACTTCAGGCGAATGTCCCTGGTGGACAGCCAGACCTGCTGTCCAGGGGCGTACAGAGGAGCAGGACGTCTGTGCCGGTCAGCAACCTTCCTGTTGCGCTCGGCCGTCCATTCCAGGGCTGCAACGGTCTGAGTCCATGCGCGCCGAGCGCCACGGAGGAACTGCGGGACAGAGGAGGCGGACCGCACCTGGTCTGAGGGGAACAAGGGAGGTTGGAAACCCAGCGACGTCTCGAAGGGAGACCTGCCTGTGGACGAGGAGACATGAGCATTGTGCGCGTACTCCACCCATTGGGCGCTCCAGGTAGAGGGATTCGTGGCACAGACACAACGCAGGGTGGCTTCCAACTCCTGGTTTAACCGCTCACACTGCCCATTAGTCTGGGGGTGAAACCCTGATGTGAGGGAGACCCTTGCCCCCAGGGCGGCAGCGAACTCCTTTCACAGCTGCGAGACAAACTGGGGACCTCTGTCAGACAGGATGTCCTGAGGGATGCCGTGAAGGCGGAACACATGTTTAACCAAAAGTTGGGCAGTGACTGAGGATGAAGGGAGCGACTTAAGGGGAACCAAGTGGCAGGCCTTAGAAAAACGATCAACTATGGACAAAATCACAGAAAACCCATGAGACGGGGGAAGACCAGTAACGAAATCCAGGGCAATGTGAGACCAGGGTCGTGAGGGTATAGGAAGAGGCTGGAGAAGACCAGCAGGTGGCTGGTTGGAGATCTTACCCCTGGCGCAGATGTGGCAGGCCGCAATATAGTCCTTCACGTCCTTGTACAGGGTTGGCCACCAAAACATGCGCCGGATGAGGGCCACAGTGCGTCCCACTCCTGGATGCATAGAAAAGCGTCCGGTGTGGGCCCAGTGGATGACGGAACCTCGGACCTGGTTGGGGACGAAGAGCAGGTCATGTGGGACATTACCTGGGCCTGGGTCAGACTTCTGGGCTTGGAGGACCTTATCACGGATGTCCCAGGTCAGGGATCCCACGACGCAGGAGGGGGGAATGATGGTCCCAGGTTCTTGTTCTCTGTCAGGAGAAAACTGTCGGGAGAGGGCGTCAGGCTTGATGTTCTTAGAGCCAGGTCTGTAGGAAATAATAAAGTTGAAACGGGAAAAGAACAGGGACCAACGATACTGTCGGGGGTTGAGTCTTCTGGCGTCCTTCAGATAGGCCAGATTCTTATGGTCTGTCCAGATGACCACCGGGAGCTCTGCTCCCTCGAGCCAGTGCCTCCATTCCTCCAAAGCCAACTTGACAGCGAGGAGTTCCCGGTCTCCGACATCATAATTCCTCTCAGCAGGGGTCAGCCGCCGGGAAAAGAAAGCACAGGGATGGAGAGCGTTATCGTGTGGGTTTTATCTGGGACAGCACAGCACCCACTCCAGCGTCCGAGGCGTCTACCTCCATGGTAAACTGCCTGGTGGGGTCTGGTCGGGTAAGGACAGGAGCCTGGGTGAAGCTATGCTTCAGTCGGGCAAAGGCGTCTTGGGCCTGGGGGGTCCAAACAAAAGGTCTAGAAACAGACGTCAAACTGGTTAGAGGGGCCGCTACCTGACTGTAGTTGCGGATGAAACGACGATAAAAATTTGCGAAGCCCAGGAAACGCTGTAGTTGTTTCCTGGAGGTGGGCGTGGGCCAGTCCAGTATGGCCTGGGTCTTCTCTGGGTCCGCCCTCAAACGACCACTCTCCAGGATGAAGCCCAAGAACTTGACAGAGGGTACGTGGAACTCGCACTTCTCCGCCTTCACAAACAATCTGTTCTGGAGGAGGCGCTGTAGCACTGCCCTCACATGTTCCTTGTGCTCTGTAATGTTCTTAGAGAAAATCAGGATATCGTCTAAGTAGACAGAAACAAAACGGTTAATATAATCCCCCAGCACAGAATTGATTAAAGCCTGGAAGACAGCCGGAGCATTGGTCAGACCAAAAGGCATTACCAAATATTCATAATGTCCAAGTGGAGTCTTAAAAGCAGTCTTCCACTCATCCCCCTCCTTAATCCTGACCAGGTGGTAAGCGTTTCTGAGGTCTAGTTTGGTGAAGACAGTGGAGCCCTGCACGGGTTCAAAAGTGGATGACAGGAGAGGCAGGGCATACTTATTCTTCACAGAAATGTTGTTGAGTCCCCGGTAGTCTATACACGGTCGCAGCGTGCCATCCTTCTTGGGGACAAAGAAAAACCCTGCTCCCAAAGGGGAGGTTGAGGGTCGAATCAGTCCAGCAGCCAAACTTTCGGATATGTATTTCTCCATACACTCCCGCTCAGGTTTGGAGAGGCAGTAAAGGCGACTGGTAGGAAGAGGAGCTCCTGGAAGTAGCTCAATACTACAGTCAAATGGTCTGTGAGGCGGAAGGGTGGCTGCATGTTCCTTACTAAAAACACTCCCAAGATCATGGTAACATTTGGGAACTTCTGAGAGGTCTGGGGGCACAGAAGTAGTCGGGCGGTCCCTAGTGGAGAAAGGGAGTGCGGACTTGAGGCACGATTCAGAGCAGCGGGGACTCCAGGTCTCGATGCAGTTTGACTGCCAGTTGATGTGCGGGTTGTGGACTGAGAGCCAGGAATGACCCAAAACTAAAGGGGCGTTTTGTGATGGAAAAACAAAAAACGAGAGTTCTTCAGTGTGATTACCGGATATTCTGAGAGTGAGGGGAGCTGTGCGGTGAGTTATTGTGGTGAGAGAATTACCATCTAGAGACGAGACCGCTAGAGGCGTAGATAGAGGCACAGTGGAAAGTTCTAACTGTTTCACCAGCTCAGAGTCCATAAGGGACTGCTCACAGCCAGAATCTAAAAGGGCGTGACAGTTGAGGGCGTGAAGTCTAGAAATTACGGTACAGGGAATGATGCTACGAGAGGTTCCACTGGTTATACTGCCCATCATTACTCTCGTTCCTAACGACGGGCCCTGTCTTTTAGTGAAGGACACTTCGAGACATAATGGCCTGCGAGTCCACAATATAAACACAGACCTGACCTGCGGCGTTGCTGCTTCTCCTCTGGGTCCAGATGTGTACGACCCAGCTCCATGGGTTCCTCCCTCGGGCTCTGGTTTTTAGGTTGCGACGGAGACTGAGAAGGGTAATTAGGTGAAGGTGTACGAGTACCTGATTGTCTCTCCCGGTGTCTTTTATCAATGCGGATCGCCAGATCGATCAGTCCATTTAGAGTGGCGGGTTCAGCACAGAATGCCAGTTGGTCTTTAATCCTCTCAGACAAAGCCTTAGAAAAAAACCCTTTTAGAGCCTCCTCATTCCAGCTCGAGGAAGCCGCGTAGGTCCGGAAGTCTATGGCAAACTCAGCTACCGATCTCCGCCCCTGAGATAAATGAAGCAGCTTATGTGCCACGTCACCAGGTGTCTCCTCACATCCGAAGGTTAGTTTAAAATCCTTAACAAACTCAGAATAAGAGCCGGTTAAAAATGTTTCATCATGGCTCCTAGCCTCTGCCCAGCGGAGAGCTCGCCCGCGTAGCAGACCAACAACATATGAAATGCGAGCAGAGTCTGTAGTGAATGAATGAGGTGAACGTCCGAAGGCTAGCCTGCACTGAAGCAGGAAACCCTGGCATTCAGAGGACTCACCCTCAAACGTGTCGGCAGGCGGTGAGGGGGCAGCCCGGAAGTGTTGGAGAGCTGGGAGTTCCTGAGCAACGGCCCCGGGTGGAGCTCCTGGTTCCGGAGGTTCCGTAACTGGGGGCTGACTGCTGTGCAGGTTTTGAAGCAGGGCTTCCATACGGAGGAGACGTTGATTAGAGGCCGAAGTTTGTTCCATGAGGGCTTGTAAGGTCCGGTCGTGGAGAGCCAGCGTGTCGGAGATGGATGGGGAAGGGGGTTCTGTAGAGTCAGGAGTATGGCTGGAAGATTCTGACATGACTGAGGGGAGTTTCCTGACCCAAGACATGCAGAATGATTCGGAGACAGAGGTAGGAAAAAAATAAGACACAATTTTATTTCTTTTAACTGAACTAAAGAGGCACCACAAAATGTGGAGATGGGTAGCAAAGGCGCAGAGCACTCTTTCCGGTGGCCGGGGTCTGTAGGATAGACAGAGGTGAGGATCTTGTGGCTGAAGTGGAATAAATTCTTCGGAGGAGTCTTACTGTAGGAAGCTGGCTTTGATGTCTGGGCAGATCTGGGGTGAGCTGTGGCAGAGGTGTTGGTACTGGGGCGTGATCCAAGAGGTGAGCGGAGGAGAGCGGGGGGGGGGTCCACCAGGAGGAGGGAGATCTGTAGCACGGTTCCAGATTATGGCTGAGGTTGGATGAGGCAGGTCTGAAGATGATCCTGAGGAAAGCAGGGCGAATGATTACTACGCTCATTAAGAGCACAAACACCATCTGTAGCTACTAGGACTGAGATAACAATAACTGTAGCGATCTATAAACTGTGACAAGAACTGTAGCTTGTACTAAAGGCAAGACAGAACTACCCAGGTTGAGTAATCTTCCAGCGAGGTGAAGTGATCTCCCAGCTCCTTATAAACCCTGGCAGGTGATTGGAAACACACCGCAGCTGGCCACTCTCCGGCACCGCTCACCTGCAACGACTTGGTGGTAATTAGTTGAATGTGCAGACTCACCCCAGATCCTGACAGTCAAAATCTAATTTGTTAGAATAAGATTACCGTCCGTCTCTTAAAACCTAACTCCTCAGTTCAAGTTCAGTTCTTGAGCTCACCAAATTCTCTCCGTGGCAACGAGAGTCCAGAGGATCGAGTCGGCCGTTCGAAACCTCTACTAAAGCTTTTCTGTCACGCTGATAGAATTGCTTCAACAGAAACGCCATCATCTGCAGCACAAGCTGACGCAAAACTCCTTCAGTGTTATTGATTTTTGAGACGCAACCAGTTTCATAAGTCGTTGTGACCCGGAGCCATCTCAGGACTGATTTGGTCGCACTACGGTTCTTCTACCCACCTCGTGCTTGGGGGTCATCATCTCCTCCTGACATCTCGGAACCAAAAGGGGTTCTCCATCTGGGTGAGGTCGACACTTCCGACATATTGCGTCTGAACGCCTTTTATTAAGAAATAATTTAGCTTAACTGCAAACCAAAATCTTTCACCCAGAATGTGTTTTCTCTCTCTAAGATAAAAACCTTCTGAGACCTAATTTCACAAATCCAAACACACACACTTCATGTTTAGTTTCATCCAGACACAGATTGCTTTAATACCAAGCTTTAATGCCAAAGCCTTTTATAAATTGTCATTTATGAATTGTCTTTTAAATTGTCATCTTTAAATTGTTAGTAATATATTCTTAACCTTTTAAACCTGACTCTTCTTTGAATAAAACACAGAGTGGTGCATTTGGTCATTGAACGAGCAAAGATCTCTTTAAATCTTCTGAATTAATAAATACACTTTTGCTATTAATTTAAATTTCTTAAATTAAATATTAATATTTTGATTAAATTAGACCAAGCCAGTTGGTGTATGAACTTCTATCGATTATATAAATATCCATGTGTGTACTAATATGTGTGTGTGTGTGTGTGTGTGTGTGTGTTTCATTGCCAATTCGTTTGATCTTTCTCAGGGTTTAACAAAGCTGAATAGCAACAGCGTTAAATTTTAGTTATGTAGATTAACAACGCTACAATGGCCAATATGGTTAAATGAAATGTTTTGATTAATCTGTGCTTAAATTACTGAAGTTGAAATGAATATTATTATTACATTGAAAGATTTATATATGATGATCATTAATGTTTGAGATGACAAGGGAATCATGATCTACAGACACACACACACACACACACACACACACACACACACACACACACACACACACATTGCATATCTTCATGACGCAAGTTAAAGTTAACGTCACTGCACATAGATATTTTCTGATCCACAAATCAGAGCTCTTTTATCTGAGGAAGGAGTGTTCTGAGGTTTGTTGGCAAAACCCATTAAATGTCAAATTCTGGTTGGCCATGTAAATCATAATATAGGTTAATAAAACTAAAATCCCTTCCCGGGTTGAATCAATTGAGCCTAACTCTGACTGGCCATCAGAGGAAAAATCTTCTCCCATCGCATCTTTTGACAAGATGTCAAAACCTGTTTTACACTACAGCTCACCGTAAACGGTTCCTTCCGAATAAAGCTAAACCAGCTCCGACTCCTTAGGAGTCCTCCATAGATGCAAATAACTACCTGTTGTGACCTGAAGACAACTCTAACACCGGTCTAGTGGCACTGCGGTTTCTTCTACGGACTTTGGTACCTTTGGGGTCCACGTACTTCAGCACATTCCGGATCTACCACGAGGGTCTTCGAGAGGGTATGTAGACACGACAGATTGTGTCTGATGTGGTTTTATAAACCATCACTTATAGTTTATAGCAGACCAAATTCACTCCCACTCAGAACTCAGTTTCTTCCAATACGAGGGCTCTGATAACATTACATTCACATGTAATCATCACACCTCACATTCCATCCACTTAGATTCATTCATCACATAAGTGTTTCCTAGTTGTCATGTTTTAATTGTTTAGAAAATAAATTTCTTACTTTCATAAACTTGACTCAGTCTGAATTGATACGAAGTGTGTTATGACCCCTGAATAAACAAAGAATTCTAATTCTTCTGGTTAAACATTCAAAAACCAATCAGATTGGATTTCCATATTTATATAGAAATTCATGTCTTATTGGTCAAATGTAGTGTATTTTATTGAGCTTAAAAAGCACCCGAAATACATATGTATGGCAACTCTACAGTATGGTATGGTCGGTTCTTACCCTGATGCACCATCACTCTGGAACAGGGTCCATCTGGACTCATCAGACCAGCTTTTAATAATGTGTTGGGCAGTTCATAACCCAGTTTTAGTTGTTTCTGCGTCTCCTTAGATGTTTTCTCTGCTTGATACATGCCAATGATCTAACCGTTCTCACACAGACTAACATATTTTCCACAACCACCAGATGTGTCTTTCCACATGGTTGCTAAAGAAATGAGAAGCAGGTCATTGCACCAGTTGCGTTAAATAACTTGAAGCAACAGAAAAATAATCACCCATGCAAGAATTATTTCTCCTCCTTGAACCATCACCTTATCGTGGTGGAGGAGTTTGAGTGCCCTAATGATCCTAGGAGCTATGTTATCTGGGAAACTTTGTGCCCCTGGTAGGGTCCCCCATGACAAATTGGTCTTAGGTGAAGGGTGAGACAAAGAACGGTTCAGAGGATCTTTCATGGATATACAATCAAAGAGTTGGAGTACCCGGCCCGGAGGGTTACCAGGGTCCCACCCTGGAGCCAGGCCTGGGGTTGGGGCCCGTGAGGGAGCGCCTGGTGGCCGGGCTTTTGCCCATGGGGCCCGGCCGGGCCCAGCCCGAACTGGATACATAGGCTCATCCAACTGTGGACCCACCACCCCCAGGAGGAACATGAAGGGTCCGGTGCTGAGTGGATCGGATGGCAGACTGAGGTGGGGGCCTTGGCGGTCCGATCCCCGGACAAGGAAACTGGTTTTTGGGACATCGAACGTCACCTCACTGGCGGGGAAGGAGCAGGAGCTTGTGGCAGAGGTTGAGCGGTACCGGCTAGATATAGTTGGACTCACCTCGACACATAGCATTGGCTCTGGAACCCAAGTCCTTGAGAGGGGTTGGACTCTCTCCTTTGCTGGAGTTGTTCCGGGTGAGAGGCAGAGGGCTAGGGTTGGCTTTTTGTTAGCCCCAAGACTCTCTGTCTGTGTGTTGGGGTTTACCCCGGGGGACGAGAGGGTAGCTTCCCTGTGCCTTCGGGTTGGGGGACGGGTTCTATCAATATCAGTTCAGAGTACCCACCCTTTTTGGAGTCCCTGGGATGAAAGCTAGATAGTGCTCCATCAGGGGACTCCATTGTCCTGCTGGGGGACTTCAATGCTCACATGGGCAATGACAGCATGACCTGGAGTGGTGTGATTGGGAGGAACAGCCAGCCTGATCTGAACTCGAGTGGTGTGTCATTATTGGACTTCTTTGCAAGCCGCAGTTTTGCCATAACAAACACCATGTTTGAACAAAAGGATGTCCATCGGTACACTTGGTACCAGGGCAGCCTAGGTCGCAGGTTGATGATAGACTTTGTAGTCGTATCATCTGACCTGCAGCCGTATGTTTGACACCCGAGTGAAGAGAGGAGCGGAGCTGTCAACCGATCACCACCTGGTTGTGAGTTGGATCAGATGGCAGGGGAAGATGCTGCGTAGACCTGGCAGACCCAAACGCATAGTGAGGGTCTGCTGGGAACGCCTGGCAGAAGAACCTGTGTCATGGTCTGTGTCGGCGTCTCATCTCATGTGTCTCCTTTTGTCCTCCATTAGTTCTCTAGGTGCTTCTTTTGTTGTCCTCTAGTGCCCTCATGTGTCATGTCTGCGTCTCTATGGTGTGTTCTGTTTGTAGACCTTTTTATCATCCCCCTCAGGTCCAGTGTGCATTTAGTTATCCTCTGTGCCCCAAGCTGCAGCTCCAGCCTCTTTGTCCCCAGTTGTGTGTGTGGGTTTGTGTCCATCCCCCAGGTCATTGTGTGTGTGTGTGTGTGTGTGTGTGTGTGTGTGTGTGTGTGTGTGTGTGTGTGTGTGTGTGTGTGTGTGTGTGTGTGTGTGTGTGCTGGTCCATTCCCCATTCATGTTATATTAGTGCATTTGTGTGAGTGATGGTGTGTGTTTTAATTCTTCCCGCAGCCTTTAGGTTTAGTTTTGTGTTAGAGTTTTTTAGGTTAATCTGCCCTCCACTGGTTCTCTTCCCCATTCAGATAATTGTTGTCACCTGCCTTCCCCCCAGCCTCACTCCACACACCTGCTCCTTGTTTCCCTAATTACTCTTCCCAGTGTATTTAGCCCTGTCTTGTCTCTGTGTTCTTGTCGGTCCATTGTTTGCTGTCGGTGTGAGCACTCTGTCAGTCTCTAGTTTTACTTGTGCTTCTTGTGTCTCAGTTTTGGATCACTAGCTTTGGATTACGAACGTTTTTGGATTTTGGCTCCCCACCCCTTTGGATTTACATGGTTTTGGTTCACCCTGAAATAAAGGATTTATTTGTTCATCATCTCCTGCCTTGTGTCGTCCTGGGTTTCTGCAGTTTGGTTTCCAACATCCCTCCTATAACGTGACAGAATGGACCGACCAACACAGAAACCATCAGAACCCGGCACTCTACCACCAGACCGCTACAGGTATTGTGGCGACCCAGATGGATGCTGCATCTTCGTGGAAGCATGCGCTCGTCTGGACTCTGTTTCCTCGGACTTCGAGAGACTCTCCATCATGTTGTTCAGTCTGGGTGGTAGCGCTCACCGCTGGGCTGCAGACAATTTTTTTAGATCGCCCACTCAGATCTGTGCCGTTCTGAACATTCGCTAGGGAGCTACTACAGACTTTTGGCCATGACCCTATTCCACCAGGTTCACCAACGAACCAACCCGAGGGCCCTGGTTGTGGGAGGAGTTTTCCGGCAGCTTCTCCAGGTCAGCGTTGCCGGCGAAGTGCAGTTCCTCCTGACGCCACCTCCAGTCTCCTGGTGGGTCAGGTCTCTGAGGGATCTGTTGATTTGCTTCATGGTCTGCGCTCAGATCCTGGAGTCATGCAGGAAGCGGCCTCCACTCCCATGGTGATTCAGAGGTCTCCCACCCGCAGACGACGCCGCAACCGTCCTGCTCCAGCGGTGGTCCCGGTGGACGCACCGTCTCCTGCTCCAGCGGTGGTCCCGGTGGACGCACCGCCTCCTGCTCCAGCGGTGGTCCCGGTGGACGCACCGCCTCCTGCTCCAGCGGTGGTCCCGGTGGACGCACCGCCTCCTGCTCCAGCGGTGGTCCCGAGGGTCGCACCGCCTCCTGCTCCAGCGGTGGTCCCGAGGGTTGCATCGCATCATGTCCCGGCGGTGGTCCAGGTGGACGCATCGCACCTCGCCTCGGCGGTGGTCCAGGTGGACGCATCGCACCTCGCCTCGGCGGTGGTCCAGGTGGACGCATCGCACCTCGCCTCGGCGGTGGTCCAGGGGGACGCATCGCATCCTGCCTCGGCAGAGGAGGACGCACGGGCTCCGGTCCAGCCCATCCATGGGCCCCCGGGCCAGAAGTCGACGCCCCCGGGCCAGAAGTCGACGCCCCCGGGCCCGGGCCCCGAAGCAGACGCACCCGGCTCGGGCCCCGAAGCAGACGCACCCGGCTCGGGCCCCGAAGCAGACGCACCCGGGCCAGAGGTCGACGCCCGTTACTGTTCTGAAGTCATCTCCTCTGAAGTCGGCTCCTCTGAAGACGTCGCCTCCCAAGTCTGCTCGTCCGACGACGTCGCCCTCCAGTCACCCCAAGTCTCCCAGTCTGACGACGTCGCCCTCCAGTCACCCCAAGTCTCCCAGTCCGACGACGTCGCCCTCCGGTCACCCCAAGTCTCCCAGTCCCAAGTCTTCCGGTCACCCCAAGTCTCCCAGTCCCAAGTCTTCCGGTCACCCCAAGTCTCCCAGTCCCAAGTCTTCCGGTCACCCCAAGTCTCCCAGTCCCAAGTCTTCCGGTCACCCCAAGTTTTCCAGTCCCAAGTCTTCCGGTCACCCCAAGTCTTCTGGTCACCCCAAGTCTTCCGGTCACCCCAAGTCTTCCAGTCACCCCAAGTCTCCCAGTCCCAAGTCTCAAGTGTTCCAGTTTCCACAAGTCTTCCCGCAATTCTTCCCGTCACCCAAGTCACAAGTGTTCCAGTTTCCACAAGTCTTCCCGCAATTCTTCCCGTCACCCAAGTCACAAGTGTTCCAGTTTCCGCAAGTCTTCCCGCAATTCTTCCCGTCACCCAAGTCACAAGTGTTCCAGTTTCCGCAAGTCTTCCCGCAATTCTTCCCGTCACCCAAGTCACAAGTGTTCCAGTTTCCGCAAGTCTTCCCGCAATTCTTCCCGTCACCTTAGTCACAAGTGTTCCAGTTTCCGCAAGACTTCCCGCAATTCTTCCCGTCACCCAAGTCACAAGTGTTCCAGTTCCCGCAAGTCTTCCCGTCTCAAGTCTTCCCGTCTCAAGTCTTCCCGTCTCAAGTCTCCCCACAAGTGTTCCCGTCTCCAGTCTCCCCACAAGTGTTCCCGTCTCGAGTCTCCCCACAAGTGTTCCCGTCCCCTCCCCGGTCTCAAAAGTTCCAGTATCCAGTGTTTCAGTCCTCACCTCAAGTGTTCCAGTCACCGTCCCTGTCCCAGTCCTCACCTCAAGTGTTCCAGTCACCGTCTCTGTCCCAAGTGTTCCAGTCACCGTCTCTGTCCCAAGTGTTCCAGTCACCGTCCCTGTCCCAAGTGTTCCAGTCACCGTCCCTGTCCCAAGTGTTCCAGTCCCCGTCCCTGTCCCAAGTGTTCCAGTGCCCGTCCACGTCCCAAGTGTTCCAGCCCCCGTTCCGCCTAATGAGTCCCCTGTGCTCCAGTCTCGGTCCCCTTCTCCAGCGACCCTTCCTCGCCTTCTGAAGTCCCTTCCTCCTCCTCCTCCTCCGAGGCCCCTGTCCCCAGGGTTTTCTGTTCCCGTCTCCTGTTCCCTCCTCGCCCACCCTTGTGGGTGTGTTTTGTTTTGGTCCCTCCTCTCCCGCCCTGTGGTGTCTCGTGTCTTGTCTTGTCTTTTGCTTGTGGTGTTTGTCTGTCTTGTGGGCGTCTAGTATCCGCCCTTGGGGGGGGGGGGGTACTGTCATGGTCTGTGTCGGCGTCTCATCTCATGTGTCTCCTTTTGTCCTCCATTAGTTCTCTAGGTGCTCCTTTTGTTGTCCTCTAGTGCCCTCATGTGTCATGTCTGCGTCTCTATGGTGTGTTCTGTTTGTAGACCTTTTTATCATCCCCCTCAGGTCCAGTGTGCATTTAGTTATCCTCTGTGCCCCAAGCTGCAGCTCCAGCCTCTTTGTCCCCAGTTGTGTGTGTGGGTTTGTGTCCATCCCCCAGGTCATTGTGTGTGTGTGTGTGTGTGTGTGTGTGTGTGTGTGTGTGTGTGTGTGTGTGTGTGTGTGTGTGTGTGTGTGTGTGTGTGTGTGTGTGTGTGTGTGTGTGCTGGTCCATTCCCCATTCATGTTATATTAGTGCATTTGTGTGAGTGATGGTGTGTGTGTTAATTCTTCCCGCAGCCTTTAGGTTTAGTTTTGTGTTAGAGTTTTTTAGGTTAATCTGCCCTCCACTGGTTCTCTTCCCCATTCAGATAATTGTTGTCACCTGCCTTCCCTCCAGCCTCACTCCACACACCTGCTCCTTGTATCCCTAATTACTCTTCCGAGTGTATTTAGCCCTGTCTTGTCTCTGTGTTCTTGTCGGTCCATTGTTTGCTGTTGGTGTGAGTACTCTGTCAGTCTCTAGTTTTACTTGTGCTTCTTGTGTCTCAGTTTTGGATCACTAGTTTTGGATTACGAACGTTTTTGGATTTTGGCTCCCCACCCCTTTGGATTTACATGGTTTTGTTTCACCCTGAAATAAAGGATTTATTTGTTCATCATCTCCTGCCTTGTGTCGTCCTGGGTTTCTGCAATTTGGTTTCCAACATCCCTCCTATAACGTGACAACCTGTCAAGATGGTCTTCACCTCCCACCTCCGGCAGAGCTTTGAACGCGTCCCGAGAGCAATGGGGGACTGTTACGGCCGCTGCCGTGTTGGAGCCAAATGGTGTGCTGCACTCCGTTTCATGTCCAGCAGTTCAGCAGCGCAGCAGCAGCGCGGCACTTTGGACAGCAACTCCTTGGGAAGCTGCCTGTACCTTCAGGACCATGGACAGCATCAGAGCAGCAGTCACGCCAGATGGGACTTTGCACCTCATCAGCTGGTTCTTCAAAAGCGGCCAGCTGGAGCTCATCGGGGAGAGAAATGTTTGTGGGTTGCAGCAGCAACGTGTCTCTCCCCTAGGCGGTTACCTTATGGGTTTGTGGTTTTTAACCAGCTTGTTGTTTGCTTCTTGTGAAGAAGTAACTTTAGGACTTTGTGTGTTTTGGGGATAAATTTGAGTTAACCGGTAACTTTTGGTACGGTGAGTCTTCTAGACCATCTTTGGTAATTTACCAGGTGGGGTTTTCCCCTTTTGAGGTCTCTGTTTCCTGAGCCATTTTGGGTATTCGGACAACTTTAGTTAAGTTAGTACTTTTGTTTGTGTTGGGTATTTTCTATATGTTCCTTTTTGAGTTTTGAAGAACGTCTGCTCCTGTAAGCTCATTGTTATCTCTGTTATCTCTGGAATGTGGTGTCCTGGGAGATGAGGAGCATGTAAGTCTGTAACCTGAGAAGGCCCGCCTTCTCTGTCCTGGTTGTCAATAAAAACCCCTGTGAAACTGAGGAGTGGGAGAGAGACGTGGGGGCAGCTCCTGAGGGGGTTGACCCAGCATCGTCTCTCCGCTGTGTGGCAACACAGTGTAAAATGAAATCCTCTTTGTGTATGTGTGTTTATTTCAGGTTAAAGGGTCATGGAAAATACAAATTAGCAATCTAATTCCTCTGCATGTGTCATCCTTTCAGGTAATATGGGAAAAATAAAAAATTACCTATCATTTGGTGCTGAAACCCGGGATAAGCAGAGCCCTTCAATGAGTGTTCGCCTTTGGAGAGTCGCACAGCTCCACTTCCTCATCAAAGTCTGGGGGGCTGAATTACCCCATCGGCCGGCTGTTTAGCTCCGCAGACAAACGTCCATTAACGGGCTCTCGCGCACGGACTCAGGGCGAGTCTGCGTACCTAAATTAATTTGCACCCTTTTTTCTAATCAAATCAAATCAACTTTATTTATATAGCACTTTTCATACAAAAAATGCAACTCAAAGTGCTTTACAGATTAAAATGGCCCCATAGATCCCACATTCCCATTCCAGCCCCCCTCCCCAAGTATAAAACAATTAAAATTTACAGTTCCCCTCCCGCACCCAACTTCCAAAGTGGACAAACAATCACCCACACACTCTTCCATGCACACACACACACGCACACACACACACTCGTGAACACCAGAGTAAACAATAGGCTTAGTTCAGATGGGTCAGGTAATGAACGACACATCATCAGCGGAGCCATCTGCCCTGGCAGCAACAGATCCACGGCAGCAGCCAAGACACCGGCCCATGATGCCCAGTGGCGTAGGGCAGAAACCCCCACCAGTGCCCGGGCACTACCCGAGGAGCGCCCCGGCCGCCGCCGCCCCTGACCACCGGCCCCAAGGCAGAGGGCTCCGCAGAGGAAACACTGGAGGATTTAAGATATATAACATATAAAATAATAAAAGCTAATAATGATAAAAAGTAACTGATAAAAAGTTATTATAAAGATAGTAAAAGAAAACAGAATCATGTAAAAACACTAAGATGTAGATAAAATGATAAAAATAATAAAAGAGATAAATATGTATTAATAACTGGCTGACAGTGTGGTTTTACGCTGGAAGTGATTGTTTGCCATCCGCGCACGAAATACGTTTCGGGCCCCGGCTGAGGGCTGGACTGATAGCCGCCGGACCTTGTCATGGACTCCCGCTTGCCTCTGAGGGAACAGAGTAAACTTGAGGGAGGTTGTAATTAGTCTGTGTCCGCGCACACAAACACCCCACGACGAGTAGAGAAAGTGAATGTGGGTCGTAATAGGGTTGGATGTGCAAAATCACTATGTAAGCTCACTGACGCTTGTATTGTTTAAATATTTCATCTCTCTCGTCTCTCGTCTTCCTCCGCTTATCCGGGTCCGGGTCGCGGGGGCAGCATCCCAACTAGGGAGCTCCAGGCCGTCCTCTCCCCGGCCTTGTCCACCAGCTCCTCCGGCAGGACCCCAAGGCGTTCCCGGACCAGATTGGAGATGTAACTTCTCCAACGTGTCCTGGGTCGACCCGGGGGCCTTCTGCCGGCAGGACATGCCCGAAACACCTCCCCAGGGAGGCGTCCAGGAGGCATCCTGACCAGATGCCCAAACCACCTCAACTGGCTCCTTTCGATCCGGAGGAGCAGCGGTTCTACTCCGAGTCCCTCCCGAATGTCCGAGCTCCTCACCCTATCTCTAAGGCTGAGCCCGGCCACCCTACGGAGGAAACTCATTTCGGCCGCTTGTATCCGCGATCTCGTTCTTTCGGTCATTACCCAAAGCTCATGACCATAGGTGAGGATTGGGACGTAGATCGACCGGTAAATCGAGAGCCTGGCTTTCTGGCTCAGCTCCCTCTTCCCCACGACAGATCGGGTCAGCGTCCGCATCACTGCAGACGCCGAACCAATCCGCCTGTCGATCTCCCGATCCCTCCTACCCTCACTCGTGAACAAGACCCCGAGATACTTAAACTCCTCCACTTGAGGTAGGACCTCTCCCCCGACCCGGAGGTGGCAAGCCACCCTTTTCCGGTCGAGAGCCATGGTCTCAGATTTGGAGGTGCTGATCCTCATCCCAGCCACTTCACATTCGGCCGCGAACCTACCCAGCAAGAGCTGAAGGTCAGAGCTGGATGAAGCTAGGAGGACCACATCATCCGCAAAAAGCAGAGACGAGATTCTCCTGCCACCAAACTCGACACACTCCACACCACGGCTGCGTCTAGAAATTCTGTCCATAAAAGTGATGAACAGAACCGGTGACAAAGGGCAGCCCTGGCGGAGTCCAACCCTCACTGGGAACAGGTCCGACTTACTACCGGCTATGCGGACCAAACTCACGCTCCTCTGGTAAAGGGACTGAATGGCCCTTAACAGAAAGCCACCCACCCCATACTCCTGGAGCGTCCCCCACAGGGTGCCCCTGGGGACACGGTCATAAGCCTTCTCCAAATCCACAAAGCACATGTGGATTGGTTGGGCAAACTCCCATGCCCCCTCCATCACCCTTGCAAGGGTATAGAGCTGGTCCACAGTTCCACGGCCAGGACGAAAACCACATTGCTCCTCCTCTATCTGAGATTCAACTATCGATCGGACCCTCCTCTCCAGTACCTTGGAGTAGACCTTTCCAGGGAGGCTGAGGAGTGTGATCCCCCTATAGTTGGAACACACCCTCAGGTCACCCTTCTTAAAGATGGGGACCACCACCCCGGTCTGCCACTCCCTAGGAACTGCCCCCGATGACCACGCAATGTTGTAGAGACGTGTCAACCATGACAGCCCTACAACATCCATAGCCTTAAGATACCCAGGACGAACCTCATCCGCCCCCGGGGCTCCGCCGCTGTGTAGTTGTTTGACTACCTCAGCAACTTCTGCCCCCGAGATCGGACAGTCCATCCCCAGGCCTCCCAGCTCTGGTTCCTCCTCGGAATGCGCATTGGTGGGATTGAGGAGCTCCTCAAAGTATTCCTTCCACCGTCCGACTATAGCCTCAGTTGACGTCAGCAGCTCCCCATACCCACTGTAAACAGTGTGAGCGAGTTGCTGCCTTCCTCTCCTGAGGCGCCGGACAGTTTGCCAGAACCTCTTTGGAGCCGATCGATAGTCTTTCTCCATGGCCTCACCAAACTCCTCCCACGCCCGAGATTTTGCCTCGGCAACTGCCACTGCTGCACCCCGCTTGGCTATCCGGTACCTGTCTGCTGCCTCCGGAGCCTCCTCCTTGAACCGTCACCTTATCGTGGTGGAGGAGTTTGAGTGCCCTAATGATCCTAGGAGCTATGTTGTCTGGGGCACTTAGTGCCCCTGGTAGGGTCTCCCATGACAAATTGGTCTTAGGTGAAGGGTGAGACAAAGAACGGTTCGAAGGATCTTTCATGGTGGTGAAAACGAAGAGTCGGAGTACCCGGCCCGGAGGGTTACCGGGGTCCCACCCTGGAACCAGGCCTGGGGTTGGGGCCCGTGAGCGAGCGCCTGGTGGCCGGGCTTTCGCCCATGGGGCCCGGCCGGGCCCAGCCCGAACCGGATACATGGGCTCGTCCAACTGTTGACCCACCACCCGCAGGAGGAACATGAAGGGTCCGGTGCAATGTGAATCGGGTGGCAGACCAAGGCGGGAGCCTTGGCGGTCCAATCCCCGGACAAGGAAACTAAATATTTCATGGTGCAGAAAATTAATCATTGTTATAATTGGCTAAAGGAACCCGAACCGTTCTAAAATTCACCCCTTGTCGTTCTGTGGTCTGTGTATTCGTGGGTTTGTGGGCTGCGTCCCATTTCGGATTGTGCAGGATTGATCTCCGTAGTCCTGTGGTGTTGTTATCGTTCGTTGCTGCTGGTATCTGAGATATTGATGTCGGCTGTCCCATCATAGACATCGGACGTCTGCTGCATTTTGGTTTTAAAATCTGTGCTAAAGTGTTAAAAACCCAGCTGTGAACTTTGCTTCGGCGTATATCTGTGTGTGTGTGTGTGTGTGAAGGTATACGTGTCTCCCTGTGTGTGTGTGTGTGTGTGTGTGTGTGTGTGTGTGTGTGTGTGTGTGTGTGTGTGTGTGTGTGTGTGTGTGTGTGTGTGTGTGTGTGTGTGTGTGTGTGTGTGTATGGGTTTTTGAGTGTGTGTGAATCCTGCAGGTTCTGTTCTAAGTGTGATTGTGTAGCTACAGATCTGAAGCTTCGAGCCGGCTCTGTCCGTCTGTCTGTCTGTCTGTCTGTCTCTGTGTGTGTGTGTGGAGCTGAGGTATTAAGCGCTGAGCTGGTGTGTATATAGGAAAGAATTGGGTCACAGGGTTATTGATGTAACAGTGGAGGTGTTTTTTTAAACGGAGGGTCATCAACTTTGATCACATCTTAGAGTGGTGAAGAAAGACCTCTTTGATCACCCTCCTGTTATCTGTAACTTCCTGAGACAAGATGAAGGTCCAACAACCTGTTGATTAGGTTGCCCCGGTCAGCTGGTTCTGAAGGCTCTGCTATCAGTTAAGTGTCTGTGAGGAATTTATGGGTGTGTGAGCTCATCTCTTTGTATGCTTCTAAATAGATAGGCTTTTATTGTGACTGTTGCTTAAATGTTTTCTCTAACCTTAAGTCACACCTTATCCTTAAGCAGTTAGAGACACATGCATGATGTCCTGACTAGTGATTATGTAATGGTTTATCTAGCTTGGTGTTTAGATCATTCACAACTTTGGAACTTTCCTAACAAATAAGTCTTGTCAACAAACAAGGGGTTATTTCTGTTTGTAATGAATTATGACAAACCTTACTGACTTCTTTCATGCTAACCAGACATCAATTTAGCTTAAGAAAGAACTCCCACAGCATATGGTGTTGTAACTTGAGGGAAACTTTGGGAGCAAATTATTTGCTCTGTTCAGCCTGTGTTTTAGGAACAGCAACAGTTGTTAAACATGTGGATTCATGAAGGTGATCACAAAACAACCTGGACAAGCCCCAGGGGGATGGGGCCATCTTTACTGCCCCCTGCTGAGCACCCCTGGTGAATTGCAAAGTACTGACGGAACTTGATTTACAGGTGACAAAGACAACAGGCCTGGGAACATCAAAAGACATGGAAAACAAGGAACTATGCACCCCCATCGACCTCCGCTAACCTTCCAACAACCAGGAAAGTAGCTTCATGCTCTGCTACTCACATTGACTGCAAAGGACCCCGAATGACACTGTGTGCAGCTTCCATGCTCTCCATATGCAGGAATGGCTTGGATTCAGGAGAAAAGTGACGATGTAAATCGGAGATCACCCAACTATCAGGAGAGGGGGTCTGAGATCCTCTGTGCATTAGCTGTGAAAGCTCAGGAGGAGATGGAGATCGATGATCTGCAGTCCAGGATGGAGGGGACCAGAAGGACTGAGCTGATGTAAAACCACAAACCTGTGGATCAGTCGGCTCAGAAGTTGACTCATAATCAGGTGGCATCACCATCATGCAACAACAAGTTCCTCCATCCTGCATCTACACGCCTGCGGGAAGATGCAAGAGCTGAGCACACAGTCTGTGACCAAGACCCATTGCTGTGCATCACATCTGGGCTGGAGGTGAGGTGTGGAGGTCAGACACCAAGTTCAGGGGGGACCCAGCTTCTAAGCAATTCATGGAGATTCGCAAGTGTCCAAATCCTCACCTTAAAATTTAATAATTTTCTGTGTTTTAAGATATGCATTTTTCATCTTTCAGATCCATGGTGGGTTTAATGATCATTCTGGTGATGACTGGTGGGACACAAAGATAATATGTGGGCTTAAGTGTCTGGTCTATTGTTAAGCTAAAATCCTTGCATTGATTGAACATTACAAACTCCAGGCGGGTAGGATGTGTCATAATTCTTACTCAGGTTTTTTTTGACAATGTGTTTATTTTTATTGTTTTATCTTTTCTTGCTCAAAAAAGTTACATTCAGGGGGGAATGTTGGGTATTTTCTATATGTTCCTTTTTGAGTTTTGAAGAACGTCTGCTCCTGTAAGCTCATTGTTATCTCTGTTATCTCTGGAATGTGGTGTCCTGGGAGATGAGGAGCATGTAAGTCTGTAACCTGAGAAGGTCCGCCTTCTCTGTCCTGGTTGTCAATAAAACCCCTGTGAAACTGAGGAGTGGGTGAGAGACGTGGGGGCAGCTCCTGTGGGGGTTGACCCAGCGTCGTCTCTCCGCTGTGTGGCATTACAGTGTAAAATGAAATCCTCTCTGTGTATGTGTGTTTATTTCAGGTTAAAGGGTCATGGAAAATAAAAATTACCAATCAAATTCCTCTGCGTGTGTCATCCTTTCAGGTAATATGGGATAAATAAAAAATTACCTATCAGTTTGGTTTGTCTTTCAGACAAACCTTTTGGTTTAACTACTTGGTGGGATTTTTGCCCCTTCTTAAGTTCCAAGCCTTTTAAATAAAGGAGATTAATTTAGGGATTTATAGAGTCATTGGTACTCTGGACATTTTCATTTCCTGATATTTGGACTTCAGGGGAAGGATTATTAGGAACTAAGGATTTTTAAAATTACTTTAAAAATGTTTAGACTTATGTATCTTTCCATTCCTAATTACGGTACCAGGGAACTGGGATCACATAAAACATACCTATTAAACATAATTGAGCTTATTTTGGTTTGGTAATTGTTATATCCTTCTATATAACTTACTCTAAGGATGAGTCACCAGTTAGTGGAACAAGCTGTACATTTTAATAAGTTGACTGCGGAGGAATATACTGTATCAGAGTGAACATACACCATACTTGGTGTTCTTACATTTGTACATAAAATAGTACCACCTAACAGCGCACTACTATTTCTGAATACATAACAGTTCCTCCCTTCTAACTTTGAAGTTTAACTATTGACTTTAAACAACCAAAACATTCAAGATAAGTGTTTTATCTAGTAAAGTACTTTCCTTCTTAATTGAACTGGAAATCAATAAGTTCAGTCTCTGAGGTGCCTTGCAATTTCTCCCAGGATAACGTCTGCCTGACTGATCAGAGTCCTTGTTTGTGTTCGGTGTAGGAGGATCAGTTGATTGAACACCTGTGGTTTTGCTTGAGCTCTGAACCTCGGGCGGTTTCCCGTAGAGACCTTCCTCCAACTCTTGAGATGTAACTGTGGTCTCAGGTTGTTCTAAATCCATTTGTGTTTCTCCATCGAGAACCTGATCAACATGGTGATGCAAGACAAAATAGGGTCAACATCAATGGTGTACGATAGCGGCCCAGTCTGTGACAGAATCGTGCCAGAATGCCATTTTTGTTTTGGCCCTCTGTAGTCTCTGGCAAGAACCTTTTGTCCGATATTGAAAGATCTGGTCTTGTTTCTTTTCCTTTCCATCACTGCAGCTTGTTTGTCTGTGACGTCTTTGCAAATATCTAGTTTGATCAGATCCAACTGCGAACTTAGATTTCGTCCCATGAAGAGCATTGCCGATGTGTGTCCAGTTGTTGCGTGAGCGGTGTTCCTGTAAGCCAGCAAGACGTTGTTGATTTTGTTGATTTTCTGATGTAATGGTTTCCTCTCCAGTCGGCTGGCCTTTATAGACCTCTTAAAAGACTGGATGAAATGTCATTGTCACTTACAAGCTGTTTTGGTGTTGCAAGCTCTCACATGCCAGAAACAATGGACGAGGTCAGAAGGAAAGCAAAGATAAGCGAGAGCTCGCTTGTGCGAGTGGAATCAGGCAGGAGTGGTCCAACTGAACAGGAAGCAGCAAAGGAGGTGGGGCAGAAGAAGGCCAACTGAAGAGACATCTCAGGATGTGAAAGTCCTCCATGGGGAAGCTTTGGACTTTGGGTGGGGCTGGAACCAGCTTACAAATATAATGATCATATGGGTTTAGCTGTCTTGTGTTTGAGTGAGATATGTAACTGACAAAGAATCACATTGTTTTGCTGTCGTGATAAAAAGATGTATGTAACTGGCAAATGATTACATTGTTTAGGCTGTCTCCTGACTGGTTGAGATATTGCTTCACTATGGAAAATGGTTTGCTTGGCAGTTTTTTAGAATGATATATAAAGGGCAGTTAGAAGTAGATACAGAGAGATTTAGTGTGTGACAGTTCGTGTTGACACAAGTCGAGGAGGTAGCACCGACAGGTGCAGGAAGAGAGAGCAGTTATTCTCAGGCAGATTTTTAGAAGCAGCATCCTCCTAAGGGGATTTTTTAATCTTACATTTACTCTTTTTTGCATTTTTTAATCTTGAAATAAACTTTTTGGAAAAAGAATCCTCATTCTCGATTCTTAAAGGTCTCTTTTAGCCTTTGAGTGGGAGCCCCGACCAGATCTAAAGGAGAGGTAAGCCACCTTAAACTGCTTGTTCCTGTGCTTCAGGACTTGTTTTCAGGTTGTGACGGATTAAGAAAAGATACCTTAGGTAATGGGAGCTAGTCTCCCCTCCTCTCTATTGTAGCAGGACACCCTAAGGATTATACGTCATAATGGTTAGTTGGTTCAAACAGGCTCTGTTCTGCACTTGTGAAAACGTCTCTGTTTAGCTTGGGAAGGAACCATTTCAAAGGGTGGATTAATTAGATTAATTGATAAATCCATGTTAGCCTGATCAACTAACAGGAATCATTTTCTAATTACCATCACCCACATTGCTGACAGAGGCGCAAATTAATCCTGATAGGACCCAAATAATAGTCAGCTGGATGGCCTCCAGTGAACTTCCGCCCTAGTATTTAAAACCATTAAATAACGGGAGATTTAAAAGGGAAGTGTGCTGTCACAGAAGAACAAGTACGACAATCTCCATTCCACCTTAAAATAGAAAACGAGTTCTAATTAGGCAGTCCGAACCAGAGTCGGTACAATAAAACTTACCTGCGGCCTCACCTCCCTGAAAAAGCAGCGTATTCTAAGGTTCTAACGGAACCAATAAAATTACACGCTCACTTCAGTGGTAGACCTGCGCATGCAAACAGTGATCGAAGGCAGTTGATTGTGCTGGCAGCAGTTGCTTGCTTGACTGGAAATATTTCTGGCCATTTAGAGTGAGCATCAACCACAATTAAAAATATTTGATCCATGACTGGTCCAGCATAGTCCACATGGATGCGCTGCCATGGCGCTGATGGCCACTCCTACATGTGTGCCGGTGCTGTCTGAGGTTGGCGTAACATCTGCTGACAACCAGTGCAGGATTTAGCCATATTTTCTATTTCATAATCAATGCCTGGCCACCAAACATAGCTTCTAGCAAGACTTTTCATCTTAACAACGCCCAAATGTCCCTCATGCAGTGAATCCAGCACCTGCGCATGTAGTGTGGATGGCAGGATGACACGGGTGCCCCACATGATACAGCCTTGGCAGACTGAGAATTGCTCCTTTCTCGTGGAGTATGCAGAGAACTGATTATCATTGCTGGATGGCCAGACATTCACAGTAAAATCATAAACTTTGGACAAAATTGTGTCACGGCTCGTTTCCCTTTTTACTTGAGCACTGGTGACAGGCAGTGGTTCCATTTGTGCCACATGAAACACAGTTGCTGGATCAGCTGTTTCCTCCATTGTTTGGAGTGAGTTGTGAAAGTCCATCTGCATTTCCATGCAACTTTGTCCCTTTAAATTCAATGGTGTAGGCGTGTGCACCTAGAAACAAAGTCCATCGCTGTAACCAAGCCGCAGCCCTGGTCGGAATGCCTTTTTCTGGATGAAAAATGGACACCAGTGGTTGGTCATCATGATGAAGTGTCTTCCGTACAAATACTGGTTAAACTTTTTCACTCCCCACACCAAACTGAGCGTGTCTCTGTTTATCTGCACATAGTTGCGTTCAGCAACGTTCAGCAACCAAGAGGCAAAGGCGATTGGTCGCTCCGATCCATCAGGCATTCTGTGGAATAGCACAGCGCCAATGCCATACGGAGAAGCGTGGAACATCCAGCAATGGTCAGTTTTTAGGTGCAGTTTGACTATTCAACATCTGGTCAAAAAGGAGACACAAGACTGCATGTGTCCCCTTTAAATTGGCCTGCCTTCATCCCACCAGCTGGAGCTCAAAGCCTGCAGCTCTGAACACAGATAACGAAGTGTCAGCAACAATGTTCCCCAAGGTTCAAGCTTGAACTTATCATCCTACAGCAGGGATTCCCAAAGTGTGGTGCGCGCACCCCTGGGGGTGCGCGAGCTGCCGCTAGGGGGTGCGCGAGGTGAAAAGTGTAATGGCTGCGGAGCTCAGAGAAGTCTGTCATATGTCACCATTATTGTAGAAACTCATTTGTGGGTGGACCAAAGAAAAAGTAAGTGGGCACAATAAATGTAATTGAAAACAAGTATATTTTTGCGCGCGCGTGCCCTCCACATGTGCCATAGCTTCATAATAACAATGCGCCGAGCTTCAGCACTCTGGCCTGCGCACGCCGATATGTTCCGTATTTGATCATTTTTAACGATGTTGGAGAAATCTGAAGGTGGTGAGTCATTCTGGGGCAGATTGTAATTACCTGTCTCATGCAGGTGTTCTGACATTGTAAACCTCACACAGAACATTGTGGATGTAACTAAATAACAAGAAATGATTCCCATTCAGGCTATTAACAGCGCGCTGAAGATCTGAAGTTCAGAGTGCGTCTGTCAGAGGTCAGACGAGTTCCAGCGGAACCACGGCTCACGGGTGCACATGTGAGCACATCTGGGCTGGGTAGAAGTTTAAATAGCGCAAATAACGAGACGTGGTGACTTGAGCGGCTGTGCCGCGGGCGCACTCAAACAGATTCAATAAGCGCGCACGGTGCTTTAACTCCCGGTGTGCCGTCAGACTGAAGGCAGAAATGTGCTGCCTCCACCACGATAAAAACTTTTAAGAGGTTATTTTTCATTCAAGGTCAAATTAAGATATTAGCTTCTGGGATGAGTCGGGTCCGCTCCAGCCAGTGACTCCTCATGAACCTGAGCACATCTCATGTTACTGCAGCATTTGTTATTCCAGTCAGCGTGGCAGCGGATCGCAGATTCAGCCACACCATAAAACAGCAATAAGTCGGTCTGAGGTAAAAGCGAACATCATGGCTATATCTTGTCCCCTATTGACATTTGATTACGCACAAGTAGGTGATCAGCTCAGGTTTACGCAGAGCAGAAGGAAGGAGAGCGCTCTGGCCGCATAGGTTAAACGTTCCTACTTTAAGAAAACTGTTCAATTGCATTGTCTATGTGCTACCTGGGCACTCTAAATATTTATTTAATATTAAATCAAAGGAATTTGTAATGGTATCGAATGTTTATTAATTACTATTTAAAAAATGAAAGTGATGGGGAATTATTTTTTAACCCTGTCTGTTTAGCTTGACATCTGATATATATATATATATAGAGAGAGAGAGAGAGAGAGAGAGAGAGAGAGAGAGAGAGAGAGAGAGAGAGAGAGAGAGAGAGAGAGAGAGAGAGAGAGAGAGAGAGAGAGAGAGAGAGAGAGAGAGAGAGAGAGAGAGAGAGAGAGAGAGAGAGAGAGAGAGAGAGAGAGAGAGAGAGAGAGAGAGAGAGAGAGAGAGAGAGAGAGAGAGAGAGAGAGAGACATGCCCCGATGTGGGGGCTGGGGGGGGGGGGGGGGCGTCGACATGGTCGGGACATAGAAGGGGGTGCGCGGCTAAATAAGTTTGGGAACCACTGTCCTACAGGATTCTTCATGCCCCCAAATAAGTGAACACTCGCAGCCCGGATTTCCTAAAGATATGAACTTCTACAATGTATAAGCTAGATAATCATTGAATAAACATTTGTTTATTGCTACTTATAATAATTATAATATAATGAAATGTTTCATTATTCTTTGCTCAATGATTGAAGTTTGATCTGATAGTTATGTTATGATTACAGTGATTGAAATACGTTTCATCATGTTTATATGACAAGGTCAAAACCATTTGCACTCACACAAGGACAAAGTAAGGTTAAGTCAAACTCATGACACATAACCTTTACCCCAGATCAGAGCTTCCAGATCAAAGAAGGCATGTTTCTGAGTTGTCTTGATAACATTCATCAACTTGTCAACCTCTGGTTGGCTACACAAATCATAACATGAGAAAATTTAAACCAGATTACTCTGGTTTTTCCTCAGTTCTAGAGATAGCTTCAGACCGGCCACCTGAAGCAAAACCCTCTTTAACCCATCAAAGCTTTTTACACGCCGTCAAAACCTTTTCGCACCTGCGAAGCTGATAAAGCAACAGTTCCTGCAGAACAAGCTGATATTGTTTAGACTCCTTCAGAGTCCCAGACGCGCGGTTCCATCCATCTGTCGTGACCCGAGACATCTCTGGATTGAAGAGTCGGTGCCACGGTATTCTACAGCCCTCCGGTGCCAGAGGTCATCCGACCTCTCGGACCTTTGGATCCACTAAGAGGGTCTCCAAAAACAGGTGAAGTAGACACACAGATTGCGTCTGTGCTTTTGATAAAATCAACTTCATAGCTTAATGCAACCAAATCATTTTACATCCAGAACTCAGCTGTCCTAGATACGGAAGTTCTGACTAACATGGCATTCACACCTAGGTTTTATGCATCACATCTAGTTCCATCCATCACAGTAAATGTTAGTTAACTTGTCATGTTTTAATTGTTGGTAAAATAAATTCTTACTTTTATAAACCTGACTCTTTTCTGAATCAAAACGAAGTGTGTGCAATCCCCTAATAAATAAAGAATCCTAGAATCTTCTGATAAACACAGTAAAGACCAAGCAGGATTGATATTCTATATTTAGATAGAGTATCACAGCTTATTGGTCATAAGTAGAGGTAATATATATTGAGCTCTTAAAGCACTCAATTTACCAAACCCTACATGCGTCACAGGCGAGACGAAGGGCCTTGGGTCATAGTGTGTTAGCACTTCTTTTGATGTCATGAGCTGCTTGGTACCCTTGAATACCTCTTCACATTCTTTCGTCCATTTCACATTTTGTTGTAACAATGAGTTCAGAGGATGTAGGACTGTGGAAAGGTTCAGTAAGAACTTGTGATAATAATTAATTAATCCCCAAAATGAGCGCAGTTGACTCACGTTTTTGGGTTCTTGTGCCATCAGAAAACATTGTGTTCCTGGAATGTCCTGTAGAACCTGGTCCATGGCACTTTGCCACACTGCTGGAGCACTGGTTATACCAAAAACCAGTCTGTTGTACTGATGAAGACCTCTGTGGGTATATATCACCAGATATTTCTTGGACGATTCCTTTACTTACATCTGGAGATAAGCCTGGGCAAGGTCGATTTTTGTAAAGTGTTTTCCACCAGCCACAGCAGTGAATATGTCTACGATGCGAGGGAGTGGATACTGGTCCACATGGAGGGCTGGGTTTACTGAAATTTTGAAATCACCACAAATTTGCACACTGTCACTTGTCTTCTTGCTTACTGGTACTATCGGTGTAGTCCAGTCTGACCATTCCACTTTAATGAGTATTCCTTGTTCCTCCAACTTCTGCGGTTCAGCCTCTACTTTGGGGCGTACGGCATATGGTACCGGTCGTGCTTTGTGGAAACTTGGTTTTGCATTGTCCTCTACTGCGATCCGTGCTTTAATGTTTTTCAAAGTGCCAATCCATTCTTTAAACACTTGGGAATGTTTATCCAGAATGTGTTTTAGTTTGTCGTTCACAGAGTGTGTGTCCAGTCCTTGTGCCAGTTTATTGGTTTTAATTTCTTTCCAGTTGAGACGGATGTGTTTCAACCAATCGCGACCAAACAATGGCACATCTCCCTTTTTCAGAACATAAAGTTCCAAATTGCATATGCTGTCCTCATGTTCCACTTCAACATTTAATTTTCCCAATGGAGGAATTCTCTCACCTGTGTGTGTTTTCAGTTTCACTGGTGTGTTTTAAATTCAGATTGGGAAATTTACCTCTGTAATCTTCATATGAGATCAGTGAGAGCGCAGACCCAGTGTCCAGTTCCATCGATAACTCAACCCCTTGTACCTTTGGTGTGATCCATATTGCATCACTATTCTTCTCTGGCAGTGTATACAGCTCAAGGCAAGCCAAATCTGCTTGTGAGTCACTGGAGTCTGTTTCATTTTTTTCTAGCAGCTTTTTGTCTCTTTTCCATATTTTGTTTTCTTTTTCTTTTTATCATACTGCTTTGATTTGCACATTTTCTGTTTATGTCCTCTTTTATTACAGTTCAGGTATTGACTTTTTGCCACATCTGAAGCATGTCTGCGACTGTGACTTAGTGCTGCCCTGCGCATGCATTCTTTTTATAGAACACAGCTCCGTGTGTGTCCTCTGGAGTTCACCCGCATCTTTTGCTGCTGTCTCCATAGATATGGCGATTTCTAATGCACGGCGTAAGGTGAGATTGTCCTCCGTGAGTAGTCGTTTCTGCGTGTTTTCATTAAGCATGCCACAGACAAAACAGTCTCTCAGCGCATCAGACAACCCTTCTCCAAACTGGCAGTGTTCCGACAGCCGCCGGAGCTCAGCTATGGACTCTGATGTGGATTCGGTTTTTAATTAATTACGCTTGTGGAATTGGAATTGCTCAGCTATAACCAATGGTTTGGGCTGGAAATGTTTTTGGAGCACCTCCGTGATCTCTTTGAAACATTTTTTCAGCTGGTTTCGCTGGTGTGATGAGGCTGCTCAGCAGGTTGTAAGTTTTTGCTCCCATCACGCTCAGTAGCACGGCCACTTTTCGTTCATCCGCCATTTTACTAGCCAGACAGTACTGTTCAACCCTTTCAACATATGTTGTCCAATCTTCTGAGTGGTTATCAAAAATGTCCTTTTGTCTGACACCTCCCGACATGTTATCGCTGTCTTTATGAAAGTATCTCGGTACTCACATCCTCTCAGTGGTTTGGCTAGCTGGCAGGTGCGTTAGCATCCACGCGGAGGGTTGGATTTTTCTTCCTTATATTTGTTCTTCCACGTCTTTACGTCTTTCATACAAGGAATTCCACTTCTCTGACATCCAATGTCCACCGAGAATAGGTTTAATCCTCGTCGCCAATTTGTTATATCCTTCTATATAACTTACTGTAAGGATGTCACCAGTTAGTGGAACAAGCTGTACTTTTTAATAAGTTGACAGCGGAGGAATACACTGCATCAAAGTGCACATACACCACACTTGGTGTTCTTATATTTGTACATAAAATAGTACCACCTAACAGAGCACTAATATTTCTGAATACATAACAGTAATGCTTGTAAACCTGTTATTCTTCATAACCCTACTGCATTAAACATGCCCATCTGATCAATTTCACTACTTAGATTATTAATGAATGTAACATTTCTGTCTATTTAATTATTATACGAACTAAACTCAGTTGGAGAAGTGATTTTTTTAGTCTTGTCCTAGTTCTGTTCTTCCTCTGGTTCACCTCTGACTTTGCTAGCAGCTGATATTTGCATTACTCGTCGCTGTTACTAAATACTCTGATCTGATGAAACAAAACCTAAAAAGTTAAAAGTGGATCTTTTGTCAGTCTGCTTGCTTTTAGAAGGTGCTAAATGTTGTCTGGCACACAGCAAACATGACTAGTCAAGGAACAGCATAGCAGCAGCAACCAAACTTTGACTCATTACACAATATATCATCATTATGAAGGTCACACTTGATATACTTACACTGCTAACATCATTACTGTAAGTCAGAATCAATAGTGTCTTCTGTCAGGCTCACCATTGATTTAGTAGCAACTGCAGCATCAGTATTGATATAGTGAAATATTTGTCTTGGTAAACACAGTAATAATTGATGATTGGTAAAAGCATTTCACTGTGGCTATGTAAGCAAAATTATGGTTAAGTGTGCAGTGCAAATACAAAGTAAGCATACTCAAAGGTCCAGAGTACTGCATTTCTGTAATTAAATATTTTCATCATTATTTTCTTCTTCAGTAAATAGCAGCTGCTGATTTTTGTTCTAACCAAAATCCATATAGAAGTCTTTACAATTCATTTGTACTTTAAATATATTAAAACAAAACAAAGTATTTTATTCAGATGCTAAATTAATTAATTCATTCATTCATTCATTTATTTTTTACCGTGTCTTGTACAACAGTAAAGCAATCCAATTTGTTTGATTTGTACAAAAAAACAAGCTTCACAGATTTCCACAACAGAGGCATTACTGGTTTGCCAGATTGCTCCATGTGATATATGTTTTTATAAGAACTTTATAAGAACTTATGTGCATCCCTAACCCAGGAGGAGGGTGGACTATAAGTCACATGCAAGGGCTGAACAAAAGCTCTGAAACAACTGTGATGTGAAATGCTGGTGTTTAATATTCAGATCAGCACACATGGAAAGAGTAAAAAGAATATTTTGTTTCACTGTTAAATTGTTTGTCAGGAACAGAATGCTGTGCTGCGTAACTGTTCAGCAAATTCTGATTTAGTTAAAAAAAATAGATTTTTGTCTTTACTGTTTTGAAGACCTAATGAGATATTGATGAATAAAGTTTGTAAACAAGGCACAGAGGCAGTCGAATTATTTTCACCAGTGTCAATTTCTCATCTGTGAGAATCATTTACAACCCAGCTGGAGAACATAACTTCCCCCAGTCTTGACTTCTCTGTACTGCAGAGATGACGGGAGGGCAAGATGACTAACAGAGACTGTAAGTGGTCTTAATGAAGATGAGTGGGGAAGTGGTGTAATTGTGCTACGGAAGAGAATGCCGATGTCTTCCCTCGCCATGACAGGAGGCCTCTGGCAACATTTACATGCAGGTGTTGTTGTTTTGCACTGTGACTCGTGCTCCATTCCCTTCAGCCAAGTCTCCTCCTCACAATTAAAAGAATAATTAGCAACAAGGCTTCCAGTTTATAAGTTAGAGAACAATTAGACAAAAACAATGAAGTCTGATATACGGTTTGATGGAGGTAGAAAGTGAGAGAAAGCAGCCATTCCTACAAACACGCACTGTGCAACAGATAAAAACACCTATGTGTAAATGACAATGCCTCTCAAACACAAATCAACCAACAAACATACCTTCCGACCTACCTAATCGGCTTTTGCTTGAATTTCTATGAATCAACAAATTACTCAGTAGTTTCTTTTCCTGCTCCTTTTTCTATAGTGAGGATTTGCGTTGTGGAATAAAAAGCCTTGTTGAATGTGTGGAACACAGGATCCAACTCTACCTGGGTGTCTTATGTAGTCTGGACTTTGATCAAAAACGAGAGTGGCAGTAGATATTCTGCTGGGGTGAGGCTGAGTTAGCGACCTTGGGTTCTGTGGGGTTCTTGGGGGGCATTAGAAAAGGGGGTGCCTATTGGGGTCAGCGGGGGAGCAGGCTCCCTGGGAGGGCTTAGGCCCCCAGTCTTTCCTCCTCATCCTCAGACATTTCCCTCGTCCTGTTCTATCGCATCACCACAGATGCACATAGGGCCTTTGGGTGAGCAAACTGCTGCCACCTGCAAAATGCACTTTTAAACAACATGACATTGGAGCAGGCGGATAGAGACTAGGGGTTTTCTCTGTTATTCGTTTGCTACCCGGCAATGGAGGCTAGGAATGGAAGCTGGCTGTATGGTTGGGGTCTTGGGTGGTGGGTTGCTCTGTCCTGCTTTAGGTTGAATCCGTATGTTTCAAGCGTTATCCATTATTTCATAATCCATTGCCGAATTGTGATTGGCAGAAGCTTTGTCGGTTTGCGCCTCACTTTTTTTACAGCAGCCCAAAATGATCACCTAACACATGGATTTTCTGCTTCCTGATCACGTGTGATGTACGTGGATGAAGATCAGCTTTAGAGCTGGAATGTTAATATCATCACCAATGACTTTAGAGAAAAAAGCTTGTCTCACCTCGGATTTGTAAGTGCAAAGCTGTATTCTTTAAAGTGCTGTGCATTATGCACTCCTCGTTCTGTTGTTTCCTGTTGGCCAGATGAAACTTTGAGAAACCTCAACATTTAAATCATCGTGACATTCCATTACATGCATGAATCTCTTCTTGTGTGGAGTCGACCCAATGACAAGGTTTATGAAATTAGATCTTTGAGACTTTGTCTTCACTTCCACTTTATTTTGTATTTTTTTCACAAAACTCAAAACATTTCTTCTATTGTGTATTCTCATCACCTGACCAATCTTCATCACGACCCTAAAGCAACACCTCGTAGGTTACTGAAGTAACCATGTTTCTGATCACACATTCATTAAAAAGAGAGATCATATCTCTCCTGTCTTAGCTTCCCTACATTGGCTGCCTGTTAAAATTCAGAATAGAATTTAAGATCCTGCTTCTCACATATAAAGCTCTTAATAATCTAGATCCATCATACATCAGTGACCTGATTGTTCCAAATTCAAATTCAAAGATACTTTATTAATCCCAGAGGGAAATTAGAGTTTCAGTACACACAATTCTGAGATCAAACATACATACATACATAGGCATAGACACATGACAAGAACTGGTGACTGTGGTCATTCGCAACCCGAGCCTCACTACCTTAATAGAGATCAGAGGGTTTACATGAGGACTGGTCAGGTGGAGGAAAAAAAGGCACTTCAGAGTTACCCTCCACAGGGAGGGCAGCTTTGCTATGCAAAAAACACCTCAGACAAAAATGCAACAAACTTATGACATCACACAATATAAGTGTCCACTAGGTGGGAGGTAGGGTTGGGGACTTTCCACACATCAGTGCATGCAGCCGCGATGAGCAGCACTCGTCACCTCCGTTTGGACAGGGGTGGGAGGTAATTGGGTTAGAGACCACAGTGACTCCTGGAAACGATTCAACGGCCTTCACTTCAATTTGCTGGGTTCCTAGGCTGGGCTAGAAAGAAAGAGTTGCCATGGCGACGGCAGCATTCCACATTTCTTCTGAGGGGGAGTAATCACTTCAGCCTCACAGGCTCAAGGGCACCAGATTCAGATAAGAACTTGTTTTGGGGCCAGGCAGACATAATTTCCTCTCTGTCAAAGTTCTGTTGGTCTCCAACCCCTCTTAATCCAATAATGGCGTGAATTGATCTATTCCCCACCATGCTGTTCCATCCACTTTCTCCTTGATCGAATCCACCTTCTGTGCCAGGGTCTGAATCTCAGCCAAAGTTCCAAGCTTATGACTCATCTTGACAATTATGAGTTTGTGCGTTCACAGCGCGGTATAATCCATCTCTGAGCTCTGGAATTGAGCCAATATTCCTCGACAGCTCATTAATTTTCTGGTAAACCAGGTAACCGCTCAGGCCAAACAGCAAGAAACCTGACACCAACACCACGGATACCCAGACATCTTCAGAATCCTCTACAGACAATTAAGAGAGGCAGATCAAGTTCCACTGTTTCCAGGAGTCCATGATATGCCCAGCTGGCTCTGTCCAAGAGGGGCACCCGGGAGCCCCTTCTCCCGTTCTCATCGTTGAAACGATTTTGTCAATCGCATTGAGAGACCAACTGACCAGGTCGATTTTTAATAATTTCCAGTTTCCAGAAAAAATGCAGAAGCACTGTACACCCACAGACAGACAAAGAGCCTTGGGATAAGATAGGGAGGAGAGGAGGAAAAAAGTGTCTGTACTCTCCAAGAGCTGGAAGAAGAATAATGTTCTTTACCGAGCACTTCGCTCTCAGACTGCAGGTTTACTGGTGGTTCCCAGAATATCTAAAAATAGGATGGGAGGCAGATCTTTTAGCTATCAGGCTCATCTGTTGTGGAATTAACTCTCAGCTTTAGTCCGTGAGGCAGACACCTTGTCTACTTTTAAGAAACATTTTTATTTGATAGGGTCTATGGTTAAAATCTGATGTTAGCTTAGATCTGGACAAGTGGGGGCGTAGAGGGAGGTGGAGTGTACAGTCAGTAAAGATGGCTCTCCCTTGTCCTGCCTCCAACATGCCTGCATCTAAAAGACTAGGTTATCCAGAGTTATCTCTGTAGTTATGCTGCTATAGGCTTAGAATGCTGGAGGATACACTGACCACTTTCCACACTCGACTACTTTCTTCTACAATTTGCTCTTTAACTGCATAATTTCCTGCTATTTCAGCTGTTAACTTTATTTTTTCTGTAAGTGTGTGTGTGTGTGTTCTCTCTCTCTCGATCCCCAGTGACTCGTAGTGGATGGCTGCTTATACTGAGCCAGAATCCTCTGGAGATTTCTTGTTAAAAAGGAGTTTACCTCTCCACTGTTGCTAAATGCTTGCTTAGTAAAAGGATTGCAATTTGCTGGGTTCCTTATGTAGGAAACTTTATTCTGACTGGCTTAATGAACTGACCTGTATTGGAATTATTATGTGAAGTGCCTTGAGACGACTCTTGTCGTGATTTGGCGCTATATAAATAAACTTGAATTGAAACTTGAATTAACAACTATTTCATGGATATGTATAGATCCACATGGTTTGTTTCTGCTGCTCCTGTTTCTAAGTAACTCTTCGGAAACATTTTAATGAGTTCAACACTTTGGGAAACTAATTAACCTGAGAATAGTAAGCAAAACTATGAGTTATGAAAGAACATTAGATTCTTCACTAGTATAAGATAGGGACTGTGCTTTAAATGTAAGTACTGGTACTGCCATATCAAGATTTCACCTTTCAGAGTATCACGGCTAGCTTATCCTGTACACCTGAGCTGCATACAAGTACTTATTTTTCCATCTAAAGCAGGGGGACTTTTGCATTTCTTTGTAGTGAAAATAATGTGTAATTTAACACTGGGTCAGATGTACATATTATAATAAACCCATTTACATTTGTATGTCTAACAATTTTCCTGGACTGTCGGATCAAGAATTTCTCAAAAATAAGTTTCTTTTTAGTGTATTTACAGTTGTAGCACCAATTCACATCTTAATTCTCTATGCACAAAGCAAATAGCCAGAAAAGCCTACTAGTGTTAAATCCAGCAGAGGGTACATTTAAAGATGCTTGTTTGTTCTAGCCAGGCACAAACAAGAATGTGTGGAGCACACCAGAACCTACAAAATGTCAATGGCTGTGTTCTGTGGTGATCTGTTTTGTTCAGTTGACGGACAGTATAATAATATACTTAAAATTGTACACAAATGACTATATTGTTTGACATTGTGGAGCCATTATAATTTTGATGTGTTTTACATGCACACAAAATATGTCAACAGCTCGCAGCAGTTTGTTGCTGAGTATTATTCCTTATATCTGTTCTTCATTTTGTTTTCTTTTTGTCATCTTGTCTTATCGATCAACGTATCGATGTATCAAAGAAACATATATTTTTTAAATAGAACATCCATTAAAGTTCACATTTTATCAAGTAAAATGGGGCCCTACACCCCCTACAGTGGGCTCAGCTAGGAAGGTGAGGAAGGGGCAACATAAAATGGAAAAGTCTAACGTAAGGTCACCCTGGGGGGGGGGGGGGGGGGGGGGGGGGGGGGGGTCATGACAAAGCAAAACCAAACTCAAACCGTCCTTGTCTTCAAGGGTTTCTTTATTAAAAGGGGCTGGAAAATCCAAAACAGGCACAACCCCACCTGGAAATTAACCACGGTCTGTCTAAAAGACAAACCAAACTAAAATTACCAAATTAAATGAAAATATCCGGGCACCAAATTTCCTAAAACTACTCTCCTTTATTTAAAGGGGACTGGAAATCAAAAAAGGGCAAAACCCCATCTGGTAATTAACCAAGGTTTATCTAACAGATAAACTAGAATTATCAACTAACTGAAATTGTCCAAACACCTAAAATCCTAAAATACTCTCTCTCTCTCTCGAGTAGTAAGGACAAAACTGCAAAAAGTTTACCAAGCCAAGAACCACAAGGGAAGAGAACACCGGTTGCTACTGCAACCCACAAACAATTTCCCTTCCCTGATGAGCTCCAGCTAGCTGCTTTTGAAGGGCCAGCTGATGAGGTAAAACGGCTCAGCTGGCAGTGACTGCTGCCCTGGTGCTGTCCATGGTCCTGGATGAAAGCTGGTTGTTTCCCAAGGGCAGCTGTCCAAGGTGCTGCACTTCTGAACAGGGAAACGGCACACCCTGGGCCAAGGAAGTGCTGCACACACACTGGGGCTCTAAAACGGCGGCGGCTGTGACAATGCGCAATATGCATATCGCATAAAAACAGATAAATATCGCAAAGAATGGCCAGCTCAAATGTTTGCTAAACATAAAGCATTCTGTCAATCAAATGGAAGCATGATGTTTTTTTAACAAATCAAATAGAGATCTTCACCCATTTGGCCTATTGGGTGGGTTCTCATAGGTTAGATGCCCATCCCGAGACGGACGGTACTTCATTTTGATGGTTAGCAAGAACCTGAGTAAGCTTTGTTCTGCTCTTTCTGATGATTCTACATTTTCCGGGATCCACTGATTGATTTTCTTGATCATTTTCTTTTACCCTTTCCTCACATCTTTTTCTTTTCTCATTTTTTTACTGTTTTGGTCATTTTTAAATTTCTTTGTTTTTGATTATTTTTGTTCCTGAGTAAAATTTTTATTTGTTGCAATTAATATTGTCATCGCAATATTAATCACTGTTATCGCATATCTCCGTTTTTTTCTAAAAGTGTGCAACTCTCAAATAAAATAAGGAAAAAATAGTTATCTTTTTTTTAAATGTATCCTATTGTATGTTATTTTTCTGAATGCCTTTCAGGGCCACCAGGTCAACTCACAGATTAAATCTGCCTGTTTTGGAGTGTCCCAGAGTAGGTGGTGGAGATAGCTGGGGATAGGATGAGTTGGTTTAGTTTCCTCTGCTAGCACAGCTGGCACCACCACCGAGGCCCAGATTATAATTATAATAATATGTTTTATTTAAAAGTGCCTTTCAGGACACCCAAGGTCACTTTACACAAAACACGTAATAAAATACAATAAAACAATAATAAAACCCAAAGAAGAAAAAACAAAGAGAGAAACAGTTCAATAAAATCAGAGGTTGTAGGCAGATTTAAACATATGTGTTTTGAGTTTTGTTTTGAAAAGGGTAAAACTGTCAATGTTCCTGATGTCTGGGGGAAGTGAGTTCCAGAGTTGAGGAGCAGAGCGGCTGAAAGCTCTGCTCCCCATGGTAGCGAGACGGGCAGAAGGAACCGCAAGATGGATGGAAGAAGAAGATCTGAGTGAACGGGATGGGGTGTGAAAACTTATAAGGTCTGAGATGTATGGAGGAGAGAGGTTGTGGATTGCTTTGAAGGTATGAAGGAGAATTTTGAAGATGGACCTGAATTTAACTGGGAGCCAGTGAAGCTGCTGGAGAACCGGGGTGATGTGGTGAAAGGAAGATTAGCAGAAGTTAATATTAATAATAGAGTATTTTATGCTTTTGGCAGTGTCCTTGTGTTTGGAACAGCAAAATTTGGGGAAAACAAAAAAGTAGTTGTAGCTACGCACCAAACAATCAAAGGTATATGGATAAAGTATATACTGAGTCAATCAGCCAGACCAATTCTCGACGTCTGCTGGACATGCCAACCAGGGCCATTATTTGGATATCTAAATATGACCACTCTTGGATGTCAATATAACGTGAAACATGTGCACTTTGGGTTGATGAACATTTTTGGACGTCATGGGCATGTCCAAAACAGGCAGACCATTTCAACCTGTTCACTCTAGTCTGCACCTTGAGTCGACCAAAACTGAATGTGCAGGAATGACCTAGAGAAGACATCGCTGCAATGTTTCTGGGTGACTTAATAAGGACGTCCACAGCGACCTAATTTGGACCAGAATTTGCCCACATCCGGATGTCCTGAGGAAGTCAGTACAGGATGTCCAGAGCACGTGAATGAAAAGACGCTATCTGGTGTCACAGTATGCACCTTCAGGGGGACAAATCTGGACATGCAGAAATGACCTAACAAGACATTGATGCATCGTAACTTTGCACAGTGGGTATAGAATCATTCCATGCTTCACTCATTCACTGCCAGCCGTTTCTTGACCAGTAAAGCCCCTCGTTGCCAGCATTTTTCAGTGTTTTCACAGTTTTTTTCTTAAGATTCACAGAACGTTGCCCGCTAGGATGGCGTTGACGCCAAAACAACCAAAACAAAGCAGAGACTCACCTCTTACATCAGGAAGAATCCTCATGTTTACAGCGTTATCTGTTCTTTCATAATCTGTTGTCGAATTGTGATCGGCAGAAGCTTTTCTGGTTCATGCATCACTTTTTTTTACAGCAGCGGCCCAAAACGATCTCCTAACACATGGACTGTCTGCTTCCTGGTCACGTAACGTGTGACGTATGCGGATGAAGATTAGCTTTAGAGCTGGGATGTTTGTTCTCACGGTGCGGGGGCTCGTTCTGACGCCCACACAGTAAAAACATGCAAATGACTACTGTAGTCGTCATTGGCAGTGAATGGTTGGATTTAAAATTACGGCTTTTGTCATCAGTGAGTTAAAAATATTTGGGTGCTTTGAGGGTCATTTCTAGAGTCACTGAATCATAAACACCTCAGTCCTCATTAATCATAGTAATCTGCTTTCTAACAGATATTAGAAATGTTTCAAAATTAACAAAATAAATCTTTAGAAAGATGTCATGCATGTGGATTAGGTAAAGATGTTCTGCAACTCACAAGTAGCTAGTGTAGATCACCATAATGTACTCCGTTAATCCTTACTACTAACCCTGACCATAATCCGCATTAGGTTTTCAAAATAGGAATAAACCCATGATTTAAAAAAATGAACATCAGGTTGGCCAAGAGACAAATGTAAACTTCTTAATTTCACTGCTGAAATCCAACAGGATTTCCAAAATTGGAATGTAATATTTAAAAAATGAAAATCTTCTATCTGGGTTGAATTGTGAAGTGGAGCAAAACTGGATACAAGGCTTTGTCATTATTAGAAGTCTTGAACAGGGCTGTCAAATTAGCTTGGTTATAATAAACCAGTTTGAGCTGATCAACAAAACTCACAGAACTCTCGGGCGTGGAAAACATGTTCTTTGTTCTGAAATTTAAAAGAGTTAACGTCAAGGCGTGCCACAGTAAACATTGATCTGTGTGGTTTTAAGCTTTTCATCAACCAACACAAAGCCACAGAAGGTCAGTCACTATATGTCACCACTTTGTGTAGAGTCCTACTTTATTTTGACAGATGTAGTGCATACCTGAGCTCTTTAATTTCCACTTTCTTCTCCAAACACTCTATTTTATGTTTTTGGACTGGAGTGTTGAACTGTCAGCCTTGGCTTTCAGAGAGAGAAAAACATCCTTGATCTATAAAAACATAGCTTCATTGTTGACTACTTAGAAATGTGATTTGTTAGCCCACTGTAGAATCGTTAACGTCAGTGCCACAATGAAAGTTGTGAGATGTATGGTATGCAAACAAAACCTGCCACTGCCTAAGGGGTTTTTCTGTATTTTGAGGCAAATTCTGTATTCAGATTTATAAAACTAACATGTATTGTGAACGTTTTCACACTTTTGTGTTCCCATATTCTCACTAAGTTAAACATGCAATCTTTCTGCTACATACAGTGGTTGTGTGAAGGCTTTCTGGTCCCTGTAGAACCAAAGCAACATGTGTTTTGTCATTCTTAACACAACATTGAGCTTGTTCTAGTGCAGGTCGGACTCTGGAGATGTCCCTTGTCCACCATCCTATTTGTGGTGTTCATAGACAGGATCAGAAAAATTACTTACAGACTAAAAGAGAAACATCATCAGCTCCTGCTAACAGCATTGTCTCACTGACTAAGCCAGCCCCAGTTATGCCCCTTCCACTTTAGGCTCTGTGGCGTCAGATTCTACCTGTCAGATATCAGCTGCATGTTTTCACAAAGAGTTTGGTCATTTCTAAAGTTTCTCATGTCATTTTAGCCTCATTGTCACAGCTCCAGTATCTAAACACTTATGGTGCTTACACATTAGCGTCGGCAGCCCCAAAAGGTATCGAATGGCATCGGAATTTGGGTTCACACACAGGTCAGATTTGCGTTTTCGGTGCTGAGGCGACTCTTTTTCTCAGACCTTCTCCCCAGCGATCAGATTGGGACTGAGGCGACACTACGGACTGATTGGCTGGCTGAAATTATGCCTAATGCCTCTGATCTGTGAGAAGAATGAGCCAGTGGGGGGATTCCCGCATGCACGATTCATTTTCATGCAGGAGGCTGTTGAGTAAACTTCTTTCTCTAGCATGGAGCTGCCGATCAGTGTGGGAACGGGAGAAGAGAATACCTCTGTGTGTGTGTGTGTGTGTATGTGAGAGAGAGAGAGAGAGAGAGAGAGAGAGAGAGAGAGAGAGAGAGAGAGAGAGAGAGAGAGAGAGAGAGAGAGAGAGAGAGAGAGAGAGAGAGAGAGAGAGAGAGAGAGAGAGAGAGAGAGAGAGAGAGAGAGAGAGAGAGAGAGAGAGAGAGAGAGAGAGAGAGAGAGAGAATTTTTTTTTAAAACCCGACCGGAGCGGAGGTAGTGAGTGACTGACGCAGCACGTCAGCTCTGTCTTGTCAAATGCACCATGTAAGTTACGAAAAAAGTAACTTTAAATATTCAACTGAAAAAGAGGCGAGCTGAAGAAAACCTAGGGAAAACTGAAGAAACGTGAGCAACAGTGAAGCAATCACAGCGAGATCCGTTACTGTCTGTGTGTGTGCGTGAATGAGCTGGACGGACTGAGCTCCCGGCCGGCTAGAGAGTTTTGTGTGTAGGGAGGGGCGGGCGCTCTATGTGACTCGCCAATCACAGAGCGTGAAGACAGTCAGTTACCCAATGAGGATTTTCCTTCAGCACGATTACAGATATTTACGAGGTTTACTCGTGTCATGCTCGCATTCGTCAAAAATGCTTTATCCGTACCAGATACTCATCTGAAACGAGTATCCGGCTCATCCCTACAAACAATCATGCACCCACACACACACCTAAGGACAATTTAGACAGAGCAATTAACCTAACAGTCATGCTTTCGAACTGTAGGAGGAAGCCGGAGTACCCAGAGAGAACCCAAGCATGCACAGGGAGAACATGCAAACTCCATGCAGAAAGATCCCAGGCTGGGAAGCGAACCCAGGAACTTCTCGCTGCAAGGCAACAACTCTAACCACTGCGTCACTGCGCAGCCCATATGTGAACACTAGACCGCCCATTCGAGACCGAACTAATGCCATCCAGTCCGACCAAACCCTGACCGTGCCGGCGCTAATGTGTAAACACCATTAGTCACATGTCTGATTTAGTACAGGTCTGCTCTCACCTTCCCGCCTAAAACAGCGAAGCTAAATGTGTTGGCATCTCTTCAGCTTTTAACACTATCCTGCCTCACAAAACGACAGGACTTGGAATTAAAGATCTCAGTATAAAACTGGGTTCTGGACATTGGAAGTACATTCCCTGGGGCTGCTCACATTAAAAATCTTTACAAACTTTACACTCATGATTGCTTCGGCTACTATCGATACAACCATGTTTTGATATTAGCAAATAAAATGAGTGTTGAGTCTGATTACCTGAGTCTCTGTATCTGTGATGATCACTACCTGGGGCCCGGTCTATATAACTTGCTTACATGCTAATTTCTTAACTGAGAATAAAAATGAGAATGTGGGTAAAAATATGCTGCATTCAAGATATCATTCGTATGTTCATGTACATGTCTTCAAATGAAATAACAATTAAATGTATTGGCACATGCTTCACAAGAGACGCACTGGTACTCATCGAAGATAATGCAAATGGCAGGATTTGAATGAAGATGCCCCAGATACTTCTTTATGTTTGTAAATCTTATTGTAATTTTGGAAGTAGGGGGCAGTGGCTACAAAGTTTAGCAGCTGTGTATTGTCCTTAGGTTTGCTTGTTATTGAAGTATTTTGTCTTTTTTAGGCAAGGCAACTTTATTAATACAGAATATTTCACACACAGAGGCAATTCAATGTGCTTTCCAGGTGCAAGAACATCCATCCATCCATTTTCTGTACCCGCTTATCCACGCAGGGTCATGGGGGGCTGGGGTGTCATTTATAAAACATTGCATAGAATCCTTACTAAAACCGCTCAGCAAAAAAAAGTACTTACGCCAAGTAAGTTTGTGACCCATAAAACATGGAGCATGCACAGCTTCACGCAATCGCCGCTTTATAAATCAGAGACTAACAAGAACACGCTCACCCTCAACACGCTCACTTTCTGCCATAAATGGTCAATGCAAAGTGCCTTGTGGATCTCATGCATGTACATAAGCCAGCTCGTTGTAGCGCTCCAACATTAACGATCACAACCGCAGATCAAGGAAGCACTATTTAACAAGCAGAAATTGAGGTACTTGTGGGTGAGGTGGGAAAATTAAAGGAAGTGCGAAAGGAAGGGGGTGGGGGGTTCTGTGAGTAAAAGTAAAAAATATATATATATATATATATATATATATATTGCATATCAGAGCCATGGGGTGGGGGTCTGAAATGCCTTTACCTCCCCCTCTCATTTTTGTGTTACCATTTCTTATCTGCAAAGGAGCGCCATGCAGCGGCTGATTAGCCTAATTCCATCTTTTAGTTCTTTTTAAAACACAGAACCTTTCTGTGTTTTAAAAAGAACTAAAAGATGGAATTAGAATTTCAACACAGCAAGAACACACCAAAGAGGCTGATTAACCTGCCTGAACCTGTTTTCACTATGTGTTTGATTTTGTGTATCTCTTGGTCGGGTTGCGCTTTGAAGTCAAAGGTCCTTCTTCCAGGATGCAGATTCAATGACAATAAAGCTGATGCCGATTTTGATTCTATGTCCTCCAGTATTTTAGGACTACTCACACTGAAAAATGCCTTTCTAGCCAGATTGTTGCCCTGTGGGTGTAGCAGTCCTTAGGAAGCCTTTCAGTTGTTGACAGCAACCATGGCCCATGTTAGCCTGGCCTGCCAGACTCCTCCTCTGTTTAATTCTGCACAGAGAAAGGGTCTGGGAACTGTCCTATTCAAATAATCCCACAATCAGCACTGAGTAGCATACGTCACGCACCACAACGCCGAGTTTGTCATAAACATAGTGACTGAAGCGGAGTTTGCTGCGGTACTTTACTTTGATCTAAATCACTTGGTCACGTCTTTAAAACCACACCAAGTAGAAGTGCTAAAAGCCTTTCTTCTAAAAAAAAAAAGATGTTTGAGCCGTTGTCAGACAGTCTGCATTTCCGTCTTTTTTTCTGATTGGATATTTTTGAGCTGCCTAGTCCCGCCCCTCATGTGTCTCTCTGCCTGTGAGTTACCAGACTCTTTCTCTGTGCAGAATTAAACAGAGGAGGAGTCTGGCAGATCAGGCCCATGTACAAAAATGGGTCAAGAATTCCCACTTAAAGCTGAACACAAAGAAAACAGTTTGTTTTTCACCAAAATAACAATTAAACAATTGAACCTTTCTTGAAGGGGTATAACTTGACATGGTCCAAGAATTCAAGTATCTTGGGTTAACTCTGGACCCAACATTAACTTTTAAAAAACACATAAAACAAAACAAAACAAAACAGTCAATTTTATTGTGCAAAATTTTAAACAAGTCAGACTTTTTTTGTCCCTCCATGCTGCTAAGTTGATTTTACATTCTATGATTTGCCTCACATGGAATACTCTGTAAGGTCACTTGCTGCTGGTGCATCACTCAAACCCATAGAATCCCTCTTTTTAAAAAGGCAAAAAAATTTCTATAATAAATCATTTAGTTTCCACCACTGTATTGTTTTAGATAAATACAGACTTCTTAATTTTAGTAACTTTGCTAACTTCAAGAGTGCTTGCCTGGTTTTTGGTTTAACATAGACTAGCCCCTTCCCCCTGACAGATTTTAATAAATCACAGTCTACAAGTGGAATGTCCACCAGAGCCACTGTCAGAGGAGACTGTGAGGTGCCTTACAGGCACATTGCTTTTGGAAAGACCACACCATCCGTTAATGGGACTAAATATTGGAGCAGTCTACCACTCAACATAAGAGACACAACCATACAGTTCCTTCAAATTCCAACTTAACACTGGCTTAAAAGAAAACCAAGTCTTCATCCATCAGTAGTTTGTCTTTACAAAAACGTGTTTTTTTTCTGTTTTTCCTAGTTTCTTATTTTTAAATATAGTACTTTGCTTTCTTTTATTGCTTTTATCATCTGTCATCTGTCATGTATATTAGCACTGGTGCTACAATCTGAAATATTTACTGAAAATTGTTGTTAAAGTTCATTAATATGCACTGTTCCTATTAAATAAAACAAATAAATTAGTAAGTAATAAATGTTGGTTAACATGCAGGAACAAATAACTAATCTTTGAAAAAGGATTTAACATCATTATAAAATCCGCGGCTAACGGTGTTGGGAGATTAGGCACCGCCCAATCAGTCTCAGGAAGGAACAGAAGACAGGACGCACAAAATACAAAAAAATCCCATGAAAATTAAACTAAACAATCTATGCATCATACAAACTATAAGTGATATGTATAATCTGCATTTAAGTGTAGTTTAAAAATGTTCTTTCACACTTTTACCACGACCAAATCGTTTTGCGACGTATCTCCTGTTTCTTTTGGGCACAGCAATTTTGTACCATAGACCTATGATATAACTAGTGCATGCGCACTGGATCCCCCTGCAATACGAAGAATAGGAGAGCCTTTCGGCGCAGAGGTTTGAGAACAAAACCAGGCAGAATCAGATCAGGATGTTCACCGGAACCGGAAGCTCTCCACAGTTCACTGTTTTAATTAGTTTTTAGCTCACTGTTCTTTGTTTTTAAAGGAGCTGAATATGCCTTGTGGATTTTTTTTCATTAAATGGTAAATGGTAAATGGCCTGTATTTGATATAGCACCTGCTAGAGTCCTGGAACCCCCCAAGGTGCTTTACAACACAATCAGTCATTCACCCATTCACACACACATTCACACACTGGTGGGGATGAGCTACGATGTAGCCACAGCTGCCCTGGGGCGCACTGACAGAGGCGAGGCTGCCGAGCACTGGCGCCACCGGTCCCTCCGACCTCCACCGGCAGGCAACGTGGGTTAAGTGTCTTGCCCAAGGACACAACAACAGCGACAGACTGAGCGGGGCTCGAACCTGCAACTTTCCGATTACGGGGCGAGCACTTAACTCCTGTGCCACCATCGCCAGAGTTAAAGAACCGGACAATGCTAGAATGTGGCATTAAGAGACTTGTAAATATTCTCCACCAGGTTAAAATAAGCCCAGGACAGTTAGGAATCAGCTCTGTGCTATTTATTTATTTTTATTTATTTACTATAACACAAATTTATATGACCTAAACCAGCAAAGGCATGACTAAATTTATGCTTTGATGTCATGAAATTAGCTTTGTTAGTTTGGCTGCTGCATTGCTCCATGAAATTTGCAGGTAGAGTCATGGTACTTGTATTTTATTATTGTTGGGCTTTAATTTTAAATGGTTGCTTCTATGGATAGGATCATATTGCATTGTTGCTATTGTGTGCTTTTCTCTATAGGTGTATTTAGCAGCCGGTTTGCAGCAGAGTGTGAAGCGGCTGGAATGAGGATCAGCACCTCCAAGTCTGAGACCATGTTTCTCGACCGGAAAAGGGCAGCTTGCCCAATCCAGGTTGGGAGAGAGGCCCTGCCTCAAGTGGAGGAGTTCAAGTATCTCGGGTCTTGTTCATGAATGAGGGAAAGATGGAGCTGGAAATGAACAGGCGGATTGGGGCAGCATCTGCAGTGATGCGGACGCTGAACCGGTTTGTTGTGGAGAAGGAGCTGAGCCGGAAAGTAAGGCTCTCCATTTACCAGTCCATCTACCGCCCAGTCCTCGCCTATGGTCATGAGCTTTAGGTAACGACCGAAAGAACAAGACCACAAATATAAATGGCCAAAATTAGATTACTTCGCGTGGGGTGGGGGGCTCAGCCTTAGGGATAGGGTGAGGAGCTTGGACATTCGGGCCACGGGGTCCTGCCGGAGCTGCTGGTGGAAAAAGACGAGGCAAGATGAGATGTGTATTTAGCCCCTTTTCAGGCATTTTATTTAGCGTCATTATATTTTGTTGAGATGGAAAACGTGGATTCAATCGTATAAATGGTGATTTCGTGTCCCCTAGTGGTGATGTGGGGTTAGCACATCTGAAAACACAACATAAATGTGCCCCACCCTGAAAATAATTCACCAGCCACTTTTATCACTAATGACTTTGGGGGGAAAGGCTTGTTTCGCTTCATTTCATTCAGAATTGTGAGTGCACAGCTACATTCTGAAGGCTTCATAGTGACCTGGTAGGTTACGTTTTCTCCATTTACATTCAGCTTTGCTGCACTCTCTTTTCTGATTTGTAACTGATTTAGTGAACCTTTAGTGAACTGGAATGGTATGTGCAATGCAATATTCAGTATGTGTTCAATAGTGCCATACTGGATTATGCCTGTGTCCCTCAGGCTGCATAGTTTTGGAAACCCAAGTTTTCTTTTTATCTGTGTTTTTAGTGGTTGAAGGTTACAATAATAGCTTGTTGCATATGTTTGTTTACCTGCAATCTTGTTATTTTTTATTATTCCTTTTCTCTAAGTGTATGTGCTTCTGTAGCAAGTGAGTTTCCCCACTGTGGGATTAATACACTTATTTTGGTTAGGGTGTGAATTGTCGTTTATTCTTCTTATGCCATGTGACTCATATGTAATTTGGCTCATTTTAGTTTGCCTCCACCTCAAAATAGTTACTGAACCAAAATGTGGAGTCATAAACACCCTGCAAGTCCTGTGGATTTTTTTTTTACATAGGAGATAAAGTCAAAACTTTCTAAACATCTAAGAAGGAATGTAGGACAAGGGGATTTGAAAAGGAAACCTGAGGGAGGCACACAAGAACAACAAAAGGAAAAAGAATAAACCAAGATGAGATAACAAATTTAAATAAATCTAAGTTAAATACAATAAATTAATCAACCAAAAATGACCATTGCAAAAGGAATAACCACATAATGGTCTGGAAAATGGCTAGGCATGTTCTCGGAGGTCGACTGATACCATCACTGGATAAAGGAGGCCATCAGAATTAGGAAACGGGACTCAAGGACCATGAACAGAGCATAGGACCTACACCTCACAGAGACTCATAGTGACAGAAAACCATTCAAGGAAACACACCAAAGGTAATTTTACAAATTTCAGTTGCTGTTAATTACCCCAAAATATATGTTTTGGTTTATAGAAAAAAGGAGCAAGAGGACTTTGAAAAGATTGAAACTCCACGTAGAAATGTCTGAGCTGGGTGTTGAACATGGGTCCTTCTTGCTGCATGAGTACCATGTTAATGACCTTTACAAAAGCCGAACACCAAAAAAAAAAAAAAAACCATTTCACTTTATTTATTTATTAGATCCCCATTAGCTGCTGCTTCGTACAGCAACTATTCTTCCTGGGGTCCGACACCACAATACAGCAACTAATATTTACAATAAAATACACTCATTCTCACATCACAAAAACAAAAAACACAAAAAAAAAACATCTGCTCAAATTAGACAATAATTACAAACCATGGCAAAAGCTGCATCAGCCATTTCGGACATTTCCTTCACATGTTCAATCACAATTCCCATAACTAAAACATAAATCTAACGCTCTTCTTAAGATAATAACACTTTCACTGCTGTGTCAACAAAAATATAATCAACTTCTTTTTGTAAGTAATTAAATTATCCTCCAATACTAGAAAGTTAGGTAACATGTTCCAAGCCACCATTGCTCTGTTACTCAGTTTTTTGTTTTAAGGTTGTTCAACACCTAGGTAACACAAACCTATGGAGTGACGTTTTCCTAGTGGAATGATGATGTATATCTGAGAAGAATAGCAATGTTCTGTAAAATAACTCGGGTACTTTGGTCATCACTACTCTCTTAACAAAACACAAAAGTGAATAAGTCATTCTATTTTCCACATACAACCATGATGGACGAGAATTCATTTCACTTATACTAGTACTATATGAACACTGCAAAGCCAGACGAGCTGCTTTATTCTGAGCTACCTGTAACACTTCAAAAGAAAATACAAAAAGGCCCCAAAAGAAACAAGCTTGCTACATAATGAAACATATTCCAATACAATAATCTGAATGAGTTATAAAAATCTGAATTTTATATACACCCCAATAAGGAAGAATTCGGACAGTCTTGTTCTATTCTTGTTAACAGTAAATAGCGTCACTGAGCCCTTGAGGTGAAATTACACTATATCATGGCTGAAAGCTCATTAAAAATGGATATGAGTGGTTGACTAACAGTGGCTCCCAGGCTGGAAAGTGTCAATGGGCCTGCCGCTTTCCACCCATGTTGTAAAAAATTCAAGCTGATGTGACACAGTGGGCACGTTGGTGCCAGACATGCACAGTGATTTATGTCTCTCATTTTCTGTAGAGGACATTTAAGTAAAAACAGAGGGAATTTGACAGTTTTACACCAAGGCACTGCAGACAGAAAAGTATTACACTTGTATATTTAAAGACACTGGCTGCAGGGTTGAGAGGAAGAGAAATGCCTGAATGCAGCATCCATCAAGAATGTGCTTGCAAATGACCTCCTGGTACTCCCTCACCATCATCCAACAAAAGGGACCACAAAAACAATGTAACAAATGCAAAAGCAAATATATGCTGTCATCTGTGCAGGCTGTAGTTTAATAAACAAAATAATAAGATATGAAAGGCTAAAGGGAGTTTACAGCTTAGATCGTCATCAGGAAACAGCAGACTGGTGGGATTTGGGTTTAAAACTTTAGAATTTCATGCTTGGATTACTGCAACTCCCTTTTATTAGAGGTTGGTCAGACCTTTGCAGTGCCTGCTGGTGCAAAATGCTGCTTTAAAAAAAATTGAGCACATCACTCCTGTCCTGACCTCTTTACACTGGCTTCCAATTGATTTTGGAGTTTGTTTTAGAATCTTTTAATTGGTAATTTCATTAAAAGGTTTGGCAGCAGTTTATCTGTCCACATTGTGCCCCTCTCTGTCATTTTGATCAGCTGTTGCTGGTTATCCCTAAATGGCAGCTGGAACCTAGAGGAGACCAAGCTTTTTTGGTTGTAGCCCAAAGGCTGTGGAATGATCTTCCTCTTCATGTTAGGCAGTCTTCTTCGGTGGTGTTTTTTTTACGTCAAGACGGAAATCAGGGGTCAGGAATTCATCCTGTAACTGCTGGGTTGCTGGTTCAAATCCAGATTCTGTCTATGTCAGCCATTGTGTCCTCGGGCAAGATGGTGGTGGTACGTAATAATAATGATAATAATAATAACATTAATTATAAAATCACTTAAGTAACCATTTTGAGGGTTTTATCTGACATAACGTAAAGTGGTTTATTTGAATTTAAATCGACATCTCCTTTAAAATGTTTTACAGGTTTTATAATTGATACAATTGAGTCTTATTTCTTTTCCTGTCATCTTTGTTGTTCACATATGAGTCAGACATTTCTGAACATCTCTAATTGAGTCAGAGTGAAAAGTGAAATGATTTTCAAATTAAAAATAAAGAAAAAATGTTCTTGTTGATGGTTTAGATGTTTTAATAAACTGTCCTTTCACTGTTACCATCTCATCTTTGTACAGCTTAGGGGTTGGTGTTATTTTTACCTTTTTACCTTTTCTCTTTTTCTGAAGCTGAACATCAACGTCTGTTTCCTTTCCTCTTTCATGTTGTGGATGTCAGATCAATGAAAAGCCTCTCAGCCAAGCTACGCAATCAACATTACCTATTGAAGAAGTACTTTTAGGGCCATTAAAAGGTGGGAGGTGTTTTTGTGTTAGTTGGTTTTCAGATTTCTGTGTGGGTATCAACACAGGAGCTTTTGTGAATAGCCTGATGTCATGTTAGACCTGAGATGTTTTCAGCTTGAGACAAGTTACAGTTAATTCTGTTTGAATGGTAAAACCAGATCAGCACTAGAGCAAACCCATGAGGACAGCGGGTGTTACTTGATGTAGTCTGTGTTCTTTTTGAAGATCACACATGATTAACTTGTAGACCTGTTGCATGCGTCTGTGAAACACTCTTATTTAACTTTAAAATGTGGTGTGAGTGAGTGTGCTGTATGTGAGAAGCTGCCTCAACACACCTGAACTTGTGAAGACAAACATGTACTAAAATCTCACGTGAACAGGAAATGTGGTAAAGTGGTGTGTAATTTTTTTAACTACAAGTCCATGAATAAAACTTCACAAATCTTTTTCTGTGCATTCTCAGCTTCTCCTTGATAAGGGTACAGCTTTCCTCTTGGACATGTGGCTTTCAAAACACTTCTTTTAGTTGTTTGTATCCAAACCCAGCTGTCCCTGTAGAGGTGAGAGTGGAGATGGAGTTTGACATGACTTGGTGTTTTGGGTGTTCTTTCCCTTTGTGGATTTCCCAGAGGAACCTTTATCAGTTAACTGGCTGTAAAACCAGGAGGCGAAAAAGAACACTCACATAGGTGTAGTAAACAGAGTTGCTTGCGCCTCCTTGGATTCAGGGCAAACCCTTTTGATTGGTCACATATGTATGCCATCAAAGCTGCTATGGTGCATCTGCAAACAACTTAAGTTTTAAACGCAAACACGGTCACAGAACACTCACCACTGCAAAAGTTTGGACACATCTTCTCATTCCATGTGTTTCCTTTATTTTTAAGACCATGACCATTTACAAAGGGGCCAACAAGTGCTAAACACCTCTACCCAGATAGCAAAAATTGGTTGAATAAACATTGAAATAATGTTTTGCAGAAACATTGAAATTACATTGAATCCTGATGTTGAAATTATATTGAAAGTGTCCCCTACGCTTTTTGTTGAATCAACATTGAATTTTCAACCATGCAGACATTGAATCAATGGTGATTCAACCATCATCTAAATGTGTATCTACATTAAAACTTTAGTTGATTCAATGTTTAGAAAAAGTAACTGAATCAATATTGTTTCAACCATCCTCTAACTGCAAGTTTTTGAATTACTGAACAAACAGCAAATGGTTTACATTCAGGTTTATTCCATCACTTCAAAAAAATCTGTTTTTAAAACAATAAGAGCTCAAAAGTTAAACACTTTGACTCTCGAACATTTCTTTCAAAATAAAGCTGTTCATTTAACAGAGGACAATTCATTAGTTTAAAACAATTCATTAAATGTAATAATAGTTAGGCAGATAACAGGAAATAGAATTTTCTTGGTTACATTAACAATACAACAAGAACTCCACCGCCATAGCCCATGTGAAAAGGACACTGTGGAAGAGAAAGAGAGACAGCGGTCACAATGTGACCCAAAACACAGCAGACAGTATGTAGTTACAACCCAAATTCCCAAAAAGTTGGGATGCTTGGTAATTTTTTTTATAAAAACAAAATGCGATTATTTTCAAACCATGCAAGTCATATATTTGAAAGAGAATAGTGCAAAGAAAACATATGAGCTGTTGAAAGCAGGGAAAAATAAATCTTTTGGGGAAAAACACGCTAATCTGAAATTTGATTCTTGCAACGTGTCTTAAAGTAGTTCAGGCAATAAAATGCTGTAAAAGTTGAATAATGCTTAAAACACAAGGAGGAACATTTCAAATTTAATTATATTAACTCCCTTGGAATGCATCCTCTGAGCTAAAAAGGAGACAAATCATCCTTGTTTTAGTGGCAAGTTCAAAAGGCAGTATGATAGTACGGGGATGCAGTAGTGCTTTGTTTATGTTTTTTTTACTCATCTGAATTGTCTAAATGAATGCTGCATGACATGTATAGGCGTTTAACAGCATAAGTAGCCACCCATACATTATATTTTGAAGGAAGGCCTTAAATATTACCAGATAATGAGGGCAAACTGTCCCTCCAAAACAATGGCCACAGTGTCAACAACCAAACCTGCTCTTTAATAATGATAATAAAGTAATGCTACACTAATAAGGGAAAACAGACTGGTTGAAGCGGCCAGTATGAATGGTAGGCTTCGGTCAGAGAACCAGGGAAACTAGAATTATTCTCAGTGAGTTTATCTAAGTTGAACTTGAACAGTAGACTGGTGTAACCAAAGCAAGATACATGGGTTTAGATGTTGTTTCTAAGAAAAAACAAAGGGATTTCCATAAGTTAAAATAATACAACAAAGACATAACTGACACACACTGCTAAAAAATAAATAAACCCACATTCATGTAACTAAAGGTATGTTAGCAGCTTATCATGTACGTCAAGGCACTCAAAGGGCTAGTTTTAGCATTAGGAGCTAACACGAAGTCCAACACTGTTGGAAAACCATTTCAGGTGACAACCTCCTAAAAATCATCAAAGTGTGCAAAGCAGTAATCAGAGCAAAGGGTTTTCAGTTATTTCACCTTTTTTGGTTAAGTACATAACTCCACACACCTTCAGTGAGAATCTTCCAATGTAAATGGTCATGAAATTAAAGACAACACATTAAATGAGACAAGTTTGTCCAAACTTTTAGCCTGGACTCTGTGTGTGTGTGTGTGTGTGTGTGTGTGTGTGTGTGTGTGTGTGTGTGTGTTTGTGTGTGTGTGTGTGTGTGTGTGTGTACATTTTCTGACCTACTACTGAAGGGCACACGTTTGCTACAAGAATGTTTCTATGTTCCCTGAATTATGTTTCACTCCAGTTTTGGTCCCAGTAACTGATGAGAAAGCGTTTAATCTCGATAAAAAATTAAGACAACATAATTTACGTAACAATAAACAATACAATTCAGCACTTGTTTTTGAATAATAATATTTTTTTATTTCTTAATTTTAACTGCTGTGATGCAGAACCTAGGGGATATAATTTCACAAGAAATCCAATAACAAATATAATCACATGCTATTGAAAAGTACAAGCAGGTTTGTATTCTGTGACTACTGGTTATGTCTGAAAATGTTGGCTTCAGTTTAAAACAAAAAAAATTTTAAACAATTATCTTGGGAGTTGGTGATGTGTGTGAATTTTTACTTTGTTCAAGTTTTTTTCTTTTTTTCATTGCTCTTAACATAGCTTCATACTGGGTGATCCTATGATATAGGTGTCTACCCATCATCTTGGTGTAAGCAATTTCTTCCATATTTAGTGCCGTAAGAAATTTCCAGAACGTTGTGATATTGTGGCCGCCATTGTAGGAGACGAGGAAGCAGATTAAAGCACTTACACTCTGTCTTGTACACATTAAAAGCCTATCCTCATTTCCTCTATCTCAAAGGTCTTGATTCTTTTAGCCTTTGTCGTAAAATTTTCAGACACTAATAGGCTTAGACACCACTAAGCGAGGATTAAGGATGCAAAGAAAAGCAAGCCACCTCCAAGTGTTCTTTTCTTGTTTGCCCACTGAATGAAAAGAGGCACAGGCTTCATCTATGTCTAGGTGGGAAGGGGACATGGGCTCCTTCACTGATTCATTTGAAGAGGCTGCCATGCAGTGATCTAGGTCCTCTTTCCAGGGCTGTCTAATTACTGGCTCGATCACTAGGCTGACCTTTCACATTCAGATGGGAGAGAAGAAAGCACCACTACCTTGACAGAGCGCAGTAATAAGAATGGGGGATGGAAGGTAAGGAAATGCCTGGAAAACTGGGAAGAAAAAGAAAAGAAATGGACACTTGTGCAAGTTGAGCCTTGTACTTTTTGAATAATCAATCTATAGGAAACTGTTTGGATGCTTCTTTCTTTCTGCAGCATGGTTGTGCAGTTTTTAGACTGTTACCCGTAAGCAGACAAGTTGCAGATTCAATACACACTTGGGCCTTTTCTGTGAAGTTTCTATCCAAATATTTGAACTTCAGTCTTGTCCTTTTCTGTGTGGAGTTAGTATTTTGTCCCTGTGCATGCAGTGGTAATGGTTGGTTTTCTCCCCAAAACAAACAAACAAAAAAGCATGCATGTGAAAGTGACTGAATAATAGGTCATTGTGTAAGAGAGTGGGCATGGCTGGTTGTTTTACCATGTGGACTGGCTTCCTGACCAGGTGTATCCTCCACCCACAATGTATCTAAGCTCAACTGTATCAAAACGATTCAAACACAGTTGAGGTTCTACAGTTACCTCTGATGCTGCCTCACTTACTGAGGAAGAATAAATCACAGTATGGAGGATGCAAATGATTTTTTTTCCTAATAAAATTAATTTTACTTGTGCAAAATCCCATTAAGTCATTGCTGCTGAGGGCTAAGGGAATAGATGGTTCAGAGCTATGATTCTGTGTATGTTTGGCAACTGTACTGAAAAGAAATTTAGGATTATTTTTGTTCTCCTCAATTAGCGATGAAAAACATGCAGATTTAGCTTGTCAAAGGTTATTTTTATAAAGCACAAGACTATTTTAATAGGATAAGGAGGACTCCTGGTGTATAGAGCGCCATGTTCTCTCCAGTTTCCTGGGGTTCTGTTTTAAATTACAGATCAGAATTAAACCAGGGAGCCAACTTCCTGTTCTTAATTTCCTTCTTTTTTAATGGGACAACATCATCTAATGCCTCAAGAAGTAACACTTTGAACTAGACCATCAATTTGTGACGGGCTAGAAATTAAATAGTTGTTTTACCATGTGGGCTATGTGTCCTGATGAGCTGCTGCACAGGTGATTCAACCACTGAATCTAGTAAGTTGGACCAGAGAAACCACTAAAATGTGTTGGATACTGGCCCTTGAGGCCTGGGAATTGAATAGCCCTGGCCTAATGAATTGAGGCAGATGTGGATGGAGCAAAGGAGGTGTGCCAGGCATGTCCTATTGACAGGAGGTCCCCAGGTTGACCCTGGACACACAGGAAGGCCAATATCTCCACACTGGCCAGGAAACCCCTGGTGGAGGCTGATGGGGAGTTTGGCCTCCTCAGCTGGAGCTGCTACCCCGTGACCTGCCATGATTTGCTTCTGGGTATATTAGGGGACTGTGTGCAGTTGTCTCTTTGCTAAATGTTTAATGTTAAATAGTGTAGAGTTATCTGCATACTGAAATCACCTCTGTTGCTATTCAGTGGAGATTCCGAAAATGACCAATCAGATTAACCTATGAAGCTTATATCATATATATAAATATCCCGGATACTTATATATCGATCTAAGTTCATACTTCAACCTGTTTGATCTAATTTAAATCCAAAGATTAATGTTTAATTTAGACAATTTAATTTAATAGCAAGTTATTTTAAATCAGAAGCTAGGATCTTTGCTTTCAAATAACCAGAAATATGACCTTTTCTGTGTTTCGTTTCAATAATGAGGCAAGTTTAAAAATGAAGAAATTTTATTACTAACAATTTCAAACTTAAAGATTTGAAACAACAATTATAAACGACAATTCATGGATGACAATTTTAAACAGCTTTGATATTAAACTTGTTTTAAAAGCAAACCCCTGTGTTGGATGGAAAACTAATTTGAGAATGGTGAGTTTGGATGCGTGAATGAAGTTCTCAGAGCTTTCTTTCAGAGAGAGAGAGTAGTTCTGGGTGAAGCGTTGGTTTGCAGCTAACCTTAGATTCTTAGATATAAATAAACGCATATAGACACCTTCTGTGTTCTACCTCACCCATTAGACGACCCTCTGGTTGGATCCGGAGGTCTGGGGAGCTGTCAGCTCGGGGCACTCAGGTCCGGCAGATGACCAAGTTACCGACGCTCTGGTCCAAGAGTTGACGTCAGGTGCACAGGAAAAATTGGTTTTGCGTCCGGGCAGATTCTTAAGCAATCTCTTAGCGTTAGCTGGTTCTTAGGCTTTCTTAGAGTTAGCTGCAGTTGCAGGTGCCTTCATTCGAGGCTATCCTGTCGACGTGACAGAACAGCTGTGCTGAGGCTGGGCAGCTGACCCTAATCCTCGGGATGCTCTCGTCGCCACGAAAGCATCAGCTTGGTTCAAGAACTGACTCTCAGCTGCAAAAGCTTTTGGTTTTCACAAAAACCCAGAACACACCCCTCTCCCGATAGGAAGCCGGAAATGTGGGTCAATGTGAAGCATTTACCTTGTAGTGAATCCTGCATGAGCTGGACACGTACAAAGGCATCTTCTGGTTACTGAATAAACATTACTGATCATCATAAATAATAATTATTATTAACCAAAGGTTAATAAGTCATTTCATTAATTAAAATACATTTAATATGAAAAGGACGATTATTTATGATGATTATTATTAACCTTTATAATAATAAGCTTTTATTAAGTTATTTGATAATAGTTGAAGATGTCCTTCATCTTGGGATGGACACAGATATACAGTCAGGCTGATGATTATTCTTCAGACACTCCGGCTCCTGATGGCTTTAATCTGAGGACAAAGGTTATATCTTGACCCAGCTGTGACCTAGCTGGAACGTGAACTTTGTCCCAGAAAGATGGTCATCCATAACGCTACAATAGATATCTATATTTTTACTGTAAAGTTTATTTTTGCATGCTATTAGAATGTAAAGACTTGAACGAGATTTTAATGCAATATTTAAAAATAACCAGTTTTTTTATTCATCACACATACTAATAAAAATCCGGGAAATCTGAGCTTTTCAGATTTCACTTACACTGCTATGAAGCTTCTGAAGAAAAAAAAAAGGATTTTATTAGCTTTAGAGAGAGGTCAGCCTTTCACTTCTAAGTGCAGTCATTTCTCCACAGATTGTGCATCCCCCTTTGAAAGTCATGTTTATATTTTCAGAGGCTTTCATCCTGATGATGAGAAGACATTGTTGGAGTCAAAGGCACTGAATGAAATCCACACACGCCCATATCCACACAGCTGCAAATAACATCTGAATGGTGTTTGACATTTTCATTTAATTAGAAGTTACCATGCAACTAAGCAAAGCTCACAAGCACTCTGGGAGGAAACACTACCCTGATTATGTTTTTCAGCTTCATTGTGAGACACACAGGCTCTCACTCCTCCATACATCATTATTTTGCATCACACCACGGTTTCTAAAATGGAGTGGCTCAAATCATGCTACTCTGATAATAGCGCTGGAAGAGAAAAGAAGGCATCTATTTAATCTGTTTTTCTGACCCAGAACCACGTCCTCACTCCTCTACTTCACCGGACCCATCAACATGTCACATCGCCTGGAATAGATCAGCCTCCAGTGGTGCTCCACAGGCAAGGCATTCGTGTGTGTGTGTGTGTGTGTGTGTGTGTGTGTGTGTGTGTGTGTGTGTGTGTGTGTGTGTGTGTGTGTGTGTGTGTGTGTGTGTGTGTGTTAGGGTTAACATTCATCTGTCATTCAGCTTTATTGAATGTTATTGACTCAGGCCAACAGGAATGAGCACAGACAGTTTTTCATCAATACCAGGTTCCCAAGATCCTCTAGAGCAGGGGTGTCAAACTTAAATTCACACTGGGCCAAAATGAAAATCTGGGACGGAGTCTCGGGCCAAACTTAATATTTTTTGAAAAAGGGACGGCAAATTTGCACATTTTCTTTATCAACATATATGCAATTTTGAACCTTTTAATTTGGAAACAAACTTATTTTTGCATTAACACTGAATGTGGAATAACCAAATTACACACGAGCAAGTCAGTTTTAAATTAAACACATCAGTGGTATTCATCACTTGTGGTATATTCAGCATTTTTAAAATCTATTTAGAATTTATGTTTTTTGTTGTTTATTCATTTTTCTTATTTTTCATTCTCCATTTTTTCTCCTGTAATACACGTCATCGCTGCTGTGACGTCTAGCTTTCCCCACTGAGGAACAATAAAGGGATTTTCTATTCTATTCATCTATCTGCAGCCTTTCCACTTCCTGTTTACTGCAGGTTAAATCTTTTCTCACGGGCCAACAGCAAAATAAAAATATTATTTTATCTTTAATGAAAATGCAACATCTCACCTGTTAACTTTCATGTTTTTGAGCAGAAATAGAGCATAAAACCAAAATATTTAAAGCTCAGTTTGCTCCACTGGTTTACTGTGATGCTCACCTGTTCCAGCCAGATACCTGCATCATGGGGTTGATCTGAGCTGAGGAGGAGACTCCTGTTGTTTTGTTCATCTTCATCATAATAATGACAACATTAGATGACAACAGGTGCTCACATAGGTTTGTGCTGCTGAACATGTCTGAACAGCTTGACCACGTTGTTGTGTGTCGGGGAGGAAAAATAAAAACTACAGCAGCCACAGAGTCATGCTGATTTGAGCGTGTCGCTGCTCGCTGGAGTTATATCAGCTCTGTCTGGAAATTAGTTGGAAAACTTTCTCTTTCAGTCGTGAACACATTACTGAGCGGTTAAAATATCCATTTCTGGGCGTCAACATCGGCGAATAGCTGAGTAAACTCGGCGCTGAGTGAGAGTAGTGTTTAGTTTGTCCGAGACAGCGGAGCTGCAGATACCAGCTGCAGACGCTGGCAAAAACACAAAGGAGGGGGCGCTTCAGTTCCACGCTAACGCCACAAAAAATCATGGGAGTTGTAGTCTTTGCGGTAAAATCGGCCAGCAGGTCAGTTTTAATATATTTTTGATAACTATCTTGCGGGCCTTGTGTCTGACACGTGCTCTAGAGTTTACCTGCTGTTCTTTTAAGTTACAGTTTGTGGTTTCCTGGCGCTAGGGGGCAGTAAGTTCCAGGGTAGTTTTACACCGTATCGCCTTGACTGTTGCTAGTTTAAAAAACAACTGTGAATGTTACCTGTGGAGCAGAAAGCATGTTCTCAGTGTAATGTGAGGAAATATGGCTTTTCTGTGCAAAAGGTCATTTGACTCGGCTGGGTCAAAGAGCTGGGTCGCTGAGAACTTTCACCCACAGATTGAGAACTTTGCAGACATGAAGTCTGCAAGAGTCTGCTGGAATCCATAACATCTGCCACCTGCAGCTTCGTGTCAGAAGATGTTGTTCCCACAGAAGATGTTGTTCCCAGGAAAAGTAGTCATAACATAACAAGTCTTAAAACTTTCTTTTCTTGATTTTAATGTTAAAGAATAATCATTATCATTTTGCTCATTATAAATGTGTTTTAATCAAATGAATGATTCTTATGCTTTGGGTAATTATAATGGATTAATGAATCCATACTTAATTAAATAATGTTTGAGGATGTTTGTTAGCGACCTCCACACACACACTCAAGCACACACACACTCAAACACACCCACACACAGATTCTCACAGTAAACTCCAAAACACATTTGCTGACGCACACGTTTGCTTTGAGAAGAGAAACTTTTGGTAAGTTTCAGTCGGATGATTCAGTTCGTGCTTGACAAAGAAAGAGAGAGGACCTGAAGAAACCGAAGGGGGGACAGAGCCGGTCGGCTCGTTTCTCCCCCCCTCACGCTGTTCCTGTCAGCCAGACAGAATAGCTGAATGGCAACTTCTAACGCAGACTCATACCGAGTCTTTTGATTTCTGAGTGAACTAAACTTAACAAAACGCATCGACAAAACGCTTTACCACCAACGTGTACTGAGGGCAACTCTGGACCGGTTCGTGGCGCATCTTTGTCTTCTTTGCCAGCCAAGGTGCCCTGGATGAAACATCATCCTAAGGCAGTGGTTCCCAAACTTATTTAGCCGCGCACCCCCTTCTATGTCCCGACCATGTCGACGCAACCCCCCCAACACACACACACACATCACGGCATGGCTATATATACATATATGTATATATATATAGAGAGAGAGAGAGAGAGAGAGAGAGAGAGAGAGAGAGAGAGAGAGAGAGAGAGAGAGAGAGAGAGAGAGAGAGAGAGAGAGAGAGAGAGAGAGAGAGAGAGAGAGAGAGAGAGAGAGAGAGAGAGAGAGAGAGAGAGAGAGAGAGAGAGAGAGAGAGAGAGAGAGAGAGAGAGAGAGATCAGACGTCAAGCTAAACAGACAGGGTTAAAAAAATATGATCGACCTTTTTCCCCATCACTTTCATTTTTTAAATAGTAATTAATAAGCATTCGATACCATTACAATTTCCTTTGATTTAATTTTAAATAAATATTTAGAGTGCCCAGGTAGAACATAAACAATGAAATTTAACGGTTTTCTTAAAGTAGGAACGTTTAATCTGTGCGGCCATAGCGCTCTCCTTCCTTCTGCTCTGCGTAAACCTGAACTGGCCACCTACTGGTGCGTAATCAAATGTCTATAGGGGAAAAGGAAAAAGCTTTAGCCATGAGGTTCACTTTTGCCTCAGACCGACTTATTGCTGTTTTATGGTGTGGCTGAATCTGCGATCCGCTGCCACGCGGACAGGAATAACAAATGCTGCAGGTTCGGAGTCACTGGCTGGAGCGGACCCGACTTTAATACATCATCCCAAAATAGAAGCTAATATCTTAATTTGACCTGGAATGAAAAATGTTGTTATAAAACCTCTTAAAAGTTTTTATCACAGAGGAGGCAGAGCTCATTTCTGCCTTCAGTCTGACGGTATCAGTCTGGCGCGCCGGAGTTTGCGCAGCGTGCACTTATTGAATCTGTGTGTGTGTGTGTGTGCGCGCGGCACAGCTCCACGAAGCTTGGTTTATGCTTGACGCATTCACTTTCCGCTTGGTGATGCGTCTCGCGGATGGAACGCGCTTCACAACTTGCAGCGTTTAAGTCACAGTGTCTCGTTAATGGTGCTATTTAAACCAATGTTGTAAAATTACTTCTGCCCAGCCCAGATGTGCTCACTTGTGCACCCGTGAGCCGTGGTTCCGGAACGCGTCTGACCTCTGACAGACGCACTCTAAACTTCAGATCTTCAGCGCGTGTGAGGTTTACAATGTCAGAACACCTGCATGAGACAGGTGTTAATTACAATCTGCCAGAATTACTCACCACCTTCAGATTTCTCCAACACCGTTAAAAATGATAAAATACGGAACATATCGGCGTGCGCAGGCCAGAGTGCTGAAGCTCGGCGCATTGTTATTATGAAGTTAGGGCACATGTGGAGGGCACACACACACACACAAGTAAAATATACTTGTTTTCAATTACATTTATTGTGCCCACTTACTTTTTCTTTGGTCCACCCACAAATGAGTTTTCTGGCTACGCTAATGGTGACACCTGACAGACTTCTCTGAGCTCCATAGCCATTACACTTTTCATCTCGCGCACCCCCTAGCGGCAGCTCGCGCACCCCCGGGGGTACCACACTTTGGGAATCCCTGTCCTAAGGTGATGTCCCAGGTCCAACAGGGAGTCCGATTTTCGGTGAGGCAGAACACGACAGATAGCGTTTTGATGCATCTTTTCCAACTAAACCTAAGTTTATCCAAACCATCACTTCACTCAGACACCTGTTTCTTCCTGAAGCAAAATCCGATGCACACACGCATTCATCTCACCTCATTTTCAATTCTCACTACACTTTGTACACACGCATCCATAACCACATCATATCACTCTCAATCTTCATTCACCACAAAGTCTATTTGAGCAAGAACAGCATATCAACTGTTAAAGATTGTCCCACAAAGTTGCCAATGTTGATTGTTATTTCCTGTTTGTCAATTTCAAAATCATTAGTTTAATTTGAAGAATTAAAACTTTTAATTGTCAAACTTGTTTCTTCATTGAACTGAAACACAGACCCACGGATATTATCGACAGTTTATCGATGAAAACAACCTTTGAGTCTTCTTAAAACTATACAATTTGGTTATTAATTTAATAAAATTAATATCACAAATTAACATGTAGAATGGTTCCTATTTCATAAAAGAGCATAAACCACAAGGCTACATCAGCGTGACTCCTCAGACTTTAATGGTTCTTCGTTTAATTCCATTGAGAGACTAATCTTTTCTCTTCAGGGGGGCTTGGCAAAGCATCCTTGAAGATTAGATAAGTAGCCTGTCTTGTCTGGCTGGTGTGATTGGTCAAACTGAAACAAGGAGGGAACTCAATGGCCAAGGTAAACGCAGCATAAACAAAACAACAGGCCGTCAGAACTACTAAACACAAACAAAGTGAGAACTAAATGGATTACAGAAACAACGCCAGACTACAGGCTTTTCACACACTCATCTTTTTTTAAATGAATTATTGTTTCCCTTTTTTACATGAATCCTTTTGCAGTTTTATGGATTGATCGTTCTGAATGACTGGATGTTTAGGGTCACTGACTTTGCATTTTGTACGTTGACAAAAATAAACTATAATGATTTACATTTTTGAAAGAATTCTTTGTTTGCAGCATTTTTTCTTCTCACCTGCCTCAAACATTTGCACAGCACTTTAGTATTTTATTGTTTGTTTAAATGCTCTGAAACAAATGAACCACTTTTATTTATGAGCATGTTTGTAAATGTTCAGCCAGGTTTCACTGACAGTCAAAAAGGCAGACTAGAGTTCACTAGCAATGATGGAGCTGACCTGTGGGGAAACTGTTTCCTGTATTTAAATGATCCCTAAGCATTCCTTATGTTTAGAGTTCTTGTCTAAATTGTTTCATCAGGATTAACAGCTTGGTAATGACTGCTCCTCTGTGAGATTATTTGTCACCTTTCATCTCCTACTGAGACCCCAGGAGGGTGTGGCAGAAGTCCACTGCCTGAGGGAAACCAGAGTTCTTCATATAGGACAAACACATTATTCCAATTGTGGAGAAATAGCAGAGCAGCTGGTTTGCTGTCCCCAACAGAGCCATCTCCACCCGTTCTGCTTAAAGAGTACTCCCACCATTGCTGCTGGTGGACACCAGATGGGAATTCTTGGCTTGATGAACAGTCGCCACCCTGTGGGTGGTTCCAGGTTGAGGAGTGCATCCCCACTGAGCAACAGCAAAGCCAGGAGTAGCTAATATTGTAGTGAAACTGTGGACTCCCTTAAAAAGCAGCCAAATACCTTTTGATTGAACCTTGAATTTACTTAACGTTACTTTTTATTTACTTCTGTTAACTTTTGTTCATTATGTGAAGCATTTTATGATTTTTATCTGTGTAATGTGAGTCATTGCTTGGCCTAATCTTGCCCGTGCCAAAGTGAGCCCAAGCTACCACCTGGTGCCGCCCATGCTGAAATGTGAACTGTAAATAACTTTTCCATATTTACTCTTACACTCACCACAGTGTTGATTAAAGAGCAAATTGCAGGTTAAATATTTTTTTCTAATTCATATATAATGCTGTCCAAAAAATACTATTTAAAAAGCTTATTGTGGTTATTTGGTTTTAAAATACATAACAGCAGAGTTTTTCTAGTAGAACGTGGCCTTTCTTAGCAAAGCTTTTTTCTAAATCTGAACCTCTGACGTAACCAAAAGGAGTTAGAAGCTCGGCGCTGCCTCAGCTCAGTGGGGAGAGTGGCTAGTTTTAGGGTAGAGAGGTCCTGTTCTCCAGTCAGTGTGTGTGTTTACTAGTGGTGGGTTGTGTTCATGTTGATAAAACTATATGAAGGCTGTACCAACTCCAGCGTGTCCGGACATCGAGCCCCAGAGGGCATGCAGCAAATTCATAACTTTATTGTTTTGGTCCATCATGAGTATAACTGTAAACATTTAGAGTTTCCCCTGTGTCGCCGGCATTGTAATATTTTTCACTGCATTAAGCTAACAGGACTCCCTCAGATGATGTCACTTGGTTTGGCCGAAAAAAAATTTCTCACAGAAAAGACTAAAAGCCTAAATAATTTATGTTTGTGTAAAAAAAATGTTTACAACGAGTTTATATTATGTTTCTCTAAACATTGAGAGTCTCTAACCTGCAAGTTGCTCTTTAAAGAGAAAGAGAGAAGCAAACTGCAAAAACAAATTGCTATGAAAAACAAGCCTAAGCAAGACTTCCGCCACTGATGGCCATCTTGTGATAAAATAGAGTTGCTGTAAAGAAATATGTCCACTCTGAACATCCCTCATGAGAAGTGTGAGCATTCAGTTGGAGTTAGAACTTGTTAAACTGAGAACCTTTCACTTTCTGGCTCTGCTTAAAATCTGCAGAAGAAGTCACCAGAATGACAAATCCAGAAGCTTTTTGAAGCTGTGTCAAGGATACAAGGTATAGATGTATTTTCACCAGAGAAATAAGACATGAATACATTTACTTTCATTAAAGTGAAACAAAGTTAGCCCAGCAATGCTGCAGAGAATTAGCTTTGACTGAGAATTGGATCTAACATTTACTCTAATATGCTACTTATATCTAATATCAAATGAAGATATGTGAATTAAAATCTTCTTTATGTGGATGATGAGTTCCCTGCTTAAATCCAATCTAAGAGCCTCTAATAGCTCCATAATGTTGCCTCACGTGGTAAATTAACAGCCATGCATGAGGCTGTGGCACAAAAAGAGGCACTTTTATTCACTTTTCATTTCAGTAATTTTCCCTTTCTTCCTGGAAGAAATAACACACTGGAGAGACAAACATGTTTGGGAGGTAAAAAAGAATGAAACAGCAAATGAATTGTGGTGCCATAATAACTTATGAGACTCTGCAGGGTTTAGAATATAAGTGTACTATTTAATAGCTCCTCACAAAGACATTACATTATTAGTGAACCCTTTATAGGGCACATAAAGTAGCTGAAATTTTAAAATTTAAACCCATATACTGTATTATATAACAACATTATTATTCTGTTGTTCTTCAAAAACATTTATTTTCATGCAGAAAATCAGAGAAAACAAAGTGATCAAACATGCTTGTTCTGGTAAAAGAAATCCGAAAACAAAAAGCATGAACAAGCTAAATAAAGGTTATTGTTAATTATATAGATAATTATAAGACACTTTCAAGACAGTCTAAAATAATCTAGCTAATGATTGCTTTAAAATATTTTTGAAAGTTTTTAATGGGTATGTAACATTTTACAATACAAACTAATAGAAGCAGAAGAAAGCATTTTAAACAAAGGTTTAAACTTTTCAATAACACCGAAAAACATATGAGGAATTTATTGTAGCAATAAAATGGCATTTCAACAGATCACAGAGAAAGGGAAAAATGCAGAACTTAGAAATAGTGCAGTTGGAATATTAAAGAACAGCAAGATACACAGTAATGTTACAAAAAAAAAAAGAAAGAACAGCAATGACGGCACTATCTGAAAATAAACACATCATTATTCTACTGGCAAATCAAGGATAACCTACAATAATAAAGAACAAAGAAAAATACAAACAGCGGATAGAACAACATGAAAAAAATGACTGGAAACACTACAAGAAAAGGGCAAAATAACAGAAAAATTGTACAAAGACTGGATTCCGTCAGCAAACACAATCCCAAGAATCCCAAAATATACAAACAGAACACCCCACTAAGATGAGTAGTAGTAGACAGCATAGGTACACCGACATGCATTATTAGGTAACACAGATCAACGTTGAAAAAACAGCACAGAACTGGCAACATAACTGAAAAAGATTGCAATAGAAGACAACAATATATTAATCTCATTCAACTTTACATCACTGTTCACAAAAGCACTAATCCAAAAAACCATTGACAAAATAGTTAACAGAATCAGACAGCACCAAATGTTACACAGAAGAACAAAGTTCACAGCAGACGACATAGAGCTGGTAGAACTGGTAGCAAACTGCATACATATACGATGGAACAATATACAAACAACTGGAAGGCTTCGTCATAGGTTTTCATGGAGGACCTAGAAAAAAAAGCTCTCCCCCCCCCCCCCCCCCCCCCAAAAAAAAAAATAAATTATGGAAATACTATGTGGTCGACATACTAGAAAAGGACAAACAGAACACTAAAACACTCACTTGCAGAACATTTGAACAATCTTGACAACACAATTAACATAAAATTTACGTACCTAATTTATTGATAAACCGGTAACACTTTATAATAAGTGCACACTATTAAGCATTAGTTAATCATCAGTAAAGCATTGGCTAATGGTTATTTAATCATTTGTAAAGCATCTGCAAAAAGATTGTCATAATTACTTAACAGCTTACAAGCACCACTATTAAGGCTTTATTCATGATGAAGAAGCTACTGTGTCACACTTTTATTCATGATGTTTCATGATCTATAAGTCATTGATTAATCATTTATAAACTCTGCTCTCCATCATTTACAAACCAGTCCTTTCATGATGTAAAACAGTATACAATCCCACTGGTAAAGGGTAAGTAAATAGTTAACATACCCTATTTAATACTATAAACTAAACATTTACTACACATACTAGAGTCTCACTAGATGTTTTCTAAACACTGAATCTCACGACTACATCAGTCAGCTACTAAATGTTAACAGATGTCTTACAATACATTTACAATTGTCACTTGACGGCTTCCAAAGATGCAGCTCCCTACCGACCCACTTCTTTTTAAATAGATAATCTATCAGTTATTATAAATACATTAATAAACTACGTTAGAACGTTACAAACCATTTACTACTTCTTAGTTAAGTATTTTGAGTGAGCTCATCTAAAGTGGAGACTATATATACCTTACAACCTATTAATAAATGTGAAAGTTTTTCAAAATACATTGTAATAAAAAATAAAGGACAACACAGATACAGAAAGCACTTTATTTTTAAGATGCCAATTATAAAACATCAAAACAATGCTTACAAATATTGACACACAACTGTCAAAACAAACATTGTGCTGAACCACTATTAGCCAGTATTTGAAGTAAAGAACAAGGCTCGATGCACTTTTATGAATTGTATGTTTTTACATGAAATGTATCACATGTGTGATCTTTAAAATAAACATAGAATCTAACAGTAAAAAAATAATAAAAGTCATGCAAACCAAAAATAGAGTGTCTTTTTTTATCACACAAATCTGCCAATCAACTGGACTACATAACTAAATCTGGCCCTTTTTGCAGTTAACAATGGTGACCTATCACCACATTTCACAATGTAAAAAAACCACTAAAATCTAGTCTTTTTTTTTAAGAGGAAGCAACTTCCCAGAAGACTTATAGGACTCACGTTTGTCCTCTATTTCTGGATCTGCACTGATTGCTGCAGCACACTGTGTTGCAAACAATGACAGTTTCTTACCCTGTTTGTTTTTTTCTAATTCTTTATACCTATCAGGTGCGACAATGAAAAGCTCAGCAATTGGAGCAGTTGCCACAATTGTGTTCCGGTCCACTCCCAGACGTTTAAAGGCAGCTGACATGGTCCCTCCTCTTTTGAACAGCCTCAAAATCCTCTCATACCGGGGGACCACTTGTTTGGGATTCTGGGCTGCAATTTAGAGAACAAATGTGTTATATTGAGATTATTAATTTTATGTAATAGTGTAGGGATATAACACACATATTTCTAAATTTACTCATTAACTGCCAATGACGACTAAAGTCGTCATTTGCATTTTTATACTGTATGGGCGTCGGAAAGAGCCCCCGCACCGTGAGAACAGACATGCCAGCTCTACTTTATTACATTTGTGAGTTTTCAAGCTAAGGATGAAAGCAATCTAAAAACTGGAATTTATGAAAGATTATTTAATTTTAGTCACACATAAGTCTCTAGGGACACTAGAAGGGTTAAATAACATAACCAACTCAGAAGAACAGCAGTACAATACAGCATGTAGGATCAAATTATAGAAAGATTTAATCACTTTACCTCTTGTTCTTGCAATTTGGTCATGTTTCTTTGACTTCTTATTCTTTTTGGCTTTGCCTTTCTTCTTCCTCTTCTGACTGTCTTCATCTGATGAAGTTGTGCTCGTGGAGGAGTCAGAACCCTTATCAAATGACCCGTCAGAGGAAAGCGAAGACATGCTCAGTACGTCACTGGGATGCTGGATAGACCTTGTGGGTTCTTTTGTGAGACCTAGTAAAACAGTTAAACAGACAACACAGACAAAGTTACAGAACAGAATGCTTAAGTAAATGCTAAAGCAAATAAAGTATTTGTCATGCTATGTAATGTTTTTAATAGTGGACTTACATGCTACTAATTGCTCCTTTAGATAGTCTCTTTCTTTGGTGAGCTCATCAATCTAATCCTTTTGCCACTCTAGCTTCATCTTACAGATCTCCACCTCTTGTGATCGTCTTCTGTCTGTCAGCTGTGCAGTTGGAGCAATAGTCACACCTAGAGAAAATTGAAAACAAAAAGAAATTAGGCTATTAATACAACTAACAACTGATTAAACAACAACTGCAGAAAATGCAATCATAATACAGTTTGTAAAATATGAATAACAGTAAAATCATTGCAATGATTAATACATAGCCTGCTGTGGTAAAATTACAAATTATATTAAGTTGTTTTTAGAAACTTGCTTACTTGACAATAATTATATATTAATGTATTTCAAATATATTGTATTAGACTGTATAATGTAGAGCATTTATTGCATATTTATATTGCATAGACATGCATCAAAAAAGCTACAGAATGACAAACTAAATTGCAGAAAGTACACTAATAGCAGCCCAGAGATATTCCAAAAGCAATAATCCTTAATTATTCCTTTAACTGGGTCACAAAAATAACTAGTAACATACACTGCACATTGCTTTTGTGGAGCTTGAATGTAAGCTAAAAGCTAAGCTAACCGCTTATTAGCGGTTAGCGCCTAGCCCCGTGATGGTAGTTTTTTCCAACAAAATAACCAAACACAATAAAGTGCAAAACACTCACCACTTGTAACACTGACATCCACCTTGTCCACGTCGTTACTTCCCTTTTTTGCCCTCGTTCGCCTGCCTATTGTAGATCGACCAGGGCTCGTCATGTTCACAGTGCTAGAGGAAGCCATTACTCCACCTTGGTTATGCCCTAGAGGTGAAAGGGCACAGCATCGCGGTCTCCTATTGGTCACGTCGGAAGACGGAAGCAGCAAATGCGCGGCTTTCTCTGGCCAGAAGCGACATTACAGCTCAGAGCTAGCATAACTGGAAACTCATTAAATGATATTTTGGCCAAAAATGGGAAATTTTACACGACTGAAAAAATTAATTAACGAGGAGCTTTCTAGAAGAGGCCCACTGAAGCTTATAAAACATCTTCAGAAGATTAAACTGCTTAAAAGAAAAATGAAATGCAAAGTATGCCACCAGGAAACAAAACTGAAGAAAAGGGTGAACAACGGAGACCAATATGCCTGGTAAGAAATGCATTTTTTATTTTTGTAGGACGCCATAATAACCGGGGTACTTACTGTAAACGTCATTGTTATTATTTGGTTTTATACCTAAATCCTCATTGAAACAGAGCAAACAGGGACATCTCTTGAAAGGGATGTTCCACCCCTAAATACAAAATGCTTTTTTCTTACTTAAGTAACTCACTGCGTATAATGATACATACATTTTTTCATGTTACAATTTTTAAATAGGATCTGTCGAGGAGCAGCACATGGTGGACGCGTTAAACAAATCTCTGTCAGACACAAGTCCCTTTTCAGCCGTTCGAAAGTCTCACTTCAACACTGGATGCAATCTATCTACAGGTAAGCATAAACACTACACAAAAAGGAACTAAATTTAAATGACTCTTTGTAAGGATGTTATTTTTCTCCCTGAAGATTCTCTCAGGATCTCAGATTACGTCAAATTGACATGATGGATGACACCATTGCAGGCAGTACGACAACACTTAGTAAAATGTCCAAAAAATTAAGGAGGGTATGTGTGGCTGCAGTTCAAAGAATGAGATGTCGTACAGGTCAGTAGATTGGTGGCCGAAGGGAGTTTGTTGTGATCGATGAGAGTCATTTTCATCGCAAATGAAAGGTAAGTTTTGTAATAGAAATTATATATTACATCTATATGACAACCTTTCACAGCACTTTTTTGCCATTTGTCTTAATTGTTTTCTTTCTGCATCAGTATGGGAGAGGAAGAATGGCAGGGGGCTGGAAAAGAAGAAAGTGGGTGTTCGGAATGCTGGGCATAAAAAAATCAGCGTAGAACAAGGCCTATCTTGCGTCTTGTGGAGAAATAATCTCAAAGACATCTTGTTCCTCTGATCACTCTTCATGTCAGGATTGGTTCCTTGGTGATAAGTGATGAATGGCGGGCCTATCGCATTCTCCCAAACGTAGGTTGTGGACATTATACTGTTAACCACAGCAGATGGTATGTGGACCCTCTAACAGGTGCCTATACCCAACATCTGCAGAGAGCCTGGAGGTCTTACAAGGAGAGAATTTGGAGACTCCGGGGTAACAGAAATGACAGCCTACTATCAGAACACCTTACAGTTATTGAGTGGAACGAATGGCTTGCAAAAAAGCACAAACAGGGTGCTTTAGGGAGACTGATATATGACATTTTAAAAAAAATACAGATAAAAAAGTTACTGTTGCAACTGCAGGTTTTTTTTTCACCTTTTGAAAATATTTGAGCATTTCATGTAAAAACATACAATTCATAAAAGTGCATCGAGCCTTGTTCTTTACTTCAAATACTGGCTAATAGTGGTTCAGCACAATGTTTGTTTTGACAGTTGTGTGTCAATATTTGTAAGCATTGTTTTGATGTTTTATAATTGGCATCTTAAAAATAAAGTGCTTTCTGTATCTGTGTTGTCCTTTATTTTTTATTACAATGTATTTTGAAAAACTTTCACATTTATTAATAGGTTGTAAGGTATATATAGTCTCCACTTTAGATGAGCTCACTCAAAATACTTAACTAAGAAGTAGTAAATGGTTTGTAACGTTCTAAAGTAGTTTATTAATGTATTTATAATAACTGATAGATTATCTATTTAAAAAGAAGTGGGTCGGTAGGGAGCTGCATCTTTGGAAGCCGTCAAGTGACAATTGTAAATGTATTGTAAGACATCTGTTAACATTTAGTAGCTGACTGATGTAGTCGTGAGATTCAGTGTTTAGAAAACATCTAGTGAGACTCTAGTATGTGTAGTAAATGTTTAGTTTATAGTATTAAATAGGGTATGTTAACTATTTACTTACCCTTTACCAGTGGGATTGTATACTGTTTTACATCATGAAAGGACTGGTTTGTAAATGATGGAGAGCAGAGTTTATAAATGATTAATCAATGACTTATAGATCATGAAACATCATGAATAAAAAGTGTGACACGGTAGCTTCTTCATCATGAATAAAGCCTTAATAGTGGTGCTTGTAAGCTGTTAAGTAATTATGATAATCTTTTTGCAGATGCTTTACAAATGATTAAATAACCATTAGCCATTGCTTTACTGATGATTAACTAATGCTTAATAGTGTGCACTTATTATAAAGTGTTACCGATAAGGTAAACGTTCCATACATCAAAGGCATAACAGGAAAAAGCACAACAAAAACACACCAACAAATCCATACACAACAGTTAGAAAAAGACTAGTTCACCCAAAAGACAAGATCTCAGTAGGACATAAGTGTGGAGTCATTAACAAAGTACCATGCAAACTATGCAATAAAACATGCATAGGAGAAACTGGATGCCAACTCAACACAAGAACATTAGAACACATTTAGCAAAACCTTTCTGAGATAGCTTGTGTTGTCTGGGTTGTAAAATCAATTTGGCTGTATGATTAGATAATCTAAACTGTATTTTGTATAAAACCATCCTATGCCAGTGTGCAGAGTCTACGATACCCTTGTGTGTGTCGCACCCGGTGGTCCGACGGAAAAGCAGCCCAAGTGGTGAGTTTACCGGACGTCGAGACCACGAGAAACCAAAGAGTTGTAGCTCCCTGTCAGACTGGTTGGCTAGATACAAGGAGTTGAGCTGTAGCGCGCGTGGCTTGTCAGACACGGAACTGCTTGCGTCGGGACAGCGCCGGCTCGCAGTTTGATCTAGGAATCCCGAGCGTCAGTGAAGTGACATGGAGATGCTGGGTTCTTCCAGAAGAAAGTGAGAGCACTTAGTGTGGATAGACAGTTTGTCGGGAGTATTGGTTGGTTGGGAACTCTGATCATGGATCTGAAGAAACTATGACTGAGTGGTGTGTTGGAGAGGCAACTTCCATATATAGTCGCGGGTTGTGACGTAGGTCTGACGTGAAGGGAATCCTTGTGAGGTACTGCTGGGAGTTGTAGTCCTGGGCAGAGGTTGGCTAGCTGGAAGAGGCAGGTTTGGGTACTTGAGATCTGACAGGACCCCCGTCCAGGGATGGCTCCAGAAGTCCCAGGGCAACCCCGGCGGTCCCATATGTCCGATATCAGGGAAGGGTCCAGGATGGAGCGGGCAGGTTCCCAGGAGCGTTCCTTGGGGATGTAGCCGGCCCAGTCGACAAGGCACTGCCATCCACCACCACAGCGATGGGCGTCCAGGATGCGTCGGACGTTGTAGATGGGCTCACCATCGAGGAAACGGGAAGGCGGAAGCACAGGAGCCGGAGGTGGTGAGAAGGGAGAAACCACATGTGGCTTGAGCAAGGACGTGTGGAAAGTGGGATGGATACGGAGACCTGTGGGCAGCCGCAGCCGGTACAAGACAGGGTTGATCACCTTCTGCACAGTATAGGGCCCAAGGAACCAGGGAGAGAGCTTCTTGGATCCGGCATGGAGTCGGAGGCCCGCGGTGGACACCCAGACCTTATCCACGGGTGCATAGGAGGGACCTGGAAGGTGTCGGCAGAGGTGTTGGTGGGCGTAGTGGGTGTTGGCCAGGGTGATCGAAGCCCGTGCCTTGATCCAGGTGTTCTTGCAGTGCCTCACCAGGGACTGTGTGGCAGGGACGGCAACCTTCGGCTCCTGGTGGGCGAAGAACGGGGCTGGTAGCCATAGCAGACCTCGAAAAGGGACATGTGAGTGGTTGAGGAGGTGTGTAGGTTGTGGGACAGCTCCGCCCAAAGGAGGTATTTTGGCCACTGCGAGGGTTGAGCAGAGACGAATCACCAGATGTACCAGCCCAGCTGTTGGTTAACCCACTCTGCCTGCCCATTGGTCTGCGGGTGATAGCCGGAGGACAAACTGACCGAGGCTCCCATCAGTTGACAAAAAGCCTTTCAGAAACGGGCCATAAACTGAGGGCCCCGGTCGGAAACCAGGCCTGGCAAGGGTTAAGCTGCTTGGCAGAGTGAATGTAAGAGAGGTTCTGGTGGTCCATCCAGATCGAGAAGGGCTCGGAGGTGCCCAGAAGCCACTGTCTCCATTCCTCCAGCACACATTTGATGGCCAGAAGTTCGCGGTCACCCACGCCATACTTCTGCTGGGTGGCAGAGAACTTCCTCGAGAAGTAGGTGCAGGGATGGAGTCTGTCGTCCGGCACGCCTTGGGATAGGATTGCCCCTGCGCCAACGTCCAAGGCATTGACCTCGACCACAAAGGGTGCAGTAGTATCTGGATGGTGGAGGATGGGGGCCGTCATGAACTGGGTGACCAGGTGGTGGAAGGCCTGAATGGCGTTAGGCGGAACGGCTGGCTGGGAGGGCTTGGTCGGGTGAGAGGTGCTGAAACTCCTTTTGAAGAAGCGGTAAAAGTTACAGAAACCCAGAAAGCTCTGTAGCTGTTTCAGACTCATCAGAAAAGGCCAGTCTGCAACCGCCCGTACCTTCTGAGAGTCCATGGTTATGCCCTGATCTGAGATCATGAAGCCCAGGAATGAGATGGTCTGCTGGTGGAAGGAGCATTTCTCAGGTTTGCAGAACAGGTTATTGTCCAGGAGCCAGGTGAGGACAGCACGGACGTGATGGAGGTGTTCAGCCTTAGTCCTGGAGTAAATCAGGATGTCATCCAGGTAGGCAAACACCCACCGGCCCAGCATGTCGTGGAGAACATCATAAATGAGGCGTTGGAAAACAGCAGGGCTGTTACACAGCCCGAAGGGCATGACCTGGTACTCCCAAAGGCCAGTGGGTGTGATGAATGCGGTCTTCCATTCATCCCATGCTTTAATGTGGACCAGGTTGTAGGTTCTCCGGAGGATTAATTTAGTGAAGATCCATGCATGGGAGATGGAGTCCAGACTAGTCGTGAGGAGTGGCAGGGGGTGGAGGTCCCGGATGATGATCTTGTTAAGACCCTGGTAGTCTATGCAGGGATGAAGGTCACCCTCCTTCTTCTTCACAAAGAAGAAGCCAGCAGTACCCGGGGAAGAGGAGGGTCGGATGAAGCCTTGCCGGAAGGCCTGGTTTATGTACTCCGCCATGGCTCTTGATTCGGAGGGAGATAGAGAGAAAAGGTGCCCTATGGGGTGGTGGTTCCCGGTTGTAGCTTGATGTCCATATCATAAGGGCGGTGAGGCGGCAGTGTGGTGTTGCGCCGTTTGTCGAAGACCGCGGCAAGGTCTTGATAGGGAGGCGGCAGATTGGGCGGTGAAAGTCTGGGTCCGTCAGCCGGGCGGTCTGCCTTGGTAGAGGGTGAAGAAAGATGGACCTGGCACTGGGTCCCCCAGCCTAACAGGCAGTTCTGGGACCATGCAATATGGAGGTCATGAAGGCGGAGCCAGGGGAACCCCAGGATTAGAGGAGAGGAGGGAGCGGGGATGATCAGGAAATCGAGGATAATGAATGAATCAACTTTTTTAACAGACTCAAGGTCCAGAGACAATAAAAACAAAAATAAGATAAAAAACTACATAAGAAAAGACATGCTAGGGCTTGCTGCTAGGGCACATTGAGGAAGGTGGATAACTGAAGGGTGAGGTCGAATAGGGAGTTCACCTTGCTGTTGAGCTGATTGACCAAAGCATGAAACTGCATGACCTCGACCTTCAATCGCTCAAACTCCACGGGATTAACAGACTCAGTCATCCTGTCAGACTGGTCGGCAAGATACAAGGAGTTGAGCTATAGCAAGCATGGCTTCTCAGACGCAGAAGTGCTAGCGTCGGGACAGCGCCAGCTCGGGGTTTAATCTAGAAATCCCCGAGCGTCTGAGCATCAGTGAAGTGACACAGAGATGCTGGGTTCTTCCAGAGGTAAGTGGGAGCACTTGCTGTGGATAGACAGTTCGTCGGGAGTATTGATCATAGATCTGAAGAAACTAGGACTGAGTGGTGTGCTGGAGAGGTGACTTCTGTATGCAGTCGCAGGTCGTGACATAGGTCTGACGTGGAGGGAATCCCTGTGAGGTACTGCTGGGAGTTGTGGTCTTGGGCAGAGGCTGGCTAGTCCCTCCCAAATGTCCGAGCTCCTCACCCTATCTCTAAGGCTGAGCCCGGCCTCCCTACGGAGGAAACTAATTTCGGCCGCTTGTATCCGCAGTCTCGTTCTTTTGGTCATTACCCAAAGCTCATGACCATAGGTGAGGATTGGGACGTAGATCGACCGGTAAATCGAGAGCCTGGCTTTCTGGCTCAGCTCCCTCTTCACCACGACAGATCGGCTCAACGTCCGCATCACTGCAAATGCTGAACCAATCCGCCTGTTGATCTCCCGATCCCTCCTACCCTCACTCGTGAACAAGACCCCGAGATACTTAAACTCCTCCACTTGAGGTAGGACCTCTCCCCTGACCCGGAGTTGGCAAGCCACCCTTCTTCCAGTCGTTCCCAGCAGACCCTCACTATGCGTTTGGGTCTGCCAGGTCTACGTAGCATCTTCCCCTGCCATCTGATCCAACTCACCACCAGGTGGTGATCAGTTGACAGCTCCGCTCCTCTCTTCACTCTGGTGTCCAAAACATACGGCCACAGGTCAGATGATACAACTACAAAGTCTATCATCGACCTGTGACGTAGGCTGCCTTGGTACCAATTGTAACGATGGGCATCCTTATATTCGAACATGGTGTTCGTTATGGCCAAACTGCGGCTTGCACAGAAGTCCAATAACGATACACCACTCGAGTTCAGATCAGGCGGGCCGTTCCTCCTAATCACACCTCTACAGGTCAAGCTGCCATTGCCCACGTGAGCATTGAAGTCCCCCAGCAGGACAATAGAGTCCCCTGATGGAGCACTATCTAGCACTCGTCCCAGGGGCTCCAAAAAGGGTGGGTACTCTGAACTGATATTTGGCCCATAAGCACAAACAACAGTCAGGGCCAGTTTCCCGACCCGAAGGAGCAGGGAAGCTACCCTCTCGTCCCCCGGGGTAAACCCCAACACACAGACAGAGAGTCTTGGGGCTAACAAAAAGCCAACCCCAGCCCTCCACCTCTCACCCAGAGCAACTCCAGCAAAGGAGAGTGTCCAACCCTTCTCAAGGTTTTGGGTTCCAGAGCCAATGCTATGTGTTGAGGTGAGTCCGACAATATCTAGCCGGTACCGCTCAACCTCTGCCACAAGCTCCTGCTCCTTCCCCGCCAGTGAGGTGACGTTCCATGTCCCAAAAAAAACAGTTTTCTTGTCCGGGGATCGGACCGCCAAGGCCCCCACCTTAGTCTGCCACCCAATCCACATTGCACCGGACCCTTCATGTTCCTCCTGCGGGTGGTGGGTCCACAGTTGGATGAGCCCATGTATCCGGTTCGGGCTGGGCCCGGCCGGGCCCCATAGGCGAAAGTCCGGCCACCAGGCGCTTGCTCACAGGCCCCAACCCCAGGCCTGGCTCCAGGGTGGGACCCCGGTAACCCTCCGGGCCGGGTACTCTTTGACTTTACCTCCATGAAAGATCCTGTGAGCTGAACCATTGATGGGTTATTTAAATTGCTGGTGTGGGTTAGTTTAATGTATCATGGAACATGAGTTAATGAGTATTCTTTGGTGTGGTTTATTGATAAAACCAAATCATAATTCTAGCTCACTAATGGGTTACCTTACTCAGGTCTTTTTATATGACATTGTGTTCATTTTTTTTATTCATCTTTTGCTGTTCAAACAGTTACGTTCAGGGGGAACGCTGTGCTAGGTTTTGCTTGTATTTCATGGTCCTTTTTAAATCATAAATGAATATCTCAGGGCATTTCCTGTCCATCTCAGTCCTGTTTGTATGCTGACCTCACATGTGTGTGTGGTCTTGATTTTAGCTTAGGAGGATATCATGTGGACTGTGGTGGTCAGTTTCTGGTGACTCTCAGTCCCTCTGGGGGTCCTGATTGAACTGCTTAGAGAGAATATTGGATGGTTGTTGCTGAAGACAAGTCACATTCCACAGTGATCTCGCAGAACTTGTTTGTGCTTTCTCGCCACAGACCGTGAAACACATGAGATTGGGGTCCTGGTGCAAGTGCTGCTACGAGATGGGGCATCAAGGTCACTCATCTCATCCCTCCCTCTGCTGCGAACCGCTGGGGGGGCCACTACGACTGAACCATCCTCATGCGAGCTCACCAAGGACGACAGATAAGTAAACGATCTGCAGTAAACTGAGCTTGCAGGGTCCATCCACGACACCTTCACTGATGTTTGGTGGTCGCACTCTACCCTGGAACCGCCCCTCAGCACCTGACAGAACAAAAGGAAACAGCAACAGTTGGGAGGAACAACGGAAACGACACCTGGTGGTTGAGACCCCTCCCTGAGTCCGTCCACATGACACTGTGACCTGCCTCCAACGATGTCAAGATCCAGTACCCCAAATCTCCCGTCTGGTTTCATGGCTCCCTGTCCAAAAAGACATCCCCTCACCGTCCCAACTGTCACAGGATCCCACGTTACTATAACATCATCATAGTTGCTGACACACACCTTTTGCTCTGAATGGCTCTCTCTCCTGCCACACAACTGGTGTGGCCAAAAGTGCAGATTGGCTCCCTGCCCCCCGCCTCACGTTGCATGAGGACGGGTGTCCCTACGAGGATGTTCGAGCTGAAGTAAGAGAGTCTAGGTCTGTGATGACCCATTGCCCATTCCCCACCTACAAACACAAACCCCACACATCAACGGCCCCACCACCAGGACTCTTCTGTTTCATCAAGATGAAAGTGCAACACCGTCCCAACGTGATCTTCATTGCCCTGCCCCCACTGCAGTCCCACATAAATCAGTAAGTGCACTTCTTCTGGCTCTTGGAGGGTACAGACGCTTTTTTTCTCCTTTCCCTCCCTGCTCTTCCCAAGGCTCTCTGTCCTGTCTGCCTGTGCACTGTGCTCTCTGCATTTTTTCTGGAAACTGGAAATTATTAAACATGGATCTGGTCAGCTGGTCTCAACGTGACTGACAAAATCTTTTCAACGATGAGAACGGGAGAAGGGGCTCCTGGATGCCCCTCTGGGACAGAGCCAGCTGAGTATATCATGGACTCCTGGAAACAGTGGAACTTGAACTGCCTCTCTCAACAGTCTGTAGAGTATTCTGAAGATGTTTAGATATTCGTCGTTTTGGTATCGGGATTCCTGCTGTTTGGCCTGAGCGGTTACCTAGCATACCGGAAAAATAATGAGCTTTCGAGGAATATTGGTCTAATCCCGTAGCTCAGGGATGGAATGCATCACACTGTAAACTCACAAACTCATAATTGTCGAGATGAGTCGTAAGCTTGGAACTTTGGCTGAGATTCTGGCTCTGGCACAGAAGGTGGATTCGATCAAGGAGAGAGTTGACGGATCAGCACAGATTGGAATAGTTTGATAACCCCATTATTGGACCTGGAGGGGTTGAAGACCAACAAAACTCTAAGGCAGAGAGGAAATTATCTCTGCCTGTACCAAAACAATTCTTGCAATCTGAATCTGGTGCCCTTGAAGCCTGTGAAAACTCCCCTCAGAAGAAATGTGGAATGCTGCAGTCGCTATAGAAACTCTTTCTCCCTATCCCAGCCTGGGCGGGGATTGTGACCAGTAAAGGCCGTGGAACCGTCTCAAGGATTCAATGTGCTGCTCTTGTGGCTGCACACTCTGAAGTGAGGAGAGTCCCAACCCTACCTCCCCACCTTGTGGACACTTATGTTATGTATTGTGTTGTCATGCTGGGTTTAAGTCTTTTTACCCACATGAAAGAATCACACACGGAGAGAGGTGTAAATAAAAATACAAATGTTTTATTACAAAGAAAATTAATGAGAACGAAGGGCACTGATCCAAACTGGGTCAGGGGGGTTAACTCCGATTCGAAAACAAAAGATAACGAGATGAATACAGTAAACTGAGAACCAGGAAAACACAGCAGGATGATGGTGGATGAGTCTTACTGTACGGAGCGGGGGTTTGAGCAGGAGAGGGAGGCAAGTCAGGTCTGAGCTGGAGATTGTCTGGTGGAGAGGAGTAGCTGGTAGAAGTGTATGATCCAGGACAGGTGAGCAGTGGAGAGCGGGAGGCCAGAGGAGCTGAACGACGTTGAAAGTATGGCACACTTCAGGCAGACAGGAACCGAGGCTAGAATCCAGGGTTGGTACTGGAGCAGACAAGGAAGATTTAAATGAGCACAGGAATACACACTATTCAGTTCTCAAACAGGAACAGAACGTGGTGAGGCTAGAGTACCCAACAATAGAGTATCAGCCGGCGCTGAAGTGTGGCAACACCGCTCCTTAAATCCTCTGGCCGTGCTGATGGAAATCAGCTGCAGCTGTGACTCTCCGACATGCCCACTTGCAAAACACTTAGAAGCGCAGCCAGCAGAGAAAAAGGCAGAACCATGACACGTGTGAAGTCTGTGTGCATATCTGCCTGATGTGTTTTTTTGTTTTGTTTTTTGCATAGCAAAGCTATCCTCTCTGTTGAGGGTATCTCTGAAGTGCCTTTTTTCCCTCTCCCTGACTCTATCCTCATATATACCCTCTTGATCTATAACGGTAGCGCGAGTCATGTTGCAAATGACCACCAATTCTTGTCATGTGCCTATGTATGTCTGATCTCAAAATTGTGTGTACTGAAACAATTAAATTTCCCTCTGGGATTAATAAAGTATTTTTGAATTGAATTGAATTGAATTGAATTATTGAATTGAATTGAATTGAGTTTAATTGAATTGAATTGAATTGAATTGAATTGAGTAAATAAAGGCCTGGGTCTGTATTAGAGGATTTACGTTAGTATTTACATTTTTGTATGTTGTATTTTAACTGTGTATTTGTCCGCTGTACTTCGTGTCTGTATTAAATGTAAATAATTCTGTTCTGTTTTATAAAGACAAGAACACACACACACACACACACACACACACACACACACACACACACACACACACACACACACACACACACACTTTTCTTCTTGATTGTATCAGTTTAAAATAATTCCAGAGCTGACAGCCCACAGGGCGAATACCCAGTATGCCAGATGATGCTCAGTTCGAACTTCAGCACCTCATCTACATCAAGATGCATACATGGCTTTTGAGATATACTGTAACAATATGAAATAGCGTACCTAATGAAATACACACCCACATGCATGATAAACACTCAGGTAATTTACACTACACTACAGGGATCCTGTAGTACTATTAAGTATATTTTTTAAGTAATTGTTCTTGTATTGGTATCTATGAGCAACCTAGAATTTCTGACAAAACAGAAGCTCAGCCTTTGGCAAACTAAACAACAAAGATTTAAATTTCATATCCGTGCCTGGATTTTTTTCCCTTTTTTGTCTCTGTAGATAAATGGGTGACTGTATCAGAGAGCCAATTGATTTTTTCCTGACTGTCTGCTGTTAATGAGTGTCAGCTGGTATGCCTGTGATATCTACCATTTACTTGAGCTTTGAGAGTGCTTCTTAGTCAGACTAGAGACATAAAAGAGCTGTGGCCCTTAGATCAGCTTTTCTCTCTTCCCAGCCACCTTCTCATACCTTCTCATACACCCCTAATAGAAGCAGGACAAAGAGCTGGGTGAGCAATTTCCTTGTAAATTATCACCCTTTCGATGTGTCTCATTTGAGCACAAAAAACATGAGGTGTGTAGTTGTGGTTTGAGCAGTATTGCTTACCTCGTACTTATTGTGGCAGGGAACTTCTGGTTATGTCCAGCATGTTTCCTTGATGCCGTTCCCTCACAAGCTTTTGTTACAGTTGTGGTCTTAAAGCAAATACATTATGATAGTTTTGTAATCAGCCCAGGGGCAGACTGGTCATCTGTCAATTCTGGAGAACCTGTTGTGCACTGGGGGCCAGTGTGTGTGCTTCGACCGGGTTTGTTACTCAAACAACCCCATTGCGAATCCAGATGGGTGAGTCCATGAATGTTAAGTGGCAGTGTGAGGTAGTTCTATCAGAATTATCAAATCCTAGTGTTTCATCATCTTTTTTTTTATCAGAAGTTAATGCAAGAGATAGGTGTAGGAGACTATTTTCATTGTAACAGACCAAGTAGTCAAAAATTTCACCCACAAATTGACTAGAAAGTAACATTTCATTTGCAGACATAAACCCACCATCTGTCTGGCCTCCAAATCCAGAAAGTTCTGCCCAGTTCTTGTTTCCGTACAAGAAGACAAAACATTCTCACCCACGGTCTGATGCAGGAGTCAGACTGCTGTACCTTCACTCTAAGTCATTGTCAACCTACTCGAAGTTCCTACATGAATTTAAAACTTATAAGTTGGAATAATCAAATGTGTTGAATGAACAAGATGTTTAAATGAAATGTTTGAATAATCTGTGTTTCATACTCATACACATTATAAGAGCATCATTAATGATAACATTAACTTCACATAAGTGTTTTAAAATGACTCATTCACACAAAGAATTAACCATCTATGTATCTGAAGCAAGGCAGGATGTCTGACAAATGTTTTGGTAATGCCCTCAAATGTGTAAAATTCTGATTTGCCAAAATGTATAATCAATGGGTTTAATAAAACAAGAATTACTTCCCAATTAATTCTGTTTCCAGCTGACTCCCGATTCAGCCAAATCGAGGAAGAAGGGATTTTGAAACCATCCTCTCTTTTAACCTCAGGTCAAATCCTCTCTGCAACGCTGCAAGTGTTACAGACTTCTAAGAGCCAACAACAGCTTTAGACGCAAACAATTATTCCAGCTTCCAGCCACCACCTGGAAAGATTTCAGACTAGACGGGTCCTATCGGAGCTAATCTACGGGTTCCTGATACTGAGAGGTTCACTCAACCGGTTTTTATAAACTATACTATACTTGACTCTGTCTGAATTAATATGAAACTAACGAAACCTCATCAACATCAGGAGAAGTGAGAAACTGCTCATTTCTAACTAAAAACACATCATCCCTTTAATTTCAGTATACACATCTCTATGTGATGCTTTTAAAGAACGACTTTCAAATCAGTTTGAAAACACTTTCTTTCCTCTAAAATGTTTACACTGTAATGCAAACTTTTAATTAATAATTTTATTATATAGTTAAATGAATTTTATACATGACCATTTGTGGTGTTTTGATTAACATGAGAATGATTCACGGTCATCTCAACACCCAGATACATAATAAACGAGCAAACAGGCCCTCTTGTGAATACAATCAGTTCAACTTTGTCTCTGGTGGGAATATTAGCAAGCAGCATCCAGATAGAAGCTCTCTAATAGTCCCATCCTCCTTTGTGATTTTATGCTTCTTCTGGGGAGAACCATGACACGAGCCCATTCTAAAACCTTCTCTATTATTTATGTCATTACTTAAAGCCTGCCAGTGATATTAAAAAGCAGGGCTTGTAGCAGGGCTTATTGTCTGGCTGGGGGGGGTGAAATTCAGAATTAGAGAGCAGGAGAAGAAAGAGATGAAGAAAAAGGAAAACAGAAAACACAGACCCTTTAATCCAGCAGATGCTCTCAGCAAATACCTGTCTCAGATGTTTTTATTGTTTTAATAACACCAGCATTGTAGTGGATTTGTTGTAATCTTGTAAAATTATAAATATTGATTTTTGTGGGAGAAGACAGGTTGAAAGGGTGAAAGAAGTCAAGATAACACATCCTGTTTTAAAAGGTCCCGATCCATTCGACTGAAGTCACTGATTGTTGCGTCCAGCCTTATTTAGTAGAAGCCGTTAGCTAGGAGTCATCTGACTTTGTTTTTGTTTTTTATTATGGGACTTTTAGTGAATTTTTGGCTGCTTGTACATTAGAGTTTACAAATAACTGATTGTTATGATGATAACCAAATCCTTTTAGAACAGCTCCAGACACACAGGGTGGATGTCACATTAAGCCGACACTTTTAGTCATGTTTTGAGCCATCGCCTCAAAACATCATCTATATATTCTCAGTTCATTATGGATAGACGCATTTCAAACCGAAGCCTAAATCATAAGCCTAGGGCTTAAAGGGGTTGGGAAGCCGTAGAACAATATCAACAGTTAAATGTGGACAAAGATTAAGTAAAACGGAATTAAAAACATTAGCTAAATATTGACTTAATGGCATACATGCTAAAAGTTGAAAAAAAATGCAGTTAAATGAGAGCTCAGAAAGAAAAAAACTCAAAACAACACAAGAAAAAACTGACATTAGCCCTGGAACAAAAGACATAAAAGATCTCAGTCATGCAAAAAAACAAAAAACAAACAAACAAAAAAAAAAAACAACTGAGAACATTATTCAAGTTTATTACATACAGCAGAAAAATGTGATTAATAAAAAATACATGTAGTCAAAATAAGTATTCAAAACACAATTATTAGAGCAAAGACATCGTCAACCAATCGTCCTGAATGAAATGGATTCAATCCAACAAAAAGCAGATTAACCAAGTGCTTTTCTTTGCTAATCTGGTTTGGAACAGTTTAGGGAAAAATTAAGAAACAATTTTGAGTAAACCAATACAGCTTTAATGGCATTTAAAATAAAACAATTTTCAATCAATCAATCAATCAATCAAAGCTTTATTTATAAAGCGCCTTCCGCAACCCTGTCAGGAAGCCCAAAGCGCTGAACACTGTACAGTTGTATGTAAATATATTGAATAAATCAACAATAAAAGAAATTCAAATTACAAAATACTAATTACAAAATACAAAATGGAAATTACAAGATAGTTGAAACATTCTGGTAAAGGACAAATTGTGAAACACATTTGGATTGAGTGGATGGATTGAGTGTACCAATGAAAACTGTGGAATGGATTCAACATAAAAGAGGGCCAAAATCAAACATGTTCTGGAAATGCCAAGCGGAGGAGGTGTGTTTTTAGGTGATTCTTAAAGACTGGCAGAGAAGGGGACAGCCTAACTGAGGGTGGCAACTGGTTCCAGAGTGACGGTGCTAGGACTGAGAAAGCCCGGTCCCCACGGGTACGACACCTAGACCGAGGGACAGCGAGCAGGCCTTGGTCAGAGGAGCGCAGAGCACGTGATGGGGAATGTTTGTTCAGGAGAGTGGCCAGATAGGGGGGGACCACCACCCTGGAAGAAATGATAAACAAAGACGAGGATTTTGAATTGTGAGCGATAGCAAATCGGAAGCCAGTGCAGAGAGGCCAGAACCGGACTGATGTGGTCCCGTTTCCTGGTCCCAGTCAGGAACCTGGCAGCGCTGTTCTGCACAACCTGTAGGCGATGCAGTGTTGACTGACACAACCCAGCATATAGAGAGCTGCAGTAGCCAAGCCGAAATTACAAAGGCATGCAGTACCCGCTCCAGGTGGGCTCTCGACAGCATAGGCTTGATTTTAGCAAGGCGTCTCAGGTGAATGAAACTGGACCGGATCACAGAATTGATGTGAGCATCAAATTTAAGTCCTACATCAAGTTTCACCCCCAAACTGGTAACAACTGGTTTTGAGTAGGGAGAAAGAGGGCCAAGATCAGCATAACGATCCACATTCCTGCTGTTGGGGTGAAAAACAATGAGCTCTGTCTTTCCCTCATTCAGATGTAGATAGTTGGACATTAGCCAAGACTTCACCTCATTAACACAGGAGACAAAGGACTGAATAGAGTGACCTTTCTCCTGACACAATGGAGAGTAAATCTGGCAATCGTCAGCATACAGATGGAATGATAGGCCATGTTTACGAAAGATTGACCCCAGAGGTAGCAGATAAATGGCAAACAAAAGAGGACCAAGGATCGACCCCTGCGGGACCCCCCAGCGGAGCCCCTCCCAAGAAGAAAAAACATCACCCAGTTTAACACAGAATGTCCTGTTTTGGAAATACGATCTAAACCAATCCAGAGCTGACCCTTTGATCCCAACCCATCGTTCCAAGCGATCGAGTAGAATCACGTGGTGAACTGTGTCGAAGGCTGCTGTTAGGTCTAACAACAGAAGCAGCACAGATGTACCCTGATCTAGTGATAGATAGATGTCATTTAGGACCCTCAGTAGAGCAGACTTTGTGCTATGGCCAGACCTGAACCCTGATTGGAAAACCTCAAACAGATCAGAGTCAGCTAAATGTGAGACCAGCTGCTGATAAACGACTTTCTCAAGCAGTTTTGATGTAAAGGGTAGGGTAGAGATAGGGCTGTAATTTTCGATCACAGAGACATTAGCACCAGGTTTCTTCAGGGTCGGCCGAATAACTGCTGCTTTCAAAGCAGCTGGGACCACACCTGTGCTGAGGCTCCCATTGATAATATGACCAAGTGAAGGGCCAAGGCACGGAAAGGCAGCCTTCCAGAGACGAGGTGGCAGAACGTCAAGTGGAGAGCCAGATTGCTTCTGTCTCGCAACTAGCTTACTCAGCTCAGAGTATGAAACTGTATTGAGGGAGCTCAGGGTGGGTGGTGATGGAGGAACTGGAACAGGGTCATCAGAGTTACCTGAAATGACTGCTCTAATGCCCGACACTTTATCAACAAAGAATTTGTGAAAAGCTTCAGAGTTTCCAGCAGCTGTAGGAGACATGGAGCTAGGCTCCTGATACACCAGAACAGAGTTTAGTGTTTTGTAGAGAATCTTAGGATTATTGGAGTTTGTCTCAATAATGTCTGCAAAATAGGCCGTTCTGGCAGCCCTCACAGCATCCTGATAAGCAACCAGAGATGCTCTGAACAACTCACGCGAGACCTGTAGGCCATCCTTTTTCCACTTTCTCTCCGAGGATCTATACGCCCGCCTGCAAGCCCGTGTGACATCAGAGAGCCATGGCTCCCTCCTAGGTCGAGACTTGCACAGTTTGAGAGGGGCAACCACGTCCAAGACCTGATTACAAAGTACATCAAAGTGTTGTGAATAGTGATCAACGTTAGATGGATCTGGTTTAAAGGTCTCTAACCTTACAGACATACAGTCCACAAACTTTGAAATAGTTTCTGCATCCAGGGCTCTGAACCTAGTAGCGGGAGCTTCACACACAGGGACAGGACATGGCAACGTAACATCACAGAGTATTGGAGAGTGGTCAGAGAACACCGGAGGCAAAGTCACAAGGTTCATGACTGGTAGACCATAAGAGATAACCAGGTCCAGGGTGTGACCCCTGGCATGAGTTGGGGATGATACCCATTGAGTTAGATTGAATGAATCTAGCAAATTAAAAAAACCTTTAGCAAGCACATTATCAGGACAGCAGATATGGATGTTAAAATCACCAAAAAATAGGACATAGTCATATTTTAGGATGCAGTCTGCCACAAGATCACAGAAATCATTAAGGAAGTTAGAGTCAGTCTTTGGAGGGCGATAAATCAGCACGACGAGCAGGCGGGGGGAGATGCACAGCTCAAATAATCACAGTTCAAGGGAAGAAAATGACATGGTGGGTGTAAGCTGTTTACAAGGAAAGCTGGATTTAAAAACAACAACCAGCCCTCCACCTCTGCCCCGTGGTCTGGGGGTATTAAAACACGAGCAGCCAGGTGGTATGAGCTCGAGTAGGGAACTTGTGTCACCAAACGGGATCCAGGACTCACAGATGCAGAGAAAACCCAGGTCATGCTGAATAAAAAAGTCACGAAGAATAAAAGTTTTGTTCAGCACAGACCTGGCATTGACCAAACCAAACCGGGTCTGCAGCGGGGCTGCAGCACAGAGATCGCGCACGGACCCAGTCCCCTCTAACTCTGTGCCCGTAACCGAGCGCAGATTCTCCCAGCAAACCCCAGTCTGGCGAGATCTTCGAGCCGATCGGCCATGGCGCGGTGCCGGCTCACCCTCAGAGCCGGCCGAATTCCCTGAGCAGGGCGCCGAGTAATCCAGGAGACATCTCGGAACCATCGGGTCAGAAGCTGAGCCGGATCGGTTCAGCCGCTTGTTCAGGGATCCAGGCCGACGTCTCACGCGCCGGCTACCTCTCTTTCCTCGTCTTCTCCGATGCTTCCTTCTCGAGCTGGGGCGGACAGAGGGCCGACACATCACGGCTTGGGTGGAGAGAGCATGCGGGCAGTTCAACCAGCAGCATCGTCCGTGAGGTTCATGGCTCGCACAGCCCGGTTCCCAGCACGCGCTGCCGGCGACATCAACGGAAGGACGAAGCCTCAGCAGCGCAGCTCGATCATATGTCAGCAGAGGATCCACACCATTCAAAAAAGGGATCAGCGACAAGAAAAGTGCATAAAAGCCAATAAAACGCCAATAAAAACCAATAAAAAGCAAGGTATCAGTGCGTAAAGAGGACGAGCAGCTCGCAGCGTAACCGTGCGCAAGCGCCATCTTACTCCCAGCTTTTTGTAATAAATATTCCAGCATAATACTCTCAGATAACTTTGACATGTATAACATTAATGGTAACATTAACATGTAAGCGTGGTTTGAGAGCCTTTTCCAATAGGTCCTGGTTTGGTATTTTCCCCCAACGTTTACGTTGCTGCGTTGTTTTGGTTCCGAGCGTGTTGATCTGGTTCACAAACGTAACAGTTGGAGGTGGAGCCACTGGTTGTTCCAGAGCTTTGCTGCCTGCAGCCAGTTCCTGGTTAAAAGTCTGATGAAAAGCCAAAGACTGAGCAGAATGTTCAACATTAAACATTTTTTTAGTTGTGCCGTGTTTCTGTGTAGCACACAGATCATCTCACACCTTTACTTATCAACTTGTGCTATTTTTGCACACACACGCACACACACACATTCTCTCTCTCTCACACACACACACACACACACGCACGCACGCACGCACGCACGCACACACACACACACACACACACACACACACACACACACACACACACACACACACACACACTCACTCGTGGGGCCAAATCTATAGCTGTCTTTCAAACTGTCTCCACACACAATTGGACAACACTAGGACCAATTAGAGCAACAAACAACATGACATATTCATTGACATAGTCAACAAGGTAGTCAACCATACAGTATAAAAGCAGAAGAAGATGAAGAAGAAAAATATCATAACAGCACTGACCTGACCACAGTGGGACAACAGACAGTGTAGCCTGGTGTTGTTTTGTGGAGACATAGATGAACAAGCTCATATCTGACTCTGAGGTTTCCCTGGAAGGACTTGAACTCATGTGGGCCGTGTGCAGAGCAGAGCGGTAAGTACAAAGGTGGGAGGCTGGCCGTGTTATTTATTGAGAGATAGTGCAACTCAGGGCATGTCACCATTTAACAACAACTCTGCACATAAGACATTGAGTTATTGGCTGTTGGTCTCTGGCTTTACAACAACCCAAGAGAGTTTTTGCATATAATAGTGTTTAACGCATACATCCCTCCCTTGGCCGTCGTGGTAGCTACATGTGAGCCATTACAAAGTTCTGTGGAGAGGCTGCAGACGGCTTATCTGAATGCGCTCATTCTCATCAGCGTGGATTTTAATCACGCCTCATCCTCAAGGGCGTCAGTTTGTTTTCAGAATTGCTGGGGACAATAACCATACACTTGAGTGGGGTTTAAAAATTGCTGGGGACAATAAAGTAGGCTAGCACAGGGGTCGGCGGCTCTGGAGCCGCATGCGGCCAGTGTTGCCAACTGTTTTTGACTGAAAGTAGCTGAAGTTCCCCCAAAAGTCACTAGATGTCGCCAGCTGACGTCACGTGCTAATTTACATATTGATGACGTCATCACGCCACATTAGCGTTCGTTTTCCATCTAATATATATATATATATATATATATATATATATATATATATATATATATATAATATAGGACTAAAAGGGAGGAAAATAAAAACTATGTTATATGTTAAAATTATTAATTAGTATGATTAAAATGGCCCAAATTGCTTTGATATGTACAATAAATTCCAAAACTACCAATAAAGTGGCATTAAGACAGATATGGTGTGGTGATCCAAACAGTTCTGTTGTAGGATATAACTCAGACCTCCTGCTCTCCTCATTCTCACAGACATTTTCCTAAAAAGTAGTTTTTTTTACACCTCATAGGTTCTCAACTTCTCTGTTGTGCATTCTCTCCATCGTGATAATAACGGTGCACCGAGCAAAAGGGAGCGGGTGTCTCATAGTATAACCATCCCTGTGTCACTGAAGGAAATTCAGACGAGCCACAGAGCTGCGTGTGTAAACGGGACGGTAGTTGAAACTCCCGATGACTGTATTTGCCAAATGCAGGAAAAACCAAAGTGTCTGACGGCTGCAGAACCAGAGATGGCACCCGCGCCGTCTCTAGTAGAAGCGTGAGCCTGCAGTAATATGAAAGCAGCAGACGTAAATCGGCGGTCTCCAGCTCTGCAGCTGTACTCTGTCTTCAGCGAATCAGACCGGCCGAAAACGGTTTATGATTGGTCAGTCCTCGTGCACATGTGCAGAGTATCGTTCTCTTTCCTTACTCCCGGAAGAACGGTTCAGAGTGCAAATGGTTTCTTTGTTGCTAATCTGTGGGGAATATCTACATGAAAGTTCTACAGAAAGTAGCAACGGGTCCTGAGAAATGTCGCTAAGTTTGTCGCTAGGCGCTTTTTGGAAAAAAAGTCGTTGAGGGGGGTCAAAAAGTCGTTAGGAACAGTGACAAAGTCGCTGAGTTGGCAACACTGCATGCGGCTCTTCCATCCATCTGATGCGGCTCTCTGTGCTTGTAAAATAATGAATGGATATTTAAATAAAATGCTTTATATTTCACTGCATTAATTTTACACCTGTATGCCAATTCTAAATGTAAAGATTGTCTGCGTAAACCTGAACAGGTCCAACCCGGTCTTACTGTGAGACCGGGTTGACGGGTCACACTTGTGCGTAATCATATAGGCACTTTATGAGCTGAAGACAATGTGAGATTCTGGGATTCTCCTCAGACGTCTCCTGGATGTGTCGCCACATTGGAGACAGGAACAAGCACTATTCAGCCAAAGTTTCATAATCAGGGAACATTTTCTAAGTGACAAGTCTCTCTGAGAGACAGGGTTTGGAAAACACTCGCTTCAGTGGGAGGAATCTTCCCGCATGCGCTCTGGTTCTCTGGGTGGCTCTGGGGTTAATCAAGTTTAATTGTTTCTCTTTGCAACAATCTTCACAGGAAGGCAAAACAGTTAAACGGCAGGTTACATATATTTCCATTTGACTGTTTATTTTGACAGATGAACTCAAGGATGTTGCTTGGTTTGAAAGAATTACCCAGACGCACACGGATGCGCATGGATGAGCTGACATTTTAATCGTTAACGCACATTGCGGAGGTAAAATATTCCCATCAGAACATCAGAGCTTTATACTGGACACTGTGTTCAGCGTGGCTCGGAGCGCCCACGGTGGACAGTGAGCTGAAGATCTGTAGAGGGGTTCGCAGCGCAGTGCAGAACCACGGCGCATGCGATAAGATTTCCTCCCATTGAAACAGTCTGGAAACCCGGTCTCTCTGAGGGATGTGTCACTTGGAAAAATGTTCTTTTTATGAAATTATGAAACTTTGGCTGAACAGCGCTTGTTCCCGTCTCTAATATGGAGACGCATGACGCGTAGAGACATTTGATCACGCACAAAGTTTATGTGGAGCAGAAGCGGTCAGGCCACGGCAGGTGAAACGTTCCTAGCCTACATGAAGGGAAACTGTTTAATTGTAACATTAATGTGTTACTGGACACGCTGGTCTGGTTGGTTAGACCAGTGTTTGAAGTGGAAAACACACACACACACACACACACACACGAAATAAAATAATGCTGATAGCATGGACTAGAAGCCAGGTGATGGTTTATGTATTTAAATGATGATCAGGCTGCTGTAATCTCCATCCACATCCAGACACAATTATCCTCTATTCTTTCTCTAGTTGCTCTGCTCTTGTCTGGGCTGATCAGCTGATGGTGCGCGCGGCGTGCCTAACTAGCGGCTGATGCACATTTTACGCATTTGGAGAGGTGGGCTGGATGCTTTGATTTTACTGGAAGATGGTCCACTTAACGCACGGGTGTAGACTACATATTAATGACAAATGAATGAAAATTAAATTGTGAGTTTTTACTTCATATTTTATAAATATAAAGGACGGGGGAAAACATTTATGATGTCTTTTTAAACTAAATTTTCTAGCGCGACCTGCCTGCTTCACTTAAGTCACTGCTTATTAAGCTCCGTCCAAAATTACCGTGGGAAATGGGTAATAATGGCTCTTTGATGGGAACAGGTTGCCGACCCCTGGTATAAGAGCTGAGCTGGTAAAAAAAAAATCCTCATCAGCAGGCGTTTTTGAAAGGGGGGGGGGGGGGGCACAGCTGCCAATCACAAATTTTGCCGGGGACATGTCCCCGGCGTCCCCGGTTAAAATGACGCCTATGCTCATCCTCCTCCACTCAACCCCACTCTCATATGTGAAGTGCCACACCAGAGACACTAAGACAATTGACCCGCTGTATGCCAGTGTAAAAAAAACTCACACACCTCCACTCCCCTCCATCTGCTCGGCTGCTCTGGTCACAGTTGTATTCATCTGAACCCCAAATACACACCCAGGGTGATTAGAGAACCCTCACAGAAGAAATCTGTGAAAATGTGGTCTGAACAAGCTACCGAAAGGCTGTTTCCAAACCACAGACTGGGAAACACTCTGCAGTTGTCATGGAGATGACATTGACAGCCTGACCCACTGTATGTAACCTTCCATGTACAGAACACTGTTCCAAAATGAAGAGTGAGGTGTTTCTCAAAATTTAAACCCTGGTTGATCCCTGAGCTGATATCTCTGCTGAACGATAAGAAAAAAAAACTTTAGTGATGTGACAAAGAGAAGCAGATTGTTTAAGTCGGCTCATTTCCTTTAATGTTTTCTGTCTTGTATTTGTGCCTGAAGAGTTTTGCTGCTGTGGAGGGTAGCGCATCACCTGTTTTGTCCTGTGTGGCGCAATTTTAATTGACAAAAACTCCTGCGAACCAACCAGCAAACACCCCCCCCGTGCATGGGAAAAAACCGCTTGGTCACCCATTGTCAGTTTTAGCCGCTTCAGGTGTATGACGTCATCAACACTAGTCGAAATCGACTCGATTTTCATTACTTGACGGTGGACTTTAAAAAAAATTAAGTCATGCAGCCCCTAGCGTGTACTTCTCCTGAAAGCTCCCTCCTGCAGAGAGAAACTATGACATAGGGAACAGAGTCGCTAGCTGTTAAGCTAGCACATGAAGGATGGCACCTGGTTGGAGGGAGCTGAGCAGCCTTTTCTGGTGTGGACTGAGCACAAAAACTTGGAATATGTTGGGACTGCCAAGCGCCTTAATTCCCGCCAAGCCTGGTGGGCTGTTTTTTTATTGGTTCAATGTCTCCCTTTCTTATCACCCTGGCAGCAAAAACGTTAAGCCTGATGCCCTGTCCTGCCAATACCAGCCGGAGGGCAAGACTGCAGACTTGTCAGGGGCCACGTCCATTGTACTTTCTAGTTTGGTGCTTGGGGGTCTCACACTCATGGACGTAATTTTCACTTTAGAAGTGTGTGTGTGTGTGTGTGTGTGTGTGTGTGTGTGTGAGGGGGGGGGGGGGGGGGTATCTTTACAGTATGCTCTAATGGGAAACAGGCTTCAACACAAACGGTTGTTTTCCGCTTGGTTCTAGAGCTCAACCAGTGTCAATTTAATATAGCGTAATATTGTTTTTGGATGGTAACAAGTGCAAGGGTCAAAATTTGACTTTGGAAAAAGTGGGGGAGACATGTCCCCCCCTCCCCCAAAATTACGTCCATGCTCACATTGGATCTTGGTGTGCAGGGTCAAGGCTGCAGTTTTGGTCTCCACCACCATCCCATCACAGTGTCCCTGTCATGTTCCTGAGCCGAGGTGAGTGACAACATCTTCCATCTCACCATTATCAGGCTGATTTTCCACAGGTGAGGAGCGGAGGGGTTTGCAGCTGCAGAAGATTCCCGATCAGGAACTCGGGTATAAAAGGAGGATGGAGACACTTCACTACGCCGGATGATTGCACCAGTATATGTAGCCCCAGCCACTCGCTCTCGTTCTTGAAACTTGTATTTTGACATTCGCTTTCTGGATATTATTGGATTTTGAACTCAAACTGCATTTGGATTACGTTTTCTGGATTACCCTCTCATCTGGTGTTTGTTTGCCTTCTCACAGGTTCTCCACACACCCTGCCTCACCCTCTCTGTTTGAACTCTGGATTACATTCACCACGTCCCATCCTCCTCCGTTGTTCCTGTTTGGACCCTCTCCGCTGCCTCACCAATCCCGGAAGCATACCTGGACTAAACAGAGCTCACCTCGGCTCTCTCTCGCCTCCCCCCCCCCCTCCCCCCCCCCCCCCCTCCCCCCGGTTCTCCCTGAACCCTAAATGAACTCGAGCAAGCGATCTACTCCACAGGACTTCTCCGTGCTCTTTTTTTTCTCCTTTTAATAAAGACTTTTTCTTTAACCAGTTCCACGAGTCAGTTTCTGCATGTCTTGGGTTAAACACATACCTCGAGCCATGACAGTCCCCCACACTGCTCTTTTGTTTCCCCAGGTCTATGTCCTGCGGTACTGCATTGGGGACATTCATCATGCCTGGTCTGCCACCTTGGGGTGACAAGGACCGCCTTCCTGATAGCTCAGCGGTTCTGTTGGCTCATCATGTCCTCCGACATCCGAGCCTTCGTCTCCTCCTGCTCAGTGTCTGCCAGCGTCAAGATAACGAGAACCCCTCCTGCGGGACTCCTACAGGTAGAGGACCTGTTCCCTCCAGACCTTGGTCCCATATAGGTAGGGATTTCATTACTGGACTGCCCAACTCAAAAGGTTAAACTGTGAATCTGACTGTTGTGGACAGGTTTTCCAAGGTGGTTCTTGTTATACCCCTACAGAGATTACCATCATGTCAGCAGCTAGCTGAAGTAATGGTGCAACATGTTTTTTGGCTACACAGGCTCCCAGAAGACATAACCTCCGATCGAGGCCCCCAGTTTGTGTCAGCGTTCTGGAAGGAGTTCTGCAAACTCCTGGGGATCAAGGCCATTAGGAGCTTTGGGTTCCACCTTCAGACCAACAGTCAGGTTGAGCACTTCAACCAGGACTTGGAGGCCACCTTACAGGCTATGTGCTTGAAAAAACCCCAGGCTTGGTCCTCCCAACTCCCCTGGGCACAGTAGTCCTATAATGCCCTAATAAACTCTACTGGCTTCTTCCCCTTTCAGGCTGCCTCTGGGTAGCAGCCACTTCTCTTCCCCCATCAGAAGAGGATGTCCTCCTCTGGTCCTGCAGTATTTGTGAGACGCTGTCAACACACCTGGGCTGAGTTTTGCTCCCGGTTGGTTCTTAACCAAGAATGTTTCTCTTCTATGGCGAACCGCCTGAGGTCTGCTGCCCTTGACTACAGGGTGGGTGACAGGGTCTGGCTTTCTTCTGCTCACTTACCACTGAAAGGAGGTTCCAGGAAGATGCAACCCGGATTCATCGGACCGTTCCTCATCACCAAGATCATCAACCCGGTGGCTGTGAGACTGTACCTCCCCCAATAATTGCGGGTCCATCCAGTGTTCCACGTCAGCAAGCTGAAAACTGAGGAGCTCAGTCCTCTACAGACGCCTCCTGTGGCTCCCCCTGCTCCTCGCCTCGTAGACAGTGGTCTAGTGTACAGTATCAACAAGCTCCTGGCCTTGAGGAAAGTGGGCCGAGGTGTCCAGTATCTTGTGGACTGGGTGGGTCCGGCTTACCAACAGTGGGTCCCTGAGCATCACATCCTCAACCATGAACTGATCAAATGTTTTCACAGGGACAACCCCAACCAACCCCGCCGTCCATCTAGAAGCCGGACTTTGTGAGGGGGTTATGTTATGAGTTGCTCCTTTTTCTTTTGGTTTGTGGTTTTGGTTTTTGTTTCTTGTTTTACCTTTCTGATCATCTCTACTTCTGTGTTGTTCTGTGAAGGTCAGCTGCAGCTCCTTCAAGGTGCCCTGCCCCCCTGTGGGCTTCTCCGGAGTGTCGCAGCTGACTGCAATTGCCCAATTACCACCCTGACTTAACCCTTTGATGCATGAATTATGAAATCTTCAACCATGATTTTTTTAACAATTTTTTTCATTCGTCTTTAGGTGTGAATGAAACAAATTTCAACAAACATTTTTTTGTAAAATTTTATAATTTACAAATTATTTATTACATGTCCACCTCAGTGTACAGCGTGCATTCTGAGCATGAAATATGCTGGCTTGGCTTACTGAAGTCCAAATGGAGGGGCTCAAATGCAATAAAGTCTTCAACAGCTGAGCTTAATAGCAAAAACAAATAAATAAGAATTTTGAGTACCTGTCCACTGTAGTGACCATTATGCATCAAAGGGTTAAGCCACTGTTTCCAGCCCTCAGTGTGGCATTGTCTTTTTTCTGTATTGCTTGATAAGAGCCTGTGTGCCTTCCTGCTAGTTATGTTCTGATTAGTTTTTCCCACTGTGTGGTGAATTTTGGTTATTAAAAACCCTGAACCTGAACCAAGGCTTGTTATTCCTGCAATTGGGTTACTGTCTGAACTCCACCGTGACAACATATGTCCAAGGTCATCCCGCCGACCATAGAGCTTTCTGCTTTTCAATTTCTGCTTTTGCCTCTGATGAGGAGAGGAGGCTGCATTATCTGTGCCCGATGTCCGACTATCACACCAGCTGTTTGTGTGTTTTGCCAAGAGTAAAGCTATGTCAAGACAAAGACTTTCTCATTGGACAGTGTAGGCGATTTCCCTGTGTTTCAGTGTTATTGGCTCTTGGCTGTGCACTCTACTAAAGGTGTGGCTACTTCAGGGGCGCTGTTTTTAGGGTGTTTTAGTTGGTGAAATTAGCTGGGCTGCACCGAACATTTTTGTGAGGTTTTACCATCTGGATTTCGTGCCCGTTCTGTGATTCATGCAGTTCTTTCTGCTCGGTCAGAGTTGCCATCTTAGATTGTGTTCTCAGCCCAGGTTTGATAGTTGCTCATGGGGCATTTTCATATGTCCCATTGTGCCTTCATTATAGCGAGTGAATCAACTGAAGGGGAATGTTAGGTCATGCATATACCCGCTGTTCCCTGAATGAGAGGAACGAGGGATAATGCAGGGCTGCCCCTTTTGCAGCCTAGCTTGGTGAAGAATGGCTATCAAACTGAGAAATGGCACTGGGGGCTTGTAGGAGGTAGGAGGTGCCACCACCCAGCCCTCATTTGCCTTCATAGGCACGTTTGCCTTATTAGATTTGTCTTCAGCCAGCCATCACAGGCGTGATGTCCCATAGAACCTTCATTGTACCTCGTTCCTCTTCAGGGAACAGCTGTTATATGCAAAACCTAACATTTTCATGCAGAACAAATATTCGCCAGCTGTAGTTCCAGTGAGTATTTTTCACAAATGCTGATTCTGATATGGTAAATAACATATTCTAAATAAAACTTGCAGGAAATTGATTAATAAGAAGAGATGATGATATTAAAAACACAGTGTGCTTGAACACAACAAAAATATATTGTAAAATGTAAACAAAATTTTATTGAGTATATTTACTCCGTTATCTAGGCACCTGGGGCCTCATTTATCAAGCTTGCTTACACACAAAACGGGGTCAGAAAACTGCGTAAGCAACTTTCCACGCAAACGTTGGGATTTATGAAAGAAAACTTGCGCAACTTTAAGTTGACTAAGGACCTGGCTTACGCACATTTTGGACATGGAGAGCACCTGCAGTGCTGCTGCTGAGAAGGATAAAATTATGAATTCCTGCAGCATTATCACTTGTACTGCTTTGTTTTCACACAGAACAAGACCCCCCCCCCCCCCCCCCACACACACACACACACACACATGCGCGCACACACACACTCACACACACACACACACAGCCTGAAGCACAGAATACGGAATGCAGAATATCAGCAGGGGGACAGATTAAGACAGAATGTCATGCGTCTGTGACAGTGTGTGTCCTGTCACTGTGACCCGATTGATCATGCGCCCTGGCTACTTGTACAGGGGAGATCTCTGTTTGGCTGACTGGTTAGCACACATGACTTTCACCCGGGAGTCTGGGGATCAAATCCAGATTGGACCTTTTTTTTAATATCCACCACAGATCTCTCTGAAAAATTCACAACATTGACGGCTTCAGCAACGCTGTGCCATTCCGTGGATTTTCTCTTATTTGTTTTGCAAAAGCACTTCCTGTCATTTCTCCACCTCACCCACAAGTACCTCAATTTCTGCTTCTGTGAAACTGTGCTTCCTTGATCTGCCTTGATCTATGGTCGCCATTGTCATTGGCGGAGCGCTGCAACAGCCGGCTTATGTATATGCATGAGATCCACAAGGCACTTTGCAATGACTGTTTATGGCAGTAAGTGGGCCTGGTTAGGGCAGAATGTGACTAAAATGCAGCTGAGAAACATTCTCGTTAGTCTTTGATTTATGAAGCGGACATTGCGTGCAACTGTGCGGACAGATTCTTCTTCTGGCACTCACAGAGCACAGTCGCTTCTGCTTTGCTCCCTTATCTTTTTTTCCCAAGTCTCTTTTTGTCCTGTCTGCCTACAGAGCGCTTCTCTGCATTTCCTCTGGAAATCACTATTTTTCAGAAATGGATTAATTAATTGGTCATTCAACGTGATTGATAAGATTTTTTCTACGATGAGAAAGGAGGAGGGGGCTCCCACTTGCCCTCATAGGACACACGCAGCGGGACATATGCTCGATTCCTGGAAGGAGTGGAAGGTCATCTGTCTCTCTCAGCTGTCCATTGAGGACGTCGAAGATATGTGGATATTTGGCCTGATGATCACTGGATTTCTTCTGATTGGAGTGGGAGGATATCTGGTTTTCCGAAAAATTGGGAAGACGGGAGTGATTGGAGGGCGACCCGCACCTATGGACAGCACCGTCCGGGCAGAGACCTCAAAGACTGGGATGTTACTCGAGGTGAATCGTAAGCTGGACAATGTCTTAGCTGCGTTACTGGTGTTAGTGCGCAAAATGGATGTCATCTCGGAGAGGGTCACCCGACGGTGTGGAGATGTTTAATAACCCGAATTGGCTTCACTGAAGGACTGGAATGACCAGTTACAGACTGAAGGCAGAGGGGAAATTATCTCTGCCTGACCCAAACACAGTCTTGTTATCCTAATCTGACGCCAATGCAGCCTTGAAGCTGCAATCAACATCCCCCACGAAGGAAGGAATGCAGACAGATGCTGTGGAAACCCGTCCCCCCCCCCACCCCACCCCCTCCCCCCACCCCGCCTTCAGATTGTGGACTTCACAGCGAGGCCATCAACCTGCAGGAATGTGCTCTATGCTCCTCCCAAGATCTCTCTCCCTCCTGTGGACACAGCTGGCTGAGCGCCGCACATGGCTGCTGGCCCTGGATAAACAGGATCCCAACACCCCCAAACCCCACCCCACCCCCCAAACGGAGTCTCATGTTGTGAATGTTGAATTTCGTGCCTATATGTTCGAGGTGGGTTTTTTTTTTTTTTTTGCATAGTACAGCTACGCCCTGTCGGGAGTAACTCTGGTATGCCTTTTTTCCCTCCCCCAACCTATCATCATGTAATTCCTTTTCATCTATTAAGGTAGCGTGACTCGTGTTGCGAATGACCGCAGTCACCAATTCTTGTCATGTGTCTTGCCCATGTATGTCTGATCTCTGAATTGTGTGCACTGAAACTCAATTTCGTTTCTCTGTATGTCTTGCACATGTGGTAGAAATGACAATAAATTACTTAGACTTTGACTTGACTTGACTTGTACTCCATGTTTGATAGATCACAAACCTGCTTGGCATAAGTACTTTTTTTTTTGCTGAGCTTGAGTACGGTTTTAGTAAGGATTCTACGCAATGTTTGATAAATGAGACCCCTGAGCTTATTTGATTTACTACAGCTCTCCATGTGTGACAGTGAGGAGCATTGAATTGCATTGCTAAATGTTGTCTATCTGAATTGTTTTCAATGGATTATTATCAGATGGTTTAAGCTTGATCCCATTCACCCATGTTAATAAATCCCCCCCCCCCCCCCCCCCCCCACACACACACACACACACACACAAGCACACACACACAAGTTCATACATTTTGTCTGAGCCAGAAAATATGATTGGCTAGACTTCTCACTTCACTCAATTCATCTTATTCAATTGGACTGTTACTGGAAACCAATATGGCAGACATCATCCTGTTAGTATCTTTCCTTAATTACTACTCCAAGCTGTAAATTATCATTTTTTCTTGGGGTTAAGTTCACATAATACATGGATTAATTAAATTTACTGTTATGAAATGCATATTAAATCACTTATTTTCCATATACAGTAAGTTCACATTTGAATGAAGAAACATACATTTGCACAACAATAAAACTAAACGTGGTGAGGTGGTGCTCACTCCTCACCCCTGCCACATGGTCCTCAAAGGATAAACCATCAACCCTGCTCAGTGGTCAACTTTTCTGGCAGGGTCACCCAGTAGGATAGCGTGAGGGTGAAACAGTCAAAAGGTATTGATGGAAGGACAAACTAAAGGCGCTGTATCAGGTACTGAGCAGGATGGTCTTCAGGTCACAGTCTAAAACACAAACAGATGTTAGGATGGCCTGATTTGGGTGAATGACTAGTGAGACAGGAGTAGGAGTGGGTCTTATTATATCCTGAGGAACGTGGCTCCTGGGAGGGGTCGTGGTCTGGTTGGTGTGGGAGCTTGGAGACGTGGAGGGAGCTGAGGCTGGTGGGTGATCCTGATCCACAGGGGAGGCGTCCGGGGATGTGGTGAATTTGAGCAGTGTCAGGTGGGTGACAGAGGGTCCAGAGGCAGGGGGCTGGCAGCGAGTCTGGGTTAGGTGTGGATCCAGGCGTTTCAGGTTTGAGTGATGATGGTGAGGAAAACCGGTGCGAGTAATCATCTAGCGACGAGTCTTCTTCTTCTTCTGCTTCTTCTTCTTCAATGAGTAAGGCAGGCTAGACACCCACGAGGCATATTGCTTCCGCAACCGCACAACTCACAGCCAATAGACGTCACAGCCTCTCATAAACCCCAGTCTCATGACGAAAGTGCAGCAGAGCCCACACCCTACGCTGATCCTCCACTCCAAACAAGGTCCACAGGGAAAAAACAGATAGACCTGTAGTCCCCACTGCATAGCACTGAATCATGGCAGGAGTCGTCACAAGGTACTTTACAAAGTAAACTATCTATTTAAGTTCAGTTCATTATGCCAAATATTAAACGTTTTCTATATCGGGAAGAAAGGAAAACTCCCCATTAACAGGAAAGAACATTCTTGCACGGGCTGGTCCATAGTCAGATCAATTCATGCAGAAACCTCAAAGCCAGGATGTGCTGTAATAGGAGGAGGATCAAGGAGCTGATTTATCCTCCTCAGCACCTACAAATTAGATAGTTCACTTAATAAAATAATAATCTACACCTACTACAGTGTGATGTACATGTTGTAAAATTCTTTCTCACAATAAGAAAAATATAAAAATTGTATTAGATTTATGTTTGTAGATCCTCAATAGCAGTTATACACCACTTTCTGTGTAATGTTATCTCAAATACACTCTTTACGTGACCTTTTAAAAAACAATTACAACAGATAAAAGTATGGTAGCATATTTTTCATTAGAATAAAGTCATGCAACAATTTTGATTATTGCTAAATACAGTTACTGTTCTCAAACTTTTATACGCATTCGCTTTATTTTAGTAGGGAATCATATGGTTAACAACACTACTAACCCTCTCCCTGGGCTGCCACCTTACCATGGTGGAGGGGTTTGAGTGTCTCGTCTGAGGCTTTCTGCCTCTGGTAGGGTCACCCATGGCAAACAGGTCCTAGGTGAGGGATCAGACAAAGAGCAGCCCAAAGACCTCTTATGATGAATAATATAAATGGAAACCGTGTTCCCTCGCCCAGACGTGGGTCACCGGGGGCCCCCTCTGGAGCCAGGCCTGGAGGTAGGGCACGTTGGCGAGCTCCTGGTGGCTGGGCTTTCATCCATGGAGCCTGGCCTGGCAAAGCCCGAAGAGGAAACGTGGGTCCCCCTTCCCATGGGCTCACCACTCGTGGGAGAGGCCAAAGGGGCCGGGTGCAGTGTGTGACCGGTGGTAGTCGAGGGCGGGGACCTTGGCGGTCTGATCCTCGGCTACAGAAGCTGGCTCTTGGCACATGGAATGTCACCTCTCTGGTGGGGAAGGAGCATGAGTTGGTGTGTGAGGTTGAGAGGTTCCGACTAGATATAGTCAGACTCACCTCAACGCATGGCTCTGGCTCTGGAACCAGTTTCCTTGAGGGGGGTTGGACTCTCTACCACTCTGGAGTTGCTCCCACTGAGAGGCGCCGAGCAGGGGTGGGCATACTAGTTGCCCCCATCTTGGTGCCCGTACGTTGGGGTTTACCCCAGTGAATGAGAGGGTAGCCTCCCTCCGCCTAAGTGTGGGGGGATGGGTTCTGACTGTGGTCTGTGCTTATACACCAAACTACAGTTAAGACTACCCACCCTTTTTGGAGACCTTGGAGGGAGTGCTGGAAAGCTCTCCTTCCGGTGACTCCCTCGTTCAGCTGGGGGGACTTTAACGCTCATGTGGGCAACGACAGTGAGACCTGGAGAGGTGTGGCTGGGAGGAACGGCCCCCCTGATTTGAATTCGAGTGGTGTTTTGTTAATGGACTTCTGTGCCAGTCATGGATTGTCCATAATGAACACAGCATACCTTAGGCCGCAGCTCGATGATCGACTTTGTTGTTATTTCATCTGACCTGCGGCCGCATGTCTTGGATACTAGGGTGAAAAGAGGGGCAGAGCTGTCAACTGACCACTACCTGGTGGTGAGTTGGCTCAGAGGCTCAGATGGTGGGGGAGGATGCCGGTCAGACCAGGCAGGCCCAAACGTATCACAAGGGTCTGCTGGGAACGTCTGGCAGAAGTCTCCTGTCAGAAGGAGCTTCAATTCCCACCTTCGACAGAACTCCCAAAATGTTTCGGGGGAGACGGTGGACACTGGACCAGCTCTATACCCTTAGGGGGATCCTGGAGGGTGCGTGCAAATTTGCTCAACCAGTCTACATGTGTTTTGTGGATTTGGAGAAGGCGTTTGACCGCGTCCCTCGGTTACCAGGCCCTCTGGTACAAGCTGTTAGGTCCCTGTATGGCCGGTGTCAGAGCTTGGTCCGCATTGCCGGCAGTAAGTCGGGCTCATTCCCAGTGAGAGTTGGACTCCACAAAGGCTGCCCTTTGTCACCAATTCTGTTCATAACCTTTATGGACAGGATTTCTAGGCACAGCCAAGGTGTGGAGGACATCCGTTTTGGTGGCGTGAGGATCAGGTCTCTGCTTTTTGCAGATGATGTGGTCCTGTTGGTTTCATCAGAACGTGATCTTCAGCTTTCGCTGGAGCGGTTCGCAGCCGAGTGTGAAGCAGCTGGGATGAGAATCAGCTCCTCTAAATCTGAGACCATGGTCTTGATTCGGAAAAGGGTAGAATGCCTTCTCCCGGTCAGAGATGAGGTCCTGCCCCAAGTGGAGAAGTTTAAGTATCTCAGGGTCTTGTTCACGAGTGAGGGAAAACTGGAGCGTGAGATCGATAGGTGGATTGGTGCTGCATCTGCAGTGATGCGGGCGTTGTACCGGTCTGTCGTGGTGAAGAGAGAGCTGAGTCAGAAGGCAAAGTTTTTGATTTACTTGTCAATCTACGTTCCTAATCTCACCTATGGTCATGAGCTGTGGGTAGTGACCGAAAGAACAAGATCGTGGATACAAGCGGCCGAAATGAGTTTTCTCCGAAGAGTGGCTGGGCTCTCCCTTAGAGATAGGGTGAGAAGCTCGGTCATTCGGGAGGGGCTCGGAGTAGACTGCTGCTCCTCCACATCGAGAGGAGTCAGTTGACGTGGCTCGGGCATCTGGTCAGGATGCCTCCTGGACGCCTCCCTGGTGAGGTTTTCCGGGCACGTCCAACCGGGAGGAGACCTAAAGGTAGACCCAGGACAGGGTGGAGGGACTATGTCTCTCACCTGGCCAGGGAACGCCTTGGGATTCCCCCGGAGGAGCTGGCCCAAGTGGCTGGGGAGAAGTCTGGTCCTCTCACCTTAGGCTACTGCCCCGGCGACCCAACTCCGGATAAGTGGATGAAGATGGATGGATGGATGGATGGATGGATGGATGGATGGATGGAAAACACAGCAATGTAGAGATGGCACATGAATAAATAATAAGATAGCTTTATTTTTCTAAGAAAATCTATTTGACATCAGTACAACATAATATTTTATAATAAATTCTGTCTGCCTTTGCACTCAAAGATTTAAAATAGCATGATCTTGTTCCTTTAAGCAGCAAAACACAAGTTCATTTTTTCACTCTCACTAAAACAATTTTTTCATTAGTATTTGTCCAAAGATTACAGTTAACAGTACCAGATGAGCATGAGCTACAGGCCCCATAATCTCATAGAAACTACACCGAATTCCAGACATTAATCATTATAAGCAGCCACGACAGCAAAATCAAAGACTTGGCTCCTTTAGTGCTGTTCTTTCTTTTCCTCACCCCAATGGACCACAGATGCCGCAGTGTACTAACTGTAGACTGTAAACATGTGGTGTGTGTGTGTGTGTGTGTGTGTGTGTGTGTGTGTGTGTGTGTGTGTGTGTGTGTGTGTGTGTGTGTGTGTGTGTGTGTGTGTGTGTTTTGGGAGAGGCAAAAGAACCATACAATAGTTTTTGCAATTTAAGGGCATCGTTCATCTTTGCTGAGATTTTGCATACCAGTGCACATACTGTCACTAAATGGTGATTAGTACTGCTCAACCACACAAAACCCTCCCACACAAACAAAACAATATGGTAAACAAAACTTACCAAGAAACATTTCATCAGAAATGTGCAACATAAATGTCCTTACAGAACAGTCTAAACGGGCTGAATGTACCTCTGAAAGCCCACATGGTCCAGGGTAAATAATGTGTGTGCAGTCGTTCTTTGTTTGGATCCTTGTGTGCTCATTTTTTATCCTTGCAGTTAAGAATGTAATGAGGATGGGTGGAATTACTTCTTTCTCTGAGCATATGGTTGTCTGCAATACAAATCCAATTCACCTTCAGTTCATTCTTCCCAACTAGCTAACCCCAGAAGTCTGAAATAATCATCTTCGACACCGAGCAATTCTCTGCCAATTTTCCATATTTATATTGTCCCCAGCTACTTCACACCTGCTTACAAAGCTGCATCTCCATGCCTTGTTATCAAGCTGCCTCACTGCTTTTTACTACCTTGCTTGTCTGAGGATATAGATAGATCCAGATGTTTTTTAGTGTGGGGTTAGATCAGCCTGTTTAAGTCTCTCCTTTCGCTATGGTGTATTTTCACAATGTAGACTGACTGGCATCCCCTACACAGGCTAATGGTCAAGTTATAGCACCAAACTGTTGCTAAAATGAATAGACCAGACTTAACCAGTCATAGAGATGTGAGTTTTCCTATGAAACTGATATGAATGCATTATTTTTGGCACACCAATTATGAGCAGCCATGATCATTAAACTAATTCACCAATCAATCGTGTGTGTAATGCTATTTTTATCAATGTAAAACATGCAAACTGAGCAGATACAGGTGAGTCCAGGGAGGTAAGTCTTAACATGGTGGGTGCAGAGAAAAGACTTACTGGGAGTTGGGGAATCGCAGGAATGAGGGAGGGCAGGCTGAGAGCTGGGTTGTATCCAAGTGAGGAGTCCAGGAGAGGGAGCGTGAGGAGGGCAGCTTAGGAGGAATGGAGAATGGTTCAGAGCTGCATCCAGAAGTCCTATGGGGCACAGGAGATTAATGCCGAGGAGTCGCTGAATCCAGAGACGTTCCAAAAACCTGGAGGCGGGTAATCACAATAATCCAAAAGTTCACAAAGTCCAAGAAACACGAGAGCACAAATTCCAAGTAACACTATGAGGCTGGAAACTACCAAGCTGTAGTAATCATCCGGCATCGAGGTGTGTTCTCTATCCTCCTTAAATAGCCGGGCCCGCTAATTGCAAACCAGGTGCAGCTGGGAAACCTCCCTCTCCTGCAACACACAGCTCAAAAGGTGGAATGTTGAGAGGAGTACTCACCCCGGCTAATGACAATCTCTGGTTAGTTCTCCAGCATGTCTGGAACAACCAGTCCAGTTCCTTCATCAGCCGTGCTTGAGTGTAGCTAGAAGAACTAAGTTGATTTAAATAACATTTTTATTCACTTACTGTTTTTTGGTTGATTGATGAAAATCGATGCTGTGTTCCCAGCCCCGATGAGTCAAGGCCCTGGACTAAGACTTTGGTGGGAAAGCACCCTAACCTTTGCTAACGATCCAGTGACAAATGTGGGGAGAAGGGTGGGAATTTTCTCTCTAATTAAGATGACTTTATAATTTTTTAGTCATTAAGTCATCACTCCTCGGGGTTGTAGGGATATGTGGCTCAACATAGGTCAGACTCTTCTTCTGATACAGAACTGAATACCTGGGTTCTTTCTCTCCTCTATTAATGATGGCTTCTATCTCTGTGAAGGGTGTTTTCATGTGTTAACAGGATACCCACATAGGTTCAGTTTAGGTTTGCTACAAATCCCATTCTGCTACCCTGCTGTGAGCTATAATAGGCACACAAAAGTCAGAACCACTAATGCTGGTTCGAAATGTAAACATTCTGAGGGGGTGGTTTAGCTTTACAACCACCGAGTGTGAAAGATCAGTAACACTTTCATCTTTGTCCAGCTAGTCTATTCATCTGCAAAAATGTACAACTTCCAACCAAGCCTTTAAAATGTTCCCAGAACTGTTAGTTGTGAAGTGTCTTCTTGTCAGCCATGCCAGACATAAAAAAGTCTGTAAAACTGAGCCGTCTGTAGACAGACGTGAGCAGAGATTACCTGGCCAGGGCACTTTAATCAGCTCTGACTTGCATTTCTGAGCAGCTTAATTGCACGGAGGAAAATGTCAGAAAGCAAATGAGTCTAACATGTCAATGTGTTAATTTTACTTTCGATTCCATTGATGCACCATTCACACTCTCCACTCTCATTAAGGCCAACCTGTCAGATATCACACACACACACACACACACACACACACACACACACACACACACACACACACACACACACACACACACACACACACACACACACCCCTTGTCTAACCATGTGTTGAAACTCAAATAAACAGCCGTGAATGTTCTTAAATCTGTTCATGTGTGTCTGGTGTTTAATGACAAAAAAATCGAACACTACAACCAGTCTGATGATGATCTTCTGTCCTCTAGCTCAAACAAGGAATTTTGATCAACTGCTTCTCACTTTCTTTTACTGACGAGACTTTCTAGACCGTAGGGATGGTTGTGGGTTGAATCCCGGTATATTAGCAGGTTGAGGTACCAACAAACATGTCACATTCATAGTCCCCTAAATTTACTTTATTTCTCTTTCTGAGACTCTGTGTACATTCCAGAAGAGTCTGGATGAATAAAAGCTGCAATCTGATTGATCCATCAGATGTCGGTGTGTACATCAACAAGTGGACCTCCAAAAGTGGCTGTTGATTACAAAAGAAGAATTAATAGTCTTCTAGTTGCCCAGATAAAGTGATCATTTGAAGTTACTAAACACTGTTAGAACATGAAACACTGTTTTGATTTTAAATTATGGTTTATTGGATGAATATGAGCCTCCCATGGTTCCCTCTTCTTACTAGCACTCTTACTGTTGTAATGTGGTCAGGGTTAAGCTTAATTTATAATGCTGTGTCAGCTCCATAGCTATCTGTATGTTGTGTCCAACTATCTGTGTTGTGCATGTGCACATGCATGTCAGAGAGATAAAAGAAACAATGTAGAGGTGGGGTTAAAGAGAACTGGAGAAAAGAACTAGTTGTCATAGTAACAGTTTTTCAAGAAGAGTCAACCATTCATTTCCACTCTGAGGACTGGAGAGGAACACTTAACTCTGCTCAGACTGCCATTGTTTGTGCCTGCGCCTGCAGCTTCTGCTTACCCTCCAGCCAACACTCCTAAAATCACACCTCTCTTGTTCATGCCTTCAAATGTCCTGCTAAAAAGAAAATACTCACATCTCACTCATCACAATGCCTACAGAAATTGCCACACCCACATATGCAGTGTCCCGGTTCCTGATCCAGACCTCATCTTCAGCAGCATCTTCTTTCAAAAACTGTTTAAACTGATTGAGTCTTTCCAAGAGCATCTTCTAAACTAGCACCCTCCTTGCACCTGTCCCCCATTCTACTGCACACTCCATGTTCACCTCCCTCTTTCATTTATTATTATTATTATTGTTATTATCATGCTGCCTCACTGCCACCTAGGATTGGCTGAATAGTGTTTGTTGTTAACCCCAAGGGCAACCTGCTGGCTCGGTTATCACCTGTAAGTTACTTTGGACAAAAGCTAAATACGTAAACACAAACAGAAGAGTTCCTGTCAATTTTTGTTCCAAAAACTTTGGCGCTTCAGGTCCAGGGTTGAGATGAGAACTGGGGAATCCTAGGGGCTAACCAGAGGAGCCAGTTGGAAGGTGAAGAGCGGGCAGCCGGTAGGCGAGCAGTTGACGTAAGCAGAGCGGAGGTCCTGGAAGTATTGCTTGAGGTGGAGATAGTCGTGATGGCCCTGGGAGAGATAGAGTGGTGAGGTGAGCAGGAATACTTAGTCACAACAAACAAAGTCTTAATCTTGAGGTTTCCTTGGTCTTAGCATAAATCTTAATTATCCTTGACTTAGTGTAGGTTGACATCTGGATTACTCCACACCCAAAACAAACCTGCCTTCAGGCTTCCATGGCCCAGCCTCAACCTAGCTTAAACCACTGAGTCCCTCTGCCTACACACGAGTCAACTCTTCACCTCCCACCCGACTCTTCAGCTTATAATATGATCGCCCCGTACACTCAGCATCCCAGGAGGCCTGCCACATCTCCAAGGAGACTCGACCAATCACGGAGTAAATATCCGATAGCCCAGCCTCCACCTCCAGGTCCACTTCAGCCCTGCCCAGTGCTCTCTTGGCCTCCGAATCTGCCCGCTCATTACCCTCCACCCCCACATGTGTAGGAATCCAAACAAGCTGGCCTCACAACTCAGTTCACTCAACTCATGCAGCAGCAGCCTTATCGCCATCAGTAGGTCAGGCCGGGACTTAGAATGCCCATCAGACAGTGCCTGCGCCACCGACGCAGAATCCAAACACATGACCAAGCAGGAAGGAGCATGGTCACGTATCCACCACAGGGCACACAGGATCACCACCATCTCAGCTACAAACACAGAGAGCCCATCCCAAATATGGTACCCAACACTAAACCCCTTGCTAGGAACCGCCACCCCCATCGCCACCCTACTGCTAGTCGGATCTCTGTAACCATCTATTGCATTTCAAACCAACTCCATAAAACCCTCAAAACCCCCAGCCCGAACACCACCCCTACCCCAGACTAAAAGCGAAAGGTCAACTTTACGATCTAGTAACAGCCAGGGCGGTACCTCAGGCTACACCAAAGGCGAACACACCAGCCACCCGAGGAAGCCCAACTCAGACACCTTCTCCCACAAAACATCAGGAAAACCACCTCCACCCTGCCATCCCCCTCCTCCAAATTCCCAATGAGCATTAGGATCTTAGCAGTACTCGGACCAGCAAGCATACCTGGCACCATGCCGGAGAAGGAGGGAGACACTGACCATGCAGAGGAGACTGGTAAAGTTTAAGCCTTTTATTAATGCGGATCAAATGCGTTCGTCATTCAAGGAATTGTCAACCCTTTCTCAGAGTCCTTTTCCACCCACATATCATTTTTGAAAAATGTAACATTAGTAGGCATCGCCTGGCGGACTGAGAAGGCGGAGCCACGGCAGTGATGAAGATGGATGGGTAATGAGACGAAGCTAGGGTTAAACACCCTGAGTAGTCATTAGAAGTGGAGGACGTTTCTCCCCTCCTTACCCAGACAATCGAGAAAAAAGGGACCAAATCTATTTGGAGGAGACAAGCGGACCTGAGTCTTATTGTTTTGAGCTTGTGAGTTGCCTGAAACCACCGGAGCCGTCCCAAGAGAACCAGATCTGAATGGTAAGTAGCCGTTAGCCATAGCATTAGATTAGCTGCAGGGTTTGGCTCCACAGCCTTAGAGAGCTGTTATCTAGCATGTTTTAGAGGTGTATCTGCTTCAACCCACCTGGTTTTAATCAGCAGCAAATTACTGAGCTGCTAAACAGCTAATCTAACATGTTAAAGCAGGAAAATCACTGAAACGTGCTGGATAGCAGCTTTCCAGGACACGGCCACCTACCCTGGGCTAAAATTACTGTCTGCTGCAGAGAAAGTTATAAAAATACCCCATGAGAAAATTATTCTGTAATGTGTCCATTTATGTTACACAGTCAAACAGCCCACTAAAACTGCCCTGATTTCATTCTTTTACTGATACCAGCTGTTCTCTTGGTCGTAGGTGATCCTCTAATGTCAGCAGCTCGGTCTCCTCCAGTGGTGTCATCAGGAGCTTCCAGAAGAATGTGTCTTTGAATGATTTCTCCCTTCTCTGGGCCTCTGTTATTCATATGTTTTATTAAATAAATCTCAATTTATATATTTCTTGTTTTTGTTGTATGCATATTGTTTATATTACATATATATTTATAATGTACTGTATATAAACACAGTGGAATTTAAAATGAGCTTTTAACAGTGAGGTGCTGATTTAATTAGTCACATTAGAGGTAGTTAAATGTGGAACAAAGTAATGATAATTTAATAAATGTAACTTACAAATATCCATTAAAATATAAAAACTGGAATTAAAATGAGACATTTTGGCAGCACAGAGAACTTGTCAAACACAAAATTTATTATAATAATTGTAAGCAGACAGGAGAAAGAGCTGATGGTGGTTCTCAGTCATCGAAGGATGGCCGGAGGCTTTCCAGGAAGACGCAATGTGGTGCTGTGTCTTCTCTCTCTATTCTGCCATATGAGCGGTTGGTTACAGGTGTGTGAGGGCATCCTCATGCTGTCATAACCAGATGACAGGAGTTATCAGGTGATCAGCCAGGCTAGTGATGAGATGTAGAAAGAAAACAAATCCAGGACAGTATACAGTAATAATAATAATAATAATAATAATAATAATAATAATAATAATCTGTGGTGTTGCTCACCTTATGTGCTCTTATAGAATCCTGACATGTGCCTGCCTCATGGTGTAGTGTCCATATTTTGCTGAGTGTCCTACGGCAGGTTATTTTTTAATTTACTTCTGATAGCAAAGAGCAAATTATTTAATGTAAAAGTTATTTACCAGGTAAATCAGCTCACACGTCACCACCAAGTGTAACACGACCAGAATCACTACCCTCCTTCATTATGTAATCTAGCTCCAAGCTCACAGCAGCAACACACGTGTAGCAATAAGCTATGAAACAAAAACATAGATGATGGTAAAACTCAAAGGTTGTAATAAAGATTACATGATGATTAAAAACAACTCACCTTTACTACACCTGCAAGGCTTCATGTTAGTCTGCACCATTTGTAGCTGCAACAATCAGACTGAAAGCAGATTACTTGGGTTCATTTAGCCTAAAAAAAATTATATATAACATCACAGTGTTGTGGGAGGTAGCTTCCAGAGATGATGAGAAACATATGGAAAGCAGAGCAAGGATGGAGCTACAGTTTTTTATGTTAGATCAGGAGGCCCTGAGGTAAAACGGGATGTTAGTGTGAGTCTGGGAAGATACTCCTCTCCATTGTTGACCAGCCAGGCTGAGATGTGAGAAAAATAAGTGAATTTAGCCTACAATATTATTATTTATGTTTTACCTGGATCAGCTCATAGAGCTTGTTCTGTCATTCAGATGGAAGCTGCTAAGAAGCTCTCCACCACATCTGGGTGTAGACGCTACTATGGGTGGAATTCCCATCATGGTCCCAGTGTCACACACTGCTGCTGGGAGGCTATGTGAAATATAAAGAAACAGCAAACAAATTAATAGTTGTTTTTAAGAGCAGCAACACACATGTGTAACAATAAGCTAAAAATAATTACATGTTAAAACTAGAAGGTAAAGAAAGACTGATGGTTAAATAATTCACCTGCAAGGCTCTAGCCTGAACCGGTGCAGGCTGGAGGACTACATCCGTCTTGGGCAGATTTAGCTTGAAAAAAATAATAACATCACCTTGTTGTGGGAGTTTAGTAACTTAGATCATGTACAAAACAAGCTGTCTAATATATGTGCTTTATAACATTAGCGATTGCCAAATCCTCGGTGCTTATCCTGCTCAACGTATCGGCTGCATTTGACACTGTCAACCATGGCTTCCTTTTGCCCACACTCTAGCATGACCACACTGTCTCTGCACGAATACCAAACTGTCTCTCTGACATATCAAAATGGGTGAAATCCCACCATCTCCAACTCAACCTCTCTAAAACTGAACTACTTGTCATCCCAGCAAAACCATCCATTCTGCACAATATCTCAATCCAAAATTACTTCCTATCTCTGGCTCCTTCAAAGGCAGTTCGAAATCTGGGTGTTGTGATTGATGAACACCTGACCTAGATCATGTTACCTCTGTTGCTCGTTCATGCCGATTTGCGCTGTATAACATATGAGAGATCATACCATACCTAACACAACATGCCACCCAGCTCCTTGTGCAAACTACTGTCATCTCCCGCATCGATTACTGCAATGCCCTTCTAACTGGTCTTCCAGCCTGTACTGTGAGGCCTCTTCAAATGGTCCAGAAAGCAGTGGCGTGTCTGGTCTTCAATCAGCCAAAAAGACCACATGTCACCCCTCTGTTCATTGAGCTCCACTGGCTACCGCCAGCAGCATGCATCAAATTCAAATTGCTAACACTAGCATACAAAGTCCGAGATGGTACGGCTCCCATCTACCTGAATCCTCTTGCAAAGGCTTACGTCTCGGCTCGGCCGCGCTGGTCATCACAGGCTGGTCATCACATCGTTGGCTAGCGGTGCCTACACCACGCTCAGGACAATCCAGACTCTTCTCATGCATCGTTCCACAAATGTGGAATGACCTTCCAAGCACTACCAGAACAGCGGCTTCCTTTTCAATTTTCAAGAAACTCCTGAATACCCTGCTCTCATCTTCTAAACTAGCACCCTCCCTGCACCCGGCCCCTCCTCTACTGTCCACTCCTTGTTCCCTCCTCTCCATGACTAATGTACAGTTGTTGTTGTTATTGTTGTTGTTAGCCTCAAGGGCAACATGCCAATTATCACTTGTAAGTCGCTTTGGACAAAAGCGTCTGCTAAATACATAAACATAACATGGCTGGTGAGTGATCTGACTGCTCTCAGAGATAACTCAGTGTCCAGAATCAGACATGTTCTAATGAGAACCGGACTCCCCTTACGAAAAAGAAGTATACTTTAAGTATATAATTTCAAGTATACTTAAGTGTACAGAAGTTTATTTGCATACTTGTTCTTAAAGTTTACTTAGAAGTATACTCCTTGGGACTAAATTGGGCCACTAAAAGTATACTTGAAGTATACTGCAAGTATACTTCAAAGTAATAATTTAAGTTTATTTGTAGTGTACTTCTGATATAATTGAGTATACTTTTCTCTTTGAAAGTATACTTAAAGTAACCTCACAAGTGTACTTGGGAGTGTACTTCAGATATAATTGAGTATACTTTTCTCCTTGAAAGTATACTTATAAGTTTACTTGTAGTGTACTTCTGATATAATTGAGTATACTTTTCTCCTTGGAAGTGTACTTAAAAGTAACAATATAAGTTTACTTGTAGTGTACTCCTGATATAGTTGAGTATACTTTCCTCCTTGAAAGTATACTTATAAGTTTACTTGTAACGTACTTCTGATATAATTGAGTGTACTTTTCTCTTTGAAAGTATACTTAAAGTAACCTCACAAGTGTACTTGAGTGTACTTCAGATATAATTGAGTATACTTTTCTCCTTGAAAGTATACTTATAAGTTTACTTGTAGTGTACTTCTGATATAATTGAGTATACTTTTCTCCTTGGAAGTATACTTAAAAGTTTACTTGTAGTGTACTTCTGATATAATCGAGTATACTTTTCTCCTTGGAAGTATACTTAAAAGTAACAATATAAGTTTACTTGTAGTGTACTCCTGATATAGTTGAGTATACTTCTCATTGAAAGTATACTTAAAAGTAACAGTATAAGTTTACTTCTAATAAAATTGAGTAAACTTTTGCCCTTGAAAGTATACTTAAAAATAAACTTTAAGTAACATTATAAGTTTACTTGTAGTGTACTTCTGAAATAATTGAGTATACTTTTCTCTTTGAATGTATACTTAAAATTATACTTAAAGTAATAATATATGTTTACTTGTAGTGTACTTCTTATATAATTGAGTATACTTACAGTTTTGAAAGTATACTTTACAGTAAACTTGACGTAATATTCTTTTAGTACATTTAAGTATCTCTATTTTTTCTATAAACACATACTGCAAGTAACATTTAACATCTGCTATTTGCTTACTACCAATACATTTACTTTCCACTATTTACTGATACTTCGTCTTTATGCAGAGACAAAAAGTAAAATAAAATAGCTAAGTCATTTTGTTTAAATTTATTAAACAGAGAGAATTAGAACAGAACAAAAACAGACCTGTTTACCAGGATTAATCAAAGATGAGAACGCAAACTGTTCTGAATATGACGCGTTAATTCTGTCCATTTTGAAAGACTTTTTTTAAATGCCTTTAAAAAAATCAGTCCATTTTATGGATCCACTTGCTTGGTTGTTGATGCCTTTTTGAAGTTTTCGTTGTTGCATTTCTTTCGTGTTATTTTTCTTACATCTTGAACGCGCAGAGATGGAAACTTCAACTGAGCATGCCCTGTGAACACACAAAGCAAAAAAATGAACACTTGAACTGTTAGGTGAACTCTGACACCACAAAATCTTTACAGTTCGTACACTGTAAACCCGAATAAGTAGGCAGAACTCAAAAACTGTAAGGCAATCAGTTGCCTCATATTTTCTGAGTTTATAAACTCAGATATTTGAGTATATCAGACCATAAATAAACTTAAATATTTGGAGTTTATATTAAATATATTTTCAAATTATGATCAAATTAAAGTTACCGATTAAGCCAACTCAAACAGAAAATAAAACAAAATTTGAAAGAAACAATTACAAACGCACACTTTTGAAAACTGGACAACAGCAGTGTGTAGTCTTTCTTTGAGTAGGTGGTTTAAAGCAACATCAGGATGCACATCAATTCAACATTAACAAAATATGAATTACACTAACCACTATCAAGTAAGTCAGTGAGTACTTTATGCCATTTGGCATAAAACCAGTTGAGTACTGAATCGGATTAGCCTATGGGCTAATCCGATTCAATTATTCACGCTAAACTAAAGCCACAAATGAGAGTTGCCAGACTCAGAACGGCTGGACGAACAGAGAAAAGGTAAAACTCAACTGTTCCTCCCACTGTCTTTATGGGTGACCCCGCGAGGAAAGTTGACCATTGAGCAGGGTTGATGGTTTATCCCTTGAGGTCCACGTGGCAGGGGTGAGGTGGTGCTCACTCCTCACCCCTGCCACGTGGACCCAAGGGATGAACCATCAACCCTGCTCAATGGTCAACTTTCCTCGCGGGGTCACACCCATTAGGACAGTGGGAGGGTTAACTCAAGGAGAAGTGGAAAATGAACATATTTGCCCAAATGATGGTGTGTTACTTTAACATCAACAATTAAAGAGCAGACAAATAGTAAATTACATTGTGGATGTGGACAATGCTCTAACAGAGTGAGCCATCTGAATCCACCACTCTTTCAGATTTTGAGTTACACATCTAACATCAGGTCATTTTTGACTCTGCAGCATGGGTGACAGTTTAGACTCATCAAGACCAAGTAAGATTTTCTGCGTGAACTCAAATGTGTTGGTCAGTCCCTTCGGATAATCTAGATGTAAGGCATAGATGAGGCTGAACATTACCAGGAAGGCATCAGGAAGGCTGGAGAGGTTGACAATCACATCACCCTCTAGGATAACAGATTCTCACCGGGTCGTACGTAACTGGACTCTCGGCATCATCGGTGATGGTTGTCAGGAGGACAACTGCTGCATCCGAGGTCCGGCTCATTGGTATCATCCTTACAAAAATGAAAGGGAGATCATACACTAATCACATCTGAACTGAAACTCTGACTGTGGCCATTTTTATTTCAGTAGATTGTCGTGTAAATAACAATAAATGCAGTCTGATAGACTCCTGTTTAGGGCTGGGCAACATGTCAAAGATTTATCGTTATCCAAGTTCTTGTCTCTCATCCAGATAATTTTTCCCATGTCAATAAATTTGATAATAAAAAAATGAACAGATGTGTAAGTTGGCCACATTTATGTCCCTTTAAGAAGCTGTAGCACCTTGAGTCATGTAAAATTTTAGTCAATGTAATACATGAGACAGCCCCATCTAATGGACAAATATTGTTACTACGCATTCCTGTAGTTATCGTCTACTTATCGTTATCGAGGTGAGATCTTCAATATATGGTGATATTGATTTTAGGCCATATCGCCCAGCCCTACCCCTGTTCATTCTGTTGCTTTGTGCTCTCATTTACGAATAAAGTGAGATGGCTTCGGTGTGTGCCAGTGTTACGCTAATGAAAGCTGCTTGAATTCTTTGCAGTGATTGTTGATTTTTCTCAGTGCCTTAAAGCCTGCCACACATGAGGGTCATCTGCTGAGCAAACGGCCTTGAATGACCGCTTGCTCAGCAGATACCTCGCCATGTGCGCCTGATTTTCACAGAGTTTTCCGCCTCACGAGACACTGAGGTGAATATCTGAACAGTTAAGATATTTTTCGCCTCACAGGGGTAAAAACTCGCCGTGTGCGCATTACCGAGCTGCTGGTTGAGCTGAAATATTCTAGTGGCCAACCAAAGCACGTTCTCCGCTCACATGACCCCAAGATGGCAGCCCCCTGTCTGCATGTCAGAAAAGAAACAACACAGAGACAGAGCTGGAAACGGAGGAAATGCCTATCCTTTTTTGTTGATGAAACGTCGCCGCCACCGGCATTTCAAGGTTGGGAAAATATGGGTACAGTAGCTGGAAAGATGGACCAGGCAAGGAGTTTATGCCAATTTACTCCAAGAGATGCACCTGGAAGACCCAGAATCCTTCCGAAAGGGTAATGGAAACAGTGGGCCCATCGATCCACAAGGTACCGTTTTGTTTATTTTTCAGACACGCAGACAAGGCAAGGGGCTGCATCTGAATACATCTTGGGGTCATGTGAGCGGAGAAAGTGCTTTGATTGGCCACTAGAATATTTCAGCTCAGCCAGCAGCTCAGTAGTGCACACATGGTGAGTTTTTACCCCTGTGAGGCGCAAAATATCTAACTGGTCAGATATTCACCTCAGCGTTTCGTGAGGCGGAAAACTCAGTGAAAATCAGGCGCACATGGCGAGCAATCTGCTGAGCAAACAGTCATTCGAGGCCGTTTGCTCAGCTGATTGCTCTCTTGTGTGGCAGGCTTAAACATCTTGCCAAAGGTTTGTAGTTGAAACAATGGCACATTTTCCAAAATGTTCATGTGCGTTGTCCTTGTGTTGTCTTTATGCATAAATAAATAGAATGATTTGTTCAAATTTACAATACTGGGACTTACCACACATGTCCTCAAAAATCCAGAGGTTTCCTCACGTAGATAGACAGGAAGGGCATGGAGAACAGTGGTACGCCTTGTGTGGACATCATGTAATTCCTAAGAAGATTATTAAGAGTGTAAATACTGTCAAGTTTTTACTTAATGCCAAATTGCTCTGACCAATTTTCCAAGACAGTGATATTTGCATCTAAATCCAATGATAAACTGCTGAATTCAAAAGTTAATTTGAAGTGTTTAACATTACATAATACGGAGGGGTATTAGGGCCACTGAAGAAGAAAAAATTCTTAAAATAAATAAAGTCAGAACTCTGACATTTATCTCAGTATTCAATTGTTTCCTTCAGTGGCCCTAATACTGCCTTATTGCCTAAGAGTATTAGAGTAACTGAAGAAAAAGAAAAGAATTGAGAAAAAAGTCAGATAATTTCAAAATTCTGGGATTAAAGTCAGAATTCTGACTTTTTTCATGAACCTAAAACCAAACAAACAAAAAACTATTTAGGAATTTTTTGTTAAAAAAAATCAAAACAAACAAACAAAAAAAAAAAAGCCTGAATTTTAAGATTTAAGTCAGAATTCTGATCCCCCCTCATAATCTTCCCCAATTTCCCTTTTTTTTGTTTTAGGTACCAGTCAGAACTCTGAGATTAAACTCAGATTTATGACTTATTTTCTCAGAATTCTACATTTTTTTCCATCAGTGGCTCTAATACTCATAGCATAAAGGCATTACCTGTAAATTGTATATTCACCAGTTTTAAAAGACAAATCTGTATTAGGGCTGTCGCGGTAACCGCAAGAAGAAAATATCGCGATATTAAGAAACCCACCGCGCTGCAGGACGTGCCACCGCCATTACCGCACTTGATTAAATCTCGCGACAGCGCATGCTGAGAGGTAAAGTCCGTGCTGATTGAGGAGATAGTACACATGGAAGATGGAGGGAGCGGCGTCAGTGCGTCAGCTGCAGCCCAGCCAGAGACCTTGGAGCAGGCAGTGCTGCCACCAGCGGCAAAGAAAAAAACGCTTGGAGACCTGCTGAAGTCATGGACAAGCACGTCATCTGTAACCGTCCCGAAGAGAGAGCCGAGCTGGAGCTCACTCGCTACCTGCAGGAGGAACCCATTGACCCTAATGAAAACCCTCTGACATGGTGGCGCAACAAACATGGGAGATTTCTATTGCTCTCCAAAGTCGCACGTAAGTACATGTGTATTTGCGCAACAAGCGCACCATCCGAGAGGGTTTTTAGTGTCGCTGGAAATGTTGTCACCCCTCTCAAACCGCATAAGGTTAACATGCTGGTTTTCCTTGCGCATAACAAGGACATGACCGAGTTATGTTATTCTTGTGTGTGAAAGTGAAATGACAGTGCCTAGGACATCTCATTTTGTATACTTTATTTTAAACTACAAAACAAAACGGGCACTTTTTTATTTCTGTTATATGTGCAGCCAAATTTGCATTTCAAAGTTAAACCTCCTGAATGTTGTTTTTAAGTTCAGTCAGAAAATGCCGTAACTGCCCTTCGATCTGCATTCAATAAAGTGTTAAAAATGGCCATGTATTTTTTCTAACATTTTTTAAATATGTAAGCACAATGTTTCAAAGGAAATATTGACATGAGTTTAGTAATCAACAAACAAATTTGCTAAGTACATAAATAAAAACGGGGTGCAATAATATCGCATACCGCAATATTGAGCTGCCCTGACTCACCGCAGGGGGAATTCCTCAACCGCGACAGCCCTAATCTGTATACATATATACATACATACATACATATATAGTCATGTTATTTAGGATGCGCCATCAAAAATGCAGATTGTGAGAATTACTCACCAGTGGTCTCACTTGTATGAACCTCTTGGGGGTCAACAGCAGCATGCCATCAATCTTGTGTGCAGAGAGTGGGGTTGGATCATTGAAGTCTGACTGCAGATTCATAGACAGGCTTCCCGATGTGGCTGACAGCTCATAGGAATGCACATCTACACCAGGAAGCATAATCAGTAGAGAAAACAAACATTGTGAATCACAAGGTAGATCTGTGTTAGTCTGCAAAATTTAGGCAGTCCTCCACTATATATGAAGCTAAATCATCTAAATTATATATATATATGTGTGTGTGTGTGTGTGTGTGTGTGTGTGTGTGTGTGTGTGTGTGAGGAGATTCAAGTGTAATTTGACTTATCCACACAAAGCTAAAAACATAACATTTAAAGAAAAGAATCTGGAGTAACAGTGTACAGTAAGGACAAATTTACAACACTAAAATACTGTGAAATTAATAGAAACAGCGTTCTGCGGTTCAAGATATGTGCAACTGAGCACTATTTAATTTGATGATAAAAACATTAACAAAATTTGTATGTCTATGCGTGTATTAAATAAAACTTTTCACAAAAACTGACAAACTCCCGCGAGCTAACTGAACTTACCGTTTTTTTTTTTTTTTTGTCCTCAGAACATCACCTTTTAAAAAAACTATGGAGGGGACAAAAATGGAGGGAAGGAGGGAACATAGCATCGAGATCAGCACCGCTTCGTCTCTTGCAGTCACAATCCTCTTCTACGGTTAAAAAACCAGGCTGCTTGCAAAGCTATCGCACGGGTGCTATGGGGAAATAGTTTACAACACAGACTGATTTTTTCATCGCTGTACAAGAGACCACTGCTCATTTACTTTTAATAAGTGGACGTTTAAGTTTGACTTGGTGGCGCTGAGCTCCCGCTTTTATTTTTTTCTCAGAACGTCACGTTTAAAAAATTACGATGGAGGGGACAAAAATGGAGGGAATAAGTCTCTAGAAGTCTAATAAAAAAGTATCTAAAGTAATGCTAACCTTTAATAATGAGATAGCGCTGCTCATTTAATTTAATAAACGGACTTTAGTCGCACACAAAGTTAATAACACAGCTAACTCATGCAATTACTTAGCATATTAGCTTGCTACGTGGCCAACATTACTCACCATGTCCGTCTTAAAAACATTTACAACATTTAAGCAACTTTTATGGCGGCTACTTACATTTAGCTCAGTGGTGCAGAACGAGTGACTGTCAAGTGCAGATGCAGAACAGAAGCGCGACCTCCGACGGTTAATGCGACCTCCGACGGTTAATGCACCTCCGACCCTCGCTCTTCTTCTCCGTCTGCTGAGAAGCTTCGCCTTCGAGAGCTGACTGAGCAAATGCTACAAAATAAAAGCACTTCCTGTGCGTGTAATTTCACAATAATTCGTAATTTCATGCTTAATATGTTATTTAGGACAGACAGACAGAGTAGTTATTTCAAAATAAGGCAAAGTTTCAAGCAAGGATAAACTTAATATGGAGGAAGTGATTATGTTAAACAAAAAGGACATGTCAAAAAGGACTGATTTCAAAATATATAAAGCTTTACAACAGGATTTGATTAAGAATATAGATATTAAAGAAAAAGGGAACTGGAAGTGAACATAATGATAACAGATGAGGAATGGGAGGAAACACTTGAAGCAGGCCATTAACTAATAGTCCGTCTTGGAGGGAATTTGAATGGAAGGTGAAGATGCATGCTTTAAAACTCCACTTATCATATCTAAATAGTAATGTTCCAAATTTATGTTGGAGAAAATGCGGGCTAGTGGGAGACTTTTCACATATACTTTTGGACTGCCCTAAATTCATACCATTCTGGGAAGGTGTTAGGGAGAAATTGAAAGAACCTTGAAGGTGAAATTACAATTTAAGTTAAAATGGTTTGTACTGGGAATGCTGTACCAAAAAGCACACACACATAATGGAGACATACGTAATCAGAATTCTGCTTATGACTGCCAAGAAATGTATTGCAGTTTTATGGCTGGACACAGAACCCCCAAGGGTGGCACAGTGGAGAGACAGAGTTAGACAGGTCTACAAAATGGAACAAATTAATGCAAGACTATGACTGGGACTAGGGAAATTTGTAAAAATTTGGGAACCAATAAAACAAATGTTAGAAAGATAGTACTCTCATGTGAAAATTATTATTATTAATTTTTATTTTTTATTTATTTATGTATTTTTGTCTTTTGGGTAAGTTATTTAGCTAGATCAAAGTAAAATGTAGAATGTAGTAGAGAGCAGATAAGATGAATACAGAGAAAGCTTGTCAGAACTATATGTACTGATTGGTGACTTGGTTAAGTTGGATAGATCTTATGGCCACAAGGAAATTCAAACTTTGTTCAGGGAAACACTGCCCTGGAGAAGGGAAGAAGAAACTCAAATGCATCTCCATGTAAATGTTGTTGTTCTAATTCAAAAATAAAAAGTTCAATATATATATATATATATATATATATATATATATATATATATATATATATATAATACTTATATATATATATATATATATATATATATATATATATAATACTTATATATATATATATATATATATATATATATATAAGTATTATATATATATATATATACTTATATAATACTTATATATAATATAAGTATATATATATATATATATATATATATATATATATATACTTAGATATTATATATATAAGTATATATATATTATATAGATACTTAGATATTTATTATATTATATAAGTATATATATATATATATATATATATATATATATATATATATATATATATATATATATATATATATATTAAGTATACTTACACATTACTTGGTGAAATATACTTCTGATAGAGTCAAGTACAAGTATAGTCTAAATGTAAGTAAACTTTAATATAAGTATGTATTAAAGTATACTTAGTAGTATTTAAAAAATGTACTCGGATAACTATACTTCTGATAAGTACATTGAAAGTAAACTTGGAAGTATACTGTATTCATTTTTAGTATACTTCAAGTATACTTCAGTGTACTTCTTTTTGGTAAGGGTCAGCACCAGTTTAACACTGGGTCAGCTTTTTAGCAAAAGGAGGAGCTACTCTTCAGTGTCCCTCCTGCTCTTTATCAGCGCTGATAATACTAACTGGCACAAAAACTTAACCCGAACCAGTCTGTGACATTTTTACACACACAACACTCCTTTCGAGCATGCGGCAGTGTGGACTAATTGTCTAAATTATGTGAACCATGTCCATGTCTCTCTTACTTTGTAATTATAAATATAACAAATATAGCTGCAAAATTACAGTTAGAGAACGATTTTTAGAAGCTGTTAAAAGTAATTATTTAGCTTACTCATCTCAAATTGGGCCCAAAATCTCCATTTTGAGGAAGCAGCAGTCGGTGGGATCCGGCTAATTACTGGAACGGCTTCGACTAATTTGTGAAATGCTCTTCAAACCAGCATAACACGGTTTAAACTCCATCAAGTTGTGAAAGTCACATGTAAAAAACACTAAACTAAAATATCTAACAGCCAAGCTACTAGAACTAAATAACTATAATACTAGAAGTTTTGCTGGGATTTTGACTCAATGCTACTGCTAACTACAGCACAACTCACTTGCGGCTAATCGAGCCTTGACTGCTACAAGGCTGGTTGAGACCGCGGTGCTTTTATAACCTACAGCCACAGAGATGCTACATAGTACTGTTCTTGGTTACGTAGCATCGTTCTCGTTAGCCATTGGCTACAACAGACTCGAAGTAAACGTGTTCTATACTTTTGAGTGGAAGATGGCGCTAGACTGATGTTTTTAGACAGAATTTAGAGTTTTCAAAGAAAATGCATCAAAATGCAAAAATAATAGCTACACATGTCTACAACACTATTAGACACTCATTCATACTAGTTATCAGCTAAAAAAAAAAGTTGATTTTGATGTGACTTGCACTTTAAAATATAAAACAAAACCAAATCTCATTGTGTCCCTCCAGTGACTCTGGACGAAGCGTCCAACGAGGCATCCCAGGCAGTGACCGACGATGTGGCTGCAGGGTCTGCCTGTATCACCAGTGCGCCTCTGGCGCATGGCGCACCTGGAAGTGGCCGTGTGCTAACTGATGCTGTCCTGCAGGTAGAGAGGGACATGATTAGTGTGGTGAACGAAGTGCGAGAACTTCACAAAATATGTGTTGTCCTGACTGAAATTTCAGGAACACAGATAATCTCAAGAAAATAAAAGATGAAAATCATGCCTTCTGTGTTGCTCCCATAAACGACGCATGACATTCTGTCTCAATCTGGTCCCCTGCTGATATTCTGCATGTCGGGGCGGGGGCTGCGCTTCAGGCTGTGTTTGTGTGTGTGTGTGGAGGGGTTGCTTGTTCTGTGTGCGCACGAAGCGGTACAAGTGATAATGCTGCTGGAATTAATCATTTTAGCCTTCTCAGCAGCAGCACTGCAGGTGCTCTCCATATCCAAAATGTGTGTAAGCCAGGTCCTTAGTCAACTTAAAGTGGCACACATTTTTCTGCTACGTTTTCTTTTATATAAATCCCAAAGTTTGCGTGGAAAGCTGCTTACACAGTTTTCCGACACCGTTTTGTGCGTAAGCAAGCTTGATAAATGAGGCCCCTGGTTCTTGGAAATGTGATTCTTTTGGGAACTGGAACCAAACAGAAGTTTTTCCGCAGGATGGTGGCCTTCAACCAAAGGTACAGGTTGAACATGTGCGGGACTACTTAACAAAGATGGTCAACACAGTCTTTGAGCAGTTTGGGACTGATTCTATCAGGACCTGCAGCTTTCCTCCTCTTAAGCTGCCTCAGTTCTCTTCTCACCTGGTTGGATGGAACAGAGAGTGGAGGGAGGATGGTGGAGGTGTATCCGTTTTTTTACAGTAGCGTACAGAAGGCCATCTGTATTAGTGTGTCTGGTGTGGCACTTCACATACTGTGTAACTGTGGGGAGACTGGAGGAGAGTGAGGCGTGATTAAAATCTCCGCTGATGAGAATGAGCGTGTCCGGATGGGCCATCTGCAGCCTCTCTGCAGAACTTTGTAACCTCTCGCATGCAGCGACCGTGTCGGCCAAGGTTGGGGGTGTGAACATTAAACACCATTACATGTGAGAACTCTCTCTCAATGTAATATGGCCAGAGACCAACAGCCAGTAATGTATTTTGCTTAATGGTGACATGCGTCAGGTTTCATCATCTCTCAATAATAAACACAGCCAGCCCCCCACCTTTGCGCTTACCGCTGTGCTCCGTGCTCCTGTCGGCCTATGGGAGTTTAAATCCTTCCAGGGCAACCTCAGAGTCAGCTATGAGCTCATTCATCCATGTTTCCGTAAAAGCATCCGGCTACACTGTGTAGTCCCGCTGCAGCCTGGTCAGTGCTGTGAGCTTGTCAATCTCATTGGGCGGGAAAATGGACATTTCCCACACTCATGGAGGGTAAATCTGATTTATATCTCAGTTTCCTCTCCTGGAGCGTATGTCCCACTCTGCAGCCTCTTTAATTCTGGGGGCAGAACTGTCTCTTCTGTGGAGAAGAGCGCCGGTGTTCGCAGCCCCAACAGCTGATCCCTGGTGTAAACAATAGATCCATGGATGGAGATGAAGGAATTTTCCAGAGCATTCCCAACAAGTTCAGAACACATAAAAAAATGGGCACAAGTGACACAACCCCTGTGGATCGTGCGGTTAAGGGAACATATGCCCACATTAAGGGAGTTAAAGACACACAACACAAGACAAGTAAAAAATAAAAAGAGGAGTAAAGAAGCGAGAGCGGCTGTAACTGGCTGCAACTCGTGCTGCACCATGATGAATCAATAAATAAATGAATGAATGAATAAACGTTGTTTTACACATGTACCTCTTCACTTGTTGCCAGAGATGAAGGGGAGTCTGAGGTGCTTTTCATTTTGCTGGAGGTTGAGCTCCCAGGGATTTTTGACTCTACTGGCTTTCCGTTGGTGAGGTTTTACTCAAACACAAAAATACTGCTTGCTTGCAATGATTTAGATATGTAGTGCCCCCTATCACCAGGGAAACTTCACACTGTCACTTAATCTTTATAAATTTCACAACCAAAACAAAAAGGAAGCTTTGATTCCTTCTGAATGCTTGGAGACTGAATCTGATTTAAGTTTGACTGTAAATAAATGACTTGAATAATTACTTTGTACACTGGTAAAACAAGGTATATTTATTTTCATAACAACTTGAGATCAAACATTTGTCCACCATTTTGGGTTCACTTAATAAACACGGGTAAACTAAAGCGTAACCTGCAGTTCAAACGTGATGACTTTGATCACATTATTTTGTAACTTCAACTTAAGATCTGTGAGCTGAACTCACCCGACTTCAAACCAAAAACCAAAACCATCTCATCCCTGTACAGATCTGTTCAGGACCCCAACATTAGCTTATAAGAATACAAATGAAAACATCATAACTGTACCGCTGGCCTGTTTTGTGGTGTGCTGGTTAATGCACATGCACAAGAGAGCTTGGTTCTTGCAGCTGGGAGCGTTTTAGAGTCAGAGGCTGGCAACAAATAATAAAGACTACACATATCTTCTGATAACTAAATATTTCTGCAGACTTTTTGATACTTTTCTCAACTAGTGAGCTGCAGCCCTCTGGCTTACACATTAAAAGTTAAGCTGGAGGTGTGTGTGTGTGCTAGTATGTAGTTGTGATAGACTGTACTCTGAGTAAGTCTCCTTCCAAGTGTGTTAGTGTGCTATCAGTCTATGTGTTCATTCACTGCAGCAGATTTAAGCAAAACATCCCAAATATAAATGCTCCATTTCAAATTGTGCACGAGCATGCCTGACTTATCTTCAGCTAACACAATTAACTAACGTGAAGATAAAGCTGTCTGAGGCTGGAGATGGTTGACTAGACCCAACATGAATGGTTGCTTTGCTTCACAAACACATTTGTTCAAACACAAACATGGTTGTGTTTGTGAACACGTTTTCGATGTCTGAGTGAACCTGGGCTCTGTTCCTGTATGAGAGCTTCTCTCAGAGTGTTCTGTTGAATCTGTTCAGCCTTTCATCTCAGCTCATAAACAGAAGTGCAGTCAATCGCTCTGCTTGCTCTTCTGTCTTTCTCTGCACTGAATCACCTGAGTGCCAGCGTGTGACACACTGAAATCACCAGGAAGATAAATTAGTCTTTATCAACACCTCCAGATCGGTTGGTGGTAATAATTCCTTCTTGTTTTGCCCCACTACACATTTGCAGCATGTGTCACTTCAGAAAAAGGAAGCCATGATCAACATCCCATCCTCACATCCAAAGGCCAAACAGAGAAATCCACAGAATACATCCTGTCAAGTGTTGAATTTCTGCCTTTTCCAGTGAGAGAAGTACAGGGGTAGAGCTTTTTTCCCTTAGCGACTGCCTGTAAATTTCCTGAGTTATGCTCCTGTCTCTGGTGGAGCTTTCTCAGCTGTAAGACAAAAAGCTAATCAAAGGCCCCTGCCTTCAGGGCAGGTAACCCCAGCATGAACTAAAACAGAGAGCAATATCATTCCATCACTCAGTGTGCCACATGCTCACTTCCCCTCTCTCCCTCGTGCTGTAAAAACATTAATCCATGTAACATGCAAATTTCCTTTTAATGGCCCATTAAAACATATCTTTCCAGCTCACGCTATCAGTCAGGTTTTCTTCTCCAGCCTTGTTTAATATTCCCACTAAACACTGGGAAGTGTTTTTTTTTTCTCTCCTGTGAAACAATCAGCGTTCAGATCCTCCCTTCTGTGTCCAAAGTGGATGGTGCGCTCTGACCCAAGTCCTAGCTGTGGCTGAGAAAACTGAACAGAATTTAAATCTGGTCCAATAAACTATCAGTACACCTCCTGCACAAGTGACAGAGATTTAAATTGGTCACTCATTTCACAGGATTTGCATCTGTGATGTCTCTCACTGAAAACACTTTATTTTCCCTTTATTTAAAGCTTGTTAGAATCTTCCTATCAGACATTGTGGAAGGACAAAGGAGTGGTAAAGACCAAGTTCACTTGTTTTTTCTATACATCTGCAGTCTCTCGTTTAACCAAATGCTCCTGTTTCAACAGGTAGAGCAAAGGTGAGCTGGAGATTGCAGGATTTGGAGTCTTACTCATTATTATTTCCTGATATTTGAACATCTTGCCTCTGATTAGATAACAGAAATTCAACTCTACACCATTTCCTTTGCGCTTTTGATGTTTTATCTTCACAAATAACACAAACCTAAAAGAGTGGAATTGCTGAGGCTAATAGTTGAATGGCAAGGGCTGGGGGGCAGAAACTGATAGATTTATTTGATTTAGTGATGAGCCATTCCTGTTGAAGCTAAAGAAGAGTGAGGAGATTAGGGAAGTGAATTGGTGAAATTGTGGCGATACAATATGTATCATGATACAGGGGAGACAATACAATATATCACAATATATTGTGATGCATTCAGTCAGACGATATCAGTGATTTTTTTAAGACTGAATTTAATATAAGAAAATTCAATAAACAGTCCAAACTGATACTTAACCATTTAAGCGCCAAAGTCGCAGAATTGCGACAAGCAGCAATGTTGGATTTAATAAGCCACAGCAGCAGAAATGAGCCCTCATGCAGTTATTACGTTACACTGCAGGGTGGCAGACACATGTAACTTCAATCCAAACAGCCTTTGTGGGTGTGTTACTAATAAAACTTTTGGAGTATTTAGAGCTTGAACCCCGCCCACCAGTCGCTGAGTCGAGGGGGTTGTCAGAGCGAGTGGTAGAGGGGAAAGACACAATGCTGAGAGGAATGTTCAGTCCTGACAAAGCTCTTTGTCTAGTACTGGCAGATTTGGATTCGGAGGAAGAATATTTCCTTTCCGAGGATGGTCTTCTAGCGAGACGGAAAGCGTGGCTTCAGCGCGCAGAAACAGGGACTCTGACGACGCAGTTAGACAAGCAGCCCATCCAGCCCTTACCTTGTCCGATGTTCCGCGTCACCGTGTCCGTTATCGGAGAAAGAGACGTGGCGCGGGGGGGTGGGGTGCTCGAGCAGCTCGTACCGGGTCTGATCCTTCGCTCCACCGTGCCGGGGTAGGGTGGCAGTGATTGGGCCGGTGAAAACTCCGCTGGTGATCGATTCAGCCCCGGGGGTGTAAACCGCAGGAATTGCAGCAGGACGGGGAGGAACCGCGGGAACAAATCACTGCTGGCAGGGGGGTGGCCCAACACAGCCTCAGTGACAATAATAATGATGATGGCTGGGTTAGTTTGGGAGAAGAGGAACAGCATTCCAAGTGGATCAGGCATTTTGATGAGCCAGTTGGGTACTGTTGAGACAGAGATCTGTCAAAATCAGAACACATTGATTTTCTGTCAGTTTTTTTGGATGAGGAATTCTGGACCCTCATCACAACTGTAACTAACCAATATGCTCACCAGTATTTAGAGAGGGAGGAACTGAAATCTAGAGCCAGATATAAGGACTGGTACGATGTAACTGTCCCAGAAATGAAAGCGTTCATTGCCATTCAGTTCTGCATGGGGCTTTTGGAAAAGCCTAGATTGAGGATTATATATATATATATATATATATATATATATATATATATATAAACAAAATAAACCAAAGAAGGGATGAGTGAAATGGGTTCATGACGCTGAAGCACCAAAAACAGTGTTCTTGATTGATACGCAGTAAACATGACAAAATACCAATAAAGTAATAAATATTATATACCGTAAATCCTCTAATATTAGCCTGTATTTAATTAACTGCCGGGTATCATATTTTGGCCTGTGTCGGAGTCGGCGGAGGTGAATAATGGCCGTTTTTTTTATTGTGGCCGGGTGGAATGTGGTAACAAGCAAGTACGGGGGGCGGTTGTGTCATCCGTCTCACTTTTGATTTGCCTGTGATAGACCGCAAGGGTAACTTTAACCATGCGGAGACGAAGAGGAGGCGAAAATTTGATATCAAGTTCAAAGAGAACGTGCTGATTATGCTGCAGAACACTCTGGGGAGCAGTAGCAGGGGTTGTATGAACTAGTCACTAGTCGACTTCACCGCTCTATAGTGACTTGTTATGCCTGTCATCGACTAGTCGCTGTCACGTGATAATAACTGGCAAGACACAGTCCACGGAAAAGACAGCAGCCTGCTGTCAGCAGGTGACAAGCTCCTGTGCGTCGGGAGGCAACGCGCTGTACCAGAGCGTCGGTACTGACACCTGCCGTAAAACGGACATTTTACCAAATTGTGACGTTTACCCTCTTGCAATCTAAGCTTCCCCTCACCCCCATCTTAACCTTAACCAGCTTGCGCATGCAAAGCTCTGATTGTTGATGCGCTCCAGACATCTGCGTCCTGAGCACGGCCACAGTAACATTATCAAATCAGGTGTCGCCACCTCAAAAACTAATTTAACACGCGATTGTTCATGTCAGCTCATTTCCTTTAATGTTTTCTTTCTTTTATTTGTGCCTGATGCGTTTCACTGCTGTGGAGTGAGGCGCATCACCTGTTTTGTCCTCGGTGACGCACCTAACTGATGTGGCCGGCGAGCACTCCTGGTGCCTGCATCAAACAGACACCATTGAAGGTAATCAGAAGTGAGGAACAGAAAGTGAAATAATTATTTTAATGTTTAGAGGAGCAGGAACTCGAGAGGCTGCAGGCGCATCAGTGAGTTTGTGGCCGCTGCGCAGGGGTGGGGGGGTGGGGGTGGAGGGCTGAAGCAGAAACTACCGTTGTTAAAAGAAATGTGTTTAACTTTGAAAATGTGGGCGCAATTTTAATTGTCAAAAACTCCAGCGAACCATTAGTTCATTTTGCTCAAATAGAAATAGAGGCCTGTCTCTAATTCTGGTCCTCCTTCCAATAAAGGCCTGGAGCTTGATGAGCTTGAGTCAAATACAGACCCGGGCCTGTATTAGAGGATTTACTGTATATATACATATATGTCTACATAGGAATATGTATGTATGTATCATAAAAATAACAACACTAAGAAAATAAGACAAAAACAAAACAAAAAACAAATCTGCAAATGTGATGCAATCCAATAAGGCTGCCGCCTGATGATGTCATAATATGCAAATTATGTGAGTGAATTTGTCCCTGTCAGAAAATTTGGCTTGTACTGAAGATTTTTCTAATTTACCATATTCCTCTATCTCTAACCAGATTTAAGCTACAAGCTCTTTAAATAGTGATATAAAAAATTAATATTTTACTGAAAAAACTATGGCGCCTAAAGGGTTAACATGTTTAACATGAGTTATCTGAACCATAACAGAGGGAATAACATTTCAATGGTGGAAACAAACACATTGCACACTGCTGCCAACTAGCGGTCGACGTTTGAAATGAACCAAAAGAAAATACACAAATGTTTACATGTAAACTCTCACAAATTAAATACATGGCTTTCGAATATCAATATAATTTTGCAGGAAAAAAAATCACAACATATTGCATTATCGATAATTTCTTTCATACATTTCAGCAGTTAAATCAAGTTGTTAAAAATACAAACGCACAGCGGGAAGGAGAGTTTCAGTTTTGGTTGTATGACAGTAAATTGAAACAAACTGTAGGGGGTGCTAAAAGCAAGCCAAAACTGCAACTTGTTCTTTTAACACTAGACGTCCCAAGAATTTCAACATACCCCCTGAAGTCCTGAAGCAGGGTCAAAAGACCCTTAGTCCACACGGATGACTGATAGCTCCAATTAGCATCCCTTCATTTGTAAATGTGGCCACTGCCAGAGGAATCAGCAGGGGGGAGGAGAGATGAATTCACACAAAAGTCACATGATGTTGTGCCACATTATCCAGGTCATTTTGCCAAATGTGAGAGGACTCGAAACATGAGACATGAAAACATAAGCGAAGTTTTCACTGTTTTGGTAGAGATATGGCATTTTGCTGCTGTTCCATGGTGCTTCGCTCAACCATATAGAGTATTTTGCCAAATACACCTTGAATTTTGAGAATGTCATCTCAGTTTCGAGAAATGAGCCAAACTAATTGAAACAAAAAAAACTGTAAATAAACTTAAACTTGTTCAAAAGTTGGGGATAAGTTGGTTCAAAATGACTGAGTGTAAGCTGCTCCTGAGAGTGTCTGCCCATCCCCCAGCTGCATTTTTTTGCAGGGCTGTCCTGAGCAACAGCTACAGAAATTTGCATGCAGCCTTTAGTGCTGTGGAGGATAGATAGGTGACTGCTTCACCTATTTTGTTGACAAGAAACAAAATGCAAAGGAGGCTAACCACTCAACAGGCATTGGAACTGATCGTGAGCAAGGCCAACCCTTGTGACTCAGATGGAGAAGACAACCAGATTCGGACTCTGAGCTGTCTTCAGGTTAGATTTCTCAAACTACCTATTTTCATTTCCTGCCTATCTCTTTTTATTTAGAACCAAACAAAAAGTTAACTTAAAATTGATTATCTTGCAGATGAGGAGACGACTCTACCAAAAAAGAGAGCTCGGTTTGGAGTGAGCTGACCGAGACCTCAAAAGATAGCACTGTGTGGTGTGAAAAACAAGTGGGGACATGTCTCCATATCACTCCAATAGAACCTTACGCCACAGCTGGAGAGCCAATGGCTAAGGCCATTGTGGATGTGATGGACCAAATGGTGCGGGAGTACAGCGTGCGTGCAGGAACACGGATGGCCAGTCACCGTGTTCTACAACATGATTGACATGGCAGCACTGAATGCACATGTGCTTTATCAGGCATGCATTGGAGGAGAGACGGGTGAACTTCCTGGTTGAGCTTGCAAAAGAGTTGGGTGACGGTCATGTGAGTGAGAAGAAGGCACGCAAGGAGAAACTGCTTTGGCTAAAACCTTCCACACCCAGCCCTGGCAAAAGGGCAAAGTGTCAGGTCAACCATCGTTGCACAAACAATTGTGCAACTGTGAGATGTGCTGACTGCTACAAATATACATGTGGCAAATGTACCAGAGTCATACCCTGGCAGTGCCAGGTATGTTCCGACAGTGCAGACTGATGCACTCACTCACTCGCACGCACGCACGCACGCACGCACGCACGCACACACACACACACACACACACACACACACACACACACACACACACACACACACACATATGCAGCGCCCCACTGCAGCTTAGTGTAAATATGTGTGAAATTGTTTTATTCCTTGTATTTTTTTGTATAATTTTTATGACAAAAATAAAAAGCATGGAAACAAATAACAGTTGTTCTTTTGTATATTTCTCATGCTGAAATTTCAGTCCTCTTGACTTAAGACACAAATGCTTCTGGTCTTTGCTCACAGCTGGACCTGGAAAACCTTATTTACAAAACAAAAGATGCTGTTGTAACGAGAGGAAATATGGGTTTTCTGTCACAATGGTGGTGCTGGACGCAGCGAGGTCAAAGCTGGGTCATTGAGAACTTTCACCCACAGATTAAGACCTGAACGCCAGCGAGTCTGGGAGGAAACCATAACATCTGCCACCTGCGGTACCAGAAGAAGGAGTTCTCATGGACAAGTAGTCATAACAAATCAAAACATAACGTTTAAACTTCTTTTTCTTGATTTTAATGTTAAAGTAACCATTATCAATTTGCTCATTATAAATGTGTTTAATCAAATGAATGGTTCTTATGCTTTGGGGTAATTATAATGGATTAATGAATCCACACTTAAGTAGATAATGTTGAATGTTTGGTACTGACCTTCACACCCACCCACACACATCTTCCCACAGTAAACTCCAGACACATTTGATGACGCACACATTTGCTTTGAGAAGAGAAAGGTTTTTGGTAAGGTTTCAGTCTTATGATTCCAGTTCGTGTTGGACAACGAAAGAGTGTGGACCTGAGAACCAAAGGGGGGGCAGAGCCGGCTGGCTCGTTCTTCCCCCCTTTCACGCTGTTCCTGCCAAGCCAGGCAGAATAGCTGAATCGCGACTTCTAACGCAGACTCATTACCGAGTCTTTTGATTTCTGAGTGAATTAACTTAAGAAAGCGCGTCGACAAAACGCTTTACCATCAACGTGCACCGAGGGCAACTCTGGACCGGTTCCGTTCGACACCTACGTCTCCTGTCAGCCGCCGGTGTCATCTGGATGAACCACAACATCCTCCACGGCCCGGATCCGAAAGAGGGTCCACAAGAGTTCGGTGAGACAGCACGGTGTTTAGCGTTTTGATGCATCTTTTCCAACTAAACCTAAGTTTATTCAAACCATCACTTTTCACTCAGACACCTGTTTCTTCCTGAAGCAAAATCAGATGCACACACGCATCCATCTCACATCATATCACTCTCACAACTCACAACATTCTCAATCTTCATAAATTCACCAGAAGGTCTATTTGAGCAAGAACAGCATATCAACTGTTAAAGATTGTCCCACAAAGTTGTCAATGTGATTGTTGTTTCCTGTTTGTCAATTTTCAAAATCATTAGTTTAATTTGAAGAATTAAAACTTGTAATCCTTCAAACTGGTTTCCTCATTGAACTGAAACACAGACACTCAGATATTATCGGCAGTTTATCGATGAAAACAACCTTTGAGTCTTATGAACAATATAAAATTTGGTTATTGAATATTAAAAATTAATATTCCGAATTAATACGTAGCATGGTTCCTCTTTCATAAAAGAGCATAAAACCACAACGCTACATTAATGGTGAGCCAAGCCAGTTTCTTCTAGATTAATGGCGAGCGTATCCAGACTTCTATATCTGCGATTTATCTGATTCCGAACGTCTAAAAGCTACAAACAACGCTTTTCTCTGTGTTTCACTTTGATGTCTTATTTTGAAATAAACTGGAAATTGTTCCGCTGAAGTCACTCTTCCGGGAGACGTCCTGGTGGAAACTTGACGGGGAAGATCTCCGATCTCAAATTGCCCGCAAATTACAGACCTAACTTTGATTTATCCCATCTTCGCCTTCGGAGCGAACGTGTGAGTTGTGCTTTTGACTAAATTCTGTCCATTTTGACGCGCCGCCGCGTCTCTAACCTCTTCAGGTCGGAAAGCGACATTTCCGCTCTGAACATTGCTGGGTGAGCTACCGTGAGCAGCTTATCCTCAGTTCCTAAAATTATCACTAAATTCTCCGAACCTCCGAACAGAAACTAAATTCTCGGACACCCTTCGTCTCAGTGTGTTGACACTGTGGGCGAGCTATTGTGGAAAATATTTCCATTGCATAGGCGACTGATCACAGCCGAATCTAAACGGAATGCTCGGTGACACCTACCGTGGCTTGGATCGCTCGGTAAACGTCGTAAGGCGAAGCATGGCCGTCACGCGTTACTGCATTCAGATTGCGTACGCTTTAAATGTCCGTTTTTACAAGCGGAGCGAGATGCCTGCTTGTTAATCGGGAAAATTTAAGTCTGGTCGCTACAGACAAAGGACGCTAGACCTAGCCGGAGAGCTAAGCTAGCGGGCCACAGTTGGACAAAAAGGGAACGCGTCCCGTTAAATTGTCATACCATTTCTGACACAGTCAGTCTGTGTCCTCACAAAACCCGCATTGGCGGTGATTCTTGTAATTCACTACGGTGTGTAGAATCTACAGTTTGCTACGTTTGTCCGTCTGATACCAACACGGCAGCGTAAGGTTTATTATTTTTTTATTTTTATTTTTGGACCGGTGAACGGGTCGGCTTTCACAGCCTCCGTTGCTCGGATCCATGACTTTTTCTTCCATCTTGTGAAGTTGTGTGTATTCATTTCTCTATCAACAGCTCTTTGTTTTACCCTGTGTCATAAAGTTAAGTTGAGCTACGGACGGTCCTTGAGTGTGAGATTAATTAAGGATCTGTACCGGGCTCATACGTCGACTCAGAAGGTAAAAACGCGAGTTGCTCTGAACTTAATGAGAGATGGACGAGACACGACAAAATCTTTCTTGCACTGTTACACCTGATGTAAGGTTCTCTGACGTTCTGCTTCCAGAACATGCCAAGACGCAGGTGTCTGGTTACCGGCCGAGCCTCGCTGGTCCCTCCGCCCGCCCGAACGGGCCCGTTTTAGGCGGGTGCCGCCGGTCGGGCAAGGTGGGGACTAGTGGCAGCGGTTCGGTGCCAGCTGCACTGGGTCGGAGGTGGTTCTGGTCTGCAATTCATGACGTGAATTCAAGCAACATGCTGTTTACAGTCATAACGCTTTTTCTTTACTTTTATTTCTTCCAGGGGGTCAAAAACCCACCATCAATATCAAGGTTTGAAATAAACAACACTTTCTCTGCTGCTTTTAAGCTGAATAAATCTCTTGAGCCTATGGTTAACCTCTCTGACAAACAGGTTGTGCTTAACCCTTTGGTTCCTGATGCTTCTTCTCTGTCATCCACGTTAGAGGCTGAACATCTCTCCAGCATGGGTGTGAAATCTTCAGGCTGTGATCCACCGCTTCAGTCAGAGGTCTGCTTTACTCGTCAGTCCGCCTCATGCACAAGCCAGCTTCTTTATCAGGGCGTGATGGAAACGTCAGCCGCCGTGAAACACTTGTGGTCTCCGGACGGAGCTACCATGCCATTTAAGGGGTTTGTGCCCGGACATCTTGACCTTTATGTGAATGACCTTGTCACTTTTCAGTTTGTGACCTCTGCTAATACGGTGGCCAATTCCTTTCTCCTTTCACAGGGGTGTGACTTAGTCTCTGGCCTCTGTGCTCTCTTTCCTGTGACTTCTCTTACAGGTGACCACGACGGCGCGGTAAAACCTGCGGTTTCCAGCAGTCAAGTGGTCAGTGGCGATATTGAAGGTGGCTCGGTGGTTGCTGCGCACACCTCTCTCACGGGCTCGGGAAGGCCACCCGGCCCGGGAGGTGTAGGTGCGTGCAGTGATGCTCTGCTCGGGGCCCCTCCTGACAAAAGGGGGGTGCCAAGTGGCACTGAGTTTTCCATTGCGGACTTCAACCAGTTCGGGGGAACGCCTCCTCCGAGCGGGCGGGTCATTGCAGAAATCGACACTGACCTTCCACCAATTCAGCTGACAACATTGACCTCCGACCCGGAGATAGGTGTGGCACCTTCTACGGGGCGGAGTTCTAGTCAGTCTGTGACTTCTCTGGTTAAACCGGGTTTTTCTGATTCTGTGTGGGCACCTCCATCATTCTTGGGAATAAAGTATTCTTGGCTTCAGTTTTCAGGACAGACCATGTTCCTAAAGCTAGCGTCATGTCTGTATCTGATTCTAAACATGGCTAGGTTTGCTTTGACACCCGTGACACAACCATCCTTGGATCACTCCTTTTCAGAACCTCCAAGTCCAACACCTCCAGGTCTTTGGACATCTGAACACCTACTCTTTCAGCACGATTCAGGTGACGCTGTGCATCTTCTTGGTAATAGAGCTTTTAAGAGCTTAAGAACTGTTCTTTGTTATGCTTCTCCTGTCTCACAGACACGGCATAAGTTTGAGAAACAAAAGGGGGGTGGGGAGCCTCCTCCTGCTTTGCGAGCATCAGTTTCGCATTTCCAGTTCACTACCATTTCTGATCACAACAAAGTCGCCTCCGTTAAGCTGCAACCCAACTTTGAGCAGGTAAAATCAGGTTCTGATCTAACAGCTAAACCATCAGCTTCGCTCCAGTTCCAAACGGGACCCTCAGGTAAATTCAAACAAGTTTCCCTGTGGGTTCGTAACACAAGATACAAACAGTTTGATTACCAAATCGCTTATGAACCTGCTCCCACAGATACGTCCAAACTCGTGTCTCTGTGGGTCTGCAATACCAGATTCAAAACGCTTACTGAACAACTCTATTCTGACCAACTCTATTCTGACCAGATTCTTTTCCACTAACAGGTGGACCGTTACAAATTCTCTCGTTTGTGGGATGAATTTTTAACAAATGTGATATCCTTTGAGTTTTTTTTTTCAGGTTACCTGCCTCCAGCCAGGGTCCTGTTACTAACTCACATCTTTAGGGATTACTAACCTACTGATTTACATTTTTAGAATTGATTTACATCTCTATCTTTTTATTAGTGCTTTGTGTAGCATGATTATATTTGATTGCCAGTTTAATTTTATTTTGTTACTGTTTCCCTTAAAGGGCCACAAGCCAATTTGCCCTTCATTTTCATGATTATTTCTTTTATATATATGCCTTTAATTAGTGTAGCCTGCTGAGATTCACATATCAGTTAGGATTTACTTTCTTTTATTTGTGTTTTCTCTGCATCACGTTTTTACATGACATGTAGAGCAGGGTGCAGAACATTTCTTCTTTAGATAATTCACAAAAGGCATCCACATTTTCCCAGAGGCACCCATAGATAGGTTTTGATTGATTTCTTTGCTTTGCATCAAATGCTATCTATCGTGTGGGCTGTCTCACTTTGTCTCCTTCTCCGAGCTCGTATGGACTACATCCCATCAGAGGGGTCGTCTTCACCATCCTTCAACTGGTTTCCTGTCGCATGGGGCTTCGGTCGTGGTTCGAGATGGGTCGAGGTCTGCGCTGGACTTCGCCTGGACTACGCCTGAGGAATACATCACCTGCCCAGTTCCGTGTGGCACACGAGCTGCTTATCCTTTGCATACCTTTGCATTATTGCTGATGAAATTAACTGCTATTGAAATAGCTCTGCTTTCAAGATTCCCTAAGTGGATTACTTTACAATGATTGCAACAGTTTTGGCCTTAATCATCTGATCTGGATAGACTCCCTTCTACACGAGACCTGTGGTGACGCTTCATCGTTCCTGCCTTCATCTGGGATGTCTACCTTCATGAGTGCATCACGTTATTGAGGTTGTGACGTCAGGTGGCCTCTGTTGACCACCATGTCATCACAAAAGGGGGGAATGTAACGTGAGGAAATATGGGTTTTCTGTCACAATGGTGGTGCTGGACGCAGCGAGGTCAAAGCTGGGTCATTGAGAACTTTCACCCACAGATTAAGACCTGAACGCCAGCGAGTCTGGGAGGAAACCATAACATCTGCCACCTGCGGTACCAGAAGAAGGAGTTCTCATGGACAAGTAGTCATAACAAATCAAAACATAAAGTTTAAACTTCTTTTTCTTGATTTTAATGTTAAAGTAACCATTATAAATTTGCTCATTATAAATGTGTTCAATCAAATGAATGGTTCTTATGCTTTGGGGTAATTATAATGGATTAATGAATCCACACTTAAGTAGATAATGTTGAATGTTTGGTACTGACCTTCACACACACCCACACACATCTTCCCACAGTAAACTCCAGACACATTTGATGACGCACACGTTTGCTTTGAGAAGAGAAAGGTTTTTGGTAAGGTTTCAGTCTTATGATTCCAGTTCGTGTTGGACAACGAAAGAGTGTGGACCTGAGAACCAAAGGGGGGGCAGAGCCGGCTGGCTCGTTCTTCCCCCCTTTCACGCTGTTCCTGCCAAGCCAGGCAGAATAGCTGAATCGCGACTTCTAACGCAGACTCATTACCGAGTCTTTTGATTTCTGAGTGAATTAACTTAAGAAAGCGCGTCGACAAAACGCTTTACCATCAACGTGCACCGAGGGCAACTCTGGACCGGTTCCGTTCGACACCTACGTCTCCTGTCAGCCGCCGGTGTCATCTGGATGAACCACAACATCCTCCACGGCCCGGATCCGAAAGAGGGTCCACAAGAGTTCGGTGAGACAGCACGGTGTTTAGCGTTTTGATGCATCTTTTCCAACTAAACCTAAGTTTATTCAAACCATCACCTTTCACTCAGACACCTGTTTCTTCCTGAAGCAAAATCAGATGCACACACGCATCCATCTCACATCATATCACTCTCACAACTCACAACATTCTCAATCTTCATAAATTCACCAGAAGGTCTATTTGAGCAAGAACAGCATATCAACTGTTAAAGATTGTCCCACAAAGTTGCCAATGTGATTGTTGTTTCCTGTTTGTCAATTTTCAAAATCATTAGTTTAATTTGAAGAATTAAAACTTGTAATCCTTCAAACTGGTTTCCTCATTGAACTGAAACACAGACACTCAGATATTATCGGCAGTTTATCGATGAAAACAACCTTTGAGTCTTCTGAACAATATAAAATTTGGTTATTGATTTATTAAAAATTAATATTCCGAATTAATACGTAGCATGGTTCCTCTTTCATAAAAGAGCATAAAACCACAACGCCACACTGTTCACAACTCAAATACAATGTTAGCTAAAATCCTTCAGGTCACTCGACCCATCTGAAGATAAGCTCCTCCTAGCTGTTCCCAATGCACGTTTAAAAAGCCGTGGAGAGGGGGCTTTCTCTGTCTGTGCACCGAAGCTGTGGAACGCATTACCACTGCTAGTGAGGCTAGCACCAACAGCTAGCATTTTTAAATCACGCCTGAAAACTCACTACTTCAACCTAGCTTATACAACATAATTATGAACCTCGCTGACATCTGCACTGTTTATAAACTGACTCCACAATTATCGACTTCCGTATTATTGAGATTCTTTGTAAAATGTTTTTTTTCCTATTTTTACTTCACCCTGTGTCTTGATGATTTTTAGCTGTTATTTTTGGGAATTTTCTTGTATTTCCTTTTTATCTTTTATCTGTGTTCGACATGTTTATATAACGCCTGTTTAATTAACCAACATTTTTAGTGTACAGCGCCTTGTTTGGTTGTAATGCCTTAAGAATGCGCTTTATAAATAAAATTGGATTGGATTGGATTGGATCTCTGGGTTCCAAAGGTAGAAATGTTAAATGACCCTTCTCTGGGACTTCTAGTGATAAATGAAGTGTGACATTTAAGCCCAAAGTACGTGTCCCTGAAACCAGCAGAAAGATCATTACTCGACAGATGTATTCCTAAATCATGGAAACTGGCTTTCAAAAGTCCAAAGTTAATTTCTCAGGAAATCAACTTAAAGGAGAAACTAATCTATGAGACTGACTCACTCCATGCAAATCCAGATACTTCAGCCTTTATTTGTTATAACTGTGATGGCTACGGTTTACAGCTGATGAAAACCCCACATTCATAATCTCAGACGATCAGAATATAGTGAAAAAGTTCAATATTCTAGACTCAAAGTGTCGTTCTAATCAGCTGATGAGTCCAGAACACCTGTAAACGGTTCCTGAGCCTTTAGATGGTCTCTCAGTCTAAGTTGGATTACAGACATAAATTGACTTTTGTACCAAAGTGTAATTTTTTTGAGTTTCACCTGGATGAACCTTGCACTATAAAGGCTTTTTGTTTTTAAAGTTGGATCTGTGTTCTGATATTTTCACTCATTTTTGTCAAACACTCTAACAGCTTTCCACTTCCACATGCATCCCTTTCCCTCCATCCATCCTTCTGTCCCCAATTTCTGAACTTGTTTTTCACTTTTCACTGAGAAGATGACAGGCAGCTTCACCAACCCAGCCCCCATACCTGCATACACATTAACACCATTCTGAGGTGAAGTGTGTGTTTTATAAGAGCCAGTGTTATCTGACAGGAAGCCCTGGTGTACACTCCTCTGTGGACCTCACCCTCCACCACCCTGCCTGGGGCTGCTTCTGGGCTACACTTTCACACACATGCTCTCATGTATGTGCGTGCCTCCTGCTGGTTCTGCCTGTTTTGTTTTTTTCATTAAACCTTCAAATACATATTCACTGTCAAGGTCCTGTCAGCTCACTTGACATGTTAATTCATTCTAACATCCAACCCCACCCCGCAGCACCACACACACACACACACACACACACACACACACACACACACACACACACACAGAAAAAAGATAAATGTAGAAATGACCAGAGGACATAGAGTTCTCAACCACTCCTCCAAACACAGAGATGCAGAGCAGCACAGCAGGTGTCCTCAGGTTAGGTGTGTTTCATAACGACGGTATTATTGTCTCTGACACCAGCCCGTTTGTGTGCATGCATGCAACAAGAGGTGTAAATCTTCACTCGTCTCACAATTAGATTCGATTACGATTATTGGGTCAATTATTTGATTCGATATCTTGATGTCTCCCGACTATTCCATATGGATTTGTTTTCATTGGTAAATAGAAGATGTCAGATATTAGCTTTTTTTCTATTTGTCAGATTTTGTTGAACTGCCGCTCACTGGGTGAACCATTCTCTGTAAACCCCAGAAGATCAGCAGTTTCTGAAATACTCGGTCTAGCACGTTTGGCACCAACAACCTTGCCACGTTCAAAGTCACTAAAATCACTTTTCCTCCCCATTCTGATGCTTGGTTTAAACTGCAGCGGATCGTCGAGACCATGTCAGCATGCCTAACTCCACTGAGCTGCCACCATGTGATTAGCCGATTAGTAAGTTGTATTAACAAGCAGTTGGACAGGTGTACCCAATACAGTGGCCAGTAAGTATGTATATATATATATATATATATATATATATATATATATATATATATATATATATATATATATATATATATATATATATATAATTTTATTGTGATAAAGCTGTGAGCCACAAATATTTTTTTTCCAGACACGAAGGGGATCCTGAGTTGACTGAAGACGTTGCCACGTCTCTTTGTAGTTGTTTGACCTGGATGGTAAAAAGGGAGCGTATCCTCTAAGGGCCCCTCAGTCATTCTTTTTATTTTCCTTTTTCTTTCTTTTTCAAATCAATATGTCACTAATGATTTTCAAAATCAAATGCCAACCTTTAGCCATGAAAAGGGGCCATTTCTATTTGAAAAAGCAGAGAGGGGCCGAGGGGAGAAGGAGCCACATAAACACATGTACACACAGATTGATCAGTGGAGCTCCACAGATGAAAGGACAGGATTTGGCTTTTATTACCATTCAGCCACTTAGTGTCGTCTGTCTTTGAAAAATCAGACACTATGCTCTGTTTAAATCGTGTTTTATCCCACAGCAACTGAACGATGTAAACAAATGAAATCCAAAAGTCAGTGCAGCCCTGCTGACTAAATTTATTAGGTTTAATGTTGCCGAACCTGCAGGAATGACTTACAATAACATTTTACATTGATCACCTTCAGCCAGGTTTGGGATAATCCAGAGTTTAATTATAGCCAAATCTTTTCAAATGTAATGTACCAGTGGTCAAAGTTTCACCAACAAATGGAGCAGAAAGTAACCTTTCATTTGCAGACACAAACACACCATCTGTGTGGCCTCCAAATCCAGAAAGTTCTTCCCCAGTCCTTGTTACCAGCCAAAGAAGCCATAGCATCTTTGCTCAAGGCCTCATGCCAGACTGCTGCATCCTCACTCTAAATGAAGTGCACCCACATCAAAGTTCCTACATGACTTTACAACTTATAAGTTGAAATAATCAAATGTGTTGAATGAACAAGAATGTTTGAATAATCTGTGCTTTAATCAACATCTATACTCATACACATTGTAATAAGTAACATTCACTTCACATACATGTGTAAACCATTGTCATTCACACAAAGAGCTGACCTCTCTGAGAATCAGACTGAAGGAATAACTTCTGAGCTAATATTTTGATAATGTCTTCAAACGTGTCAAATTCTGATTTGCCCAATTTATTAACAGTGTGATTTTAATAAAACAGGAATTATTTCCCGATTAATTCAGTTTCCAGCTGACTCCTGATTTGGTCAAATTGGGGAAAAAGCATTTTGTAACCATCTTCTCTTATGATTTCAAGTCAAGCCTCTCTGCAACGCTGCGGCTGATGTCAGACAAACGGTTCTTTAAAAAGCCAACAAACAGCCTTAGACGCAACCAAGCATTCCAGCTTCCTGTCGTGACCTGGAGAGATCTCAGACTAGACTGGTCCTATCGGAGCTAATCTATGGGTTCCTGATACTGATAGGTTCACTCCACCGGATCGCATGAGGATGTCCACACAAGGGTGCGTAGACTCAACAGATTGTGTTGGATGGTTTTATAAACACATCTCTAGTTTACCAAACATACAGTTAAGTTCTTTTACAACCCAGACTCCACAAACTCTCTCAGATACTTAAGAAAGGCTTAGAGTAGCTTCCATTACAGCATTCCACACTTCACATTAAAACACTTTATCCATCTATCCATCATATTACATCATTCCATTCATACCTTGTCTTGTATAATCATTAGTTTAAGGAAATAGAAATACATTCATTTTTATAAACTATATACTTGACTCTGTCTGAATTAATATGAAGTGTGTTTAGGGTCCCTGAATAAGTAAAGAAACTATAATATTCTGATTAAACATGGGAAGATCAGTCAGGTTGATATTTCATATTTATATGCAATTATCACATCTTAAAGTTAAAGTTAAAGTCCCATTAGTTGTCACACACACAGGTGTGTGTTTGCGTAATTTGTTCTCCGCATTTGACCCATCCCCTGGGGGAGCGGTGAGCTGCAGACACAGCCGCGCCCCTTAATGCTGAGTGTCAAGCAGGGAGGCATTGAGTCCCATTTTTTCAAAGACTTTGGTATGACCCGACCAGGAGTCGAACCCCTGATCTCCCAGTCTCAGGGCGGACACTCTACCACTAGGCCATTGAGCCGGTATATGATCTTATTGATCATTTTGATAAATATGTAGTGTATCCTTAACACTACACAAACATGAATGAATTTTTTAAACCAGCTGATGTTTAGATATTCCTCACTAAAATGTAGTGATGTTTAGTTTTCTTCTTATAGAAATTCTAAAATAAATGTTTTCACCTGAACTTCACAGAACAAAGAGATTGTTTTATGATCACATGTCACGTAATTATTCATGATCATAATGTTCATAAAATGATCCTGTTTTTAAATTACAAAACATTTTCCTGAAATATGCTTCCAATAATATCCAAATAGGTCTTGTGGGAAAAGAAATCACCACTCATCTGATTTCTACTGTATATTTAAGGTTGCAGGAGGGAATCCCAGACCTCCCTCTTTGTTTCATGACCCAGCTCTGCCTCCCTCGACTCCATCACCACCACACCATCGTATTCTCCCAAACCTGCTGAGCCCAATTATTTTCATGTCACTTACCTGTTCCTCCTATGCTAGGCCCAAGCAACCACCAAGTCCCCACCAGATTATCAAAAGCTGTGAGAGTAAATGTTCAGCGTCTTGTCAATGCCTGATTCTTTTTATCTGACCTTGTTGATGTCTCACGGATTCCCCCGCCTTGTCTCATTCTCCAGGCTTCTCTGTTGGCTTCAGACCTCTGGATCTCATGTTGGATCTGTTTCCTGACCATTGCTTTCAGCCTGCCCTCTTTTGGATTATTCTGTTAGTGGATTTTCTTTTAATGACCCTCACCTTTTTCTTAATCACGCTCCTGCTCATTGAGCGGTGGATGACTCGCCGTGGATCTCTTGCCGTGGTTCCAGCAGTCATCGCAGTTACAGACTTTTAATAAAATCTTTAAATGTTTGTGTTTGGTTGTCCTCTTGGTTCCTCTGAACCAGCAATTGCACTCCAGTGGCACTTTCTAATTGCTCTAATGGGATCCTCAGATGTTCTCAGCACAATGAAATAAAAACCCTTCAGAAAGTCTCATGTCTGCCCTGTGGCCTCCTTTCAGTGTCCATAAAGCCTCCAAAAGCAGATGACCAGCAGGCATCCTAATCAGATGTCTGAACCACCTCAGCTGAATTGTTTTGACACACACACTTAAGGAAGAAAAAACTTCATTCTCCCCCTGGAAAATGGAGCTGAGTCAAAAGCCCAGAAGATTATTATTCCAGCTGCTTGAATCTAAGGTCCAGTCTTTTTGGTGCTCCAAATTAGGGCTGGACAACAATTCAGTAACAATATAATGTAGCATTATCAACATGCCATTTCTGCCCTCAACAGCTGCCCTTTGACACAGTGACAGTGTGCATAAATTGCCAAGGTCGTGCGCTTGTTTCTGGTGTTTACATTCCAGCAAAGAAGACAGAAGAAGGACGAAGAACGTTTTTCATTAGTTAATCAAAGAACTTTATTTCTAATAAAGCTAATCAAAACAACTGTTGGTCAATAATAATCAAGTGACTGATCTGTGAAATCACAATGTTATGATTTGTGTGTTTAATAATAACAAGACTTTGGGCTAACTAAGCTAGACATCCTGATCCACATAAGGTAACCACATGACACATTGTTCACTCATCCAACCAGAACTTCCGTTCTGTTGCGGGGCAGAGTTCTGTGGTGTTTAGTTAATCTGTCCACTCCGATTCGCTAAGAATTATAAACAACTAAGTTTAATAAAACAGAACAACGCCGTTTTAAGTCAGTTCCATCGAGTTCCAACAAAGCATTCAACGTAGTTCAACTTGGTTCAACGCAGTTCCTGTCACGCGAGGGTACACAGGAATAAACCCAAATGCAGGAGACAGGATGACCAGATCCGATACTGATTACTTTTAATAACAAAAAGTCACCACATAAGTGGGAAAAGGACTTCACGGGTAATACAAAACAAAACTACCACAGACTCGAAACAAAGCTATGCTCTAAACACCAGAAACTCTTCACAACAACGCCACACCATGCACAGGAAGCAGCTGCTTAAATACATGGTGTGGCAATCAGGAAATTGCAGTCAGCTGCGGCATTCCCCGAAGCTCCAAAGAGGGGCAGGAACAGCAGGAAGAGCCACAGCCAACCTACACAGAGAAAGAAAAACACGCATTACAACAATCAGGAGGAGTAACCCATAACATAACCCCCCTCACAAGGTCCGGCTTCCAGACGGACGACGAGGCTGATCAGGGTTGTCCCGGTGAAAACGGGTGATCAGGTCACGGCACAGGACGTGGCGTTCGGGGACCCACTGGCGGTCCGCCAGGCCGTAACCCTCCCAATCCACCAGGTACTGGATGCCCCGACCCACCCTCCGAGAGGCCAGGAGCTTGTTCACCTTGAAGACCGGGCCACCTTCCACAAGGCGAGGAGCAGGCGGAGCCGCAGGGGGCAGATGCAAGGGGCTAGTCACAAAGGGCTTAAGCTTGCTCACGTGGAAAACAGGGTGGATCCGCAGGGAGCGAGGAAGGTCCAACCTGACCGCCACCGGGTTGATGACCCTGGACACTGAATAGGGGCCGATGTACCGAGGAAGGAGCTTTCTCAAACCCCCTTTCAATGGCACATCTGTCGAGGCAAGCCAAACCTTGTCACCCACCTTGTAGTCGGGTGCGGCTGATCTCCGACGGTTCGCCACTGCGGTGAACCGTTCCTGATTCTGGACCAGACGAGAGCGGTAATCCACCCAAGTGCGCCGACAGCGTCGTACAAACGCGGCGGGGCCGGAGGCCGATGCAGACCTCTCCTGATGGGGGAAAAGTGGGGGCTGATAACCATAGGCAGCCTGAAAAGGGGAGAAACCGGTAGAGTTCACAAGAGAATTATGGGAATATTCTGCCCAAGGGAGCTGTGAGGACCAGGTCGGGGGGTTCTTAGAGCACATAGCTCGTAGGGTGGTCTCCAAGTCCTGATTAAACCGCTCCACTTGCCCGTTGGTCTGAGGATGGAAACCAGAACTTAAACTGACCGTTATCCCGAGGAGCTTGCAGAATTCCCTCCAGAATGCTGCCACGAACTGTGGACCCCGATCAGAGGTAATGTTCTCAGGAAGCCCGTGCAGTCGAAACACATGTCGTGCCACTATCTCGGCCAGTTGTTTTGCCGAAGGCAGTTTCTGTAGGGGCACAGCATGAACCAACTTCGAAAACCTGTCCACGATAGTCAGAATGACAGTGTTACCTCTTGAACGGGGCAGACCCGTGATGAAGTCCATGGCTATGTGGGACCATGGTCTTGAGGGGATAGGTAAAGGCTGTAGGAGACCTGCAGCAGGGGTTCTGGGCACTTTAGCACTGGCACACACAGGGCACGAGGAGACGAAAGCTCGTATGTCAGAGGACATGGTGGGCCACCAGAAACGCTGAGCCACCAGGAAGGCGGTCCTTGTCATCCCGGGATGGCAAGCCAGGCGTGACGAGTGCCCCCACTTCAGCACCGCGGGGCGTAGACTCGAAGGTACAAACAAGCAGTTAGGGGGGCATCCATCAGGGATTGGGACCGTGCCTGAAACTGCAGACTTGACCCTACGTTCCAAGGCCCAGCGGTTAGCCCCAAGTACCAGGACAGGAGGAACGATGGTGGTGGTACCCGGGACCTCTGTCGACCTGCAGTCCTGCTGATATTGTCAGGACAAGGCGTCAGGTTTGATGTTTTTGCTGCCAGGGCGATAAGAGAGGGTGAAGTTGAAACGGTCCAAAAACAGAGCCCACCGGGCTTGGCGTGGATTAAGTCGCTTAGCCGTGCGAATGTACTCTAGGTTCTTGTGGTCTGTCCACACCAGAAAAGGCTGTCTTGCACCCTCCAGCCAGTGGCGCCATTCATCAAGGGCTAGCTTAACAGCTAGCAATTCTCTGTTCCCTATGTCGTAGTTTCTCTCTGCAGGATTGAGCTTGCAGGAGAAATACGCGCAGGGATGAACTTTGTTATCAGACGCTCTCTGTGACAACACGGCCCCCACCCCAGACTCAGACGCATCGACCTCCACAATAAACTGTTTGGAGGGGTCAGGCTGTGTCAGGATAGGAGCCGTAGAGAAACGTCTTTTAAGCTCAGTAAAAGCCCTATTGGCTCCAACGTCCCAGACAAAACGTACCTGAGCTGAGGTGAGTTTATGGAGAGGTGCAGCCACGCCACTGAACCCTTTGATGAAACGTCTGTAGAAGTTAGCAAACCCCAAGAAGCGCTGGAGTTGCTTACGATCCGCGGGGACAGGCCAATCGAGAACAGCTTGTACCTTAGCCTCGTCCATCTGCACTGAACCAGGAGAAACCACATGCCCAAGGAACTTGGTTTGTGTTGTGTGGAACTCACATTTCTCCGCCTTGCAGAACAGCTGGTTCTCGAGAAGACGCTGTAATACGGCTCTGACGTGCTGCACGAGTGTCTCGGTCTGGGGAAAATATCAAGATATCATCCAAATAAACAAACACAAATTTGTTGATCATGTCCTTGAGAACGTCATTTATGAGGCATTGGAAAACTGCGGGCGCATTGGTGAGACCAAACGGCATGACCAAATACTTAAAATGGCCATTGGGAGTATTGAAAGCAGTCTTCCACTCATCTCCCTCACGGATACGAACCAAATGGTAAGCGCTCCGCAGGTCCAGCTTTGTGAAGATCTGAGCCCCCCTGTGAAGATCAAAAGCAGACTGTAACAGAGGCAAAGGGTAAGTGTTCCGGACTGTAATACCATTCAGCCCTCTGTAGTCAATGCAGGGCCGTAAGCCCCCATCCCGCTTGCCCACAAAGAAGAATCCCGCCCCAGCTGGCGATGAGGAAGGGCGAATGATCCCAGCCTGCAGGCTCTCCTGTAGGTACTCCTCCATGGCCGCACGCTCAGGGATGGCGAGGGGGTAGATGTGGCCCTTAGGAGGCTGCGTTCCAGGCAGGAGGTCAATGGCGCAGTCATAAGGACGATGAGGGGGCAGGGCCTTGGCTCGCACCTTGCAAAACACAGCGGCCAAGTCTGCATACTCGGGGGGCACCGAACTTAAGTCTGGAGGTTCAACAGGAGGGTTAGAGACAGAGGAGCGTGTAGCAGCAGCCGTTAAACAGTTCAGCAAACAGAAAGAGCTCCAGGAGAGCACACGGCCTGAACACCAGTCAATGTGAGGAGAATGTTTACACAACCAAGGAAAACCTAAAATAACCGGAGGCCTCAGGGAATCCACTACATAAAAATCCATAAGTTCAGAATGGTTTCCAGAAACAGTTACCTTAATAGGAACCGTGCGTGCTGTTACTCTGTGGATGATGGAACCGTTTATGGCACGGATGAGCAAGGCAGGGGATAAGGGTATTACTGGAATAAAAAGTGCGCTTACCACTTCCTGGGATATCAGATCACCATCTGAACCAGAGTCAATCAAAGTCTCATAAGCATTCTGCATCTGGCCATAGGTCACCAGCACATTGACGGGGGGTCGAGAGGGTGGGGAGGAAGATGAAAACCGACTCACTAGGTGCCCCCCCGCTAGTGAGCCCCCCCGTTTCCCGGACAGTGACGCACCTGGTGACCGGGACGAGCACAGTACAGACACAGCCCCTCCCTCATCCGTCTCCGTCGTTCAGATGCGGGGAGCCGTCCCACTCCCAGCTGCATGGGTTCCACAGGAGACGGAGCCTCACGAGCGACGGGAGGCTGTGACAAGGCCCTGAGGGGTGCGTGGTTAAAATCCGGTAGACGGCGTTCCTCTCTGCTTCGCTCCATCCTCCGACGATCGATGCGGGTAGCCAGCTCGATTAGCTCCTCCAGATCCTCCGGAACCTCCCGTGCAGCCAGCTCGTCCTTCAGAGTGCTGGAGAGACCTCGAAGGAAGACGTCGATCTGCGCCTCTTCCGGCCAGCGAGTGTTAGCTGCCAAGGTACGGAACTCCACTGCATAGGCAGAGACGTTACGTCCGCCCTGCCTAAGGCAGAGTAAGTCAGCAGCAGCAGTTCGGTGAGGAGTGGATGGATCGAACACCATGAGCAGCTGGCGAGAGAATTCCCGCAAAGAGCGGCGGAGGTCCGAGCCTCGGTCCCATTCCGCCAGGCCCCACCTCTTAGCTTGTCCAGTTAAAAAGCTCATGGCGAAGGCTACTTTGCTTTCTTCAGAGGGGAACTCACCGGGGTTAAAGTCAAAATGCAGCCTGCAGGAGGCGAGGAACGGCCGGCAGTCCACAGCCGTGCCATTGAAGAGCTTGGGGGAACCCAGGCGGACCTGACGAGGCGGAGTGGGAGCCTGCGGAGTGGGAGCCTGCTCCAGCCTAGAGAGGCGTCCATGGAGTTGTTGCATTCCGGACAGGCAGCCGCGTAACTCCCGAGCCAATACAGCAAGTTCACCTCCACTTGCCGCGTCCTCATCTGACCCAGGTAAGGGAACGTTGGCAGCTGGTATTCCTCCTGCTGGGTTGGTCATGGTGGCGTTGTAATGTCACGCGAGGGTACACAGGAATAAACCCAAATGCAGGAGACAGGATGACCAGATCCGATACTGATTACTTTTAATAACAAAAAGTCACCACATAAGTGGGAAAAGGACTTCACGGGTAATACAAAACAAAACTACCACAGACTCGAAACAAAGCTATGCTCTAAACACCAGAAACTCTTCACAACAACGCCACACCATGCACAGGAAGCAGCTGCTTAAATACATGGTGTGGCAATCAGGAAATTGCAGTCAGCTGCGGCATTCCCCGATGCTCCAAAGAGGGGCAGGAACAGCAGGAAGAGCCACAGCCAACCTACACAGAGAAAGAAAAACACGCATTACAACAATCAGGAGGAGTAACCCATAACAGTTCCAACCAAGTACTCAACCAGCTCTCAAATCCATCATCGCTAAGAGAAGTACAGACTGGCCAGCTGTATTTTCTACTTTTAAGCTGAGAACTGTCAAGCTGTAAAATCCTGTCGTTTTACCAACAAGACGACGGTTCCTTCAGAATAAAAGCTGAACTCTCTACGTGACGCTGGAACCTGCCATTGTACCGGGAGACATTCCTATTGTACCGGGAGACATTCCTTAGACTGGTTTGTCGTGCTGCAACGCTGTTTCACCGGTTCCAGCACCAAAGGAGGGTCCGAGGACCTGGAATCCGGATCTAACAAGGAAGTCTCTAGCACGGTACGTAGGCCGGCAAGATCGCGTCTCATGTCTTCCTCCTGAAATCCATCATCTGTCAGTTAAAGCAAAACAACATCTCGCACTCAGACTCGCCTCCACCAGATGGGAGATTCTGAACTGACACACACACACCAGCACTTCAGCATTACATTCATCTGCATCCATCATAAGAGAGTTAGTCCTGGTGATTGTTTCAAATAATTATAAAATAAATATTCTTAAACGTCCCATCTCTCTCTCTCTCTTCTTGTCTCTAATTCAATACAAAGTGTTTGAATAAAATTCCCTGTGGTAAAAACAACCTCTTCTGATTCTAAGTGCCCGGTCCAAAGATTAATCTCTGGACCTTAATAAAGTGTAAGAATATACCAACTATATTCCGCTACATATATAAATCAACATGTGGTTCAATAGAGAAAAAAACGGATCAATAAAATCTTCAATAAAAGTTTTCTTTTTCCATAATAGCCTATTGGGTAGCTTCATACTAGTCATTACTTATGTCACGAACATGCGTGCCTGTTGAGTGGATAGGTGATCAGATGAGGATCCAAACGCGGGGAGGAAAAAGGCGAACAGGTGAGTCCGTTTAACATAGGTTTATTTGAACACACATGCTGGACACTGAAACAATGACACGACATGGAACACAGAACATAAGGGGTTTAAATACACGAGGAGAGGGAGCTATGGTGATTGGGAAACAAGAGGCAGGTGGGAGCAATTAACGGACACACCGACTAAAACCTAAGAGAAGACAGGACAGGGCGTGACAGTACCCCCCTCCCCCCTCAAAGGGCGGATCCCAGACGCCCACAGGAACAAGGAGCAGGGCGGGAGGAGGGGGGCCCGGAGGGAGGGCCCAGAGGAACCGACGGACCACAGGAGAGGCGGCAGGGATCAGCAGAGTCAGGAGGCCTGCGCCTGCAGCAGATGAGGAGGCGACGGGCCCTTGGAGGCCGGCGCCTGGAGCAGATGAGGACAGACCCTTGGGGGTCTGCACCTGCGGCAGATGAGGAGGCGACGGTCCCTTGGAGGCCGGGGCCTGCGGCAGATGAGGAGACGAGGATGGGCCCTTGGGGGCCTGCGCCTGGGGCAGATGAGGAGATGAGGACGGACCCTTGGGGGCCGGCGCCTGTGGCAGAAGAGGAGGTGACGGGCCCTGGGAGGCGGCACCTGCGGTAGAGGAGCCCTGCATGCTGGGCCGGGGACACGGGCTGGACCAGTGACAAAGTCCCTGCAGGCTGGACCGGAGCGACCTTCAGAAACACCATTGGAACCGGAGATGGAGGAGACATCATACCAGAGGCGACGTCATCGGACGAGCCGACTTCAGAGGAGGCGACGTCATCGGACGAGCCGACTTCAGAGGAGGCGATGTCCTCAGACGAGCTGACTTCAGGGGAGGCGACATCAGAGGAGGCGTCAACTTCAGAGGAGGCGTCGACTTCAGAGGAGGCGATGACATCAGAGTAGCCGACGACATCAGAGGAGGCGACAGACGAGCTGACTTCAGAGGACACGTCGACTTGGGAGCCGACTTCAGAGGACACGTCGACTTGGGAGCCGACTTCAGAGGAGGCATCGACCCTTGGATTGGAGGCATCGACCCTTGGATTGGAGGCGTCAACCCTTGGATTGGAGGCGTCGACACTTGGATTGGAGGTGTAGACCCTTGGATTGGAGGAGGTGTTGACTTTCATCAGCTTCTGGTCCTCCGGCTTCTGGACCGCCGGTCTCAGAACCGCCGGCTTCTGGGCTGGTACCGTCTGCTTCTGGACCCACGCCGTCTGCTTCTGGACCTGCACCGCCTGCCTCTGGACCCCCGCTGGTACAGGCATTGAGTGAAAGGGTGGTGCTGGAGACAGGGAGCGCAGAGCGTCCATTAGGAGCTTGTTAGAACTGGAGAGCTGTTGGATCTGGACCAGCTCAGCCCGGAGACTGGCAAGCTCAGTCGGCTGGGTTGTAGGCGTTGCTCCACCTCCTGCAGATGACAGAGGAGCCGATCGGACCGGAGGTGGGACAGCTGGTCCGACTGGGGGCGGGTCCACGCTGCTGCGCCCAGCCGAAGCAGCGAGCAGATTCTCCAGCTCGAGCCTCTCGAGAACGAGGGTCTGGCGCATCTGGACCAACTCAGCTCGGAGACTGGCGAGGTCCGTCAGCTGAACTGCGGGCGCAGCTCCTCCACCTGCAGACGCCGATTCAGCCGGAGACAGGACCGCTGGTCTGACCGGGGGTCTGTCCGAACTGGCTCGCCGAGCACGGCCAGCGGCGGGCTCGCAGCTCCGTCCTGAAGCTTAGGGCTGCGTTGGATTCCGGCGTCTCTCCCCACGCCGTGGACCGACCCCGGGGGAGCAGATAGCCAGCCTTGTGCCCTTGAAGCCGGAGCGATTCCGGAGCGTCTCCCCATCCAAACTCCCGTCCGGTTCCGGAAGGGCAGCGAGGAACGCCGAGGCAGAAGGTCGGGGACGCCGTCTGCGGCGAGGCGGAGCTGGAGCTGGGGAAGGAGAAGCCGGTCGATAGTCGGCGGAGAGGAACTGGAATAGATACTTCCATGGGAGGATCTCCCCACTGGACCCTTCAGAGGGTCGTGTCATTCTGTCACGAACGTGCGTGCCTGGTGAGTGGAGCGGTGATCAGATGAGGATCCAAACGCGGGGAGGAAAAAGGCGAACAGGTGAGTCCGTTTAACATAGGTTTATTTGAACACACACGCTGGACACTGAAACAATGACACGACATGGAACACAGAACAGAAGTGGTTTAAATACATGAGGAGAGGGAGCTATGGTGATTGGGAAACAAGAGGCAGGTGGGAGCAATTAACAGAGACACCGACTAAAACCTAAGAGAAGACAGGACAGGGCGTGACAACTTACACCCAACCAAACAAAAACGCAGACCCAAGCACGCTCCGTCACCAAGCCCTCCCCTCTCAAACCCAAACAGACCCCAGTGTGACCTAAAGAAGATGTTGCAGCAAGGAGAGGTGGAAGAAACTGTCCCAAAAAAAGGTTACAGTAGTTCACCAGTGAGGCAACATTTTCATTCTTACAAGTCTGACAAAAAACCAACAATGGTGGTTTACAACAGGGAATCGATAAAAAACAAGTCTGGTAAAGCAACCAACTTGTTTCATGGCTAATTAATGGCCTAAGATGCAGGGCTGCAGTTAAAATATAATTGTAACATTTTTCTCATAGTTTTCAGTAATTATTGATATCAATCAATAAGATTTTTTTTCTTTTATCGATAAGCTTTTTATCTATATCGTCTATCCCTACTCCAAATCTACATTTGGTATATGGAAGGCTCAGTGGAGTTGGGCAATATTCATGTTGTCATACTGTGAAATTACAGTACTACCATCTACATCTACTAAGATATTACAAGGAAGAAACGTGTATAGATTTGGTTTACCTGTATGTCTATTTTTTTTTTCAGCACAACATGCCAGCAATTTAACCACTTTTTTTAATATAATTCAGTGCAGCTTCACAAACTGCAGAGTCAACAATAAAATGAAAAAAGGGAATTTTCCACTTCCGGTCAGGGAAAAAAAATAACCCATTTGGAATGTTTATGGAAAACAAAATCTTCAATGTTAGAACCAAAATTTTATCATTTCCTCTTTTACCCAAAACAAGTTCATTGTAAGACAATTAATAATATTTATCAATGCTCTGAATTTTTGAGACTAAGATTTGCAGCCGCTAGTGAAACATTAGGGCTGGGGGTAAACGATTATTTTTAAAACGATTATTCTGACGATTATTTTATCGAATAGTCGACTATTCTAATGACTATTTATACAATTAATCTAATGATTATTTTTCTATTGCACAGTTAATAAAAACCAAAAAATCTCTAATAAATTCCTCCAAAAAATTGATTAATTGTTACTGTAAGAGAATAAACACTACAGGCCTCCCATTTTGTATAACACTGCTTTTATTGTATTGGTTGGTTATGTTCTGGTGACGTGTAGAACTTGGGAGTGTAGGCTGCTGCCTGAGAGGTGGTTGAAGATGGAGTGTCTCCATGCTGCTTTGTTTTGGTCACTTATGTGCGTGAGGCGAGTGGTGTTACGACTCTTCCTGGGGAGTTTGGCTCGTGTGCAAAAAGGAAGGGACAATAATGTGGGATTTAAAAGTTAAAATGATGATCAGGTTTATTTACAACTACAAAAAAAAAACAAATCTTTCCATCCACAGGTTGGGAATAATAAAACTAATTCTGCCTGTGGGGAATTAAAACAAAAGTACAGATAACTAGGGATGTCCCGCTGGGCAGAGATTACAGGGTTTTGGACCAAAATAAGAATCTCCAAAGGTCCAAACTCTAAACTGGGCAGTTAAACCAAACTCAAGGTGATATTTTAAACTAAACCGAAAACCCACAACACTCTAAATGTAATAAAAGGGAGATCTGCACCACAAATTATTATTTTTTATAAGTGTTCAACATGTTTAAATATCGCTTGTTTAATTAACCAACATTTCTAGTGTACAGCGCCTTGATTGGTTGTAATGCCTTGTGAATGCGCTTTATAAATAAAATTGGATTGGATTGGATTGAAAAAAGATGAGCTCTAAACCAAAACGTAACAGCTTATCTAAACGCAAGAAGCTGTTAGCGAAAATGCTAACAGTAGCTTTACCAACGTTAAGTTCAAGTTACCAAGTTTAAATAAACCAAAACCACCCAGCAGCAAACAGACCAGCATGGAGGAGAGACTGCTACCACCAAAACAGCTCTCCTACTGTCTGAAAGAAGCTCCTTTATGAAGGGAGAAACACTCCCGCTGATTTTCTGCATCTGCTATAGAGACGGAGCAGCGAATTTGACCCCGGAAGTTGTTGTCCGTTGCCGGGAAACGAAGGCGGGCAAAACAGGAAAGGAACCTAGTAGCGGACGGACGTTGTTCCGGGTCTTCGGTATTTGGCGGAGATGTTAGTGAAGGCGGAGAAGAGGGCGAACTAGAGGAAAAACAGGCAGATTACTCCTCTGTTTACAAACTCCTGGGGATGCAACAAGTGGGCGTGGTGCGTCGACTACCGGATCTGACATCGATGAATTTTTAGAATCGAGCCGTCGACGTCATCGAGGCTTCACTACAGCCCTATGAAACATTGCAGATAAATAAAACCTTTCTATGTTTTAAAAAGAACTAAAAGATGGAATTAGAATTTCAACACAGCAAGAACACACCAAAGATGTTTAAAGAAAAAAAGTCATTTTGGTTGCTTTTATAAGTCATCTTTTTTCTTGACACTGTTATCTGGCTGAACTCCTACTCCACCTCAACATGCCAGGGACTCTGTTTTAAGACTTTGCATAGACTCCTTACTAAAACACTACTTAAGTACAGCAAAGAAAAATGTCTTACAGTAAGTAAGACCTATTACCCTATGCGTACCTGCCAGAAACAAACGCTTGGTTATAGAACGAGCTGGTTGCAGAAAACCCTAGATAGCCGCAGGCGTGCCAGTATTGTCATGTGGCCTCCATGGCTAATAGAACCCATTATAATTTATGACGTGGCAGAGGTGAGGGAACCCCAAATATTTCAAAATGGTTCTTAGAAATGGGAACCACCATCCACGTCTGTTTTTCCACAGGTACCATCCCAGATGTTGCAGGGGCATGTCAGCCAACACAACCTTACAGCATCCACTGTTAAGAGCTATCCATGACAGACCTCATCAGTCCTCTGGAGCTCCTGCACTGTGTACATGTTTAACTACTGCACTGACTTCTGCTCCAAAAATTGTTCAATCCATCCCTAGCTCTGGTTCCTTACTGGAATGCTTGTTGTTTGGATAATCAAGTTCTTCAAAATGTGCCTTCCACTGTCTAATTATACCCCTGGATGATGTCAGCTGCTCTCCTTTCCCGCTGTACACAATGTGGGCAAATTGCTGCCTTCTTCCCCTTAGATGCCAGACGGTTTGCCAGAACTTCTTTGGAGTCTTTTACTGTGACCTTTCCAAACTCCTCCAATGCCCAAGGATTTACCTTAGCAACTGACACTGCTGCACTCTGCTTGGCCTTCCAGTACTTGTCAGCTGCTACTGGAGACCCACAGATCAACCCTGCCCTGTAGTCCTCCTTTAGCCTGATGGCTCCCGTAACCTCTGGCGTCCACCAGCAAGTCTGTGAGTTACCACTGCATTTGTAGCATCGGTAACTTTATGGCCACAACTACAAAGTCAGTACTTGACCAGGAACCTGGGCTCCCCTAGTACTGTGCTTACCAATTTGATTTCCATATGTTCAAATAAGGTGTTCATTATGGCCAAACTGCAACTTGCATAGAAGTCCAACAAAGAAACACCACATGGGTTCAGATCGGGAGAAATGTTCCTCCAAATTTCGCTATCCATGTCTAACTGTCATTGCTTACATGAGTATTGAAGTCCACCTGCAGGACTGAGTCCGACGATCATACCAGCTGAAGAAGTGCCACAGAAATGAAAACGATTAAACAACAAGATGTGTGGTGCGCTTGACCAATGAGCTTGGTTTAGGTCGCTGAGCTTCAGCACCCTACCCTACCCAACACCGTAACACCTATAACCAAGGGAAACCCTGGATGTGTACTCACCAAGCAAATACTTTTCAGATTGTCACATAAACTGCTTTTACTCCCAGCTGTGAAAAATTCATTCATCATGAAAAAAAAAATCAGATTTAGTTAACTAAATTTACACTGGTCCCAATCCACAACACACGCAGAGCCTTTATGCTTGTCCTTTAGATAGTGGTGAGCTTATGTAACCGGCTTAAACAGGAAAGCCAAACCCACACGAGTGCTGACCCCTGTACCATCCGAAATGGTTTTTATGATTCATTTCCAAGAATATCTTTGGTGACAACCCTTTTCCTCACTATCTGTGCTAAGTTTATATAATTGGTAAATGTTTTTAAGAGTGAAATAAGAACTTCTGCAGCCATTTTGTTGTGTGTGGACAGACATTTTTTTTTTTTCAGTTAAAAGTCCAAAATTACAAATGTACCAGTTAGTGTTAACTCACCAGTTACCATGACTTTGGAGGTTAAAACCATTCCCTGAATGTGAACAGAGAGTCACATCAGACTAATATAAATGTTGCAGACCTGAGTGAGTTTTGTCCCTCAATTCTTGCTGTCCACTAACACTGATTAAAACTGTGAACTGCTGAGAATAGTAGCGAGGATTTTACTGAATGAAGAAATTTCAAATATCTCAGGAGAATCTCGTATCTCGATTTTGTAATCAGAGTGAAAAGAAATCAACACAAGTTGGAGTTTGATGCTGGCAGCCTGATTAATTATTGAGTCTCTTCTAATTTGAACAGGAGTTAACACTCTGTTTACTATGATGAGATCAACTAACCTTCAAAATAATTAAATTAATAAGTCCTTTTGACATTTCTGGGCTCAGGTACACTTTAAGAAACCGAGTTGTCCTATTCTAATGAAGTCAAGTAATACAGGAGATAAAGAGCCGTTTTATAAAGCACAAGTTTTAACCTTTATGATTAAAAGGACACATGAACAAGGCAAAACAAAACTTTTTGTTTTATGACTTTTTGAGACTGAATTATATCCACCAATATCTTATTAAACTTGCCAGAAGTAATCTTCAGCTGTTTCCTGTTTGTTTTCATTTATCAAAGGATTTAACCTAAATTCACTGCAAAATGTGTCAGTTAACTTGGTAAGGATATGATCATTTAGAGTATATAGATAATGTAATTATTCTGTGTTATCCGGCATCGTTGGTACTAAATGGTGACTACATGGTAATGACTTCTCAAAAAAATAACACTGTATTGTCAAAAGTGTGAGAACATCTGTTTAAATAGGTACATTTACTTTAGTCATTCTCTGAATTAAACCACTGGGGTTTAATACAGAGTTAGTTGGCCCTTTGCAGCTTTAACTCTTCTTGAAAGGCTTTCTGTGAGGTTTAGAAATCAGTTTATTGAAACCTTGGACCATTGCTTCAGACGGCCATTTGTGAGGTCAGGTTAGCTTGGATGTCAACATCTGGCGGTTATTCTTCAGTGAACTTGTCCAAGAAGTTTTCTGTCAGGTTGAGGTCAGGATTGCAGCGTGGTCATGTTCTCCCTTCAGCACTTTCCTTCTGTGTTGAAATCCTCTGGTTGACCAAGGAGATGGTGGAGGGATCATATCTGTTGACTACATACAGCAGGACTTCTGCCCATGTGACCCAAACCCAGATACAGTCAGGTCCATAAATATTGGGACATTCAATTCAATTCAAAAATACTTTATTACAGAGGGAAATTGATTGCTGTAGTAGCTCAGAATAATAATAATCAAGTCATCAAAGAGTTGTTGTATATTCCAATGGATTTTGGCAGGAAGGATCTCCAGGAGAAATCAGTGTTGCAGCGAAACTGAAGAAGCCTCTGACTGAAGGCACTCTTCCATTGTAGGACAGTCTTGTGAAGAGAATGCTCAGGGTTGTCCATAATTTTCTTGATTCTCTGGAGAATCCTTCTTTGCATTATCTCCTCCAGTGGTTCCGAAACAGCCGAAACTCTGGCTGAGTCCTTGAAAGGGCTTGGAGTTCCTCCATCTTGTTGGCCAGTGATCTCACATTGCCCATTATGATCAATGGAAGAGATGGTTTGAATTTCCTCTTTCTCCGTCTCCGTTTTGCTCCCGCTCCGCACCGGCTTCAGTTGAGGTATTATTTCAGCCTTTTTACTGTTAATCAGCTGCTCCCGATTGTAAACAGGCTTGTTGCCATGGTGATGCATCATAACAAATGCTCAAAAAGTGAAAAAAGCTAAAAAAAATTGCAGTAAAAATCCTCCAAGCTTCACAGCACCAGAAACAGAAAAGTAAAATGTCCAAAAACATACAGTTTTTCTTGAGAAACTAGAAGAAAAAATTCCCAAGAAAAGGCAAAACTTACATATAGTCAACAGAGCTACTCCAGCATGCAACCGCCCAGAGCAGTGCAGTTCCGGAATGACTACCGACACAATGCTAACATTTTTGGCTTTATACACCACCACAATGGATATCAAATGAAAAAACCAAACAAGATGTGCTTTGAATGCAGACTGTCGGATTTTATTTTAGGGTATTTAAATCCAAATCAGGTGAACGGTGTAGGAATTACAACAGTTTGCATATGTGCCTCCCACTTGTTAAGGGACCAAAAGTAAAGGGACAGAATAAGAACCATAAATCAAACTTATACATTTAAATACTTGGTTGCAAATCATTTGCAGTCAATTACAGCCTGAAGTCTGGAACACATAGACATCACCAGACATTGGGTTTCATCCCTGGTGATGCTCTGCCAGGCCTCTACTGCAACAGTCTTCAGTTCCTGCTTGTTCCTGGGGCATTTTCCCTTCAATTTTATCTTCAGCAAGTGAAATGCATGCTCAATCAGATTCAGGTCAGGTGATTGACTTGGCCATTGCAAAACAGTCCACTTCTTTCCCTTCAAAAACTCTTTGGTTGCTTTTGCTGCCCAAAAAGTTCTGAGGAATTTGGCTGAATATGAGCAGATAATATTGCCTGAAACACTTCAGAATTCCTCGTGTAGTTTTTTCAGCAGTCACATCATCAATAATCAAGGCTCCTCCTTGAACCGTCACCTTATCGTGGTGGAGGAGTTTGAGTGCCCTAATGATCCTAGGAGCTATGTTGTCTGGGGCACTTTGTGCCCCTGGTAGGGTATCCCATGGCAAATTGGTCTTAGGTGAAGGGTGATACAAAGAACAGTTAAAAGGATCTTTCATGGAGGAACTATCAAGGAGTTCAATGCTCATGTGGGCAATGACAGCATGACCTGGAGGGGTGTGATTGGGAGGAACGGCCCGCCTGATCTGAACTCGAGTGGTGTTTCGTTATCGGACTTCTGTGCAAGCAGCAGTTTGGCCATAACAAACACCATTTTCAAACATATGGATGCCCATCGGTACACTTCGTACCAGAGTAGCCTAAGTCGCAGGTCATTGATAGACTTTGTAGTCATATCATCTGACCTGTGGCCGTATGTTTTGGACACCCGAGTGAAGAGAGGAGCGGGGCTGTCAACTGATCACCACCTGGTGGTGAGTTGGATCAGATGGCAGGGGAAGATGCCGTGTAGACCTGGCAGACCCAAACGCATAGTGAGGGTCTGCTGGGAACACCTGCCAGAAGAACCTGTCAAGACGGTCTTCAACTCCCACCTCCGACAGAGCTTTGACTGCCTCCCGAGAGCAGTGGGGGACATTGACTCCGAGTGGTTCCACTCTGCAATTGTTGAGGCGGCTCTTGCTAGCTGTGGTCACAAGGTGGCCGGTGCCAGTCGTGGTGGCAACCCCCGTACCCGCTGGTGGACAACAGAGGTTCGGGGAGCTGTCAGGCTGAAGAAGGAGGCCTATAGGGCGTGGCTGGTCTGTGGGTCTCCGGAGGCAGCAGACAGGTACCGGATAGCCAAGCGGGGTGCAGTAGTGGCAGTTGCCGAGGCAAAATCTCGGGTGTGGGAGGAGTTTGGTGAGGCCATGGAGAAAGACTATCGATTGGCTCCAAAGGGGTTCTGCAAACTGTCCAGCGCCTCAGGAGAGGCAGGCAGCAACTCGCTCACACTATTTACAGTGGGGATGGGGAGTTGCTGACGTCAACTGGGGCTATAGTTGGACGGTGGAAGGAATACTTTGAGGAGCTCCTCAATCCCACCTATGCGCATTCCAAGGAGGAACCAGAGCTGGGAGACCTGGGGATGGACTGTCCAATCTCAGGGGCAGAATTTGCTGAGGTCGTCAAACAACTACACAGCGGCGGAGCCCCGGGGGTGCATGAGGTTCGTTCTGGGTTTCTCAAGGCTATGGATGGTGTAGGGCTGTCGTGGTTGACACGTCTCTGCAACATTGCATGGTCATCGGGGGCAGTACCTGTGAAGTGGCAGACCGGGGTGGTGGTCCCCATCCTTAAGAAGGGTGACCTGAGGGTGTGTTCCAACTATAGGGGGATCACACTCCTCAGCCTCCCTGGAAAGGTCTACTCCAAGGTACTGGAAAGGAGGGTCCGATCGATAGTTGAATCTCAGATTGAGGTGGAGCAATGTGGTTTTCGTCCTGGCCGTGGAACTGTGGACCAGCTCTATACCCTTGCAAGTGTGATGGAAGGGGCATGGGAGTTTGCCCAACAAATCCACATGTGTTTTGTGGATTTGGAGAAGGCGTATGACCGTGTCCCCAGGGGCACCCTGTGGGGGACGCTCCAGGAGTATGGGGTGGGTGGCTTTCTGTTAAGGGCCATTCAGTCCCTTTACCAGAGGAGCGTGAGTTTGGTCCGCATAGCCGGTAGTAAGTCGGACCTGTTCCCGGTGAGGGTTGGACTCCGCCAGGGCTGCCCTTTGTCACCGGTTCTGTTCATTACCTTTATGGACAGAATTTCTAGGTGCAGCCGTGGTGTGGAGTGTGTCGAGTTTGGTGGCAGGAGAATCTCGTCTCTGCTTTTTGCGGATGATGTGGTCCTCCTAGCTTCATCCAGCTCTGATCTTCTGCTCTTGCTGGGTAGGTTCGCGGCAGAGTGTGAAGCGGCTGGGATGAGGATCAGCACCTCCAAATCTGAGACAATGGTTCTCGACCAGAAAAGGGTGGCTTGCCAACTCCGGGTCGGGGGAGTTAAAGTATCTTGGGGTCTTGTTCACGAGTGAGGGTAGGAGGGATTGGGAGATCAACAGGCGTATTGGTTCAGCGTCTGCAGTGATGCGGATGCTGAGCCGATCTGTCGTGGTGAAGAGGGAGCTGAGCCAGAAAGCCAGGCTCTCGATTTATCGGTCGATCTACGTCCCAATCCTCACCTACGGTCATGAGCTTTGGGTAATGACCGATAGAACAAGATCGCGGATACAAGCGGCCGAAATTAGTTACCTCCGTAGGGTGGCCGGGCTCAGCCTTAGAGATAGGATGAGGAGCTCGGACATTCGGGAGGGACTCAGAGTAGAACCGCTGCTCCTCCAGATCGAAAGGAGTCAGTTGAGGTGGTTTGGGCATCTGGTCAGGATGCCTCCTGGACACCTCGCTGGGGAGGTGTTTCGGGCATGTCCTGCCGGCAGGAGGCCCCCGGGTCAACCCAGGACACGTTGGAGAGGTAACATCTCCAATCTTGTTCGGGAACGCCTTGGGGTCCTGCCGGAGGAGCTGGTGGAGGTGGCCGAGGAGAGGACGGTCTGGAGCTCCCTAGTTGGGATGCTGCCCCCGCGACCCGGACCCGGATAAGCGGAGGAAGACGAGATGACGACATCATCAATAAATACAACAGAACCAGTTCCACTGGTAGCCATACATGCCCACACCATGACACTTCCAGCACCATGCTTCACTGATGAGGTGGTATGCTTAGGATCATGAGCAGTTCCTTTCTGTCTCCATACTCTTCTCTTCCCATCACTCTGATACAAGTTGATCTTGGTCTCATCTGTCCATAGGATGTTGTTCCAGAACTGTGAAGGCTTTTTTAGATGTTGTTTGGCAAACGCTAATCTAGCCTTCCTGTTTTTGGGGCTCACCAATGGTTAAAATCTTGTGGTAAACCCTCTGTATTCACACTGGTAGAGTCTTCTCTTGATTATTGACTTTGACACAGATACTCCTACCTCCTGGAGAGTGTTCTTGATCTGGCCAACTGTTGGGAAGGGTGTTTTCTTCACCAGGGAAAGAATTCTTTGGTCATCCACCACAGTTGTTTTCCGTGGTCTTCCGGGTCTTTTGGTGTTGCTGAGCTCTACGGTGCATTCCTTCTTTTTGTTTTGGCCACGCCTAATGTTTTTGCTGTCCCTCTGATAGGTTTCTTTTGTTTTTTCAGCCTAATGATGGCTTGCTTCTGTCACGGTCTGAGGTATTTCCCTGCTGTCACTCCCTGTCTTTTGAGTTTCCCTCTGCAGGTGGGCGTGTCTGGAGGTGACCAAGCTGCAGCAGATCTGCTCATCAGCTGGCCAGGGGTATTTAAGCAGCTGGGAGACTCCTACACTTCGCTGGATGATTACTCTACCTGAGTACCTTCTAACAGCCACTCGTGTGACTTATTCGAGCTCTTAACTTTTTGAGAACTAGATGTGTTTTTAGATATTGGATTTTTACCTTTTGACCTCCTGCTTTGTCTCCAGACAAAACCTCCACACTCATCTTCGACTGGCAGAACTCTGGAGCCCGCATCATCTGAAGCTCCAACCCCGCTCGTCTCTCAGCCTCTCCCCTGGCCAGAACCACCTCCAGCTGCCCACCTAACCCTCCTGGACCTCCCCAAGCTCAGCTCCCTCCACGTCTCACTCCTGGATCTCAGTCCCTGCTACCCAGACCGGACCACTCCTCCCTCAAACCAGTTCCCACCTCTCCAGACCGTAAGTCCTCTGCACAAGTCTGATTTCCTGATCCTTCCGCAAATTGGATCTAACTCCGATCTGTCCACAGTTTTCCCGCACCAGCCTCCCTGCGCAAGAACTCAGCTTCGTTACGCTGCTCCCTTGATTTCCCTTCAATAAATCCTTATTTAAACCTTTTAAAACCGTCTCCGATCTGATTCTGTATGTCGTGGGTTAGATCACTTCACCACCTCATGACAGCTTCACTGATAGTGACAGCTCTTTGAATCTCATCTTGACAGTTCACAGCGACAGATTTCAAATGCAAATAGTACACTTGGAATGATTTCTGGACCTTTTATCTGCTCATTGTAATTGGGATAATGAGGGAATAACACACACCTGGCCATGGAACAGCTGAGAAGCCAATTGTCCAATTACTTTTGGTCCCTTAACAAGTGGGAGGCACATATGCAAACTGTTGTAATTCCTACACCGTTCACCTGATTTGGATGTATATACCCTCAAATAAGAGCTGACAGTCTGCAGTTAAAGCACATCTTGTTTCATTTGATATCCATTGTGGTGGCGTACAGAGCCAAAAATGTTAGCATTGTGTCAATGTACCAGTATTAATGGACCTGACTGTAAGAGGAAGAAGAGGAGGCCGTTAGCATTACCAGATTCTAAAATATGTTTTCAGTTCCTATACACACTAACCCTTCAACAGCTGCTCTAAAATTACAAACCTAAATTGTTGAATCCTTTGCCTTTGTTCAGATTTTTGTGTGAGTCATACCGTCCCACTATGGACTGTCCAGACAGTTATCTTTGCCATGTCCCTCCATGCCACTTTTGAACATACACAGCCAAACACCATATGTTAGAACAACACAACAAATAAACAACACAGCATGCATCACTGTAGCCATTTAAAACACATCTGATGTGTCCATACAAATCCACCACCAGTCACTGCTCTCCGGTGAAAGAGAAATCATTTGTCCTTTTGTATTTTAAATGACTTTGCTGGTTCACTTTCAGTCATTTTTGCTCAGGGACAGATGCAGCCATTAGGCTGTGGCAACATTACTTGGCAAATTCAGCTAAACTGACAAGCATCTAAAAAAAAGTGCCCTGCAGTACTTCATAGAATTTCACAGCCTCTGGCTGCAAGTCCTCTACATGTCCTCATGCCCAGCATTTGATCCAGACTGCTGTTCAGTTTGGTGCCAGTTAACCACCCCCCTGCTGCTCTCTGGTAAACGGTATGGCTCCAGTCCATGCCAGCCCCTCTGCCCCTTAAGCTCAGTCATGTGTGCCAAATCATTCCCTTGGATAACAGCTGAATGATTTCAGTAGCTTTTTTTAAATACCATATTTGTTCTCTTTTTTTGTGGCACTGAATTGTATTTAGAGGTTTATTTTTATTTTTTTTATTTGAAGATCTGAAACAAACACAACTAATGCTCTGAACAATTTAAAATAATTAGTTTCCTTTCCTGAACATGTTCAGAATACTAGAATGTAGCTTTAACCATCACACAGATCGAAAATGGAAATAATCTGCTTGTTATGCTGATCTCTTGCTCTGGAAATGCTGCATACATTTATGTTGAGTAAATCATTAATTTGTACTACTACAGCACACCAGTGGAGTAAACCAATCATCTACTCTCATACCACCACCAACCTCGGTTTTTGAGCTCCATGAACAGAATGATCAAATTCTGGCTTAAGAAAGGTGAGTCGTTCACTTTAAATCAGGTCAGCTTAACCCTTATATGTTCTAAGTGCATATGTTTGTGCAGACAGGTGTATTTTTGTCAATAATGTTGGCTATGCTACTGAAGTTTATCTTTTTTTTTTGGGGGGGGGGGGGGGGTGTATGTTTGTTTTTCGTAGAATACCAAAATTATTCAAAAAAATTCCCCATACTCCATTTAATGTAACACTAAAATCATTTTGTAGCCTTACCGCCCTTAGTCAATGTTTTTGCGCCATTGACTCCCATACTCCCATGTAAATTATTTTTTTTCTAGTAAGCATATATATATATATATATATATATATATATGTATATATATATATATATATATATATATATATATATATATATATATAATTATTATGTTTGGCTTCCTAGGGCAGTTGCAGACTCAATTTTGAGTTTTTTTATGTTTTCCTATGTATACTGGGGAAATAACTAACGCTGCATTTGAATTAAAAAAAAAGGAAATATTTTGTTGACCATTTATGACACTCCAATGTGTTGAAAATTCGTCCACATAACAAATCATCTGTACATAACACAAAAAATGTTTGTAGGTTTTCATTTGTTTACATTTCTGGTTATGATCATGCACCTGACAACAAAGGGGGAATAAAAAGGTTAACAGAGTTTAGTTAGAACAGATTGTTCACTCACTCATTACTGAGTTTAACCCCTTTTACCACCTTAATTATTTATCAATAACCTTCCTGATAGATTATGCTAATCAAGTTCCTTTATTTAACTGATCAGATGTTAATCATGCTTAGTGTCAGTTACTGACATCATATAACCAGACTATCATAGTTCCAGGTTAGGAACTATGTTCAGTGATTTTACTTGTTCACATTTCTGAATTATTTCAGTTAAACATCTTTACTACTTTACAAACTGTCGCCACAGTCCACATGTGCTTTTCCTTTGTGATGTCTACCTCTCTAAAGAAATGCTTCCTTTTACATGTTTTCTCCTAACTAACATTGACCAGTTCTGCCTTGAAAATAAGGTTTTAATCTCGATGGGACTTTCTTAACAAAGGTTCAGTTAATTAAAAAATATGTTGAATGAAGCTGTCTTTATAAAGCAGTTGTTCTTCGTAGTGCTGGAGTTTGTTTTCACTCATAAAGATGAGGTAGTGAAAGTCAAAGTCAAACTGATGTGTGTGCGAAATTTGTTCTCCGCATTTGACCCACCCCCTGGGGGAGCAGTGAGCTGCAGACACAGCTGCGCTCAGTAACCATTTGGTGGTTTAACCTCCCAATCCAACCCCTTAATACTGAGTGTCAAGCAGGGAGGCATTGGGTTCCATTTTTAAAGTCTTTGGTATGACCCGACAAGGAAGATCTAGGAATGATGACGTAATTATTAAGCTTCCCTGGTGAGTTTTTTATAATTGTATTTTCGTCATTTCTTTTTTTCTTTTTAAGACTAAAACAATAAAGTTTTACCACCAACATCACTTCATTTTTGACTATTATAACTATTATATATTATTTTCTTATGTTGCTGTTTTTATCGACAAGTTAAAACACATGTGTTGTTGATGCACTTTAGGTTTTATCTCACAGGCTCTTGTTTTTTTAAGTGGCAGTTTGTAATTTCCTGGCACTAGGGGGCAGTACATACGTACATTTCAGGGTAGTTTTACACAATGTCGCCAAGACTGTCGCTAGTATAACCCTCCCACTGTCTTTATGGGTGACCCCGTGAGGAAAGTTGACCATTGAGCAGGATTGATGGTTTATCCCTTGAGGTACACGTGACAGGGATGAGGTGGTGCTCACTCCTCACTACTGCCACATGGACCAAAAGGATAAATCATCAACCCTGATCAATGGTCAACTTTCCTCGCAGGGTCACACCCATTAGGACAGTGGGGAGGGATAAGAGCCAAACATTCACCTTGTACACTGACAAGCATTCCAGCTACCTGTTGTGACTCGGAGACATTTCAAGACCGAACGGGTCGTATCAGAGGTAATCTACTGACTTCGGATACCTTGAGGTCGAGGTTCAACCAACCTCCGGCAGTCTGGATCTACTCATTAAGATTAATATTCACCTCACATAAGAGTTTAAAGATTGTCATACACAAAGTGTTAAAACATCTTTGTATCTGAAGAAGGCGTGGCTTTCTGAGAGATGTTGCTAAAACTCCAAACGTGTCAAATTCTGATTTGCCAAACTTGGCCAAACCTCATAACATTGTGTTTTATTAAAAAAAGAATTACTTCCCGCTTAATTCAGTTTCTAGCTGACTCTCGAACCGGCGAGTTCGGGAACAAGTATCTTTGAGACATCTCTTTTGACATACAGTCAAAAGCCTCTTTGCACGCTGCAAGCTGACACAGCCAAACAGCTCTTTTAACCCTCCCACTGTCTTTCAAATTCAATTCAAATTCAAATTTATGGGTGACCCCACGAGGAAAGTTGACCATTGAGCAGGATTGATGGTTTATCCCTTGAGGTCCACGTGGCAGGAGTGAGGTGGTGCTCACTCCTCACCCCTGCCACATGGACCCAAGAGATAAACTATCAACACTGCTCAATGGTCAACTTTCCTCGCGGGGTCACACCCGTTAGGACAGTGGGAGGGTTAAGAAACATTACAGCAAAAGTTGTTAGCCGTGGAGCAGAAATCATGCAACCTCAGTGTGACTCCTCAGATTTTCATGAGGGCAAGAGTATTACCCACAAGTCATTGCTGCAGGAGAAAAGGCTCATGTTCCTTTTCTGAAAATATGTATTTTCTAATGAAATTTGTTAGTTTTTGGATGATTAGTTGATGCTCTAAAACTTTTAGACAAAGCAGCAAATGTAAATTTATTTCAAATAACTTTGGATGTTTGTTTAAAAGTTGTTAATAAAGGTTTTTGAAAAAAACTATCACAGCGACCAAAATCCCGGCATGCTTTGTGATTGATGACGCAATACTCCCTGTCTCAATTCTACAATTATTTGCACACTTGTGTACAACACATTCGAACTCTACTGCGCACTTTCTCCAAATGCACTTTGCTGAAGTCCGCAGGGCACAGTGTGAGTAATGAGGTTGGACATTAGTCTTGGTTGAGGACAACTCAAAGCCCCAGTGTCTCGCCCAGGCCACCACACAGTCCAAGCTCTCCTGCATTCTACGAAAAACAAACTTAAGATTCTGGCCACGCCCCCAAAATGCCCCATCATCTGCAAACAACAATCTTCCCATGTCGCCACCCAAGGAGCTAATGAGACCATTGATCAAGATATTGAATAGAACAGGGCTGATCACACAGCCCTGCAGAATCCCATTCTTCTCCCCAAATGACTCGGACAGCACTGAATCTACTCTCACCTGGATCGTCCTGTCACACAGGAAGCCCTGATCCATCGCCACATCCTCCCCTGCACCCTGGTTTTATATAGACACCAGCAGCCCATCCCTCCCAAGCATGTCATAGGCCTTCTCTATGTCCAGGAACACTGCCAGAACCACCTCCTTGTTCACTAATGCCCACCTGGACCCCAGATCCAGAGGCGCTACCGCATCCATAGTGGAACGCCCCGACCTAAACCTGAACGGGTATGCGGCAAAGAAATCGCTGTACTCCAGGAAGTTCACCAGCCACATGGTAACCATACGCTCTGTTGGGTATTTTTATAATTGTACCTTTTTGAGGCCTAAAAGATGCCCATTTTGTGTTATTAACACTTCATGAATCTCTTGTGTTTACCAACTGTGGCTGTGTATCAAAAGTTGAGCAGAGAAGCTTGTTTGCAGTCAAGGATGTTGATTGTAGATTTCCAAGGAAACCTCTGTACCTCTGTAACAGGGGCGGATTTAGGGCTGAAGAAGATCCGGGGCTTAACACACGTGCGCACACACGCACGCGCGCACACGTGCACACACGCGACACGCACTAGTCAACATCATATATATATATATATCTTGTACCACATAATTATTAATCTGAAGCTACATACAGTATTAAGCATATTCAGGGCAGAGTATTGTTCCTGTTAGTGTTTAGTGTGAGATGATAGTAAATATTCCCTTTCTTTCTCCAAAAACTTTACCTGATAGTAAGCTAACTTTAGGCAAACCAGCAGCACAACAAATATTTTCAAATAAGACTCACAAACCTGAGTCAACACCAGTCTCATCAAAGCTGGGGTTCTGTCATTGTACTTTTGGTCTAAAAAAATGTCCTTATGTCCATCTTCACTCATGCGTTTCAGACAGAGAGTGTAGAAGAAGCCAGCTGCTGAAGGGCTTCTTCTTCAGTGGTGGAGGCTCAGGCAGGCTGTATACAAACTACTGCCAGCTGCGCCCTCTCTGTTGGACTTTGGTACTGCATGTTACTTCCGCGATTTAGATCCAGGGCTTATCATGAAAGATCCAGGGCTTCAGCCCAAGTAGCTGTCATTTTAGCATGACAGACTCTTTAACCATTCCAGCACAGCTCTGGTTTTGTCAGACGGAAACAGATTAGCTGTGAAGCAGCTAATCTGGGTCCGAAGATACCTTTTGCTCATGAACTCAGTTCCTGCCATAAGCAAACCTTACTCAGTTGACTGATTTTTACAGGAGGGTGTTCAGATCTTTTATAAACCTTAAAAACTTCCCGTTAAATGTGTCTTGTCAACCATTGATAGATTAAGTTACTGGTGTTACTGGGTCAACTTAATGACATGAAATGGTGATTGAATCAACACAGTGTTAGACTTTGCCTGTATGTTATTCCTATGCAAATCTTGTTTGAAATGTAAATATCAACTCAGCCCCTGCAGACCATAAATGCTAATCGTAGTATTTTATTTTGCTCAACAGTAAGGCTGTTTTGTAATTATTTCAACATTTGAGCTATTATTCCATCATTTATTTTCTGTTTGGGTTATAAGGTTTAATTGACAAATTGGTTTATTAGATCCTGTAAATGTGTAAGAAGCTAAAGTGGTGTTTTAACCTTTGATTACCCTAAACACTCTCCTGTGAAAAAGTTGGAGACGGGCTGATTCTCCACAGCCATTATTTACATTTAAATTAGAATGCCTCCTGCCTGAATGCAAATGTTTCCTGAGCAGCTAAATCAAGGCTAGACTAGAAGACTCCGTGGTCCTGCTTTGAAGCCTCTGTGACGTGATTGGTTTAGCTCTGCCTTGGTGTGATAGTGTGATAGAATCTCTATGATTAAACTCCTTTTGAGACAAGCTAGTTTTAAAGAATTTGTATGTTTTATTTCATTTGTGATAAATTATGGCAAACCTTACCAATTTTAGCCAGACATCAATTTTGCTTAAGAATAAGATGTTGTTTATTGGGGAAAATTTTTGGGGGTCATCCTTCAGTGGCTGCCCCCTACCGTAAGATTATTGGATTCATTTTTCACTTTGTGAAGTACTAATGAAACTTGATTAACAGGAAGAAGACCTGAGCGCACCCTGAAAACAAGGAACTATGAGCCCAATGACCTCAGGACAATAACACAAATGTTATGAGTACACCTTCATGTGCTGTGTGCAGCTAACTGACAGACCTTGATTAACAGGTGATAAGGATCAGTGGCTGGTCTGCAGTAGTTTCTGCAAAGAACATCAAAGGACACGGACAAGAAACTTTGTGCCCCATTGACATCACCCTCAACAACCAGGAAGGTATTTGATTCCAACACAAGATGGTTGCTATGTCATGCCCTGCTACTCTCCGAATGCAGGAATGGCTCAGACTCAGGAGGAACGTGTTGATGACAAGACTTCAGAGGATCTGAGTTTCTTTGTACAGGCAGCTGTGGAAGTTGATGCAAATTGGTCTGTCTGTGGCACCCTGCTGTGGTTTTGTGACTTGTAGGTGTGTTCAGAAGAAGGTGGAAACCTGCAGACCAAGATGGAGGGGGCCAGTGACTGAGCTGCTAACCTGCAATCCAAGATGGAGGAGGCACAAAAAACATGGCTGAGCTAATGTTACACCACGAACCAAGTGGATCAGTTAGCTCGAACCGGTACCAACCTGTGAGCTGATGTAAAACCACAAACAAACCTACTGTGGGCCACTCAGCTCTTAGGAAGTGACCCAACTCCATCCTGAGTCGACACGTCAGCAGGATGACACAAAGCTGAGAGCACAGTCTGTGACTGAGATATCACACCTGAACTGGAGATGAGGTGCAGAGGTCAGACACCAAGTTCGGAGGAAACCAGTACCACGTGCCAGCCAGCCACTGAATATGCAGATCCTGTGACACCTGTTCAGTCCTACAAGACAGCACAGGAGGTAACGACAGATGTGGAGCAGAAGATCCACAAGTGTCCAGCTCCTCACCTTGAGATTTACATGCATTTTTCATTCATTAAGTGTGTTTAAGGGTCATTAAATTTATTTGGTTTTTGATGACAACTGATGTGGATTTGTCAGAGTCCAAGCCCCCAGGCCGGGCTCTCCCAGCTGACTGGCTTCCGTCTTGGACCACATTACCCAGCATGCCCCTCGCGGGGATTCCCTCCACGTTTCGCCTGCGTCAATCCATGTCTATATATGGAAGACGCTACACCGGCTCTTCACTCAGTCATCGTTCCACCGTGATCCATGATCAGAGTATTTCCAAAGCTACTACAGCTAAACCTCCACCTTTCCTCCTCAGACCTCATCCGTCAGCCTTTCCAGCACCGCTTTCAGCCAACAGTCTGTATAATAAACGCTCTTCCTCCCGAACCCAGTCTTCGAGTCTGACAGGATGACTGAGTCCATTAATCCAGCGGAGTTCGAGCAGGTGAAGAGAAAGATGGAGCAACTGGTGAACGAGAACGTTCAGCTCCACGCCCAGGTCGACCGGCTTAACACCAGACTGAACTCCCAGACCGATCTCTCCATGCAGTTGTCTACTGCCGTCACGGCACTCCAGCAGCAGGTTCATGCTCTCCACCTGCAAGCCCTCACTCCACCGACGGGAGAGCCACACTTCAGTCTCCCGGAGAAGTGGAATGGAGAGACGGGGATTCCAGACGGTCTGCTCGCTACCCTTGAGATGCAGTTCGAGTGCCACCCAGGACGCTTTCCCATTGCGCGTTCTCGAGTGGCACAGCTCACCTCCCTGCTCACCGGACGCGCTGCAGAGTGGGCCGCTGCGCTCTATAATTCCAAATCACCGGACTGCAATGACTACGCTGCATTCGTGGCTGCCCTCAGAAAGTCGTTTGTTCCACCCAGCAGCGAAATGGGGGCAGAGGCACGACTCCTAAAACTCTGCCAGAAGGAGCGCTCTGTGTGCGCTTATGCGTCGGAGTTCCGCACCATCTCCGCCAAGCTGCGGTGGGCTGACTCTGCCCTTTGAGCCGTCTTCTTTGAGGGACTGGCAACCTACATCCGGGATGAGATGGCGGGAAGGGAGCTGCCCCAGAACCTGGATGAAGTGGTGGATCTGGCGTTGTGCATGGATCAGCGGGTTCTGGTTCGGCCCAAGCCCTTCACTCGCTCATCCAGGGCGCCTGGACCTCTTCCTCGTTCCCCACGCCTGCTCCCGGACCCGCTTCTACTGATGAGCCCATGCAATTAGGCCACCTTCCTCCAGAGGAGAGACAGCGACGGTGGTGCGAGGGTCTCTGTGCCTATTGTGGCTCCTCCCACCACAGACGCCTGAACTGTCCATTACGTTTGGGAAACGAAGGAACCCACTGAGTATCGGGGTCGCTCAGCCTGGGTCACCTTCAGCCCCCGCCTCTTCAAATCGACTCCTTCTTTATGTTACCCTCCTTCATGGTGAGGCCTCACTCCAGATGAACGCGCAGGTGGACTCGGGGGCCGCTGACAATTTTATGGACATGGATCTGGCTAAGCGCCTATGGATTCCCATGACCCCCTTGGAGAGAGTTGTGCCAGTGACCTCGGTGGACGGTAGGCCCCTCCAACCCTATCCGGTCCAAAACCGAACCCAGCCACTCCAGATGATTGTCCAAGGCCACAGAGAGACCCTCCAGTTCCTGATCATATGTGCTCCCTCCTCTCCTCTAATCCTGGGATTTCCCTGGCTCCGTCTCCATGACCCCCGGATTTCCTGGTCCCAGGGCCGCCTTTTGGAATGGGGGACCCAGTGCCAGGCCCACCTCTCTCCTCCTCCATCCATGCCAGACTGCCCGGCCGGTGACCCTGGCCCAACACCGCCCAATCTGCCACTGCCCTACCGGGACCTGGCTGCGGTGTTCGACAAGCGGCGCGCCACCACACTGCCGCCTCACCGCCCGTACGACATGGAAATCAAGCTACAACCAGGAACCAGTCCACCCCAGGGGCGCCTTTTTTCTCTCTCTCCCGCCGAGTCCAGAGCCATGGGGGAATATATTGACCAGGCCCTCCAGCAGGGTTTCATCCGACCCTCGTCGTCCCCAGGTGCCGCAGGCTTCATCTTTGTGAGGAAAAAGGAGGGTGATCTCCGCCCCTGTATAGATTACAGAGGACTGAACAAGATCACAGTCAGAGATCGCCATCCTCTGCCGCTCCTCACGTCCGCCCTGGATGCCATCTCCCAGGCGTGGATTTTCACCAAGCTGGACCTCCGGAGCGCCTACAACCTGGTCCGTATCAAAGCTGGAGATGAGTGGAAGACGGCGTTCATCACCCCCACCGGTCACTGGGAGTACCAGGTCATGCCCTTCGGACTGTGCAATAGCCCCGCCGTTTTCCAACGCTTCATCAATGATGTCCTCCGTGACATGTTGGGACAGTGGGTGTTTGCCTACCTGGATGACATTCTGATCTACTCCAAGTCAGAGGCCGAACACCACCACCATGTTCGCGCTGTCCTGACCCGGCTCCTGGACAACAACCTGTTCTGTAAGCCCGAGAAGTGCTCCTTCCACCAGCGGTCCATTTCATTCCTGGGCTACCTGATTTCGGATCAAGGTCTAACTATGGACCCTCAGAAAGTCCAGGCGGTGAAGGACTGGCCCCTACCAACCAGCCTGAAGCAACTGCAGAGTTTTCTGGGTTTCTGCAACTTTTACCGTCGATTTATCAAAGACTTTAGCACCATTGTGGCGCCTCTCACCTCTCTCACCCGACCGAGCACTCCTGGTCAACCGTTCCGGCTCACCCCAGATGCCGTTCGGGCTTTCCACTACCTAGTCGCTCGTTTCACATCGGCTCCTATCCTGCGCCATCCGGATCAGGCAGTCCCTTTTGTGGTCGAGGTCGACGCTTCGGATGTTGGCGCCGGCGCCATCCTGTCCCAAGGCAGCCCAGACGACAGGCTACATCCCTGCGCCTACTTCTCCAGGAAGTTTTCCACCACCCAGCAGAAGTACGGCGTAGGGGATCGCGAGCTGCTGGCCATAAAATGGGCGTTGGAGGAATGGAGGCAGTGGCTTCTGGGCACCACTCAGCCGTTCACCATCTGGACTGACCACCAGAACATAACCCACATCTGGTCCGCCAAGCAGCTAAATCCTCGCCAGGCTCGCTGGGCCCTCTTCTTCGAACCCTACGAGTTCCATCTCGCCTATCGCCCCGGGACTAAAAACCAGAAGGCGGACGCCCTTTCCCGCCAGTTCACACATTCAGCGCCCACGTCCGAGCCGGCGCCCATCCTCCCGGAGCACCGTTTCGTGGCCCACCTTGGTTGACCGTTGGAGGAGGCAATCCAAAACGCCCTCCGGGATGACCCAGCGCCGCTAGAGACCCCCGCCAGTCGGCTCTACGTCCCCGCGTCCTGTCGCAGTGAGGCGTTGGCCTGGGCCCACTCATCACGCCTGTCTGGTCACGCTGGCTTCTCTCGGACTCTCAAGTTCTTGAAACGGGCTCTCTGGTGGCCACGTATGGAGAGGGACGTTAAGGAATTCACGAGCGCCTGTGACGTCTGCGCCCGCTCTAAGGCATCCACCCAGGCTCCGGTTGGCACCCTCAGACCTCTTCCGGTGCCCAGCCGCCCCTGGTCCCATGTGGGGCTGGACTTTGTCACAGGTCTCCCGCCGGGTCAACGACCTCGACACCATCCTAACGGTCACTGACCGGTTCTCCAAAGCTGTTCACTTCATCGCCCTCCCGGGCCTTCCCTCGGCCCGACGCACTGCAGAACTGTTTCTGGAGAATGTGGTGTGTCTCCACGGGTTCCCGGTCGACGTGGTCTCAGATCGTGGTCCCCAGTTCACGGCCCGTTTCTGGAAGGCCCTCTGCCATCTAGTGGGAGCTTCTGTCAGCCTGTCTTCGGGCTACCACCCACAGACCAACGGTCAATCGGAGCGGGCGAACCAACAGTTGGGCCGGTACCTCCGCTGCTTTGTCTCGGCCCAGCCCTCGCAGTGGCCTAAGTACCTCCTCTGGGCGGAGCTGTCTCATAATCTCCACACCTCCTCGGCCACTCAGATGTCCCCTTTCGAGGTCTGCTATGGCTACCAGCCCCCAGTCTTCGCCCACCAGGAACCCGAAGTCGCGGTGCCAGCCGCTCAATCCCTGGTGAGGCGCTGCAAGAACGCATGGATCAAGGCGCGGGCCTCCATCACCCGGGCCAACGCCCGTTACTCACACCAACACCTCCGCAGGCACCGCCCGGGTCCCTCCTATGCTCCAGGGGACAAGGTCTGGGTGTCCACGGCAGGCCTCCGGGTCCGCGCCGGTTCCAGGAAGCTCGCTCCCCGGTTCCTCGGGCCCTACCCCGTGCAGGAGGTCATCAACCCGGTCACGTACCGGCTGCGGCTGCCTACTAGCCTTCGCGTCCATCCTACCTTCCACACCTCCCGGCTCAAGCCTTACGTGGAGTCCCCCCTCCTGCCACCTCAGGCTCCAGCACCTCCGCCGGCCCGCTTCCTCGACGGTGAGCCCATCTACACAGTCCGGCGCATTCTGGACGCTCGCCGCCGGGGTCGGGGCTGGCAGTACCTCGTAGATTGGGCGGACTACGGCCCCGAGGAACGCTCCTGGTAGCCGGCCCGCTCCATCTTGGACCCTGCCCTCATCTCGGACTTCTGGGCCCACCGAGGTGGCCCGGGGACTTCTGGAGCCGTCCCTGGACCGGGGGGTCCTGTCAGAGTCCAAGCCCCCAGGCCGGGCTCTCCCAGCTGACCGGACCACATTACCCAGCATGCCCCTCGCGGGGATTCCCTCCACGTTTCGCCTGCGTCAATCCATGTCTATATATGGAAGACGCTACACCGGCTCTTCACTCAGTCATCGTTCCACCGTGATCCATGATCAGAGTATTTCCAAAGCTACTACAGCTAAACCTCCACCTTTCCTCCTCAGACCTCATCCGTCAGCCTTTCCAGCACCGCTTTCAGCCAACAGTCTGTATAATAAACGCTCTTACTCCCAAACCCAGTCTTCGAGTCTGACAGGGTTACCTTAATAAAGCTAGGAACTCAAAGATATTATGTAGGTTTTGGTGTTTGGTTTATTTATTCCAAATTCCAGGTTGATGGGTGTGTCTTAACTCTTGCTCTGGGTTTTGTTGACAGGATAATGTATTTTATTTTATTGTTATTACTCAAAGGTAGCATTCAGGGGGAATAAATTAATAAAGCTAGAAATACAGGATAAAATTGGGTTTGATGTCTGGTTTAATGTTGAACTAAAATCCGATTGATTAATTGGTCATTTCAAATTCCAGGTTGGTAAGGTGTGTCCTAATTTCATGATAATGTGTTTTATTGGTTTCATCTTTTCTTGCTCAAAAAGTCACATCAGGAGGGAATGTTGGGTATTTTTATAATTGTACCTTTTTGAGGCCTAAAATATGCCCATTTTGTGTTATTAACACTTCATTAATCTCTTGTGTTTGCCAACTATGGCTGTTTATGAAAGGTTGAGCAGAGAAGCTTGTTTGCAGTCAAGGATGTTGATTGTGGATTTCCAGGATGTTGATTGTAGATTTCCAAGGAAACCTCTGTACCTCTGTAACCTGAGAAGGCCCGCCTTCTCCTCCATCCTTTGTGAATAAAGCCCCTGACGAACTGGGAGCACATGGGAGTGATGGGGGAAAAGCCTCGGAGGAGGTTTTTCCCTGTGTTAACTCTCCATTATTTTGGGGACTCAGGGTAAAATGTCTCCCTTATTGTCATGTGTGTTATTTCAGGTTCCAGGGTTATGGAGATTAAATATTACCCCACATGTAATTACTTAACATTTGGTGGAGATGCCGGGGATGCAGAGCTGGTGACCTGAAGGCTTTCCCCAGGAACAGAGGGGGGCTGGTTAGCTCCATGGAGGGGTTTCTGTGCCCAGCTCTCGCATGACGATTCATGGACATTACAAATAATCTCACTCTCTGTGTGTGTGTCGTCCTTTAAGGTAATATGGGATAAATCTAAAATTACCTATCACGCTCCATCACTTTACATATGATGGACGTCAAAGCAATAGGCCTGCATGAATCTGGGGCCCCTGTGGGTTTCCCAGGCTCAAGGAATGGAACAATTACTGCATGTCTCCACTCGGCGGGCAAGCGACCAGTCCCCCAAACAAAGTCAATAAAGGACAAGACCTCCTCCAGGAAAAGATCCCCAGCATGCTGCAGCAGCGGGTACCCTAATCCATCCCTCCCTGGACTAGCATCTCTCCCAGAACGAATGGCCTTCTTAAGCTCCACCATAGAGAAATAAAGGTCCTGGACACTGGGCCCCTCCCCAACCTCTCTCAGCTGACCCAGAAATTCTGACATCACCCCCTCCCGGAAAGATATCTGCAAAGTAATGGACCCTCTGAAAATGACCTGCCAACAGATTCGCCTTCGCCCCATCATCCGACGCCAACTGTCCCCCATCACCAAGCACAGGCATCCTATGTCACACCTGCACACATGACATCCTGCAAACCATACCCACAGTTATGTGACAGTAGTATGGCGCCCTAACGTACCACAAAAATCCCTCCAGCCAGCACTCTTGTTGTTGAAGCCTGTTTCCCATTAAAGCATACTGTAAAGATACCCCCCACACACACACACTTCTAAAGTGAAAATGACGTCCATGCAGCTGAAGCAATCATCAGACCCAACCCTGACAAACACAAACCTTTCCCCCTGAACCAAGAGTGCTGCCCATCATTTAGCACCACCAACCCCGACCGATCTAAAAAAATCCTCCAGAACCCTACCATTCCCATCAGTGTTATGGTCTCCCCAAAAAACAATGTGGGCATTAAAATCCCCAACCATCAACAGAGATGTCGCATCCTCATTCATCAAATTGTGATGAACCTCACCCACCAAGCCCTCACCAGGATTATAAAAATTCATCACCAACACCACCCCTTTAGCAGATCACACCTCAAGTACCACACACTTCAGGTCACCGGCAACCTGTCACAGACGATACTGCAGCTCATCATTAAGAAATGTGGCACAACCCCCTCCCAGCCCTATCCCATCTCTCACAAACATAACCACACAATATAAAATCCAACACCAGTTTCAGCCTCGTTTCCTGCACACAGATAACATCTGGCAGCACATCCTTAACCTCAATTGTTGTCTTAAACTCCTGACCATTGGATACCAAACTCCTGGCATTCCACTGCACGATTCTAAAATCAATTATCAAGGGCTATCCTCCACCATTCCCTGTTCACATCAGGCGCCCCACTGCCGTCCACCACTTAAACCGACGTGCTGCCTCAGCGTATGAAACCTTACGATCCCCAACAGCCGCTGCCTCACCATAGAACACACAACCCCCAAAAGTTGCCCCAGTACCACACACTACAGAGAACACCCCACCAGGCAAGACAGAAGAATCCGCCAAATACCAAATGTCTCCTTCAACTCCCTAGACAGCCGCAGCAGGCTGATGGAAGCAAATCCTGCCCTGCTTGACGCCCTCAACTGAACAACCAGGCCCAACTCACCAACCCCACTAGTCCCCAGCTGTTTAGACAAACCCTCCACCACCACCCCGTTTGGAGACGAGTCACTCCAATCCCTCTTCGAATTTCCCCTACCCTCTGCCGGCATAGCAACCCTGGCACCCTCACTGGTCCTCTGCCCCATACCAGCACCAATAGATTGAACGGGAACAAAGAAGGAAAAATCAACCTGTCCACCTGAAGATGTCGAAACCACTCACTACTCTGCCTAAAATGGACAGGTGTGATTAATTAACGATCAGCTACAGCTCACACCTGTCTCTCATCTCCACTCACCTCCTCATTCTTACTTAAACTCCAGCTCTGTCATATTCCTTGTTGGTCCTTGTGTGTGCTCCTCGTGGCCTCACCTTATTATCTATTAAAGGATTTTCAACCGCTTCAACTGGCTGCCTCCTCAATTTCCTGCATTTTCCTGACAGAAACATGGCATCTAATATGGCGTAGACTCGCATACTGTATACTTTAAACCTGATTTTTATGGTCAGATGTTAGAAAGCCGCTAATATTTTTCTACAACTGGACATCATTTTATTAATTTTCAATGTTTTGATGGACATTTCTAGAGATCAATGGTAAAATCTACACATTTTCTCTTTAAAGTGAAGTTTGGAATTATCTTCCTGTCCATAAGGGCTTCTACTTCTGTGGAGCTTTTTAAAACAAGACTGAAGACCTACTTTTTGTCATGTCCTGTCCTTGTTGTTCCTCATCCCCCCTCCTTTGTCTTCCCAGATTTCATATTTAACATCATCTTCCCTTCTCAGTTTTAGTTTATAGTTGGTCCTCTTCCTCGTGTGTCCTTCACCCTTGACCCCTGTCTTCTTGTAGATGTGTTCCTGTCCCTGCAGTCACTAACAACTACTCCGCCCCAGTCCTTCATCAATCCCCCCCCCATTTCATGTATATCTTATTTGGTTTGTGTATTTGCTTCAGTCATTCCCTGTTCATGGTTCAGGTTATTCACCCATCTTTCTAGTAGTTATGTTTTTATTTTACTTAGGTTCTGTTCCCTTAGTCCAGTCTTATGTTTTACTTTGTGATCTGTTAGTGTATTTTTGCAGCATCTAGTTTTAGGCCCTGTCCACACGTAGCCGGGGATCTGCCAAAACGTAGATATTTTTCTACGTTTTGGCCTGTCATCCACACGAAAACGGAGTTTTTTCACACGAAAACTGATCTTTTTAAAAACTCCGGCCAAAGTGAAGATCTGCGTTTTCTCCGTTTTGGGTGTATGCGTGTGGACGGACAAAACCGGAGTTTTAAGGTCCGCAACGTCACTTTCCGCGACAAAAAAATGTTGACTTCACGTGTGCGACCTGTGTTTACACTAGCCGGCATCATGGAAGCCCTCAGAGCTGCGATCTGTCACTACCCGATCCATCAATTGTCCAAGCGCTTTCTGCTTGTTTGTTTTTGCAAGCGGAATTACTGCTCCTTGCGGAAGACCACAGACGAAGGACGAGGTTAAGAACTTTTGAAGTACTGCCGCCTACAGGTCTGGCATGTCCTTAACAACGTATTTATCCGGGTACGTGTGGACAGAGTTTTTTTTTTAAACGCGGTGGTGTGGATGCAAGTTTTTGGAGGGGCGGATATTCGTTTTTAAAAACCCCCGGCTACGTGTGGACTAGGCCTCAGTATCTAATTATTTTATCTTGTGTTATTGTATTTCCTCCCATTCCTCAGTTAACAAGCCACACCAGTAGCCCATTAACAAATCAGTAATCATCACACCTGCTCCCTGTTTTCTCATCTATTTAAACCCGGTTCATTGGATTTTATTTTGTCTTCAAGGCACGTTACAAATAAAGGCTGAGTTGAGTTGACTTGAGTCAACGCTTTTCTGATTTCTATCCACACAGGAATACTCCTTGTCTCCCTCCACAGGTGGTGCAGATGGTGTGACACAAACAAACGTGTTTTACAGTCTCTTGGGACTTAAGGCAGACAGCACATCCCGGCCAGGCGCTCGCCATGCCAATCGCAAACCATATGGCTAAGATATTTCACTAAGTCAGGTCTGATTTATCACTAAACTGGTAGAACTCCCACCTCCCTTATGGCTCAACAAGCTACACTGATGAGACGGGTGGTGTTGTTAGGTGGGTGTGATGGTCCGAGGCACTGCTGCTGGTGATATCTGGGACAGATGGAGACTAAGATTGGTCCTAATCTTTCCTCCTCCCAAGACTGATAGTGCAAGAGAAACCTTCAGTCACTGGACAGTATTTGAGTTTTGTTCTTCTAATTGTTTTAGAAGAAAATAGTCTAGACTGTGAACCCTCATCAGATATGACAGATTACTCCAAACATCAGTATAAATATCACACACACTTTGTGTGCGTGTGTTTAGTTAATGCAGAAAATGTTAAAAACAAAATGCTATCTCTGTGACCCGAGCATTGGCATTGGTGATCTGTTTTGGGTTGATCATTATTTAGGTACAAAATACCTCAAAGATCAGCTAAATCTAACAAAAAGTCACGTAACTGTTTTTCCAGGATCCACTAACTTGAAACTTCGTTCGTTTCATTTATTTCATTCAATCAATCAAATAAAAGTTACATTAAAACTATTCATGTTCACAAATAATCATAAATGAAAAGGAGCAGAAAGAAGCAAAAACTTATATCTGCCCCCTTTTCACATCAAGACATTAGCTGTTCAACTCAAAGAATTTCGTTCATCCAACCCCCACCCCAACACAAAACAAGTCAATCAGCCTACTTAAAGTCTTATTACTTCATCATGATACGTTTCACTTTCTTTTTTAAATACAGAAAATTATTTAGATTGTTTTATTTCACTGTGGAGTCTATTCCATAAGTAGACACCTTTATCACCTTTTATCACTTGTAAGTCGCTTTGGACAAAAGTGTCTGCTAAATACATAAACATAAAACATAAACCTTTAACTGAGATGCACCTTTCCATTTTCGCTGTTCGGCATCTTGGTTTTTAAAAATATCAGTTCCTTTTAGATTATAATTACTTTCTCTTTTTACAAATTTCTTTTGAATATTTATTGGTAGAATTCCTTTCTGTGCTTTGTACATAAGTTTTAATAAATTATATTCTGCCAGTTTGTCAAATTTTATTAGGTCTAGTTGTGAAAACATTGGATCAGTATGATCCCTGTATCCACTTCAACTAATAACTCTCACCCCTTCTTTCCACCGGAGCCGTCAGCAGCACGTTACTGCAGCAGCACGTCTTGCTCGTGTAAGCTGCTGCTTGGCCCTCCCCACGAGACGCGAAGCAGCAGGGGAGCAGCTGTCACTGACAGAGCACGAAGTCACACGAGTAACTTCGTCAGTAAACACAACAACAAGCAGGAGAAAATTACAACATGGCTCCAAAAGGTTTGTGTTTTGTGTTTTGTCTGTTTTTATAATCGCCAATGCGGACCTGAAAAACAAAGGAGACCGCTAGCTAGATGATAACTTCTCACGGTGCTGCACAGTTAGTAACTTTTCTTTTAAAGTAAAGCAACCGGAAGGCAGTATGTTTCTTTATTCTGAAAATCTCGGGAGCTTCGCTCCGTTTCCGCGTCCGATTTCCTGTCTTTCCTTCCCCAAAAATGTCGAACTTGACCCGTTTCAGATGCGTCGCACGTAGAACATAGAACCGGCGCGTAAGGGCCGCGACATGCTGCTCCTGAGACACGGCTGACTCACGCTGCTGACAGCTGCTGACGGCTCCGGTGGAAAAGGTTCTGTTGACCACAGCGGTTCCTATCAGCAGCTATGACGTGCTGCTGCAGTAACGTGCTGCTGACGGCTCCGGTGGAAAGAAGGGATCACTGCTCTTTTCTGTAAAAGTAAAATTGAATGCGTATATGTTTTGCAGGTACTTCCCCATACTTCGATACAATATGTCAGATATGGAAGAATTAACGAGTTATACAGAATATACAAAGCTTTTATGTTAAACAATTCCTTCATCTTATTTAGTACTGAAATAGCTCGAGAAATTTTAATTTTAATATAATTTATGTGAGACTTCAACGATGAGTGTTCGTCAATAATAACACCTAAAACTTAACGTCTTTTACTCTTTCTATCTCAATTCCTTCAACATTTATTGATGCATCAGCACTTTTTTTACTACTACAAAAAACTATAAACTTAGTTTTATTGATATTTAAAGAAAGCCTATTGATATTAAACCATATTTTAATTTTTGTAAATTTATTTTCAACTACATTTAAAACATCTTTTATATTTTCTCCTGAATAAAATAAGGTAGTGTCATCTGCAAATAGTATGCACTTGAATAATTTTGAAACCAAAGCAATATTATTAACATATAAAAGAAAGAGTAATGGTCCAAAGACCGATCCTTGTGGTACTCCACAACTAATATTACGTGTAGAGGATTTTATATTATTAATTTCCACAAACTGTTGTCGGTTCATCAAATAACTTTGGACCCACTCATGTGCTACTCCTCTAATCCCGTATTTGTATAATTTTTTTAATAATATTACATGATCCAGCATATGATGCTATTTGTAAATCTACAAAAACACTCACCAAATATTGTTTATTTTCTATTGCTATTGACATCTCTTCTACTAAGTCAGTTATTGCTGTTGAACGAAACCCATATTGACTATTATGCAAAACACCATGCCTATTAATAAACTTTTCCAATCTAACAACAAATAATTTTTCCAGAATTTTTGAAAACTGTGGAAGCAGTGATGTTGGCCTATAATTAGAGTATTCATGCTTATTTCCACCCTTATAGAGTGGTATCACTCTAGCAGTTTTCATATTTTCTGGAAATATTCCTTTACCAAATGATAGATTGCATATATATGTAAATGGTTTAATAACTACGTCTGATGTTTTGAAGTCTTGTTCGGACACTGTTGCACTATTTGTAATATTTCACTCTCATCTACTTAATCGAGAAAAATACTATCCACAATATCTTTTATTGTTTTTCCAGTATTATTATCGTTTTAAACTTTAGATAAAAATTCTAATTCAGTGTGGTTTCTAAAAGAAGCCTGTGTGATAGTCCTGTTTTCTTGTCAGTGCAGCTTCATTAAAACCATCTCTACAGTGGTCATTGGTGATGTTCCTCTTCTACACAGATGAACAGAACAGAAGCAGGAACGTCCAACATAGGAACACACAGTCAACCGCTGCTGATACAGGTGGAACGGTTAAAATCATACCAAAGAAATGGCCTTCAATAGCAGCAGCTCACTTTTCCAAAGAGGAGGAAATCAGATTCACCAGCCCCATCATCTACAAACAAATCAGCTCAACAACTGAAATCATCTCAAACTTCCACAAATGTTCCTGCAGTAAAACCTCCACAAACCTCAAGTAAAACTTAAACAAAGCTGGAATGAACCTTGAAAAGATCCTTTCAACACAATTAGAACATTTGGGACCGGTGACCCTGGAAGACTAAAAATACAGAAACACCTGCAGGCTGCGTGCCATTTCCATGACAACAACTGGAACCAATGTAAGAAATCCTAGAAAATTACAAAGTTATGAAAACATGACGGTGTGTAGGAGGAGTTTTACTTGCTGATCAAAAATCTAATCAAACTTCATGTCTCTGAGTAAATTAATTTTATTTTCAGCATGAGCGTAAAGATCCAGAACCCTTTCCATTCCCATGGAAACCACCCAGGTTTAATTATGACTGAAAATAACTTCCACCAACTCCATCACCATGTGGTACGCCGCACCCTCTGAGAAGAAAGTTGGCTGAAACTGGCTCTTACTCAAGGACCTTCACATCTCCATGAACAGAAAGTAGACAGATAGGAGAGTGGAGGATCACTCTCATCCCAAACATCAATGGTGCTCCTTTCTGCCAAGAGGTTGAGGTCCTTCAGTAACAGAACCTTGAGGCAGCTGTCCTTCTCAGTTCCTGTGAGTTAGTTCATCTTGTGGCTGTCGTCGCTCTCCTTTGGTCACTTTCTGTTCATAAACATTTCACATTGTACAAATCTGAATTGTTAAAGGAAATGTATTGGCAGTCCTCAGGTGTGCACACGTTTGACACAAACCTGTGCTTCTTTAGCACGTTTGTCCCTGATTGTCAGTCTGCAGCCGTCATAATATTTATTGAGCAAAGTTACAGTTTCTGTGAATTAATCTGGACTGCAATGGAACTATAAATATATTATAAAATAAAATACACTCCCTGGCCAAACAAATAAAAAAGTCACACACTTTGATATTTCGTTGGACCGCCTTTAGCTTTCATTACGGCACACATTGGCTGTGGCGTTGTTTTGTCACAAGATTTTTTTCCATCCATTGCTGCATTAACTTTTCACCAAGATCAAGAAAGAAAGAAAGAAAGAAAGAAAGAAAGAAAGAAAGAAAGCAATCCTTTATTTAGCACCTCTCAACATAAAAGTCACAAGGCGCTTCATCAGAACCAACAAAAAATTTAAATATAAGAAAGATTTTAAATTAATTATTAAGAATATGGTTAAAATAAGAAAAATAATTGTGATTTTAAAAAGTACGGAAAAGGAAAAAGAAAATGAATAAAAAAAGGGAAATCAGTAGATCCCAAAATGTGCACAATAGGTAGAAAGATCAAAATGAGAGTGATGATGAAGTTTCACACCAAAGCCTGAACAGGTGAGTTTTCAGCTGCTTTTTAAAGGAGACCACTGAGTCCACTGATCTCAGGCTCAGGGGGGGAGATGTCAGGGGTCTGGGGGCCACAGCAGCAAATGATCTGTCACCTTTGGTCTTTAGCCTGGTGCTGCAGAACCAGTAGGCTTTGGTCACTGGACCACAGGGACCTGCTTGGGGTGTAGGGACTAAGAAGATCACCAGTGTATGATGGTGCTTGTCCATGTAAGGCCCTATAGACCAGAACCAGGATCTTGAAATGAACCCTGAAGTTGACTGGCAGTGTCATGCTCTGTGCTGAACTCACCATGATTGTCTGAGCTTTGTTTGCAGATGGGTGTGTCCGGAGAGCTCGGCTGTGTCTAATCAGCGGTCAGGGGATTTAAGGAGCGGCAGGACAACTTGCCAGTGCCAGATGATACTCAGTCTTGGGTAGTTTCTAGCCCCCTGATCTTTCCTGAAAGATAACCAGTATCTGTTTGGCTGTCTGTTCCTGCCCTTCTGGCCATTAACTCGCTCTGTCCTCCTGATCCTTCCAGGTTCAATTCATCATTCAAGAACTCGCTCTCTGCAATACAATCAGAACCATCAGCAACATTCCAGCCCCACCATTTGCCCCTGATCGCCTGCTCTCAGCCACTCACCTGCCCACCTGCAGCTCCTTGGTCTCCCTTCTCAGCCAGGCCTGACATACCCTTCCCGAAGAACCCATATCATCCAGAAAACCGTAAGCCCTTTGCCTTCCTCATTATCTTCCCTCATTTGTCCCAGACTCTCTTCCTCTCTTCCTCTCCCAGAACGCAACGGATCCATTTCCCGTCCCTCGGAAGCAGCTTCTTACCTCACCATACAAATAAACAATTGTTTTACTTACCTTCCAACTCCTGGTGGTGATTCTTCATGTCTTGGGTTAAGAAATTGCCTTCAAACATGACAGAATCATCCGGCCAAACTCCTGACACCACAGTCGAATCACGTCCGTGTATATATATGTGGGTATGTATGTATATCTATATATATATATATATATATATATATATATATATGTGTGTGTGTGTGTGTATGTATGTATATATATATTTATGTATATATGTGTGTGTATGTATGTATGTATGTATATATATATATATATATATATATTTATATATATTTATATATTGGGGGTGGGCCGTTATCGGCGTTAACGCGCTGCGGCAAAGCCAGACTCTTATCGCGCGATAAAAAAAAATGACGCCGTTAATCTATTCTCAAAGTTGGGTTGGGATCTGGGTCTATACTTAGTAAACTATGATGGCTTTCACATTGCGTGGATGGATACCTGGTTGGCGCGGATGTATACTCGGCGCGGATCATCATACGTATGGACGGACGACAGGCTCGCGGAGTTTAATTTTCCCCATGCAGCCGAACAGTCGCACCGTCGCCACCAGCAGCGCTTCTCCCTTCTCATCGCGCGGGACAAGTAAATAATTTATGTACTTTCACCAGAGTTTAATCCATGAATCTGACTTTGATTCTTTTTATTTTGTTTTGTTTACCTCCGACATCTCCAGCCGGGCTTTCCCCGGGCCACACTTCACCGTCCGGGGCCGAAGAAGCGCTCGGATGTGAGAAAACCGAGACAAGACTTTCTCAGACAGGTGCGGTTTCCAACTAAGTTTAGCTCTTTAAGCAGCTGTTTATTGTGATAAAGTGATAAATTGTTTCTACAGGTCATTGTTCATGTGGCTTTGACTCAAATTCACCTGTAATAATAAACGTTTTACTCATAAATTTTTATATTAGTTTAGAAAAGTTGAGCTAGGATAACTCCCCTTGCCGTTTTCAGAGACAACAACAGCAACAGTTGGCTTCTGCTCATACAGGTGAGCTGTGGCATCATTTCCAGTTCTCGCTCCCATTCACCAGAGGCGATCCTACATGCAAACTAAAGGGGGGCATTGGAAGGGCACCCCATAAATTTAACCCCCTCCCCAGGCCGAAAATAAATCATAACCATGCTTCATTGCAGCCACAAACAATTTAAGGATGCCCTTTAAATAATATTTGTAAATAATTCCTTACATCCTCGATGAACTCACTTTTGCCATTTGTATAACTAATTATTCATATAAACATGTTATGGTAATACTTACAAGGAATGCCCTTTCTGAACTGAAAACCCACGGCGTCGAGTCATGTCCACCTTCCTCCTTATAAACCGGCCCGCTGATCAGCTGATTAGAAACATCTGTTGCTCCCTCTCCTGAAACCAAGCACTCAGAGATCGTGAGAAGATGAGAAGAGTACTCACCTCGGCTCATGACAAATGTTGGCTTGATAAAGCAAGAAGACTACCAGCCCCAATGAACGAGCATGATTTAAAGTCAGAAAATGTTGTTGTATCCTTTGTGCGTTATCATCACTATAACCCACGGCAAAACAAATGATCCTTCCAGCGACAGTCACCTGAGAGGTCCTGGACAGGGTTAGACTCCAATCTCTGTCAGTGGCTTGGAAGAAACTGACTGGCATACCATCATGGCGAGCTCGAACAACATCAGGAGGAGAAGCCGCCAGCTCAGGAAACCACACCGGGAGGTGAACCTTCAGGTTGGACAGAGCGTGATCAAGCGCGATCCCTGCTTTTAAGTTGAAAGTGCAGATATTATTTCTTCTGCTTTGATCTTCATGAAAAGCAATCTTATTTTGAAGTTTCGTCAGGTCAGCCTTGTAGTCTACCTTAGAGTCTTTGATTAGATTGATCTGCATCTGAAGTGAGGAAGTCAGCTGCTCCTGACTCTCGAGCTCTGATTCCAACTTAAGTAGAGTACAATTCAAACCATTGAGTTGAGACTCCTGCCGATCCAAGCATTCCTTGGAAAGCATCTCAGCTTCAGAGAAATATTTTTTTCAAAATAGCATCCAGAGACGCCATGCTGAAGTCGCTGATTGACATGTCAGCAACTTCACTGCTACCTTTCGGCACGTCCTTAGCCAGAGGTTAATGAAAGAAAGAAAAAACTTCAAAGCAGCTAAGATTTCAAAAATTCCTAATGCCTTCATGATTAAAATTGAGTGGACAATGTAAGAGTAGGTGGTAAAGTAGGTCAGCTTTTCAAGAAAAGAGAGGTCAGAACACCCAACCATTCAGTCCGCCATCTTGGTTTTTGAAATGCTGTTGTTCCTCTCCACTGCCAGCATTGATGCCATGAAAAACACACTGCTGCACTTCTGGAATGATACTGGGAGTAAATAAGCCGCTGGGTCACACGTAAGCTACAGATATAACGATAATAACTTTATTTATGTAGCACATTTAAACAAAGTGCTGCACAGCAAAAAAGATAAAAAGAGCAGGCAATCTATTAGACGGCAACCAGTGAAGAGATTTCAGGATAGGTGTGATGTGGTCATATTTCTTTTTACCTGCTAAGATACATGCAGCTGCATTTCACTTGAGATGTAGGCAGTGGAAGCTTAGGGGCTGACCAGAGAGAAGGGCGTTACAATATTCAATTCTGGATGAAACAAATGCATGCACCAAGACTCCCGCATCAACATCTGACAAAGTGTACCAAATTTTACCAATTCTTCTCAAGTGAAAGAAAGTGGATTTAACAGCCATACTCCCAGATCTTTGAGCCTGTCAATGTTATTTATAATGCAGTCTTCAAACTTAACTGTGAAGGCTTGTGTTTGAAGCTAAACTTTTTTGGGAGCAATGCACATCAACTCAGTTGTTTCCCTTATTAAAAACAACAGGAAATGATCTGATAGCCAGCGTTTCACAGGCATAAGACAAGGCTGCAGGGTATTATTCCCCGCACAACTGTCTCACAATAGGGATATATAGTTGTAAGCCATCCGAAAGTGAGTTATATATATGAAATTGTATTGCTGCAGTACTTTTGTTTTGAAAATTACTGGGGATTTTACACTGACACTGTGTGTGGCAATCGAGGTGTCCCAGAAGCGGCTCGCGTCAAAAATAAAACGTGGTCCTATCCTCAGCGGCACAGCGTGGTGTCTGGAAGTCTCTGTGCTGGTTTGAAACAGTCCATAGACCATAATGGTAGACATTCTGCTTCCATTCCACTCCGCTGATGCTTTCAGCGTGAAATAGGGATTAGCGTCACGTGTAGGGAGAATATGATTCAGCTGCTAAATATTGCCCTTTTCCTGTAACTGTCATTTTTCACAGAAAGTTGTCTAAAGAGTAAGAATGCATGATAGAAGATTTGTTAGTAACCCTAAAATGTTGAAGTTTTTTAGTAAATTGGATATAAATAAAAATGCCATTGTCGAGTCTCCTTATTTACAACATAAGGTTCTCTCTCCACATGAACCCTTGAAGGTTGTGGTTTTGTTTACATGAGGACGATGTCTGCCAGTCCTAGTTTTATTTGTGATGACAATATTTACAGACTATTATTATTGATAATTGTTTTTAACTAATTACCCATCTAGACTTCAGGACTGTGACTTCATCTGAAAACACGTTTTTCTTATTTGTTAGGAGAAGTTTAGTTTAGGAGCCTCAGCTTTGGAACCCAGCTGTACCAAAACTCCATCCTGCTGCTGTTTTCTGATGAGAAGTGTCAATAATTTATATATGCGCTGTTTTTTTTTCCTGAGCTTAACTCTCCTCCCGGTCCAGAGCAGGAACATGTCTCCTGCTACTCTGATGAATACTTCATGTTATTTATGAGTTTCGTGTGACAGTGGGTGAAGATGTGTGACCACGCTGGAAAGAGAACCAGGTCTTGCAGGAAGCTCAGCTCCTCTCCTGTTCTTTTCTACCTGCATTTCTGTTAATTAGCTAAGTTTCTTTTACGTTTGCCTGCAGGAGTCTGGGGTGAGGCAGTGATGAATGATGTTAAACAAAAAGCGCATGTGATAAAAACCTATTTGATCTCAAATGTCCCTCATGACTGCTGATCTGCAGAATATCTATTTTTGTTTCTTAGTTTTAATTTTTAGAAATAAAAATGATCTTAGTTAATGAAAAACTCTCTAAACATGTTTCTACATCAGATGATGAAAGTTATTTTCAACCTGCATGTGTCATGTTCTGTGTCCTTGTAGTCCCCAGCTCCCTCCTGGTTTCCCTCATGTCTCCCCCTAGTCACTTTATACTTAGTTATCCCATCCCATTTAGTTTAGTATCCCCATAGATTTAGTGTTTGTTCTGTTGTAGAGTTTCAGGTTTATTAGTTGTCTTACCTTTAGTTCTCTGTAGGTAGATTATCCAGTCAGTTTCTTCCTTTAATACAATGTGTTCCTTCCCCATTTAGTTAATTAGTCTCTCTTCATCCCCTCAGCTTACATTCTCCACACACCTGCTACCCGTTTCCCTAACCCCAAAATTCCACTATCTCCACTCCGCCCCCTCCTTCCGCTGCCGCTCGCTTCCAAACTCAATTTTTACTGGTACCCGCTCTACAACGGCTCCGCTCCGCTGCGGAGACCTGATGTGGGCAAACAAGCATGCGCGGGATTTTCGAGATCTTGCGATACAGTCCGAGCAATAAATGCAGAAGTTAGATCCAAACACCCGTTGTGTGGGAGGAGCATCGAAATGAACTGTTTAATCTGCCCATCATTTGTGTTGAGAGATCAGCAGTGTTTGGATCAACAAAGGCTGACTACTTTGATAGTGGAAACTGTATTTATGGCTTACTTTTGTGCATTTAAAGTTCAATCACCATGGATAGTTATTAAAAGTTGTTAAACCTGAGCATATGAAACAAAAAAAACACTTTTTGTTTATTGATTTATTGTGAAATAACGGAAGCTGTGCTTGCTCCCTTTCCTGTTGGGCAGTTGTGATTCCTGTCCATTGACTGCGGAGGTGCTCCGGCGTCCGGCGAAAATAGAATCAATCCTATTTTTGCAGGATGGCGGAACAGCGGGCGGCGCACTGCACCACACGGCCGTAGTGGTGGAACAGCTCTGATTGACTACAACAGGACCGTTTTTGCTGCGGAGTTCGTGCCGAAGCGGAGCACAGCGGAGCGGAGGTAGTGGAATTTGGGGGTAATTGCTTACCTCTGTGTATAAAACCCTGTCTGTGTCTCTCAGTGTTTGTCGGCCCATTGTCTTTGTCAGTGTTGTTCTGTCCTCCTGGAGAAGTTCTAGGTTCTTGCTCTTAAATGAGTTTTGTTTTTGTCAATCTGTTTTTGCTAGACTCATCGTCCTAACAAAAGGAATTTTCATTTATTCAACCGCTCCTGCGTGAGTTGCCTGGTGTTCTGCATCTTGGGTCCTAACCTCCTGTTCTCAACGTGACAGCATGAGTCACTGATCGTATGAAAAACAGTTTTATGTAAATTGGAAAAAAGAAACTAAGTTAAAGTTATGAAGTTGTGTGAAGAAACTGTATTTATCTTGGTGTTTCTAAGGTAACTGCCTTATAATAACTACGACCTTTACATCACGCCTCTCACCCTATTCTACTGTGTCTCATGTTCTGTTTTAGATGAAAATCTAGTTGAACTTTCTTGATTTAACCTCTACTTAAATTGCAGTTAGGAAACAAACAGCCACAGAGGGATGTAGAGGTGATCGTTTTCATTATACTGAAAGCCAGGATCCATTACTCTCTACTGGACCCTGTTCAGTCAGTGGCGAAGATATGATGCAGCCTGCAGGTCTGGGTGGGTGAGGTTCATCCTCAGTATGAGGGTCATGGTTAGACTCACCCAGAAACTGAATCAGACAAACAACCTCTCCATGCTAGGAGGGGGTCAGAGGTCAAGTTTATGAGGACAGGACCTATAAACTGTTAAGTGTACTATTATTTAATATTGTCCCTCCAGTCCTAACTGTAAACAAAGTCCTGCAGGAGTCACCCTCTGGGTTAGAGACACTTGCATAAAGAGTTTATGTATCAGTTGATCTGATCTGATCTGGACTTAATGTAAATAATAAAATCTAATTAAACAGAACTGCTGCATCAGTCTGTGTCTCTAAGCTGCTTCAATCCACAGCCCATCTTTCACCACAGTCATTCATTCATGCATGTGTGCCATGTTTTCTCCTCTCTATTCACACGTTTATCTGATCCATATCACCTCATCTCTCCTTTGGTCTCAGTGCTCTGCCATAATCCTTTCACCCCCACCTCCACCCTCCTCATCCTGCTTTTATCTGCCCTCACTCTCTTATTTTAACTCATTCTCTCAATAATGGCTTCATCCCTCTGAAGTACTTCAGCCATTCACAAAATACTCTTTCTTACCTCGTTCAAGATGTTAATCCACTCAGAGCTGAGGAGACTCAGCAAGCTCAGGGGAGTTCACACACACACACACACACACACACACACACACACACACACACACACACACACACACACACACACACACACACACACACACACACACACACACACACACACACACAAAGTTTTGTGGTCTTTTTCAACCTTTACTCGTTTGGCACCTTTCACACATCCTTGTGTAACATGATGTCTTTTACATTAGACACAATAGAATGAAATGCAGCAGACAACAACATAGATTACTGTTTAGATTAAACCATGAGACAGTATCCATGGACAACCAATGGTGGAACAGAAGTACCTGCAAGAACTGAGGAGACGCAAGTTCATCAGTACATCTACTAATGGTGGTGCTGCTGGTAAGATGACCCAGCCCTTCACCTGGAGACTGACCACCCAGTGACTCTCGAAGATTCCTGAATTCATTATTTGTGAGCTCCTGAGTCATTCATTTTTCCTTGACTCTACTCTAAAGGTTCAAGGATGTGTCCCTCCTACGATGACTCCTAGCAGATTAGTAATGTGCCTTCATTAGGAAGATCCTTAAATGTGAACCTGTGGAAAAACATCTACCTGTGCAATTCATACCTGTCAGGTGTGCCGTAATCAATTACAACCTCACCTGCTCCTATGTCCCTTCAGTCTGGTGCTGCTTGGCTACTCAACATCTCAGGACCCCCGTTGCTTCCCAGGATCTGGACACATTATAGAAAAAGAACAGCTCCATACCATCCTGTGATGTCACCACCATCATACAGAGGCTTGTTCGATTTCACCTATCAGCTCTTGAGGGTCAGGAGTCCTTCCTATTCCTACCGTTCACCTCAACTTCAGTTTCAGTCACTTTAGCACTCCCATTTTGGCCTCATGACCCATGGAGCCTATGGGTTAGGGTTTCTTTAAAGGAACACTTTAAAGAAACACATTAGATACATCAGATCTCAATATGAAGTTGGATATCTATACAAATAACGACAGGGCAATGTCTTAGGAACAAAAGGATGCCAAGTCTTTTAATGGAAATAAAAGTTATCAGCCTACAGAGGGCTCAATTGTGTAGACACCCTAAAATAGGAGTGAAATGAACATGTGGCAGGCTAGTCCATTATTTCAAAAACTTAATTTCTGCAACTCAAATTGCTTTTCAGTATCTTGTGTGGCCCCCACGAGCTTGTGTGCATGCTTGACAACGTCGGGGCATGCTCCTAATGAGACAACGGATGGTGTCTTGTGGCATTTCCTCCCAGATCTGTGTGAGGGCATCCCTGAGCTCCTGTACAATCTGAGGAGCAACCTAGCGCCGCCTAATGGACCGAAACATAATGTCCCACAGATGTTCTATTGGGTTTAAGTCAGGGGATCGTAAAGGCCATTCACTTGTTTCAATTCCTTCATCCTCCAGGTACTGCCTGCATACTCTTGCCACATGAGGCCGGGCATTGTCGTGCATTAGGAGAAAACCAGGACCTACTGCATCAGCGTAGGGTCTGACAAAGGGTTCAAGGATTTCATCTCAATACCTTATGGCAGTCAGAGCACCATAGAGGTCTGTGCGTCCCTCCATGGATATGCCTCCCCAGACCATCACTGACCCACCACCAAAGCTGTCATGTTGAACGACGTTGCAGGCAGCATAACGTTCTCCGTGTCTTCTTCGGACTCTTTCATGTCTACCACAGGTGCTCAGGGTGAATCTGCTCTCGTCTGTAAAAAGCACAGGGCGCCAGTGGCGGACTTACCAATTCTGGTGTTCTTGAGCAAATGCCAGTCGAGCTCTACGGTGCTGGGCAATGAGCACAGGGCCCACAACAGGATGCCGGGCCCTCAGGCCATCTTCGGGAAGTCTGTTCCTGATCGTTTGGGTAGAGACATTCACACCAGTGGCCCTCTGGAGGTCATTCTGTAGGGCACGAGCAGCGCTCAGCCTGTTCAGCCTTGCACAAAGGAGCAGGTATCGGTCCTGCTAATGGGTTGTGGACCTTCTACGGCCTTGTCCAGCTCTCCGAGAACAACTGCCAGTCTCCTGAAATCTCCTCCGTGTTCTGGAGATTGTGCTGGGAGACACATTAAACCTTCTTGCTGCAGCACGTGTGGATGTGCCATCCTGGAGAAAATGGTCAACCTGTGCAACTTCTGTGGGATTAAGGAATCACCTCATACTGCCAGCAGAGAGCCAAAACTAGCACGAGTGGAAAACCAGCCAAAAAAGATCAAGAGGGAGAAACTTGAAATAACTTCTACATGCTAAACCTGTTCTGTTTTGAGGGTTTTGTAATTGTTGCCACTTTAGTGCACCTGTCGTTAAGTCCATGAACACCAGTACAGCTGAAAGTGATTAACAATGCCCTCAGCTTCAAGAAACCAAGAAATTATCAGACAGGTTTAATTGATTTCATGCCAAGCCCAATAAAAAAGTGTTCCTTTAATTCTTGATAGCTGTGTACATCTATCTATCTATCTATCTATCTATCTATCTATCTATCTATCTATCTATCTACATATATATATATATATATATATATATATATATATATATATATATATATATATATATATATATATAATATATTGGGTCCTGATGGTGGGCCTGCAACCTGTGGGTGTCCCCCACTTCTCACCCAGTGCCTGCTAGTCTTTTACACACACATTTATATTCTTAAAATTGCTGCAGCGGTGTAAAATATGTTTCTTATTTCCCTGTGGTTGTCATGGCAACTCTAGGTTTCCTCATTTGATAACTTTCAAAGACAGGGAAACCATTTCAGGGCTGATTGAACTCAGTAAAATGAGCTAACCTGGATCTGACTAACTCAGAGTTTACTGATAGAACAAGTGTCTGCAACCATTTCAGTGAGAAAGATATTTTATGTATTTGCTACTTTTACAAAAACGTGTTTGTCAATTGCCATAAAAAACATTTGATGGATTTGCTTCCTTAAGTTCCAGATAACAATAAAGGGGTTGATGAGTCCGATGATCTAATCTGTCAAATCCAGGAAGCCACTGCAGAGGATGGATGAACTGTTGTAAAAGAGTCTAACCATGCTCACAAACAAAGGCAACTCCGTCACTCATGCAAACATGCAGAATTTCATCGCTTCAGTGAATCAGTAATCCCAACAAAGCCGGCTCACCCTGCAGAGCTGCTGGAGCTTTAGATTGAGTTAGGTATGCTTGAACACACGCATACGCAGACGGTGGTGCAGCAGCAAACACCTGTCCAGGTCATAACACCTGTGTTTGTGTTCCTGTTCACAGTCAGCTGTGTTAGGCAGAGTGCTGCAGGCTCAATGGGACTCTGTGTTCATTGTTTCACGCCGTGTCACTGTCCTTCACATCAACCACAAGACAAAGCTCTCACAGGAACACACACCTCACTTTCATGCAGAAACCAGGGGAAGAACCGGTCTCATCCGACTGGGCAGAATTTGACTGGTTTAGAGATTTGTTTCATTTCTTAACTGATTACAGATGTTTTCAATAGTCTTTTATGTGACTCATACTGCATTCACACTTGAATCATTAACAAATGTTTAAAAGCAGTTTTACATGCATCACTGTTAGTTTTTTCTGATGGTTTTAACCATTCAAAACGTTGCAGACATTAGAAAAATGCTCAGACTAACTCTGGATGATTTTGCTGGAGGCAAAGCTTGCTCTGTTCACCAGGTTCTAACATGACACACTGGTGTTCCCAGATCTCACAGCTGTCATTGGTGACTGCATTCCAGGAAAGCCACAGCTTCCTCTTTATTCTGCTATTATGGGTCTCTTATATGTGGCTCTTTCTGCTTCCTAATCCTGGCAGAAGTCGCACTTCGATTCAGTTCCAGCTCTTTTCTTAGCCTTTGTTATCCTTATGAAGCTTACTGGACCTCTTAGGTGTCACTGCCTTCCTTACAAATAGAGTCTGTGGAGTAGCTTGTATTCAGATATAACTCATCCTAGATTTCATAAACCTGCCCTCTCCACCACTCCTCCTCTCTTCCTCTCTCCTGTAATGCTTAGATCCTCCTCCTCTTTAATCCTTGATTAGAGAAACAAAACAGAAGAGCAATAACTAATCTAAGATGACATGCTCCTCCAAACCTCCCATGTTGTCTCCACCTTCCTCAGAATTATCGAGTACTTCTCACCTTCCCCTGACCTCCTGGGTTATCTTGTTATGTTAGATTAGAAATTGTCCAAAGTTATTTTCATAGACTCTGAATATAAGACATTTGGCAATTGTTCTGTAAAAGGTCTGAATTTACATCCTTCTCTAAAATGTGTTATAACAAACCATTGAATGGAACCAGTAAAACAAAATTTAACAAAAATGATTGCATTCTAACCAAAACCATTATGAATGTTTGCACAATTCTTACCGCTCAGCACCCTGAATTCAAAAGAGGCATCATTCACGCACAACTGCTCTTCCTCATCTCATCACACATGAGGAAGCAGCAGCAAACCCCGACTGTTAGCCACAAGAGGTGTGTTCAGAATCTTTATTACATAAACATCAATGAGAGATGGTTGAGTTAATGCAAAGGTGGAAGATAACAAAGGCCACAATTCATCAACAAAAAGCCAGACTGGGATGCACACACACACATGCATGCATGCATACACACACACACACACACACATGCATGCATGCATACACACACACACACGCGCGCACATGCATGCATGCATACACACACACACACACACACACACACACCCACATATGCATGCATGCATAGACACACACACACACACACACACACACACACACACACACACACGACTTCACTGACATTCTCATAAGGGGCCACAGGTTCTGGCAGGTACAGCCAAGCCTGTTTTTTGTACAGCACCTTATAACCTTAAGTGCTTCACAGAATCAAAATACAGCAAAAACAAAACAAATAACATAAAAATGCATAAAAAAGAGAAAAGAGAGGCCTATTGGTCGAAGTGATCACTCATTCCCTCATCTCCCATTCTCAATCATAACAACCTTTTTGAACAGTTCCAGTCTGGTTTTCGTCCTCGACACAGCACAGAAACAGCTCTTGTTAAAATCACAAATGACCTTCTCATGGCAGCTGACTCCGGTTTTCTTTCTCTACTCATCCTTCTTGATCTTAGTGCAGCTTTCGACACCATCTCTCACTCAACCCTTCTTAACCGGTTAGCTTCTCTTGGTATCACTCACACTGCTCTCGCTTGGTTCTCACTGGCCGATTTCAGTCTGTTCAATTAAAATCCTTTTCTTCTCACCCTGTTGCTGTTTCTGCCGGTGTTCCCCAGGGCTTTATCCTTGGACCTCTCTTATTTATCATCTACATTCTTCCACTTGGCCATATCTTTCGCAAATACAAGATAAATTTCCACTTCTACGCAGATGACACTCAAATCTATATCTCCTCTCAACCCGATGCTATCTTCCCTCCAGTCTCCCTATCCAGCTGTCTCTTTGAGATGAAATCATGGTTCTCTTCAAACTTCCTGAAACTCAACAGCAATAAAACCGAAATTCTACTCATAGGCAAACCCTCCACGCTGAACATATCCCCAGCATATCAATTAACATAGAAAATTCCTCCATCCTTCCTTCCCCCCATGTAAAGAGTCTTGGAGTCATCCTTGACAGCACTTTATCATTCAAAGCCCACATCAATAACATCATTCGCTTAGCCTACTTGAATTTACGCAATATCAACCGACTCCGTCCCTCTCTCACTCCTCATGCTACAGCCATCCTCGTACAAAGCCTAGTCACTTCTAGGACTGACTACTGTAACTCTCTCCTTTTTGGTCTCCCCCATAAATCCCTCCATCGGCTCCAACTCCTCCAAAATGCTGCTGCACAGATCATCACTCGTAAGTAAGTAAGTAAAAGTTTATTTATAGAGCGCCTTTCACAGATATAAATCACAAAGCGCTGTACAACATGAGTCAGATCAGGGCAAATACATCTAACCAATAAAAACATCAGAAAAACAATAGCAGTGATAAAATAGTAAATAAAATCATGAGTAAAAACAAAGTGAAGGTGTGAACCCAAACAAAGCCATCTTTTAGAACATTTAGGGAGGGAACACCTGGATGAAAAGGTGAGTTTTTAGATGATTTTTAAAGACCTCTACAGTGTTAAAGAGACAGAGGTTTGAAGGCAGATTGTTCCAAAGTCTGGGGGCAATAGTCTGAAAGGCCCTGCCCCCTTTGGTTTTCAGTCTGGTTCAAGGAACAGCCAGGAGGTTTTCAGATGTGGATCTAAGGTTCCATGAGGTGGTGTGTGGGGATAAAAGCTCAGATAGGTAGCTTGGAGCCTGGTTGTTGAGAGCTCTATAGGTCAGGACTAAAACTTTAAACTGTATTCTATATTCTACCGGGAGCCAGTGGAGGGACTGTAAAACTGGAGTGATGTGAGCTCGTCTGCTGGATTTGGTTAGGAGTCTGGCTGCTGCATTTTGGATGGCTTGAAGGCGTGAGAGGGAGGTTTTGCTGAGACCAGTAAAAAGAGTGTTACAATAGTCTAAGCGTGATGACACAAAGGCATGGATGATTTTTTCCAGATCTGCAGGAGAAACCAGTTTACGGACTTTTGAAATGTTTCTCAGTTGAAAGAAACAAGAGCGGGAGATGGTTTTGATGTGTGAGTCTGGACATAAAACTGGATCAAAAATAACTCCCAGGTTTCTAATGTTGGCCTTGGCTGATTGGCAAAAAGAGGCAATTTCTTGCTCGATTTTTGGCTGAAGTTCCGGGGGTGCAGCGATCAGGATCTCTGTCTTGTTAGCATTGAGGACAAGAAAGTTGCTGGACAGCCAGTTACTGATCTGGGTCAGGCAGAGTACAAGTGTGGCCAGCCTGTCCAACTGGTGTGGCATGAAGGACATATAGAGCTGAATAAGATCAGCGTAGATGTGGTAGGAGATGTCTGGGAAAGACTGAATGATGCCAGCTAGGGGAAGAATATAGAATGCGAATAGTAGAGGCCCTAGAACTGAACCTTGTGGGACCCCGCATGTTAGAGAGGCAGTATCTGAAGAGAAGGTTTCGGACTTCACTGTGAATGTTCTGTTGGTGAGATAAGAAGAGAGCCAGTCTAGAGCAGAACCTGAAATCCCAGCCAGGGCCTTTAACCTGTTTAGTAGTACGTTGTGGTCTACAGTGTCAAAAGCTGCACTGAGGTCAAGCAGGACCATGACAGAGCATTTCCCTGCATCAGCAGCCATCAGAAGGTCATTATGCACCCTTACTAGAGCAGTCTCAGTTGAGTGCTGCTTCAGAAAGCCAGATTGGAAGGGGTCAGAGATCTTTGACTTAGAAAACCAGGATCTGAGTTGGGTTTCAACAAACTTCTCAAGTACTTTGCTGATGAAAGGTAGCTTAGAAATGGGCCTAAAGTTACTGGTGGAGCTGGCGTCAAGGTTGGGTTTCTTTAAGAGAGGAGTCACTACTGCATTTTTAAAGTAAGATGGTACCCCCTATAGAGATCACATCAGCCCTGTTCTTCAGCGTCTCCACTGGCTGCTTACTGAACACAGAATCTCATTCAAAGTCCTGCTTCTCACCTACAAATGTATCCACTGTCTCACCCCTCCTTACCTCTCCGATCTCATCCATGTTGCTGTCCCATCTCACTACCTCAGTTCTTCCTCTGCCATTCACCTTGTGGTTCCTCCTGCTCATCTCACCACCATTGGAAACAGAGCTTTCAGTCGCTCTGCTCCTCGGCTCTGGAACTCACTTCCTCCTGACATCCGAAACACTGACACCCTCCTCTCATTCAAATCCAAACTCAAAACTCACCTGTTCAACCTGGCTTACACTCTCTAGCCCACAAACTCTTTACTCTGAAATTTATAGCATACTTTTTGTAATGTTATTGTTGAAATTATCTTATTCTTATTTGTGTAAGTTTTGTCATGTTTTGTGAGGTGACCTTGGGTTTTGAAAGGCGCCTATAAATTAAATGCATTATTATTATTATTATTATTATTATTATTATTATTATTATTATTATTATTATTATTATTATTATTATTATTATTATTATTCCAGACAGTTGCACCCTGACTTTGTATAGTTTTGATCTATGTGAAGCACTTTGTGTTCACTTGAGAGTGCTACGTAAATATCCTTTGCTTACTTACTGTCAGCTGACCTCAGGTGGTACATGCACATTACAGGCCAAGTCATGTTGGACCTGTGGGACCAAATCTAAAATGTAAAGACCAGTTTTGGATCATTTCCATGTAAATCTTTCAGCTAACCAGATCACAACCTTTGTGACAAAGTAACAGAGGAGCTATCCATGGTGCTAAACTGTAAATTACTTGTTTTATGTCTTTATTTTCTTTAACAACAACAATAAGAAGAATATGTTGAACATCGTTTCACAACAAATATTTATTTATGCACTAATGATACAATTGTATTAGTTCCGTCTAAACCATGTTTTGCACCTTAGATTCATCTGGATTCTGCTCTGATGCTTCATCGTTTGAGCTAGAAGCAGGAGTTAGCTCCCTGCTTTCATAATTGATCCTATTGCAGTGTATTCCACTGCTGAATTCGTGCTGCAACCCAGTCTGTGGACATGATGCTTGGAGTTTATTCCCATCTGCCACTTCCAGCCCCACTAGGATCACACCAGCTGTGGAGCATGCTCAGAGTTGCGTCTCATTTAGTGAATGTTCTGCAGGGTGTGTAGAACAGTACAAGCTCTTAAACGTCAGATGTTTTTCTGACTGTTCCTTTATTTTGGTGTTTGATGATAATCTGTTTAGAGGTCTACATGCAAATTGTGTGTGAATATGCACGTTGGCTCTTTGTGGTGGTTTTCTTGTTCAGTGATTTCTTATTTCAGTATCACTGCCTTCACTGCTCACCTCATTAAATAACTCCAAAAACAAGAGTTTGCAGCAGAGCCGAAGATCCCTTTATTTAATTAAACAATGCTATAGAAAAATGTTTAATCAGATAAGAATGACTTTATTTCCTGTTGAAGCAGAAACATGTCTGCTTTAGCTTTTTTTTCCCTTCAGTCACTGATGCAAGCTATTTTAACTGGTTGTATTAACAGTAAGTCAGATGTATTCATTTAAAAGTAAGTAAAATTATTCTATTTTTATTGGACCATTAAAACATTTTTAACATTTTGACATGGTTTTTAAAAAGCATTAATCACATCTAGCTTAAAGGCCCTGTTGTGTTTCTCTGTCGCTTTCAATGGATATTTAGAAAAGTGAGCTGGACTCCGTCTATCTTTGTGAGCCTGTCGGAGAGCCCTTGCAATGACTGATGCTAGTGTTGCATGTCTCTGTACCGATGCAGATGGAGAAGTGTAAACAAGCCTTTAGAGTGGACCTTTACAGGACAGCCTGAGGTTCACCATTGTCTAAGACATTCACTGAGAACGTAATCTGTTGGGGCCTTATCCTTGATGTACTTGTGGATCTTGGATGTGTCGTCTTGGACAGTGGCTCACACACTCGCTAGTCCCCGGCCACCTTCCTTACAGCTATTGTACAGTCTCAGGGTGCTGGACTTGGTGTGGAACCCTCCAGGGTTTCCTTCAGAAGGTTTCCCTTATTAGCCTGGTGGGCCACCAGTCCTTGCTTTGCCCCCTGCCAGGTCATGCATAACTAAACGAACCATGTGCCCCTGCCCCACTGTCACGGTCTGCTGGGCTGAGCAAATTTCTCGGGGAAACCCTGCTCTCCAAGCATGGTTAGGAGCTTCTGTGTCTTAACATCTGTGGTCCGTATTTCTTCCTTTGGCCAGCTTGTCATTCCTGCAGGATATCTGATTACTGGCAGGACGTAGCTGTTTATTGCCCAGATCTTGTTCTTGCCATTGAGCTGACTTCTTAGGACTTGCCTTACTTTTTGTAGGTATGTGGTTGTGGCTCCTTTCCTTGCAGCTTGATTGAGGTTACTATTTGTTTGTGGGATGCCAAGGTACTTGTAGCTGTTCTTGATGTCTGCTATTCCTTCTAGGAGTGAGACCCCTTCTGTATGGACTACCTTCCCTTTCTTTGTCACCATCCAACCACATTTCTGCAGTCCGAATGACATTCTGAAATCAGTGCTGTAGATCCTGGTGCTGTGAATCAGTGAGTCAATGTCTCGCTTGTTCTTGGTGTACAGCTTTATGTCATCCATGTAGAAGAGGTGGCTGACTGTGGTTCCAGTCTTGAGTCGGTATCCATAGCCACACATGTTGATTGTTTGGCTGAGGGGGTTCAGACCTATGCAGAACAGCAGTGGGGACAGGGCATCTCCTTGGTATACGCCACATTTAATAGAGACTTGTGCATTTCGTCCCAAGGGTGGTTTTCCACAGCCTCATTGAGTTCGCAGTGAAGGCTCTCAGACTCCTATTGATGTTGTTCAGCTCCAAGCATTCAATGATCTTTGAGATGCTTGGCTAGAAGATCGTGAGCAACTATGAGAAACAATACCCATCAATGCAGCATGGAGAGAAGTGAGCCAACTGTCAGAGCTCCAGAAAGGCACAATGAAAAAACCAGGACCCAGGAACTACAGCCAGAAACCCATACCTGAAGCACTCAAAATGACCAAACACTCCAAGCCTTGGCCAGCTGCCTAAAGAGATACACGAGAGAAAGTGAAGCCGGATAAATAAACCGGCTCTTCTGAACTCAACCAGCTAAAATGTATTCTCAGCAGCAGGGAAATAATAAGAGAGCAGACCCATCAAGGCTGGAGACTGAACAGTACTGGAAGGGCATTTGAAAGAAGACCACAGTAACCTCCCTGAGCAGAACCCTGTATCCGTCACTGTGGCAGACATCCAGGAAAGAGTCAAGTTTGAAAAACTGGACAGCTTCTGACTTGACCCATGCCTATGGCGTGACTTGTGGCAGAATTGTGAATGCATAATTATACCTTGGCGCAAACGAGGGTGGTGTCATGATCACATGTGGACTTATTTATTTGTTTATTAGCTTATATTTTAGGAGGATAAAACCACTTGAGATGAAACATTTCATTTACGAGTGGGTCTTCCCACTGCAGAGAACTAAAACACAAGAAGACAGAGGTGGTACACTATAGCAGGGGTTCCCAAAATGTTTCAGTCCGTGACCCATAAATTAACAGTTTCAAAGTCTCGCGACCCCCTGGAGATGAGTGAAATAATTAAACACACGTGGAACTTAATCTTTAATAAGTGTACTGAAATAGACAGGTTTAGAACCCTCAACAGGTAAATATGGCACAAATTTACATTTGAAAACTGTAAAAGGTGACTGAAAACATTCTTGCTGTTGTGCAAACTTTAACATGTAACAATCCTTGGCAGTTTTGATAAGAACAAGGCAGTCAGTTAGCATTTTGGTTAATTTTCAGCTTCTAAAGTGACAGCAACTCAGTGCCACAACAATCTCCACACTTTCTCCCTAATTTTACTCTCTCCCGTCCCCCTCCCTGCACATGCTCACACATACACATCATTGCCATGGCAACAAATGGACATGCATCTCTGCCTCCCTTGAGTAAACATTTCCAGAACATATTAAAACAACACTCCTAAACGGGTTACAAATGTTTGTAACAAATGCAATTCTTGATGAAATCTTAAAAAATGTTAACGGAAAAGTGCTTTCATTTCAATGTAGCAAAAATAAATAAATAAATAAATAAAAAACTCATGCAAAGTCACAAACAATGTAATACAGAGGAACTTTGTTTCCGTGCTTATTCACATTTTCAGAATGTATGAGATGGGTGGGCAATATGCTTGGAGCCGAGTAAGTCCATTCTGGGTTTAATTTTAGAGATGGCCACTCGAAGATCATCCTGCACGTTAAGACGTGATCTGTATTTAATTTTAATATATGTGAGGGTTGAGAAAGTCTTTTCGCACAGGTATGTGGAGCCAAACGGCATCAGAATGTCAATCGCAGCCTTAGAAAGCTGTGGATATTCTCTCTCAACTGAAATCCAGAACTCAGCAAGCATCTTTGAGTTAAAAGCACTCTTTAAGGTGCGGTCGCTTGACAGTTCAACCAGTGCGTCCTCAATGTCGGATGACAAATGATGTGTGCTTGTTACGGTGAATGGGGATCTTATCCAGTCATATTTTTCTGGAGCTTTTTCCTCAGGAAAAAACTTGATAAAGTGTTCCAAGAGGGTTTGAAGGTGCATGGTGATATACCCCTTAACGGTGTTAACACACAAATCATTTTCCTCCATGAACTCCTCCAGTTCAGGAAACATGTCAAAACAGCCCGTTTTTACTCGTGCAGACCACCGATCCAGTTTCCTTTTGAATGCATTGATTTTGTCATTCAGTGACATGATGTTTGCGTTTTCAACTTGTAGTGATGTGTTTAACCCATTCAGCTTGTCAAATATGCAAGCCAAGTATGCTAGCATTGTTAACCAGTCAGGATCAGTCAGATGGGCAGCAAGGTGAGATCCGTGCTCCAACAAAAATAGGCGCACCTCATCCCGCAGCTCAAACAAGCGCCTGAGAACGTTTCCCCGTGACAGCCACCTGACTTCTGTGTGGAAAAGCAGACTTTGATGCTCTGATCCCATTTCGTTGCAGAGAGCAGCAAACAGTCTTGTGTTCAGAGGATGGGATTTTATGTGGTTGACAATTTTTGTTGCACTCTCAAGCACCGTTTTAAGCTCTGGGTCTAGCGATTTACTCGCCAGAACTTCTCTGTGGATAATGCAGTGCGTAAAGTTTATGTGTGGGGCCACTTGTACAACTCTTGCTTTAAGTCCTTTATTTTTCCCCAGCATTGCTGCAGCACCATCTGTGCACACACTGATGCATTCATCCCAAGACAGCCCCTCCTCTTTCAGTTTTTTATCAATTTCTGTGAAAATGTCCTCACCTGTGCACTTTGCTTACAGTGTGGTGCAAAACAGCATGTCCTCGTGAAGTTTTCCATCAAAACTGTATCTGACAAAAACGAGCAGCTGTGCAGAGTTTGCGACATCTATGGATTCATCTAACTGCAAAGCGTATTTTCCTCTCTTGACTCTGTCAATCAACTGAGACTTGATGTCCTGCGCCATCTCTGTGATGCGCCGGGATATTGTCCCATCAGACAGCGGGACCGCTTTCAGCTCCTGGGCTTGTTTATCTCCATGCATTATTTGGCTCATTGCGATGGCAGCAGGTTTTATTAGGATCTCTCCGATTGTGTGCGTTTTTTTTGCCTGTGCAATTAAATATGCCACCTCATATGATGCCTTTTGAGCTTTTGCAGAGATTGTTTTCTGGTTGGTCATAACTTTCTTTTGGCTTTGAAATGCTCTCTCTTTTCGACGGAAGAAGTCTGCTGGTTTAGCTGCAAATGAGGAGTGCTTAGTTTTCAAATGTCGGAGCATTTTTGCAGGCTTAAAGCTCTCATTTGCAAGCAACTCAGTGCACAATACACATTGGGGGTATTGTATTTCATTTATAACAGTGCACGTAAATCCATACTGGAAATATTCCTCTCGATACCTGCGAAATTTAGGCGAAGGCTGATTCAGCTGCGCCTTACGTAGCAGCTTATGGGCTCCTCCTCCCGCCTCAGATGTGGAAGGTGGATCCCCGCTGTTCTCTGAGTCTGCTGCTGCTGCATGATCAGTTGGCTTCTGTTTGTTGTCTCTAATCTGTGTTAACCAGCGCTTCATATTGAATATAAACCATATTACCGTAAAACTTTTTGGAATATTTCAGTTGTTCAGAAGAAACGTGTTTACCGCGGCACTGCAAAGTAACCCGTCGGTCGCAAATTGAACTGCCGTAAAGAGCCTTGTTTCGCGACCCAGCAGGGGCGTATTGCGACCCCCGGGGGGGGGTCGCGACCCCGGAAATGGGAACCCCTGCACTATAGAACAAAACAAATTCAATCCATAAATAATTACTGCAATAAGTTTTGCTTTGTAAACAGAATCAGCTGAGATGGTAAACTGGATCGATGCAGAGCTCCATGAGCTTCTCTCCGTTAGATCTGGAGCTCAGATCACCAGACAGTTCATAGGGATGGTGGAGGACAGACACCTTTAGGAGCGGTTTGTCAAAAAAAAAACTCACTACATGCGGCATCAATCGTAATAAAAAGCAAGTCATGTCCAAGATAAACGGGAGTCCATGGCAGTGCAGGGACCTCCCCGTACTGCTGCCATCACATAATGTTTTGTTAAAAGGACACGATTGCACCATATTACTGCCACGGTCTGACCACTTCCAAATGTCCTAAGGCTCCCTGATGCCAGCTCAGCATTGCGGCAAGTTGGCGGCATTGTTTTCTAAAAGAGGCTTTTAACACCTCATCATTGGGTGCTCTGTTGGTTTGAAACAAGATGAATGCAGTCCGGATCCATCATGGAGTTGCCTTCAGTTTCCTGTTAGGTTTGTCTTGTCTGATGGTGCTGGTGTCTTACTGCACTGGCTGTCTGTCCATTTTAGAGTTCATTTTACACTATTTTATGTTTTAAGTCAGAACTGTCTTGCCCCATCACTCCCTCATCTGGCTCACTCAGGTCACGTGACTAGCTGGTGCTGAAGCTCAGACGGGTCAGAACCATTGCTGTTGCTCCTCCCAAATGTAGGCACATTAAAAAGAGGCCTCCTCACTGGAAACTTTCAAATAATTTTTAAGACACAACCCTTTACTTTGGTTTTCAAATCAATAATTATTTATTTGATTTGATTTAATTTCTGTTCCTTTTAAGTTTTTGCTGTGTTTTTCCTCTATTCGTGTTTTTAGTGTATTTTATTCTGTCTGAAGCTTTTTTATGCCTTTGTGTCAGCTGTTTTTAAAGAGCTTTATTAATAAAGTTGGCTTGGCTTGCCTAGTCTGCTGACACACTGTTCATGCCTTCTCATACATCACATTCACGATCTTCCTGACGGTGGTGTTTGTGTTTATGGGAACACAGTGGTGTGAGTATAAAAGGAGCTACGTTAACACTCGGACTTCCTGCTCAGATCTATTGATTTGTCCAAGAGAGAGGAGTCCACCGCTGACCAGCAGCTCAAAGAGAAGGCTTATTGTCTGTCCACCTGAGTTCATCCTGTGGGTGTGCTCTGTTGACAGCAGTAATTGCTCGTACTCACTGACTCATGAAATGTATTTGCCTGACCTTCATCCACTGTTTTGCTACCTGCAGAAGACAACATATCACACTGCCGTGCTCCGCAGCATTTTTCAGTCCTTTAGCTCTGGGAGGAAAGGCAGGAGAGCTGGGAGGCTCAAAGGTTTGGAGAAGCTGATGAGACGTTTGATTCTCCAGTCTAATAAATGCTTGCTTGTTCTACTAATGTCGGAGTGGATATGCAAACATACAAGAGTTAAAATGTTGGGGCTCTTTCTAATATTTAAATGTTATTTTAAAATACTGCATGTGACATTTTTTAATTAATTTTGTGAGTTGGGTTTAATTCTCTCTGTTATTTTCCTCATCTCTTTGTGTTTTAGTCATTATGTTTTTATTTTTGGATGAGATCTCCTCAGTAGCTCTTCTCTCAGCTCCTTCACCACCTGCTCTCTGGTCACCTCTCCTCCTGTTGCTTCTTTCATGGCAGCTCCTCCTGGTGCCTTCAGGCACCTAGCAGTTGTCGATATTAATCTGGGAGTTTTGTTAGTAATGTTTTCTCAGAGTGAGGACTAAAACTTGTTCATTCAAAACTTAGCTTTACTTATTACAAAGAATCAGAAACCACATTTTTATCTGAGAGGAGATTTATTCATTTATGTTTAACTATTTGCATTTTTGTTATATGGATAATTTATTCCTTCTCAACAAATGAATTGCAATTAAATATGAGGACTATGATTTCTGACTGTGACTGACTGAGTAAATTTGTTTTAGCTATTTTTAACTTTTTTTGTTTACATTGCACTTTAGTTGTAGTTAGTAGTTGTTTTAACTTTATTGGATTAAAATTGTTTTTTATATGGATGAAAGATGTTTTAGTCCTAATAAACCATGATAGATGTAGAATCAGGGTTAAACTGGAGTGAAATGAGGGAGAAATATGTCATTTACATTAGTGAATTAATGGACTCATCAGTTCATCCTCAGACTCAGACTTCAGTCAGTTTTTTTTCACTCTTCTGCCAATAAACACAAGACTTGCTGCTACACTTTGATGTCTTCTGTACCACAGTCAGAAATCCCAGCAGGCGTCACCGGACGTGTATCAGGGAATGTGAGACTGTGGTCCTGAGGAACTTTCATGACTGCTGGTGGTTGTGAAGGTCTGAGTCTGAAGGCTGCCTGAGATCTCAGTCATCCAGTGGTCAAAGCAGAGGTTCTCAGACTCATGAGTCCAGGTAATCTGCTCCAAATGTTGTAAAGAATCTGAAAGCAGGAATTACTTTACCTTCTGGTGGAAGTGAAAAGTTACATTAGACTATCTGATAAAACAGCTCATTCAGACTATTTGTTTGAATAGTGGGTAGCACTGATGCCTCGCAGCAAAAAATTTCCTGAATGAAAACCGCTGTTTCCTACTACTCTGTCAGTTAGCCTTTGAAAGGTCACCAGACACCTTCATAAATGATTCGGTTAAAATCTCGTACATAGTCGGTTTACTCCGGGGTATTCAATTCAATTCAATTCAATTAGGGCTCTGCAATGGGCGGAGGCTAAGAGCCAGCAGGCTAGCTTCCTGCGAGGTCTGCTCTCGGCTGTTCTAGCTGAGTTCAAACAACTTTTTGACCAGACGGAGTCTCCTGCAGAAATCGCAAAGCAGATTTGGAATCTCCAGCAGGGTAAACAATCAGTCCTCGATTTCGCAGTAGAATTCCGCACTTTGGCTTCCATATCAACTTTAGATGAGGCTTCTCTAAAAGCCGCTTTCTCTCAGGCTTTGACCGATAAGATAAAATATCAGCTTGTGTTTTGCCAGGAACCCGAGAACCTCGAGTCCCTTGTCAACCTCGCCTTTAACATCGAGAAGCGCCTTAAGGAAAGACACAGGACTTCGACATTCAGGCCACCTTCAACCACTGCTTCACAGTAATGTCCCCATCAAACACCTCAATAGCACCTCCTTCCCTCGGGATCAGACGAACCCATGCAAATCGGACGAGTGCAGTCAACTCCCGAGGAGAAACTGAGACGCTGTTCCCTGTGCCTTTGCCTCTATTGTGGTCAGCCTGGCCGCTTAATCCATAACTGTCCTGTTCAGCCAAAAACCACAGCCCACCAGTAGGACCGGGATTACTGGTGGGTGGGATTGCTAGTGCTCAAAATTCCCGGTGAAGCTTAACTTGTACTGTTTCTTTCCACCAACAAACATTCCCTACCAAGGCGCTCATGGACTCTGGGTGTGAAAGGAACATTCTGGACCAAGCGGTGGTACAACAACTGAACATTTCTACTACTCTTCTCCTTACACCCATTCGCGCCGCCTCGCTCAATGGATGTGCCCTAACGACCATAACCCATCGCACCGTGCCCATAAGCCTGTCGATCTCCTGTAATCATCATGAGACTCTAAGCTTTTATGTGTTTCCTTCTCCACAGTCTCCAGTGATGCTAGGACATGAATGGTTGGCTTCACATAACCCTCAGATTTACTGGAAAACAGGGTCGGTGTCAGTTTGGAGCCCGTTTTGTTTGTCTCACACTCTCCTCTCAGCTCCTCTCCCCGTCCAGATCACAGAGAACCCGGCTCAGGAACCACCTTATCTTACTGGAGTTCCCTTCGAGTACCACAACCTGCTACAAGTCTTCAGCAAGGACCGGGCGTCCTCCCTGCCTCCTCATTGCCCCTATGACTGTGGAATTGACCTTGTCCCCGATGCCATTCTACCAACAAGTAAACTGTACAATCTTTCAAAACCAGAGCAAGAGTGTATGTCTAAATACATTTCAGAGTCCCTAGCCTCAGGAACCATAAGGCTGTCCACGTCCCCCCTGGGTGCTGGGTTCTTCTTCGTGTCCAAGAAAAACGGGTCGCTCCGTCCGTGCATCAACTACAGAGGCCTCAACCAGATCACCATAAAAAACAAATACCCTCTGCCCTTGCTGTCCTCTACTTTTGAACCGGTAAATGATGCAACTATTTTCACCAAACTAGACCTGCGAAATACCTACCACCTGGTTAGGATCCGTGAAGGGGACGAGTGGAAAACGGCCTTCAGTACACCACTTGGCCACTTCGAATATCTAGTCATGCCCTTTGGACTCACCAACAACCGTGCAGTTTTTCAATCTCTGGTCAACTCCGTATTAGGTGACTATATAAACAAATGTATTACAGTTTACCTGGACGATATACTTATCTTTTCCAGAACCCTTCCAGAACCCCTACAACACATCCGAGCGGTCCTCCAACACCTCCTCGAGAACCGATTGTACGTTAAGGCAGAAAAGTGTGAGTTCCACGCCTCCTCCATCAAGTTTTTAGGGTTTGTTCTGGAGAGTGGTCGGCTGAGGACGAACTCTGATAAAGTAGATGCCGTTCAGACATGGCCAACCCCCTCAAAACATAAGCAACTACAACGATTTCTAGGCTTCGCTAACCTTTACCGCCGTTTTATTAGGAACTACATCCAGATCGCCGCACCTCTCACACAGCTAACCTCCATCAAGAAACCCTTTTCATGGTCCCAGGAAGCAGACCAGGCTTTACACTCTCTTAAGAACAGTTTCACCCAAGCACCCATACTCACTCGCCCCAACACTTCATCCCAATTCACCCTGGAAGTTGACACCTCCGACAATGGGGTAGGAGCTGTCCTCTCAAGTCTCCCCAACGGATCACTTCCTCCATCGCTGCACCTTCTTTTCCCGCCGTCTCACTCCTGCTGAACAAAACTATGATGTGGGTGCCCGAGAGTTATTGGCTATAAAACTAGCATTGGAGGAGTGGCACCACTGGTTAAAAGGAGCAGAACACCCCATAATCATGTGGACTGACCAAAAGAACCTGGCTTACCTCAAGGAGGCTAAGTGACTGAACCCCCGTCAATCTCGCTGGTCGTTATTCTTTTCCTGTTTCAACTTTGTCATGTCTTTCAGGCCCGGCTCCAAGAACATTAAACCTGATGCTCTCTCTTGCCAATACACCTCGGATAGAGAGGTGGAACCCACCACCATCCTGCCTGCCTCCTGCGTAGTCAGCTCCATCTGCTGGGACATAACGAACAAGGTTCTGGAGGCTCAACAACACGAACCAGATCCAGGTACCGGTCCACCACACAAAATTAATGTTCCTTCCAGCACTCGAGGGGCTCTTATACATTGGGCACATACGGTGAGGTTTTCCATTCATCCTGGCCTTGGCAGAACCATAACCCTCATCAGAAGGACCTTTTGGTTGCCATCCATGTATATGGATGTAAAGGAGTACATCAGCGCCTGCCAGGTATGTGCCAGGTTCAAGAGCAGTAACCAGTCTCCCCAGGGTCTCCTCCAGCCTCTGCCAGTCCCTCCTCATCCGTGGTCACACATCGCCCTGGATTTTGTAACTGGTCTCCCCACATCCAGAGGGTTCACTGTTATACTCACCATTGTCGACCGTTTTTCTAAAGCCTGCCATCTGGTCCCACTGAAATCACTCCCTTCATCTGCTGAAACCGCTGAACTGCTCGTGAAACATGTTTTCCGCCTTCATGGTCTGCCAACGGAAATCCTGTCAGACCGAGGTCCCCAGTTCATATCCCGGGTCTGGACCGAGTTTGCTAACCACCTGGGGGCTCGGGTCTCCCTCACCTCTGGTTTTCACCCACAGACTAATGGCCAGGTGGAACGTATGAACCAGGAGCTGGAGTCCATGCTGCGCTGTATCAGCGCCTCGAACCCTGCCGGGTGGAATTCACAATTGTCATGGGTAGAGTATGACCATAACTCCCACACCTCTGCCTCCACAGGTCAGTCTCCATTTGAGGTCTCCCTTGGATATCAACCCCCTCTGTTTCCCTCCGACTTCGTTGCCTCCACCACAGCTCCCCAGTTTCTCAATGTCAATGTCACTGTCTGCCTCTATCAGCAGGTGAGGTAACCTGGCAGTCAGCTGTTTGTGTTGAAGGTGGGCGTGGCACGAGCTACAGCTGATCCTGATTCCCCTAATCAGAGGGCCAGGGGATTTAAGGAGCGGTGTGAAACAACTCCAGCGCTGGTTGATACTCTCCTCCACTGAACTTTCTTCCAGTCCACCACCACAACTGGTTTAAGACCGTAAGAACAATTCAACCACCAAACGTATTATTCTCTTGGTTCTCTGGTTCCGCCTCGTATTCACGATTGTTTATTCTTTCGTTTTAGATTTCCGTTCCATTCCTGATCCTGCTTTTCTGGAGCAGCACCCTTAGTTTTTCCTTAGCTTCATTTAATAAAATATTTTACTCTTTTTACTTACCTGGTTTTCACATGTGGTTCTTCATGCCCTGAATGAAGCATTCAGTAGAACTGACTTCTTGAAAATGATAAACACTGTTTAGGTAAATAATGTCAACAATGATCTCAATAATAACAACATTCTTGTCTGGCTTTCAGACAAAACATCATTACAGATTCAAGCTGCAGCCACTACAGTTCACTTTAATGTGTGACAGTGAGCATGAGGTTAGACCCATCCTGCATCCCAACCAAGACCGTGTCCATTTCAGTCTTTGGGTTTTACTCACTGATCTACTGGAAGAACTGTCTGAAACTTCTCCTTGTTGTTCCCCCCAACACTGGTCCTCCCAGGGAGACGAGGCTTCACCCACCATAACACAGAACCTCCTTCCCTGAAGATATGATCTCAGCCATTGAAGAGCCCACCCAGTGCTCCAAACGATCAAGGAGGATATCATGGTCAACTGTGTTGAATGCAGCCATTAAATCCAACAACAGCAACACTATAGCTGTACCCTGGTCTATGGCCATAAAGACATCATTCAGCACCATCAACATGGCTGTTTTTGTACTGTGTCTGGCCCTAAATACAGATTGAACCTGAGATTGAAATAAAGTAAAAACAATAAAGTATATTATAGTAAGAAAAAATGTAAATACCATAAATCTAAGATCTAAGCTGTTCTTTGTGACTAGATTTCTAATCAATTTTATCTGCAATGTTCTCATTCGAGTTTTATGGTTCGAAAAGTTTGGATTGTTCAGCATAGCAGCTGTTTTTCAGGCAGACCTGGAGACGCCCTAACCGCATCGCCAGTGACCCACATCAGTTCTGCCCTTGTTGACAAGCAGCTGATGATCAAACTTTAAGAACCCAAAGGCGAGTCCAGGAGCTGAGGTGCATTAAAATCAGCAGCTTTTCTGTTTTCAAGCTAATAAACTGTTTTCCAGCTGCAACCTTTGTGTCCTAACCGTGATTTGTATAACAGCTGATCCCCGTGTTGTTTGTAATGAGGGAACTCGTAGAGGCAGACAGACAGCTCTGTTTCACTAACAGCTCAGCAGTAACAAGCACTATGCTAATCACACTCCTTATGAAAGCATATCTCCAGGCTCATTTCAGCTGGGGAATAAATGATTTCATTTAACCCAGCATGGGGGCCCTGGTACTGGGAAAGTGCAGTTTTTAAATACACACACTGTGCTGCACAGCGTGGCTGTTCTACAAAGGAAAACAATTTGTTGTCACTGTCAGTGAGTACAGTAAAACAACGAGACAGCCCTCCTGCTACATAAACATACATTGTTAGTCTGAAACCGGATCTCCCAGCAGGCCCCTGAAAGCAGCACAACACCGATCCTGTCACATGTTACACATGTTTTATTTGGTCGGTGCTCTGATACAGATCAATGGAGCAGTGTTGGTGGCTAGAGATGGCCTCAATAGATAAGCTAGTGCACTTGTGTGATTTTTGGATGACGGACACATCTTATCTCACATGTTCCAGCACTCACCCTGGTGTGCATGTGTAGAAACCGTCTAAAGAGACTGAGGTACAAAACTACCTCACTAGATCAGATCTGACAGTGTTTCTACATAGATAAGCCCGGAGGATTCACAGTGAAGTCAAACTGTGTGTAGAATCATTTTTTGCGTCTCCACAGTAAGGTGCAGTATCCCAAAAAACAACCCTAACCCATTTTATTCCAGAGTAATCTCATTACATCAGACCTCAAATCAGTAGCACACATTTTCTACACACAAGTGTTTCTCTTTGGAGTTACAAGAGAACTGGTTCTTATCTCCAGTGGCCGTTGGGTAAGAGGCAAGGCTACACCTGGACAGGTACATCACAGGGTCATGCAGAGACAGAAAACTATGCTTGCACACTCACACCTGCTAAAGAGCCAAATAATAAAGTAAAACTTCCACATGAACAGTTCACAGGAGGAACATACAAACTCCATGCAACCTTCTTTCTGTGCGGAGACACTTCACACCTTCACCTGCATTACTCTTCAGCCCACATTTAGAAAAAGCTGCAATGTCAAATGTAAAGAAAAGTTTTACTTGACCCCCGAGCATCATTAGGTTTGTGCCCATTTGGGCAGTTTTTCCATTTTCTTTTGGACACCGTTTTAGCAGTGATTGTGCATAAATGTTGATACAGAACCTCTGGACAAATTTTGAAATATAATTTTGAATTTTGAAAAAACAAGGGAACACTAAAAACCCACTACCCTCTTGTGGCCTTAGAGGACAAAAATGTCCCATTGACTTCCATTCAAACAGCAGTTTTTGATCCTGTAACACCTGCAAAAAACTGTGTGTGATATTAGGGTTTCATTTTAGAGAAAAGTAGTCAAATTTGTGATTTTTGCTGTTCACCGCCAAATAAATGTATCTATTAGTGACCCAGAAAAGTTTACACATAATTTTAGATTTTCTGCTGTTTGTATTGAAGTCAAAAGGTTAACTTGACATCAGACAAAACACATGTAGCGTACCAAATGGCCAAGTATTTCATCAATATGAACAAAGATTTACTTCTTCATACAGGTCAATCCGAGGTATTCTGGTAATGCCTTTAAACTTGTCAAATTCTAAATGTTTAAACAACAGTTTATAAAATAGAGTTCACTTCCTGCGAGCAATCCAGTTTTCAGCCAGCTTTTTGGTTTGGCTAGCGGGGTTAGCAAAGCACAAGGAAGTTTCTTTGCAAGTGACATCAGATGCAACAACTCATGAGACATGGAACGTCTAACTAGCAGACCCTGGTGGCATCTTGTGGCCGATGATGACTGAATTCAAAGGGAACTACGACTCTTTGTGATTCCAGAAGCCAATCCATTTGGTGACATCACCAACCTGGCTGTCGTACCAACCAGAGCTTCCAACATGGGTTTCATGGATCTGCACACTGGTGTTGGATGGTTTAAAACCATAAAGTCAGACTAATTTTATAATCCTGACATCACAAATTTCTCAGATACTAAACAAGGTTTTGCTACATAACCTCTAAGCTTACGTTCCATCATTTCATTCATTGCCTCAGTAACATTGTTAAAACGTCACTTGTCATAATTTGTCATGTATAATCATTAGTTTAGAAATATTGAATTGAATTAATTTTTTTTAAAACTATAATCTTGGCTGAATCGATATGAAGTGTGTGTTTCCTGGTAGTCCAAAGAACCTAAGTTGATATTAAATCAAATGTGCAAAGACCAATCAGATTTATAATTCATGTGTATATGGAACATCACATCTTGTTGATCATTTAACCCTCCCAATGTCTTTATGAGTGACCCCATGAGGAAAGTTGACCATTGAGCAGGATGGATGGTTTATCCCTTGAGGTCCACGTAGCAGAGGTGAGGTGGTGCTCACTCCTCCTGAGTGGAGAGTGTTCTGTGACCGTGTTTGCATTTCAAATGGACACTGTAGATCTGGAACAACCTGGAGGCGAGTTGGACGAGACAAGAAAAGGAAGTGATGGAGAACTTAACCCCCGAACCCAGACAGTCAGACCAACATTTGACATAAGTGTGTTAGTTATTATTCTAGTTTTTGTCATCAGTCCTGCCCCTACAGCTGCTTTAACTACCATGAAATAACATGATGTGTTGAAATCTAAACTTTAAGAAAAAGCTCTTTGTCTGTATAAAGCAAATAAAAAACGAAAAATGGTAAAACAGCTCATTCCTAAAACATCTCCTTTTTCCTTTGATTCCCGAGGCTCCCATGTAAAATACAAAGTGATACATAACACACTAATTAAAAGTTCTCTGTGTGTGAAAATGTGTTTGTTGTGTCCTTTACTTTGAAGCATAACTTCAATCATATGAGAAGTGAAAAGCATTTACATGGGCACAGTCTTAATCTAATGGTCTGTTGCACAACGCAGAAAAGAAATCACAAACTAAATTTGTCAAATCAAATGTTAAAATGTTTCCTGTGTGTGGCATCAGCTAGGTCCGTGTTGGAACGCTCAGCTGGTTGCCTCCAACACGCAGCCAAACAGGAAGCTGGAAAATGTGATGCAGCGAAGGAAAATAAAATATGTAAACGCTTTCAGCCATTCATATTAGAGAGTTTTGTCAGATCAAAATCACTGGCATTCACACACACACACACACACACACACACACACACACACACACACACACACACACACACACACACACACACACACACACACACACACACACACACACACAGGGTGTAGATTTTCTTTCTTCTTCTCTGGCTCAAAGTAGAAGGAAGAGCAGGGCTGGAGGAGGAACAGGTCTGTGCTTACACTCGAGGATAAAAATCCTTCTTCAGTTCTCATGTTTTATAGATCAGAACAGATTAGCGTGGGTAATCTGTGGTCTCATTCACAAAACTTTGCATAGAGTCCTAACTGAAACTACTTGAGCTCAGAAAAAAGTTCACTCATTCAAAGTAATGTTCAGCCTATAAAACTCTGTTTCCGCACAGCTGAAGCAGTTCCTGTTTTATAAATCTCACCCATCCTAGAAATGTGCTAAGATGATTCTGGATCACAGTCCGCTTCCTTTACACCCACTTTCAGCCATAAATGGTCAATGCAAAGCCCTCTGCATTTACATGAGACAGCTGGTGGGTGGCATTTCACAGGTAACCATGGCAACCCAGAGGTCTGGAAAACACAATTTAATTTGGACTGATATCAAGGTGCTTTTGGGTGAGGTAGAGGCACAGAAAATCCTTTAATTGTCTTTGAATGGTGCTGTGTTGTTGCAACAGTAAACACTCAAAGAGCGACAGACAGAACATTGTAATAAAAACATAAAAAGTGGTCCAATGGGAGGAACAAAGCAATAATTATTTGAATGATGCTGTCTGAACAGGATGATTGATGGTGCTCAGGGATGACGGAGATATTCCTCATCTAAGGGTAACTTTTAGTGAAAACTCAAGCTGGTGTAGTTAACACATTATTATCACATTCACACACCAACAGTTATCATATTAAGGTATCTATATTGATTTGAGTTACTGTTGCCTTTCTATCAGCTCGAAACACACTGGCTATTCTCCTCTGACCACTGGAATCAACAAGACACTTTCACCAACAGTGAAAACTCACTGGATGTTTTCCCTTTTTTGGACCGTTCTCTGCAAACTCTGCAAACCCTAGAGATGGTCGTGTGTGACAATCCATGGAGATCAGCAGAACAGCCAGTCCAACAACATGCCACGTTCAAAGTCATTTAAATCACCTTTTTTCCCCCATTCTAAAGCTCGGTTTGAACTGCAGTGGATCGTCTTGACCATGCCAACATGACTAAATGCAGTCAGTTGCCAACATGTGACCGGCTGATTAGTAAGTTGCGTTAACGAGCAGTTGGACAGGTGTACCCAATAGTGGCCAGTGAGTATACATCTACTCCATAATAAAACTAATTGTTTGAACATTCAAAATAATCCTTTTACTCTATCAGTATGGTTCCATACATTTTTGCCATCATTCTTTATACATTTTTTTCTGCTGTTTCAGCAGATTTTGTATCTGACTAGTCAGCGTCTTAATTCCCACTTCATCACATTAAAATGCACCAATAAGTACAATTGCTGTGTAATTTGAAGAAGTAAAAACATGCTGTAATATCACTCTAAAATGTAACACGTTATTTAGATTCTCAGTTTTTATTGTCAGTTCAGAGACACAAGTGTGTGTGTGTGTGTGTGTGTGTGTGTGTGTGTGTGTGTGTGTGTGTGTGTGTGTGTGTGTGTGTGTGTGTGTGTGTGTGTGTGTGTGTGATTACATGAGGATCTGTGTATGAATGCAACAAGGTAGGTGCCCTCGAGGCTAACAATAAACTATCTACAGGGAAGAATAATAGTCAGAGTTGACGGAGTGAGAGTGTAAGCATTGGGGAAGTGCACAACTAGAGCGTAGTATAGTAGGAGAAGGGAAGTGCAGCGAAGGTTCTAGTGTAGAAGATGAGCTCTAAAAAATTGGATATTCAAAGGTTTCTTAAAAAAATTACTGGATTGTCTTGACCACTGTTAGCCAACAACAGGTATAGGTCTCCATCTGCTCCTAAGAAAGCCTTAGCATTTTTCCATAATCTTTTATCCAACTTAAGTTATAAGGAACTCTTACTGGCCAGAGATTTAAATTGGGACTGGCTGAGTGCAGCTTCTGACAAATTTTAATCATTCTGTGACTCTATAAATCTTAGCCAGCTAATTAACCAACCTTCTAGGCCCAATGTAAAGAGTCCTGAGAAGTCTACTTTGATCGACCTTGTCCTAACAAATGTCCCTCATAAGTTCTTATCATTGGACATGTTCTACAATGACCTGAGCGACCACTGTGTTGTTGCCACTTGCAGAACACTAAAATTCCCAAATGTAGCCTGCATATTATTTACAAAAGAAATTTAAAAAATGTTTAATGAGCAAGCGTATCATCATGATTTATCTTTGGTAAACTAGGGACAGTTGAGTTTGATACCAGATGTTGAGCTGGCCTGGGCATATTTTAAGGAATGTTTTATGAAGATTGCTAACAAACATGCTCCTATTAGGAAATTCAGAGCCAAGGAACAAGAAAACCCTTGGTTCTCTCCAGAATTATCATCCATCAGTGTAATGTAGCATGGTCCAAAGCCAGGAAAGGTGACTCTATCTGACTGGTCTAATATTAGGCGTTTAAGAAACAAATGTACTTCTCTTATCAAGAAGGCTAAATTAAAATATTATTTATCAGTTACAACAGAGCTCCTCAATAACCCACAAACATTTTGAAAAGTGATAATCAATCTGTAATTAGAAAACCTCAGTCTATTCCAGAACATGTCCTAAAAGACACAGCCCCGATCTATGATAAGACAGAGCAGAGGTCTTAAATAGCTTTAATAAGCATTTTGTAGATTCTTTGTTTGACTCCACAGAAGCTGTCTCTTTAACTCCCTCCACCGAACCTCAAATACCTGCTGGAGTCTATTAATTTAGTTCCTCTCAGCGTGCAGGAGGTGCATATAGCTCTTAAAGCATTAAACCACAGGAAACCCTCAGGAACTGACTTGATGAGCCCTATTTCTTGAAATTAGCAGCTCATTATGTGGCACAACCTCTTATGGTTCTTTTTAATCTTTCAATCCAGAATAAGTAAATCCCACTTGTTTGGAAGTGTGCATTTGTCACCCCTTTATTAAAAGTGGCGATCCAGCTGTTTTAACCAAGTACTGACCAATATCAAATTTGTGTGTTTTGTCAAAGGTTCTTGAATCTCTTGTTTGTGACCAACTCAAAGAGTTTTTACACTCAAAAGAACTTCTTTCTAAGTTACAATCTAGCTTCAGGAAAAATCACAGTACCACCACGGCAGCTGTTAAAGTGATAAACGACATACTTGTTGCTCTCGACAAACAGCAGCACTGTGCTTCACTTTTTATTGATCTGTCAAAAGCTTTTGACACTGGATCATTCCATTTTAAAGCACAGGCTTCTTTGTCTAGGATTGTCTGACTTTGCTGTTTCCTGGTTCGAAAATTATTTGTGTGCCAGGACCCAGTATGTTAAATGCGATGATCAGTGTTCCGAATAATTGAATGTCCACCAGGGGGTGCCACAGGGTTCAATATTGGGACCTCTCCTATTCATCATGTAGATAATTGAACATGGTCAAAATGTGTCTAACACAAATAGGCATTTTTATGCAGATGACACAATCATTTATTATTTTGGATCAAATCCTTCTAGAGCAGAAAGCGTTTGACGTGGTCCAGCATACACTTCTGCAGTTAAAGCTGGTTCTTAATGCGGTGAAAACCAAACTACTGTTGTTTTCAAATGCTAAGAAGGCCTCTCAAACTATTCCCTTGTTATCTACTCTTGAAGGCAACATCATAGAAACAGTACACACTTACAAGTACCTTGGTATTTTACTTGATGATTCCTTGACTTTTAAGCCCCACATAGATAATCTTGTGAACAAACCTCAATTGGGATTTTTCTTTAGAAATAAATTTTGTTTCTCATTGGAAGCAAAGAAGCACCATGTAAATGCAATTTTTTTTAAATCTATTTTGGACTATGGAGACCTGTTGTACATGATTGCTTCTGCCCAATGTCTTTACAAGATTGATTCTGCATATCAATCAATAATCAGTCAATCAATCAATCAATCAGTGATTCAAAGTTTTTATTGTTAATTGTACAGTGTACACTGAAATTCTTACTTTGTCTTACAATCCCCCACCAAGATGCCATAAATTATGAAGGAAAACAAAGTGCAAATCACATTTTTTTTCTCTCAGGCTTTTAAGTCTCTGTGTAGCACAGACTGAATAACCCCAGCTGTTGTCCAGCACTGCAGAAGCACACTATAGGGTTACATGAATGTAATTGTTTTAGCTGTTCAACATTCTGATGGCTGTGGGGAAGAAGGGTGGTTTTAGTCTCTTAGTTCTGCTCTTCATACTCTTGTACCTCCGTCCTGAGGGCAGAAGTGAGAACAGATCATGCTGGGAGTGTGTGGGGTCTTTGATGATAGCAGTTCTCTCCCTCACTCTCTTCTTGTAGATGTTCTGCAGAGAGGGTTGTAGTGCCCTGGTGATCCTAGACGCAGCCTTGACCACTCTGTGCAGGCGCTTGTGGTCTTCCAGAGTTGAGCTGCCGTACCACACGGTGATGCAGGCGGTCAGGATGACACTGCTGTAGAAGTTGCTGAGGATCTTCGGTGGCATGGCATTTCCTCCACCTTCTCAGATAAAATAGCTTCTGCTGAGCCTTCTTCACCACCTGTGAAGTGTTGATAGTCCAGGTGAGGTCGTCATTGATGTGAACCCACAGGTACTTAAAGCTGCTCACCATCTCCACCTCTTGGTCTCAGATGAACAGTGACTGATGTCTCCTCCTCCTCCTCATGTCCACTATCATCTCCTTGGTCTTGTCCATGTTGAGAATGAGGTTGTTGTCCTCACACCATGTCACCAGATTGTCCACCTCCTTCCCGTAGGCCATCTTGTCCCCGTCTGTGATGCATCCTATTACTGCTGTGTTGTCGGCAAACTTCAGGTAGATGCTGTCTGGGTGGGAGGCGACACAGTTGTGGGTGAAAAGGGTATAGAGGATGGGGCTGAGCCAAGCCCCCACAATGCCGCTCTAAAAATGGTCCCATCCCGGAAGTAAGAAAAATTGCAGTTCCATCCTCATCCGCTGGGGGCTGGTGCCAGAAGCGAGCAAATCCTCATTGACTCCCATGTTAAAAATGCCGATTTCACAGCAGAAATAAACATGTTTACAGCCTGGTACCAAAACATGTTTTTTGTCTAAATTATCTAGTTTATACTCATGACAACTCTGAGGGGGGTGAATTTTTTTCTCACTTTTCTGTTTAAGTGTATTGAAAGCCTAAAATTCTGTATAATTAATGAGCATCCGACCCACGTGACCGCCGCCTCAGACCCACGTGACCACAGAGCTAGCTCCGTGGAAAGGCCTCAGTACAGCCTCGGTCTGGCTTGGAAACTGCTCCGGCATTTTGAGTCTCTGTGTTTGTGTATTCTTCTTTGGATATTATTGGTGCAATTGTTGGACAAAATGACTTGCAGTGGTATTAATTGCACTAATAGAGCGTCCAAGGAGTCTCCACTTCATTTTTTTCGGTAAGTTAAAATCTATATTCGTATTTTATGTCACTGCCACCTTTAAACTAGCTGAGTTTACCGAAGTAGCTAGCTAACTATCAGTTTAACATGTAGCATGTACTGTTTAACCATGAAATTTAAATGTAAAATACGGTAAAATAATTAATAGGGCATATTTAGATGGGTAATAGGGTAAAACCCAGTGCATTTAAGATAAAAATGGGTTGAAATATGACGGAGCGCTAAGAGGGAGACTTCTGTGTCCATTCTTCCATCCGGTAATCCCCAGCGGTCAGGCCGGGCAGCCTGACCGATCCGGCGCCTACTTGATGCGCCTAGCTGCTGCGCGGTCTGACCGCTCGTGGAGTTTTTCATGTCTGACTTTAACCGCATCTAATACTGTATTACGGCGTGAGCGCAACAGCGACAACTTAATATTGATGTGTAAGCAGCCTGAGTGGTAGGGTGTTTTCATCTGAACCCTTAAAACCTCGAGCAGGCTATGCTGCACTATTGACGTGTTAGCGCGCGGCGCTAACAACTTAGCAACGTGACATGTCTCTGAGAAAGCGTAAAACACGGACGCTTCTTCTGAAGCGGAAAATAACACCTCTTCTTAAGCAGAGCAGGATGTCGCCTCGGCTCGTTCACGGCCGAGCCGGACTGAGCTCGATAACATTGACCAAGCACAGCCACTGGGTCGTTGTAGCTGCCACCAGGCCTGCTGAAGGAACTCCAGCGGGTTTCATCAGACTCGTAAAGTTTCTTGTTTTTGCTGGGGATTTCTGTATTTTACCGCTCCCTCCTGCAGTCTTCCCCTATTAAAATTTAAAATGTGTAACTTTATGTATTGTGATGAATGACTAATATTCATGTAAAACTAAAACGTTAGGCATTTAGAGGGAAAAAACTAAATAATAAACATTATACAGATGTCAAATAAATCAAACTGTAATTAAACTATATATTTTCAAAGTCCTAAAGACAGCATGATGGTTTGTGTGATCCGCGCGGTTTCACTTACACCCCTTTAATGATCAGGCTGTTTTTTATTATTTTTATCAGCTGATAGCAGTTAAAATTATGGTAAAAAATACTTTTATCTGTTTTTGATAACTTAATGCCCAGGAAGAGCATCTTCCTGGGCATTAAATATAACCCAAATGTTTTATTATGAGCAGATCTGATGAAGGTGTAGACAAGCAGTCTGCAAAGTAAAACTTGTTTAGAGTCCTAACTCTTACTAAAGCTTTTGAAAAGAAAAAATGGTTGAATTTTGAGAAATATCCACAACAGGGGAGCGAGACCTCTGAAAAATGTATATTTTCTCTGAATTCATAGAATAATGTGAAGATTCTGGGAAAAGTTGGGATTCTGAGATTAAAACGTAAATCTTTCTTATCATAATTCTGGCAGTTTTTGTGTCCTTCTGCTGTGGAAAGTCGTGCAACATGAAGATACTGAGAAGATGCTTACAACCTGTATTTTTATTCCATCCATAAATAAAATCATGAGCTATTTTTTTAATCCAAATTTGATCCAAAGGGCCATCGTTGGTTCCAGACCCGTTCTAGAACATTCCTCTAATCTTAAAGTCATCATCAGTTTCTTCCTTTTAACAAATATTTATTTGTTCAAATATTTAATATTTATAACTGGAATATTTGTTCCTCCCTCTCCCACTGCAGTTAGTCCTGTCCTGCAACCCTGTTTTTGCAGCTTAGTGAAGCCAACCATCACTAACCTGGGGGTGGTTTTGGACCCAGAGATGCGGATGAACTCCCACATTAGCCAGGTGGTTAGATCCTGCTTTTCCCGGCTTTGCCAGCTACCAAAGATGAAGTCCATCCTGAAAGACGTGTCATATTTTCTCCCCAAGCCGGACCTGACCGTCATGTATCGGTCCAAAATAGTGTGATGATATTGTGTTTTTTGTACATAACAGACTTTTTAACAGACAAATTTGTCGCATTCTCCTACACCTCTTCATGGGCTCGCCACAGTAAATATTCTATTTGGCGAGAGATAAACTTTATTGTATTTATCCTAGTGAATCTATAATTAAACGGGTAAACTAGTAGCACCACATCCAACATCAAAGAAAGTAAAATGTTACCATCAGGAGAGGGAGAATGTTTAAGTGGTTAGCAGCAGTGTGCTAGCCGATGGCCCCCTCCATGAGGCCACCACAGCTCAGCAGAATGTCGTTGTAGCTTCTTCTGGGGAGAAAAACACTTAGAGAAAAAATAAAGTTAACAGCTGAAATAGCAGGAAATAATACAGTTAGAGAGCAGATTGTAGAAGAAAGAAACCCCTGGGTTAAACTGGTCTGTCTACTGCATAATGCTGAACTCTAACATGTGTCCTCAGGGAAGGACCTGATTGGTGTCCAGAACCTGCTGAAGAAGCACCAGGCTCTGCAGGCTGAGATCACAGGTCATGAACCTCGCATCAAGGCTGTCACCCAGAAAGGAGAGACCATGGTGGAAGAAGGTAGAGCAGGTCTGGTCCTGACATGTTTCTGAGGTGTCTGCAGGTTCTGGCTCACTTTTTTTGGGTCCAGGTCACTTCGCTGGTGAGGAAGTGAAGACTAAACTGTGGGAGCTTCATGGACGTTGGGATACGCTGAAGGCCAAGGCGTCCCAGAGGAGGCAGGACCTGGAGGACTCTCTGCAGGCCCAGCAGTACTTTGCGGATGCTAATGAGGCCGAATCCTGGATGAGGGAGAAGGAGCCCATCGTTGGAAGTCCAGACTAAGGGAAAGACGAGGACTTGGCCGAGGTATGGAAGTCCCTTCCTGAGAAACTCCAATCGCTTTTCTTTGCTCTCTTTCCAGTCCTTCATAATTAGTGTTTCTGTATTTGTCATTTCCTTCGGTTGTCAACCAGACGTCGTTGCTCGTTTGAGCGTCTCATGGGTTAGGGGTAGAAGTGCTGGCCTCGCACAGGAAGTGATGACAAACGTGTTCCCGTCGCTCTTATTTCAAACGGTTTACAAGCTGTGATGTGTGTTCCCGCTGCAGAGCAGCCATGACACGTGGCAGCCGGCAGAAGGCTCACGCTTTTCCACTAAACACCCGCAGAGCTACGTCTGCGGTGAACTGAGCAGGGTTTGTTTTACGGTGGCGGATCCGATTGGACCATCGCTGCGAGAAAGCTCCACTTGTGTCAGACGAGCTGAAGGTTTTTTATTTATTTATTTATTTATTTATTTATTGAACATGCATGCAAATCAATAGACAACCCAAAGCATTCAAAAAGTCTCCAAAAAGAAACCCACGCATATGTATATGCATATATACACATACACACATACACATATACATACATACATATATATATATATATATACATATATACATATATATATACATACACATAGACATGTAGAACATGTTCAATGGGAAGGGAACGAAGCTCCGGTAGCTTATATAATCCCCCCCAAATCAAATTTCAAGAAAGACAAAACAAAAAAATATATATATTTTCCCTACACTGAGTGTCATTGCCATTTTCCTATAACATGTTTTATCCTCAATCACACAAACCAAATTTACATTTTCTCATGTTCCAAACCCCCCCCCCCCCCCCCCCCCCCCCCCCCGCCATGTTCACAGCTCCCAGTTCACCAACAATAGACAATTACAATCAAATGCAACACCCTTACAACTTTTCCTCCTCCTCCATGTAATTGATTAGTATAATTTTTTTATACTTCTCTTTAAACTTATGCAATGAGGGACTTTGCTTTAGATCCTCACTTAGCTTATTCCAAACTCTTACACCCGTAACAGAAATACAAAATGACTTTATAGTTGTTCTAAAATATGTATGCCTAAAGTTAAGTTTGTATCTGAAATTATATAGGTTATCTGGTTTTATAAATAGCATTAATAATGTGTGTGGTACTAATTTCCTATGCACTTTAAACATGAATGTCGCTGTATATAGCTGAATTAAATCTTTAAATTTTAGTATTTTAGAATATATAAATAACGGATTAGTGTGGTCTCTAAATCTAACATTGTGAACGACTCTCAGGGCTCTTTTCTGTATGATAGACAAGGGTACAATAGATGTTTTAAAAGTGTTACCCCATACCTCCACACAGTAAATAAGATAGGGATAAATCAATGAATAATAAAGGACATGGAGTGATTTATAATCCAAGTACTGCCGAGCTTTATTCATAATGTAGATGCTTCTCGCAACCTTATTGTATACATGTTTAATTTGTGGTTTCCAACTTAATTTATTATCAATTACTATTCCAAGGAACTTATGTTCTGTTACTTGCTCAATTGCACATCCATCTATTTGCAGCTTAACCTCAGTTTTATTAGCCATACCAAACAACATACATTTTGTTTTTGCTATATTTAATGTAAGCTTATTTTCAATAAACCACTCTTTAATGACGCACATTTCAATTTGGACCATCCTTTCTAACTCGCTAATATTCTCTCCTGCACAGAAAATAGTGGTATCATCGGCAAACAAAACAAATGTCAGTGTATTTGTTACATTACTCAAATCATTAATATATAATAAAAATAATTTTGGACCCAACAAAGACCCCTGTGGTACTCCACAAACAATGTCCAACCATGTAGATGAACATTCTCCAAATTTCACAAACTGTCTCCTCTGTTGTAGATAGCTTGTCAACCAGCTCAACACTACACCCCTAATCCCATACCTCTCTACCTTTTCAAGTAACATTTTATGATTAACTGTATCAAAAGCCTTTTTTAAATCAATAAATATCCCTAGAACATGTTTCTTCTGATCAATTGACGTTGCAATTTCTTCCACAGAATGCACCAGAGCTAGTGATGTTGAACTATTCGGTCTAAATCCATACTGACAGTCTGAAATTATCTTGTATTTATCCAAAAATATTTCGAGTCGATTATTAAACAATTTTTCAAGAATCTTGGAAAATTGTGGAAGCAATGAAATTGGCCTATAGTTCGTAAATTGATGCTTATCCCCAGTTTTATATATTGGTATAACTTTTGCAACTTTCATTAATTTTGGGAATACACCTGATTGAAAAGACAAATTGCAAATATATGCAAGTGGTTTTGAAATTCCTTCTATCACCTCTTTTACCGTCATCATGTCAATGCCATGACTGTCAGTTGATGTTTTACCTTTACATGTTTTTACAATTTGTATTATTTCTTGTTCCTCTACAGCTGAAAGAAACATGGAATGAGGATTAGGTTTGATTTGTTTTAAGAATGGTGTATGTGATGTTGAAGAGCTAGATATGTTTTCTGCCAATGACGGTCCTATATTTACAAAGAATTTATTAAAGCTATCAGCCACATCACCATAATCATGTTTTACAATACTGTTTTCAACAAAATATTTCGGAAATTTATCATTACCTAAATTTGGTCGAACTACATTATTTAATATTTTCCACACTTCTCTAATATCATGTTTAGCATTATTCAAACTTTTATAATAATACTCCTTTTTACATTTTCTTATTATATTGGTAAGCTTATTCTTATATATTTTATATTTATGTTCAGCTTCTGGAGTGTTTTTATTTATAAACAACCTGCACAAATTATTTTTCTTTTTGCAGGCACACTTTATCCCCTTCGTCATCCACGGTTGATTATCCCTTGTGTTTGAGCTACTACATTTTGTTAAGGGACAATTCTTATCATACAATGAAATAAATATTCTTACAAAGGTCTCATAAGCCTTGTCAACATCAGTTTGCTGGTACATTTCCTCCCATGTCTGTCTTATCAATTCGTTCTTGAAGGCATTAGTTGTATTAACTGTTCGTATGCGTCTGTACCTTATACTATTACCTGGATTATTATTCCTATAATTATCATCATAAATTATAAAAATGGGTAAGTGGTCAGTAATATCATTAACTAAGAGACCACTTATTATATTATTCTCTATGTTATTTGTTAGTATATTATCAATTAATGTTGCACAGTGTGAAGTTACTCTAGTTGGTTTAGTAATTGTCGGGTAAAGGCTTAAACTATATGCTGTATTAATAAATTCATCTATTTGCTTCAATTTGTTAGGATTTAGGAGATCAATGTTAAAGTCACCACAAATGAAGATTGTCTTCTGAAGTGTTGAATAGGTTCCCTCAAACCATTTTAAAAAGGCATGCATATCAGACCCAGGTGCCCTGTATACACAACTGACAACAATGTTTTTCATATTAGACTTTGATATTTCTATAGATATACACTCTAATAAATTATCAACTGAAAATGACATTTTTTTTACAACTTTGTAATTTAAATTCTTATCAACATATAGTGCAACACCTCCTCCACTCTTATTTTGTCTATTAATATAATTGGCTTCATAGCCATCCAATTCAAAACTAAGGTCACAATCATCCTTCCGCCATGTTTCTGATATTGCTATTACGCTAAATGTGCCATTGATGTCATCCAAATATTCTTTAATTCTATTAAAATTTGCATAAATACTCCTACTATTAAAGTGAATTATGGAAAACTTGTCCTCAGCCTTTATAAGCTTGTTAAACTGATCATCTGTGTAATACTTGCTACAAGAAGAGATCATTGAAAGAAAATTATTTTCCGGATCCAAGTCACTTTCCATGTCCATAAAATTGTATTCAGTGTACTGAAAAATCTCAAAATCTGTATCCTGACTAGCCAGATTAACATGATCAGAATTAGTAACTAATGAATCAGTTGATTGTGAGTCCACCATAAGATTTATCTCAGTTTGTATGTCATCATACCTCCATTGGTTTAATACTTGTCCAACTCCTCCATATTCCTGATATGCAACACCTTCGCTTGTTCAGGAGTTCCCTTCAGTTTGATATATATTTTACAGTTTGAAGTCCATGTATGTTGAATTTTTCCTTCTTTTTTGAGGTATCTAGCCTTTCTTGCAATATCTGCGTTCTGTTTTGTGAGATGATCGTTCATGTAGACATTGGTTCCTTTCAGCTTTTTACCTTGTTTGATGAGAGCCATTTTGTGCTTCCTATTGGCAAATCTTATGATCACAGCTTGTTTTTCACTGTTACTCCTTCGAGACAGCAGGTGACATGCTTCAATGTTACAAGAGTCCACTTCAACAGCCTTCGTCTTGAGGAAGGTTACCACCTGTTGTTCCACAGAAGTACTTTCTTCCTCATCAGGCTGTTGACCATTAATGGTATTAGCTACTGCTCGGGCGTATGTTTGGGGTTTAATCCGTAAACCGCTGACAATGACATCATTTAGTCTGGTGTACTGCTCCAATTCTGCCACTTTTGTCTCTAACAACAACAGACGCTTGTCTTTTTCAGCATTCTGCAGGCGGAGAGTCTTTACTTCCTCCACTAAGTTCAAAATGGTAATCTGCTGCTTTCTGATAGTAGAAATTTCCTCTGTCATAAATTCCAGGGATTTTTTAATGTCATCTCCTTCTTCAGCTGTGATTCCTTTCTTTGGCCCCATGTTGGATCAAGCTGGCACCTGGTATAGCCCAAAAAACCTCTTGCCCACACAGTGGCTGGTAGGTGGATTGTGGAAAGGAGCTTCTGGCTCACCCAGTGGCTGGTAGGTGGATTGTGGAAAGGAGCTTCTGGCTCACCCAGTGGCTGGTAGGTGGATTGTGGCCTGGAGCTTCTGGCTCACCCAGTGGCTGGTAGGTGGATTGTGGCCTGGAGCTTCTGGCTCACCCAGTGGCTGGTAGGTGGATTGTGGCCTGGAGCTTCTGGCTCACCAAGTGGCTGGTAGGTGGATTGTGGCCTGGAGCTTCTGGCTCACCAAGTGGCTGATGTTCTGCTCCACAGGCTCTCCTGAAGAAGCACGAGGCCCTGATGTCGGACCTGTCGGCTTACGGCAGCAGCATCCAGGCCCTGAAGGAGCAGGCCCAGTCCTGCAGGGTGAGTTCAGAACCCTCGGCCCGTCAGAACATTCTTATCCACCACGTTCTAACACCAGACCTGTTAACCCGAACGCAACAAGGTAATCAGCAGGTGCTTTTGTCCTGCAGGACCTGAAGGCCAACAAGTCCCGCCTGAGGGACATCAACAAGGTGGCATCTGAACTGGAGTCAGAAGGTCTGATGGCTGAGGAGGCTCCTATGGTTCAGGCTCAGGTGAGCGTCACCTGTCTGCAGCAGCTGGTCCCTCTCACTTCCTGGTTTAACTCTGCTCGTCTCTGTTTGTAGCAACAAGAACATCTGGGTTCTGCTCCTGGAAAGGTGCATGTTGTCCTCCGCCTCCACTAGAACCAGACGTGGTGTTTTTGTTACCACTCATTTGTTTGTTTGTTTGTTTGTTTACAGGATGAAGCCGACTCTAACACGGCGTCACCCTAGAAGGTGAGTTCATTCAGCTGATCAGAGGTCACCTCTGATGGCAGCAGTCACGGCCGACCGTGCTGACATCACACAGGAATTCAGGTGACCCGGCAGGCACCAGGTGCTGGTGAAAGTGGGGACATGTCAGCTGGTTGCCATGGCTACAGTTATCTTTATGCATCTGTATGACTGCTGACTGGTGTGTGTTTCCTGTGACCTTTGACCTCAGACCGTACGGTTGGGCGTTCAGACGACGGCTAACTTTAATTCCATCAAGGTAAGAGGAAGCTCTTCCCTTCCTGTCTGAGCGATCCGTCTCCAGGTTTCTTCGTCCGGCGTCCAGCCCGCTGGCGTCCACCTTCATCTCACCTTCATCTCATCTCACTTCATTTATAGTGCAATACTTTCACATTATCATTTTCCCACACTTCTGTATACCTGTATTTTGTTGTTTTTCAATAAAGAATGACAAATTATTTAAGTTTGGTTTTTGTTGCACACAAATATATATCTGTAAAAAATATCTACAAAGCTAATGTTTACATAACAAGTATGATTGGGTTTTGCAATACGGCACTCAAGTTTATTTTAGTAAGATTTTCAAACCAAGTAAAGTTAGTAAAGAACACATTTCTATTGTCTGCTAAGAAACTGTTGGGATTTAAAATGGGCCTGTTGTACAAATAACTTGTAAATGATTATTCCTCACTTTTGTCTTAACCAAAGAAATTCCAGTAATTGAGCAAAAACATTTATTTTTAACACTACAGTTTATAAAACAGGGCGCAAAGTGTCGGCACATGTATGTATGTCGATGGTCCGTCCCATCCAAACCAGGAGACACAGACGTCAGGGAGGCCAAGGTTGTCTCTGCAGCTCTCTGGGCACCACGCCTCACTCAGCTGTCTCCAATGATCCAAATGGCTATGGAGAAAAAATACCAGGTTTGGCCTAGCTGTTTAAAGTACAAAACCATTCATGAAGTGGTCAAGACAAGTACTTGGTACTTACACTTGCTGCTTTGTGTAGCTGACGTTGACACACAGGCTGCCATGGTGACCTTTTAATAGATCTAAGAAAAAAATGTAATAAAAGAATGAAACTTAAAAACTCCCAGACCTCATGTCATATTTACTAATCAGCTATGGCTGATTTGTTTGGATCACATTGAGTTACACTAATTCTAATATATTTTTATTTCTATTATACATACATACTTTTTAACTGTTATTTTCACATGACTGTTATCAGGCTCTCTTGTTCTGGTTCTGATGATAACTCTGTGTCTTCCAGTAAGTTATCTTGTGCTTACTTCATCTGTATAATGTCTCTTTACTTTTGGTAAATTGTACTGAGTCCAGAATAAAGGCTAGTTGGCTGTACAAGATACAAACAAGTATTACGTTTTGGAAATATATGAAACACCGCCAGCATCTGTTAGAGCCTGTGGCGGGGTGCTGAGGGCCGGCTCCAGCCCAGGAATGAGCTCTACACGCCGGCCGGGAGGGTTTGAAACACCGCCATCCTCTCCTCTGCTGGCTGTTCATTCTGTTATGGTTACCGGTGCTTGTGTTGCAATGTGAAACTCTTGGTCTCAGATTTTGTAAGAAAGATAATAAAATGTCCCCCCAAAATACGACTTAAATAAATTTTCTCTTCTTCATGATACATTTAATGGCTGGTGCGACTCAGGAGTGATAGCGCCGAAAAAAACTACTGAAAACTTGCTCAAAGCAAAATGTATTCTTTACGGAAATAAATTATAAACTTACCGATTTAAAACTTTTTTAATACAGGTACTTCTCACGAACAGGCGCAGAAAACCTCCACCTAAACTCCGTGTGAGGTTCAGGTCGATGGGTGTTCCAGTTAGCTCCGGTTGGGTTGAAGCTAGGTGGCTACATCCGTTAGCTCGGCTCCCACCTCCGCTTTAGCTTTGGGTTAGCCAGGGTTAGCTTCAGGTTAGCTCGTAGCTAGTTCGCCTGGGTGTCGTCACTCGAGCCCAGCCTTACAGCCACACCCTCAGCGCCTCCTCTCTTCCCTTTTATGGAATTGTCTGGGCTGGACGGAACCTGTGACACGGTCAAAATGGCGGTGGTGGCCACCTCCCATTATAGACAACAAACGTGTTATTGAAGCCAATGGAATCCGTTTGTCCAGTATTTACAGTCTATGGGCTGAGCACACAGCCCTGTAGGGTTCCGGTGTTCGTGGTGATGCTGGCTGAGGTTCTTTTCCTGATCCTGATAGACTTTGGCCTGCTGCTCATGAAGTCCAGGAGCCAGTGACAGAGGGAAAGGTGGAGTCCGAGTCCTGACAGTTTGTGGGTGAGTTTGCTGGGTGCCACCTTGTTGAAGGCAGAGCTGTAATCGATGAAGAGGATTCTGGCGTAGGAGTCCTTATTCTCCAGGTGGGTGAGGGAGACGTGTAGGGCAGCAGCGATGGTGTCGGAGGTGGACCTGTTTCTCCTGTAGGTGAACTGTTGGGGTCTATGGTGTCTGGTATGCTGCTCTGAATGCAGTGTTGAGCCCGAACGTGTTCATTGAACGATTGTTCTTTTTTTTTTTGTGAACATGAACTGAACTCATTGATATTTTGCCTGACGAACGTAAAAGTGAGTGTGTTCGTCCTGATGTGCGTGAATGGATTTATGAACTTGTTCTTTTACCGTTCTAGCTCCAGATCTCCAAGGACCTTTTACGGAGCTAAAGACTAGCTTAAACATCATGCTAACCATAAAGTTTATAAAAACTAGAACCCACAAATGCGGCCAAACATAGGCAGTAGCGGTTGGTGTGGCTTCTACTCTTCTACGTCTATGCTGTATGCAGGAATAAAAGTTCTTTCCGAAAAATCTGAAATCAGGGAAAAAGCGCATTTGTTTACTCAGCTCCTTCTACATCGAACAAGCTTAAAATCTATTAGAACTTAACTGAATTCATTTCACTAAACACTTTTAAGTCCAGAGTGAGAGCATTCCAGTTGAACTCTTTACACTGTAATTGTTTTTCATGATGTGTATGTTATTTAATTTTTGTAACCGTTTTGCTGCCTCTTGGTCAGTCCAGGCTTTTTCTTTTATTTAGTCAGGAATGGTCACGGAGTCCTCCCTTGTAAAAAAGGTTTTTTGATCTCAACGTGGCCATTCCTGGTTAAATAAAGGGGAAAAAATTTTCCTTTACCAGGCTCTCCGTGCACTTCATCATGATAGGAGTGAGTGCAATGGGGCAGTAGTCGTTAAGAGATGTAGAGATTTATGTGTCACTGGGACGGTGGTTGTTGACTTAAAATAGGATGGAATGATGGCTTGCTCTAGAGAAAGGTTAAAGGTGAGCTATGTAAGAATTGGACGGTAAAATAATCACAACAGTCCAATGTGTGTATCACATTGCAGGGAAGGATACATTGACAAGATCTCCTTTTCAGCTAGCTGAGGGAATGCAAGGTTTTCTGTTTAAAAAAGGCCGGGCTGTGATGGCCTTTCTGTTAAAAAAAACAACACCCCCCTCATTCTTCATGGTTCCAGAGCCAATGAAAGTTTAACCTGGCTTGTTACCTCGTCTCCAACACCACATCTGTGTTAATTTATTATTCGCCTCCACTCTCCACTGTGACTACAAGTTCCAGCCATGAGGAGTCTCTATACCCTCTGGTTAGTGGAAACAGTGTTGTGGAGAGAGTTGAAGGCAGTACACGGAGCAGTACAGAAGGATTTTTATGCATATCTAAGAAGCCTCCATCCTTCCAAAAGACTGAAGAAAAACAGGAGAAATAAAACAAAGCTAAACAATGGAAACTATTGTTAAAGATGGAGATGTTTGGACCAAATCAATTTCAGGAGGGAGGCAGCATTCTCCTAGACAGGTATGAACTAGCATTTTGTTGTTAGACCAAACAAATAAAGCAGAAGGCATTGTGTTACCCATGGAGCTCAAAGCTAACTAGCATCAATGCTAGCAGGGCTTAATATTTTTCACCCGCTGAGTGTGTGTGATTCTGTTTTGTGTTTATTTTGTTACAGAATATCTTCTGACATGTGATGAATGTTCAAATACTCAGTATGTCTAACCTCAGAGCGCCCCGGTATCTGTTAGCGGCCTTCATGGCCCGCAGCCCCGGGAGTGTCTCCACCAGGCGGCTTCGCACCGCTCAGCAACAAAACGAATCCTGCCCCACTGTTGTCGGTGAGGAGAGGCTTTGGGTTGTGTTAAGATGGAAAAATGCTACTAATTATGCTACCTGTGTACAATGTTGGCTTATTTCATTGCATAAAAATTGGCCGACATTAAAATCCACATTTTTTTTTCTGTTGTTTTTCAACGTTTAATGCTTGATAATGATTAGTTTATCACTAATACTGAAAGAACAAACAGGATTTACAATCTCCGATGTTTTAGTGAAATGTCTGCCCAATTTTTTTATTTTTGTTACTGCTAATATCTCTGCCAGTGTGCCCGTGGGTGGCTACATTATAGCTCATCACCATCAGTGTGTGAATCTGTGTGTGAATGAATGATACACTGTAATGTAAAAGTGCTTTGGAGTCTTCTGACTCTGAAAGGCGGGTCATTTATCGTCATTATCATGAATGCTCAGATTATATTACATTTATCACAGCTATGAATGAGTTTAGTCTTTATTTTTATCCATCAGTAAAAACAAACTGCTTCAGCCATCATATGATTACTATTTTCATTAATGAAACCCTTCACCAGCACATCTTGGGGATGAACATATAACTTGAACGGTGTCTAAATAAGCATAACAATGAACAGGCTAGCTGTGATAAAGAGCTAAACTTGAATGCTAATGGCTGAATGAGCTGCTGGAGCTTCATACGAAAACTTGCTTCTCTAGTTGACCGAAATAAAAACCTGAGTGTGAGTGTGTGTGTGTGTGTGTGTGTGTGTGTGTGTGTGTGTGTGTGTGTGTGTGTGTGTGTGTGTGAGGCACACCCTTTTACCCAACTGCAGGCTAGCTCAAATATCATCCATTTGCTCAAATTAACTGATAGTGAGTAATTATATATTTAAAATCTTTTATTGATTTATAAAGTGTTAAAAAGTTGTATATTCATTGTATGTTAAAGGACAAAAATGTACATTCATGGTTGTTAAAATATATAAACTTTAGTTTCTTATCCCTAACTGGCAACCCCAGAGAAACTGACATTGCAGTAAACAAATGTGACCACAGGGTGTCGCTATTACTCAATTATTACATAGTTCACCTTTAAAAATGTGTGTTAGCACACTAGCCAGCTGTCAACGCTTGATACACTGTCTAGCTCTGATAATTGGTCTGCCTTTTCCACATTCCATGCCACCTACATGGAATCAGGTCCTTGTCTTGTGAATGAATTGTTTTCGATTTGTAAAATTTCTATAATTGCATTTAGTTTTTAATGTTTAAACAATACTTAAGCAGTTGTGTTGCATTAAGATGTGCTGGTGGAGTCTGTGGGCTAAGATTTACCTTTAAAGCTGTCACATTGACTTAATGTCTAGCTGCAGTGACTGAAATGCTCCCATGGATGTAGAGACGGGGGGGTCCACTGACTATTTAATGAAAGAAAAGGTCAGCCACAGTCAGGGTCTGCACCTGGGATTGTCTCACCTCATTTCTCTCCTCTTCTTCTCTAAATCCCTCTCTCACCCCTCTCCCTGTTGCCAGACCTTCTCGCCCACATTCTCACACAGACACGAGCACCTCACAGTCAACAAAATAAAGCTTTGTGTTTCCTGTTGTCAGGAACTGAGCTGGACTGTTGACCTATAGCTGTAACAGGCCTTAAGGGGAGCAGTGATTGCTTTGCTCTTTGAAGGGTGGATTTCAGCTTTTGTCTTGATTATACAGTAGGAGACGTTTCAGCTATGCTAGAAGAAAAATATCCTGCAGTTCGTCTCATATGCATCTCAGAGGGTGTTGTACAGTTTGTGAACTTCTTTGGAGAATAACAGAGGTGCTACAAACCATCACATCATGCAGTGAAATGTCCCAAAAATAACAAGCAAAAGAAAGAAGTAGATTATTTTACTTCAGTGTGTTTTGTATTGGAGGATTTCGTCTGAAAACTGCATCTTTTTCCCTCATACAATTTTAAAATCAGCTAATCACAGCCTTGGTCAGTCATGACATGATGGACTTCAATCAATCAATCAATCAAAGCTTTATTTATAAAGCGCCTTCCGCAACCCTGTCAGGAAGCCCAAGGCGCTGAACATGGTACAGTAGAAGAACAAATATAGTGAATAAATCAAAATAAATGCAATTCAAATTACAAAATACAAATTACAAAAAATAAATAAATAAATAAAAAAGCAAAACATTCTAGTACAGGACAGATGGGTAAAATAAGGGATAGAGTGAACCAGTGAAAACTGTGAAAGAAATTCAATGTAAAAGAGGGCCGAATCAAACATGTTCAGGAAACGCCAAGTGGAGGAGGTGTGTTTTTAGGCGACTCTTAAAGACTGGCAGAGATGGGGACAGCCTAACTGAGGGTGGCAACTGGTTCCAGAGTGACGGTGCTAGGACTGAGAAAGCCCGGTCCCCGCGAGTACGACACCTAGAACGAGGGACAGCGAGCAGGCTTTGGTCAGAGGAGCGCAGAGCGCGTGATGGGGAATGTTTGTTCAGGAGAGTGGCCAGATAGGGGGGAGCACCACCCTGGAAGAGGTGGTGGTCCCCCCTAGACTTTAGCTACTATTAGCATCAATAATCTACAGGGATCATCTTCTTTAGCAAAAACAACCCTGAAACCTCCAGGTCTCAGGTAGATGACCCAAGCTTAAAGCCAAAGTTCAATTATCAATGGAGAAAAAAATGGAGATGTTTTTATGCTGCCGATTGTGCTTAGCTGGGGATCAAAGGGAATATGCACACTTGGCTGAATAGCATCAGTGGGGATGAGTTAAACACAAATTGTGTTGGTGATAGTTGTCAGTGGTGCCTGGTGGGCTGCCTGATGCATGGACCATGAGAGCAACGCTGAAGACTCCTGCAGGAGATCCAAGCATCATCATCTCCTCAACTCAATCCAGTCTTTATTTCTAAAGCACCTTTCAGGCACAGGAGTGACACCAAAGCACTGTACAGACATGTATTAGTAATGACAGGACAAGGATCAAAGCAAACAATAAAAATAAATAAAAACAGCATACAAATTTCACTGATAAAAGAAAATACAAGCAGACCAACGGCCACGGTTAAAGGCCAGATCAAATAAATAAGTCTTTAGCCTGACCTTAAAAAGTGTTTCCGATGGTGAAGCACGCAGATTAAAGGGTAACTCATCCCAGAGTTTCGGGTCTGCCACGGAAAAAGCCCCATCTCCTCTTGTCTTTAAACGGGTCCTAGGAGCTGTGAGTAGGAGACTATCGTCTGAGCGGAGTGCCCATGCTGGTGTATATGGATGTATCAGTGTCTGCAAATATGCAGGAGCCAGTCCGTTTAACGATTTGAAAACCAATAAAAAGACTTTAAAACAAATCCAGAAATCCACAGGCAGCCAGTGCAAGGATTCCAAGACCAGGGAATTTCTTTTTCCACCCAAAATTTTGCAGCTGCATTTTGCACTAGTTGCAGCCTTGCCAAAGTTGCCCTTTGAGCTTAGAGTAGTTACAGACTTGGTTGTGAGATGAGTCAGCGCTCTTGAAGATAAGGAATGAGGACGAGAGACATTTCCCTGCTTCAACCAAAACCCATAAAAGAGATTTTAAACTTTAATAATAATAACAATACATTTTATTTAAAAGCGCCTTTCAGGTCACCCAAGGTCACTTTACAGGAGAAGGAACACAGTACACAATAAAAATACAGATAAAACCACTAAAGGACAAGTAAACAGAATAAAACATAATAAAATAGATTAAATCACAAACAGTAAGCGGTTTGGAACAAATGGTTTTGAGTTTGATTTTGAAGAGGTTGAAGCTATCGGTGTTTCTAATGACAGGAGGGAGAGAGTTCCAGAGACGGGGAGCAGAGCAGCTGAAAGCTCTTCTGCCCATGGTGCTGAGGTGGAATGAGGAAATTACCAGATGGATGGAGGAGGAAGATCTGAGAGAACGGCAGGGTGTAGCAATGCTAATGAGGCTGGCAATGCATGGAGGGGATTTGGAATGGGTGGCTTTGAATGTATGGAGTAGAATTTTGAAAATGGATTTGAATTTTATGGGAAGCCAATGAAGCTGCTGGAGGACTGGGGTGATGTGGTGGAAAGTGTCAGTTCTACTAATAATACGTGCTGCTGAATTCTGAACAAGTTAGAGTTTATGAGTGGGTTCGCTAGGGAGACCATACAGAAGTGAATTACAGTAATCAAGGCGGGAGGTAACAAGGCTATTGACTAGGATGGCTGTAGCATTAGACGTAAGGGAAGGGCAGAGACGATTTATGGATCGGGGGTGAAAGTATGCAGACAGAGTTATGTTATTGATATGAGCCTGAAATGAGAGAGCTGTTGAGGATGACACCCAGGCTCTTAACCTGAGGGGTGGGGGTAACCGTGATGTTTGTCAATGGTTATGGAGAAGCTGTCAATTTTGGCAATGTTGAACTTGGTACAGACCAGGATAAGTTCAGTTTTACTATCATTAAGTTTACGGAAGTTGGAGGTGAACCGTTTTTTAATTTCTGAGAGGCAGAGGGTAAAGGTGGAAGGCAAAAGGGTGGATTGGGGCTTACTAGACATGTAGAGCTGGGTGTCATCCGCATAGCAATGGAATTGTATGCCAAATTTAAGGAAGATATTGCCGAGGGGTGGGAGATAGATTATAAACAGAAGAGGACCCAGGACAGAGCCCTGGGGCACACCTGAGGTGGCTGGGGATGGTTTGGAAGAAAAAGATTGTAACTGAATGAACTGAGTGAGGCCAGTGAGATATGACTGGAACCAGCGGAGTGGGGTGTGAGTGATACCAAGAGAAGAGAGTCTATTTAGGAGGATCGAGTGAGAGATGGTGTCAAAGGCCGCACTCAGGTCAAGTAGAATGAGAACGGAAATGAGACCAGAATCAGCAGCAAGAAGTAAATCATTAGTTATACGAATGACAGCGGTTTCGGTGCTGTGATGCGGGTGGAAGACAGACTGAAAATCTTCATAGAGCTTATTACATGTGAGATGGGATTGAAGTTGTGATGCCACAGTTGACTCTAAAACTTTTGCAATGAAGGGAAGGTATGAGATGGGATTGAGGTTATTGAAGTCATTAGGATCTAAACCAGGCTGTTTTGGTATGGGACTGACCGCTGCAGATTTAAAAAGAGAAGGAACTGTTCCAGATGATAATGAAGACTGAATAATTGCTGTAATGAAAGGGAGCAGAGACAGGAGGCATGATTTAACAAGGACAGTGGGAAGGGGATGTGACAAACAGGAATGCATGTACATTTCATTCGTTAATTTGTTTGATCTTCTTAGGAATTAAAACATAAGCTGATAGCAACAGCCTTTAATTCCTACATATGTAGTTCATTAACCCTACAAGTATGTGTTTGATTTAACAAAAGTTAATCTATCAATATATGCATACACACTATAATAAGATTATTGTTATGGATAACTTTCACCTCACATAAGTGTTTTAAAACAACTCATTCACACAGAGAGTTAACCATCTTTGTATCTGAAGGAAGGCGGAACGTCTGAGAAATGTTTTCATAAAGCCCTCAAACGTGTCAAATTCTGATTTGCCTAATTTATCAACAATGTGGTTTTAATAAAACAGGAATTACTTCCCGAATAATTCAGGTTCCAGCTGATTCGGCCAAATCGGGGAAAAAGTATTTTTGGAACCATCCTATCTTTTGACCTCAGGTCAAAGCCTCTCTGCAACACTGTGGGTGATATCAGACAAAACGGCTCTTCTAAGAGCCAAACACAGACTTAGACACAACCAAGCATTCCATCTTCCTGTCGTGACCGGGAGAGATCTCAGACTAGACGGGTCCTATCGGAGCTAATCTACGGGTTCCTGATACCGAGAGGTTCACTCCACCGGCAGTGACCATCACGACCTCTTGACCCCCTGGATCGCACGAGAATCTCCACACAATGGTGCGTAGACTTAGTACGGGTTGTGTCGGAAGATTTATATAAGCAAATTTGTAGTTTAACAAACATACAGCTTTTACAACCCAGACTTCACAAATTTTCTCAAATACTTCAGAAAGGTTTTGCTAAGACATCTAGCTTCCATGACAACATCTCATCTGTCACACTAATCCACTTCATATCCATCATTCCATTCATATATTGTCATGTATAATTATTAGTTTAGGGAAAAGAAATTCATTCATTTTTATAAACTATATACATGACTCCGTCTGAATTAATATAAAGTGTGTTTATGGTCCTTGAATAAGTAAAATAAACTATAATCTTCTAATTAATCATTGAATGATCAATCTGATTTATATGTAATGTTTATATGGCATTATCACACCTTATTGGTCATTTTAATAAATATGTAGCAATCATCAACACTACATTAGCCAGAAACTGGGAAAGTGGGTGTCCCACAGGAAAGTGTGGCCGTCCCTGCTCATAGAAGTTAAGTTTTCTTCACTAGTGAGTAACTGCAGGTAAAACGATGCTTTGCTGTGTTTGATTGTTAATGTTAAAATAAGGTTGAAGGGTTTTCCTTATTCTCTCCCTCTGGATCAGCTGCTCCGCAGGTCTGACATGGCAGCTGTGCGCTACACTTAGCAGGGTGGGGTGTTAAGACTCATGTCCTATTACTGAGCCATGATTACCATTGTGGCTTATTATTTTAAAATGGGAGAATCAGCTGTAACTGTTGAGGTAAATGTGTTGCCACTAAATCACAGGAGATCTCCAGTAAGTTTAGAAGTGTTCATCATGTGTTAATCAATGAACGGCATCGCACATTAAAGAGCGGTGACCGTGCAAACGGAGATCCGGCGCTGGGTTAACGAACCGGTAATGAATCTGCGTACTTGTACAGCCTTGAACATGTTTGCTGAATGATTTGTTTAATAGTTCTAGATCAGATATTACCCCCCCCCCCCCCCCCAAAAAAAAAAAAACAGGACAACTTGTCATCAAATTTAAAAGCCATGCCTTGTTATTTGGGCTGTCATCTTATCATGTGTCTTAGATCATGTAAAATCTCACCACTCTGTTACTGTTTTACTTATTACTACTGAAGGGAATCTGAATGTTAGAACTACAGTTTGAGAACCATTGTTTTAGTGTCAGGGCTTCTGTCACAAACTAAGCAAGGACCATGTTTAGACCATTCCCACTTAACACTACAGCCATTCCCTCAACTTTTACAATGTTCACAAAAAAGCTACGTGTGTGTGTGTGTGTGTGTGTGTGTGTGTGTGTGTGTGTGTGTGTGTGTGTGTGTGTGTGTGTGTGTGTGTGTGTGTTTATCAGTTGCAACTGTGGAGCTGAGTCTATTCTTGGTGTGTTAGGTAGCTCAGATCCACAGTGACAGCTCACCTGGGGAGCAAAGGGCACCACTAGCCTTCAGACAGGGTGGAAGGAAGAGAGGGAAAGAGTTGTAGTTTCAGCCCAGTGTGACTCACCCACGTGGACAAGACAGCGGGGGGTTAACATGATCACATAACTTGATACACTGCTTAGGTGGGGGAGGAGGCGGCAGCAGCATGAGGAACTATGTACTCTAAAAGTAGGTGGAGTAAACCAAATAAGTCGTCCAAGGATGACAGATGGAGACATACAGGTCTATAGGAGGATCTTTGTTGACATATTTTTTCATCTTTGTGCACATGTACAAGTGGCTGTGTGGCAAAAACAATCTACTATCAATATGCAACGTACACTTTTAAGAGATTTTACGAACAAAATGCCCGATATATAAACCCTTCAACGTCCAAAGACAAGAGGAGGTTTGGAGAGAAGCTTAAAATCTGTAATAAAGTGAAAATTAAAGTTAAATTAAAAGTTATATGCCCGTATGAGCTCTGGTATGACGGAACCCGTTGGTCCTAATTACCTGTGTTTTTTTTGTTTTGTTTTTTTCACAAATCTGCTGGGGAGACACTTATTCCTATTCAAGAGAAAGCCCTGGACTCTTCACTCATGAGAAATGAAAGACTTTCAAACATCTGGAGGTCTACGATTATTTGGTTTTAAGGAAAGTTGGGCCGATCTCTTTTGAAAACAGAAAGCCGTGGTCATGCTAATAGCAGCAATTAGTTCAGATGAGCAGAGTCAGCGTTGTTTACATCACCTGTGGGTGATGGCCAAAGAAAACACATAAATCCTGACAGTGACTGCAAAGTCGAGTAAGTCTTCATTAACATGTGTCCTCATTTATTTCTTTATTTATTATTATAATGATCGTGGATTGAGAATCAGAACACGAAAACAACATGACTCCGTGGGTTTAAAAACACCCGGAGATGGATGTTTCTAAAAACATCTTCTCTAATTAACAAATACGTAGTCACATGGACTTACCACAGACTGAATGACCTGTCCTTCATTACCTGTCCAATCTGAACTCAGCCTAGTGTTTACTGTTGTCTTTTAATGTGTTATGTGGATGAGTGTGTGTGTGTGTGCATGTGTGTGTGCGCGCGCACCTGGGAATGGCTTGTGGATTGGGGGTGAAACTGTCACAATTGTTTTAAGTGTGGGAAAGTGAGGGGATGTGGGTTATACGGGTCATTTTAATCGGTTAAGCACTGTGTGTTGCATCCTATGCATGAAAAGTGCTTTATAAATAAAGTTTGATTTGATTTGAATGAGCCTCACGAACTGTTGCTGAAGGAGTCCCGATCGCTTCCTATCATCTCTTTTGTATTTTGCAGTCGTTTACGGAGGAAATTTCAATACAATTACAAAATTTAAAGTGTAAAACATCATTAAGACTCTAGGAGCCTTCTTCGTGACCTCAACGCGATTGTGGAAGACTAATGTTGAGGTCAGGTTAAAGCTGATTGATTAGCAACAAGTGTGGCATATAGGTGATGCTCTGTAGCCACTAGTGTTCCACATAGACCTGGTTTCTGAGACTGCTTCCGCAATGGAGTTGTCATCAGTCACATCCACTAAATGGATGATTTTCATCAGTCAAATGCTCGCCTCACTGGTCAGTACATCAGAACAGCACGATGCTTTGCCAGGAAGATTTTGGTAAAGGGTTTTTGGTTGGCGAATAGAGAAGGAAGAAATGACGAACTGATAGTGCTCAAAGGAAAATTGTAGACATTTGAGGAGAATGGGAGAGAGGGGTTTGTTACGAGGCAGGGGATAGTGAGGGGATGGATGTGAGAGGAAAGAGAAGAGGCATGGACTGGAAATAGCTGTTTGTCTGCTTCTTGGCAAGCATGCAGCGATAATGAAGACTTCAGAGCAGAAAGACTGTTCAACGCCACTGGAGAGCGCAGGGTAAGAGAGAGAAAAAAGGCAAGCAAAAAGGTGGATGAAACACACAGGATGAAGGCTTGGTCAGTGTCAGGCTGCTTGTTGTTTTTCCAGCTAAAGAGGAGTTTTCTGTATCCAGACTTGTTGGAGAGACGGCTAAACAAGTCTGGAGCATGTTGCTGGAGCCATGTCTCCATCAGACAGATGTGTGATCTCATCAGCACATCGTTCTCCTCAACTTCAATCATGCGAGAGTTCCACAGGAGAATCAAACAAGCAGAGGTTTACAAATATTTACACCACATTTGCTTATTTTCAGCGACGTTTGTTCATTAACCCTTTGATGCATAATGGTCACTACAGTGGACAGGTACTCAAAATAGTTTTTTTTTTGCTAGTAAGCTGCAGCTGTTGAAGACTTTATTGCATTTGAGCCCCTCCACTTGGACTTCAGTAAGTCAAGCCAACATATTTCATGTTCAAAACGCACGCTGTCCACTGAGGTGGACATGTAATACATTATTTGTAAGTTATTAAATGTTACAAAAATATTTGTTGAAATTTGTTTCATTCACACCTAAAGATGAATGAAAAAAAATTGTTACAAAAATCACGGTTGAAGATTTCATAATTCATGCATCAAAGGGTTAAAGTTGTGCTCCCCCCCCCCCCCCCCCCCCCACACACACACACAGAATATTTGGTCAATCTAGAAGACAATAAAAATACTTGAATCCTGAAAACCCTTTTTCAGCAACACTAGTTTGTTCAGTTGTTAAAAAACAAGACCATTAAGCTTCACAAACTTATTTGACTGCATTTCTATGTTTCGTATGAACACTTACAAGTTGCCATCATGCTGCCAGAAACCCAATAGATCTCCTGGAACACATAAAACAAGACATTGTGCTGATATTTGGTAAAGAGACGAGTCTACTCTGTGTTTAATGGCTGCAGGGAGCCCTTTAGTACCATTCATCTATTCAAATTTGAGCTTGAAACCTGATATTGCTACTCTAAACTCTTGCTCTGTATTAAGCTGAGATCTGAGTGCAGCAACAGTAGAAAAGCCCATCTCATAGAGGTAGGATGTAGCAATGGGGTATAGAATGTTCACAGTTTTTCATTGCCATGGTATAGAAATGGCTTGCTCTTTCATAGCAACTTTTTCCGGGGTCTCTGGCGGCGAAGGTAATGGAGATGGTAGAGGGTGTCCTAGACGGGGCAAAGCAGATGAGGGTTCAGAGATTAGTCCAAAGTCAAGAAATACAAAGTAAATCCAAGATAATCCAAAAACACGAGAACTTGCGAACTAGACAAATGAGTACAAGTGGCTAGAGCTAACCAAACTGTAGTAATCATCCGGCGTCGAGTGGTGTTTCTATCCTCCCTTTATGCTAGGACACCTGATTACAAATCCAGCACAGCTGGTGTCCCCTCTGCTCCTCACCTGTCGGAAAAGAACCTCAAAGGTGGTTTATTTGTGGAGGCACACTCACCTCGGCTCGTGACATAAATGCATCACTCACCTAAATCTGAAAATACTCAGATCTAATCTTAGAATTCTGACCTTTTTTCTCAGAATTCTGAGACTTATGTCAAGGCTTCTGTTCAGTCCTCGCAGCATTTATGCCATGGGCTTTAACAGGGTTTAGCCACAGCCCCAGCACCTCAACGGTGGTAGAATCTTTGGATTTTAACATGGACCTTTCTAATTACTGGGAAACCTGCGATGGCACAGAGCGTGCGCGGGGGGTGGGGTGTTCAAGAGTAGGGGTTGCTAAGCCGATACTTGGCCCAATCTCATGGGGATTGCTTTAGTAACCCCTAGCTACCGCCTGGCGCTGCCCATGCACACATATCCTTTGAACATTTTAGAGCATGCGGAGTCACTGTAGGACATGGTAAATAGCTTGTATTTGTATAGCACCCATTAGGGTTCTACAATCCCCAAGGCACTTCACAACACAATCAGTTATTCACCCATTCACACACACACACACATTCACACACTGGTGGAAATGAGTTACATTGTAGCCACAGCTGCCCTGGGGCGCACTGATGGAGATGAGGCTGGCGAGCAGAGGTGCCACCGGTCCCTCTGACCACCATCAGCAGGCATGTCAGGTCAAGTGTCTTGCCCAAGGACACAACAGCAGCATTCTCGAGCGGTAGACGGGATTGAACCTGCGACCTTGTGATTCCTGGACAACCTGCTCAACCTCCTGAGCTGCTGCTGCCCCTCAAAATAACAATTTGATGGAATAACCAGCCCAGTTGTTTGGCCCATGATTTAAGCTGTTGTCTGCAGATATCATCAGGTCCGACTGTTGTTTATCTTTATAAATGACAAATACAATAAAACATCTGTATAAACAAGTTTGTGACTCTGTTCTTGCATCTCTTTGTTAAAATGACCTAAAACGGAGCAAGAACCAAACCCTCTAAGGTGCCTGGGCTTCTTTTTTTTTTTTTTTTTTTTTACATTGCTCATGACTTCTACTGCTTTCATGTTTAACCAAGAGCAAAGATTATTTGCTGCCATATTGTTTTTCTATTTCACTTAAAATGTTAGTTTCTACTAGAAAACATTTTTGGTAGACAGGATTTCACAGATTCAGTAACCCAACGTCTGTCATTGGGGACGATTTTGACCTACTTGCATGGAACAATCATATGAATGTGACATGTAGCCAATCAAAGCTCCTCTTTTAACACACGTGCTTTCCTATCTGACTGCGCATTGGTTGTGTGAGAAATCAGCGTGTGTGTAGTTTTTGTGCTGCACAACACACTGAAGAACCAAAACTTGTGTATCTTTTATCTTTTATCAATGCCTCTAGGAACTCTCACGTTTGGCAAATTGTGGGACAATTTAAAATTAGCTACGTGTGAAGCTAACTTAACTGGCCTCCATCCCGATCATGCTCTCATAACCAGGTCTCCTTTTGTATTCTTTCATGTGAGCTGGATTATGTTTCCATATTTGGTGCATACAATCAAAGTGTGTTTGGATTTATAAGGATGAATTGTTCACTACATCTGGAATGGTGTGTGTGATTTGAGCATAAGAGAGACTTTAGAACCACTGGACGGACATGAATGGTCAGTAGTTGTTGACATTGTGTACGTTATCAGATCATAATAGTGATAATCTAGGTTTTAAAATGTGGCTAAACCAGATTTAGATCACCTGTAAAAGGTCGCAGTGTGTCCTAGACAGCAGGTCTATCTGAAGTTGTTTAAAAAGATTTGACTGAAACGTGCAATGTTGGAAACAGTCTAATGAGTGTGTTTGTAGAAATGAGTGATAATTGAACACACTTAGTGGCGATGTAGCGCTCAGAAGGCTGTAAATGATGGAGACACCGGATAGAGATTTCCCTTTGGTCTAATTACTCTTATTTAAGGCTTTGATTTCTATTCCTAATAGCACTTGCTTCCATCTTTCTGTTGTGGAACTGCTTTTATTTTCAGGCCTCAGACATGGAAGAATAGGAGCCAAACCTACAGCGTGCATCAGACACCCTTCTGCTTTGTTTTAACAAATATGAACAAAAGCTTTTTCTTCCACCTTAATTGGCATTTCAGAACTGTGAGCTTTCTGCTTTGTTTTCCTTTTGTTGCAGACAGAACCAGGACTGATTCAACTGATGCTGAATTGAAGCTCACACGGTTGCTCATTAGTCAGAAGTTTTTTAATTGCCTGTTTGGATGAACTTCTTTAAAAGAAAAAAAGAGAGAGTTTTAAAATGTTTACTGACAGTCTCAACCCACGCCGCACTGTTTCAGGTTTGCAGCTGCTCTCAGAGTCCTTCTCGCAACGTTCAGCGTTGAGGTGGGTCCTGACAGGACCGGCGCAGTCTACCTGACAGACAACAAGGCTGCAGCCGAGCTCGCTGCATAATTTATGAAGGCAGATGTACAAGGCGGGTTATTAGCTCCCCATGCTACGGCGCTCCCCTGATTTACAGTTTAAGGAAGCGAGGATGCCAAATAGAATACATAAACAAATCAAACCATGGACAAGTTTGTTTGTCTGAGTTTGAAAGGAGGTGTGTGCGCGTATGTGTGTGTGTGTGTGTGTGTGTGTGTGTGTGTGTGTGTGTGTGTGTAAGGGGGTGCAAAGGAAAAGTACACATCAGCCAATTAGCAGATGAGGAGGTGATTGTTAATGATGCATAAGCATTCTGGGTAGGAGAGGCATCACCTCCACCTCTTCCCATCATGGGAGACGGATCTCGCCAGTTTGCATTGGCTGCTGCTGTTAGGCAACAAATGGGTGTCCATGATGCAGGACATGGACGAAGACAGCTCTGTCTTAATGAGACGCTTTCTTATCCTTAATGAGACTAAGTAACGCTCTGCTTTTCTCTCAAGATGCCTCCCCTCTTAGAGTTTCTCTCCCCCCGTGGACCCTGTGGTTTATGATGATAGAGCTCTGCGAGTAATATACATTTTAATGCTCCATAATGGGAGGAGGGCAAGGAGGGAGGGAAGACAACACAGTAGGTGGATTAGAGAAGGCCTTCTCTCTGGATGTCTCAGCTTTAAATTAATGAGGAGGCTGAGCGCGCTGCGATACGTTTAGCTTTTCATGTTTAATTATGCTATGACTGCAGTAGTTCAGTCAGGATAAATCACACAATTATTATGCCTCTCACCCCACCGCCTGTGTTGTTTTTCTCATTTCTTTCTCTTTTTGTCTTCCTATCTATTTGTTGTCGTTGTTGCTTATTCATAAGATGGTGTCTTTCCTTAATGGTGCCCTGTGCATGGGAGGAAATAAAACTTAATGTTTCCCACCATCAGGCGCTAACTCCGTCTGGGTGGAGGAGGAAACAACACAAGAGATGGAGAAGAGGAAACTAGAGGAAATCAGGTAGAACTCAAAGATCAAGCCTGGCTGTACCACTTGGGTAATCCCATGGGGATTTTCCTGGGAAGTCCTTGTGGGATTATTTTAGTGATTCAGACAGGAGTCAGCTTCTCACCTGTTCACTAAGATGAAATACTTAACAAGTCACCGAGTCGTTCACACTTCAGCTCAGAGTACATTCATCCAGGCATCTAATTGTGCTGCGTTCATAGTTTCTCTGAGCTGAGACATTCAAACATTTCTGCTCATTATCAGATATTTTAAACTTTAATTAAAGTGAAAAAAAAAGAACTCAAGACAGGCCTGACAGGAAACGTGTGTTATTACTATAAACACACGTGGTTTAAACAGATTTGTTTAAACAAACACAACGGTCCCTAAAATAACTTCAGACTGACTGTTTGGATTTGTGATTCAACAAAATAAATAAAAAAAGGTCTGCAGCTGCTAAAACAACCTGTTTAACGTCTCTGACAGCTGACTGATGACCCCATCTGAGGGATGTTCTTCCACAGTTCCACCTTGATGGGGGGCTGGTTGGCAGTGGGCTGCAGGAATGTAGACTCGTTCACTTCCTTCTTTTCTGCCACTTCCATCATTTGCTCCATGAACCACTTTGTCTATGAAACACCCAATCTGCAGCGATGAAGGTCTCAGTAGTCTTCTCTAATCCCAAAGGCTCCCTGTTGGATCCAGACCCACCTGCTTTATGTTTTACCATCTTCTAAGTTGGTGTGACAACATGTTATTGGGGGATATGAGTAACGGTAGTTAGTGTGTAAGTAAGTACATTTTATTTATATAGCATTTATCACAGACACAGAATCACAAAGTGCTTTTGTTACAGGCCTTTGAAGGATCTGTATTTGATTAGAGAACCAAAAGAAAGACTGATGAGATGTTGTCTGTCGGCAGGCAGGTTCTTGTCTGTTTATTAACAGAAAATCACTAATTTTCCATTTTGTTCCATTTCACAATTTTCCTTCCTAAACACACAACCATTCCAATGTTAATATCCCAACACTTGTTTTTCTAAAGAAAATAAAATGTCTCCTGATAAATTCCTTTCATTTTTCTTTTAGACTAGAGTAATTCACTTAACTCTGTTCTTTTGTAGCTCTGAACACAAGCTACACATGAAGCACATCAAATGCTATTTTACCTGCTCATTCAACAATTAAACAATATTCCAAAAACACATAACATCTCGTTACAGCATCTATGTTAATAACCACTTTCTAAAAGGACACATTTGAAAAACACACAGAACCCTATCAACATATAATACTTTCAATAAAGATCTAATTATTAAAGTAACACTGATCCTGGAGCCACGTTGTAACTAAATTAAATACACGGAGGTCCGCCATCTTTACCCAATACACACTCATGCTAAATTTCCTTCAATTATGCAGCACACAATCCATGTTCTTTTACAACCTCAAACTTATATTTCTGTACATACAAATTACCACAAACAACTTAAAAGAAGTTTTGAAAACCGTGTGAGTGCAGCAGAGTCTAAAATACTCATGATACTGACCTGTATTTGATTAGAGAACCAAAAGAAAGACTCATGAGATGTTGTCTGTCGGCAGGCAGGTTCTTGTCTGAGCTCCGAGCAGACAACCACACCCTGGACTCACCTTGGGAAGAACACCCTCTACTGGTGAACTATAAAAACTGCAGTTACCCCAAAACTGGAAACCAAGTGTTTTATAATTGGAGACGGGACCTTCTTGCTTAAATAAAATATATATCTTTAAACCTATAATGTGATTAACCCTTATAAGGGTATCACACTTTGCATTGATCAAAACAAAATAAAACATAAAGTCATAAAATCATAATGACCTCAAAAAGAGAAATAGAAGAAATAGAACTTCCAGAATGTTCTGGTGTGTGGATCTGAGGACTCGGGCTGGAGCATAAGGCTTTAACACTAGAACTCCCAAGACACTCATTTTGACCGTTTTCATATTTTCATATGTAATAACTATAGTTAGATGGATTTCATGTTGTCCTGGCTTGTCCTATTTTTGTGTCCTTTATTTTTGTTTCATAATTTCCATAAAATAATGTATCAAAAAATAAATGTACTGTAGCTGTTTTTGTCTTTGTCTCCCACAAGTCGTCAATTTGACGGCTCTATTGTTTACATGGTAACGTTTTCCCACGGATAACAGACAGTGTCTTTGTTGCTAAGCAACCAACTTTCCAGCTCGCGCGGGCTCCCTCTCCATTCATACTGCATGTGAAATAGTGGCTGAAACAGCTTTTAGAAGAACATTCTCAGTGAAACAAGCATGAGAAATGAGTCTGCTTCAGGCGGAGAGGGGAGAGCTGATGAAAACTGGTCAGTAGGAAGTGACAGAGACTCTGACAGCAATGTGATGGACGATCTGGGACCCCACCCACTGAGAAGAGTGTCGGTCACCCTGCGAACAATGGAGAGACTTCTTGTCAAGGTTTGGATTAAAATTATACTTTTGCACCATTTTACTAGGTTCACACATCCATAAAGAGTTCATTAATAATGCACTTGAACCGTTTTGCTCCACAACGTCATGGTCAGCCTGCATGACAGCTGTTAACACTGGAATTCCCAGGAACCGTCAGTTAAACAGTTCAGTAATATAGGGAAGAGCTTGACCATGTAGAGCCCTGAAAGTTATAGTGAGGATTCTAAAATGAACTGTAAAGTTAATGGGTAACCAGTGCAGAGATATTAGAATAGGAGTGATGTGTGCTCTTCTGTTTGCTCCAGTTAGGAGCCTCGCTGGTGAGTTCTGGAACACCTGAAGGCGGTCAAGGGCTTTTTTGTTAAAACATGTGAAGAGTGTGTTACAGTAATCTAGACAGGAGGAGATAAAGGCATGCATAACCATTTCAAGTTCATGTTTTGACTCCAAACTTTGCAGTTTGGAGATATTTCTTAAGTGATAAAAACAGTCTGGGACCAATGTTTTTGAGTGACCTTCAAGAGACATTGATTGGTCAAAAACACCCAAATTGCTCAAGTTTTCTTGACGGCAGAGGATAAATGACCACATTTTTGACTAATCAGGGGAACCATGCTCTCAAGGGCAATGATCAGACATTCAGTCTTTTCAGAGTTTAACTGAAGGAAGTGTTCTTCTAGCCAGCTGGTGATATCTGGTAGACACTCTAGTAATTAAGATGGTTTTTAGAACTCAGAATCCTTAAAGGAGCAGTACAGCTGAATGTCATCTGCATATAGGTGATAAGAGACGTTATGAAAAGAATCAATTATCTGTCCAAGAGGGTGTATGTACAGTAGAAACAAGAGTGGACCCAAAACAGAGCCTTGGGGTACCCCACAGAACAGAAGGGTAGAATCTGCCATGATTTGGTTTATACATGTCATGAACTCCTCCTCTTAACCTCCTCTGCGGGCCGGGCTGGCGCTGCACTCCAGTTCCCAGCATGCCTGTCACCGACGCTTCCCGGTGACGTCATCCCGCTGAGCCTATTTAAGGACCTGTCACAGCGGAGCCGGCACTCAGTCATCATCTAACGATAGACGCCAAGCCATTCTAAGACCTAAGACACTAACTCTACAAACCATACGGGAAGAGAACTTCCCACGCTGCCACATATCAGTCTCCATCCACCACTCTCTCCGCGCCTGGGTCTCATAACCACTCCAGCTCAGCCCACCGAACCTGACAGGATGACTGAGTCCCGAGTAGACCCAGCGGAGATCGCACAGCTGCGAGCTGAGGTAGCGCAGCTGCTCAGCCGAGTAGAACGCCAGGAGGCGGACAACGCCCAACTCCGTGTGGAGAACAATCAGCTGCGTGCTGTTACTGATCGCCTCGCATCCAAACTCGATTCCGTCACCGAACTGGTAGTCCAACTCTCCTCAGCCCTCCAACGACAGTCATCTGCCACTCCTAACGTGGTGGAGCCGTATCTAAGTCTCCCAGAGAAATGGGATGGGATTAAAGGATCCCCGGAGAGCATGTTGGCCGTTCTGTCAATGACTTTTGAGTGTCAGCCGGCACGCTACCCGACTTCCTGCTCTCGCGTGGCTCTGTTAACCTCCCTGCTGACTGGGCGAGCCGGTGAATGGGCGGCTGCTCTGTACCATCAGAAGTCCACAGTCTGCAACGACTATGAAGCCTTCGTGAAAGAACTGAAGAAGGCATTCGTTCATCCCAGCAGCGAGGTCGCAGATGAGACACGCCTGCTCCAGCTTCGACAAGGCTCTCAGCCCGTGGCCGAATTCACCTCACGCTTCCGGACCACCGCTGCCCGTCTAACCTGGGGTGATGCCGCGGTGAAGGCTGTGTACTTGGAGGGATTGTCACCCCGCATCCGTGAGGGCATGATTGGTCACGAGGCTCCAACCACCCTGGACCAGGCGGTGGACCTGGCTCTCCAGCTGGACCGCTGCCTCCTCACCAGACCAGGAGTGAGGGCGGTTCCCGTACAATCCCGAACTTTCCCCCGCCGTCAGGAGAACCAACCCATGGAGGAACCCATGCAACTGGGTCATTTGCCCCCCGAGGAACGGGCGCGCCGTTTTCAGGAGGGACGATGCGCCTATTGTGGGGCTCTGGGTCATCCCCGTGCAACATGCCCCATACGCCCGGGAAACGGTCCCTCCGGGTCGGTGTAGGAGCTGCCTCACTCGGAGTTTCCACTCATGCAGCTCCTCATCACACCACCCTCTCGGTCTCCTTCCAGCTGAGCCAAGGACCGGTCCCCCTGGTGGCCCTCCTCAACACCGGAGCTGCAGAAAGCTTTATCGATCAGGGGTTGGTCAACCGGCTCAAGATTCCACTCACCCTCCTCGATCATCCCGTTCCCGTCACCTCAGTGGACGGGCGCCCTCTCATGCCATATCCGATCACGCACCGAACCCAGAACCTCCGGATGACCATCGGAGAACACGTAGAGACCCTTCATTTCTTGGTCATTCACGCCCCTACGACTCCTCTCATTCTGGGTCATTCCTGGTTCCGCCTCCACGACCCTCACATCTCCTGGTCCACCAGTAAAGTCATGGCATGGGGTGTTAACTGTCGCCTTCATCATCCGTCTCCAGGATCACAGCCTAGGGAGACACCACCCAAGGATGTGGATTTAACACTCCTTCCAGGATCACAGCCTAGGGAGACACCACCCAAGGACGTGGATTTAACACTCCTTCCACCCCAATACCACGATCTGGCTCGGGTCTTTGCAAAGGAGCCTACCACCAAGCTGCCTCCTCATCGCCCCTACGATCTGGAGATCAGGCTTCAGCCCGGAACCACCCCGCCTCGGGGTCGGCTGTTCTCGCTCTCCCCGGCAGAGACCCAGGCGATGGACGCTTACATCAATGAGGCTCTCCAGAAGGGGTTTATCCGACATTCCACGTCTCCTGGGGCGGCAGGGTTCTTCTTTGTGAAGAAGAAGGAAGGTGACCTCCGGCCCTGTATAGACTATCGTGGATTGAATAAAATCACCATCAGGGACCGCCATCCTCTTCCCTTAATGAGCACGGCTCTGGACGCCACTGCCCAAGCCACACTGTTTACCAAGCTGGACCTCCGCAGTGCATACAACCTCATCCGCATAAAGGAAGGAGAGGAGTGGAAAACCACTTTCATTACACCCACTGGACATTATGAGTACCTGGTCATGCCCTTCGGCCTCTGCAACAGCCCTGCCGTTTTCCAGCGTTTCATCACTGATGTCCTCCGTGACATGCTGGGTCGTTGGGTTTTTGTTTATTTGGACGACATCCTCATCTACTCCCGCACGGCCGAGGAACACACCCAGCATGTTCGAGCCGTTCTGTCACGCCTCCTGGAGCACGACTTATTCTGTAAACTGGAGAAGTGTGCTTTTCACCAGGAGTCCACCTCGTTTCTGGGATTCATCATCTCCTCCCAGAGCCTGCGCATGGACCCACAGAAGGTTCAGGCGGTCGCGCAGTGGCCACTACCCAAGACCCTGAAGCAGTTGCAGAGTTTCCTGGGGTTCTGCAACTTCTACCGCCGGTTTATCCGCAACTTCAGCACCCTGGCGTCACCATTAACTTCCCTGACGAAAACAACCAATCAGCCTCGCCCTTTCCGCCTCTCCCCGGAGGCTGTTGCTGCCTTCCATGAGCTGGTCCGCCGCTTTGTAAGCGAGCCCATCCTCCTCCACCCGGACCTAACCCGGCCTTTCGTTGTGGAGGTGGACGCCTCTGAGACGGGCGCGGGAGCCGTACTGTCACAACGTGGCCAGGACTCCAAACTCCATCCCTGCGCATTCTTTTCCCGGAAGTTCTCTCCTACCCAGCAGAACTATGGGGTCGGGGACCGGGAATTGTTGGCGATAAAGTGGGCCCTGGAGGAGTGGCGACAGTGGCTCCTGGGTACCCCCACTCCTTTTCTAATCTGGACTGATCATCAGAACCTCATCCATATTCAGACCGCTCGCCAACTCAACCCTCGTCAGGCCCGGTGGGCCCTCTTTTTCGAACCTTATAACTTTCACATCGCCTACCGCCCCGGCTCAAAGAACCTCAAGGCGGACGCCCTGTCCCGTCAACACACCCAGGATCCAAGGCCTCCTGAACCGAGGTCCATCCTCCCGACCGAACGGTTCTTGGCCGCCCTGCAATGGCCCCTGGAAGCCTCCATCCGGGCGGCTCTCCCGGCGGACCCGGCGCCCCCAGAGACGCCTCCTAACCGCCTTTACGTTCCGGCCGTGTGTCGACAGGAGGCCTTGAGGTGGGGGCATAGTTCACGGCTCGCGGGACACCAAGGCCAGGCTCGTACCTTCCAGTTCCTCCGCCGGGCCCTGTGGTGGCCCTCTATGAGAAAGGACGTGCGTGAATACACCGCTGCATGTGACACTTGCGCCCGGTCTAAGTCCACCACCCAACCTGGAGCCGGGGAATTGCAACCGCTCCCTGTGCCTAAAAGGCCGTGGTCGCACATAGGTGTGGACTTTGTCACGGGGCTTCCCGTTGCCGACCACCTGGACACCATCCTCACCATCACCGACCGCTTTTCGAAGGCTGTGCATTTAGTGGCTATGGCAGGGCTCCCCACGGCTAAGAAGACGGCGGAGCTCCTCCTCGATCATGTGGTGAGGCTCCACGGATTCCCCCAGGACGTGGTGTCTGACAGAGGGCCTCAGTTCATCTCACGTTTCTGGAAGGCTTTCTGTCGGTTGGTGGGCGCTTCTGCCAGTCTGTCGTCAGGCTATCATCCCCAGACTAATGGTCAGACGGAGAGAGCAAACCAGCAGCTTGGGCGTTACTTACGCTGCTTCGCCTCGTCTCAACCGTCCACCTGGCCTCGTTACCTCCTATGGGCGGAGCTCTCTCACAACCTCCAGACGTCCTCCGCCACGGGTCTATCGCCCTTCGAGACCTGCTACGGATACAAGCCCCCTCTTTTTGACCATCAGGTGCCGGAGGTGGAGGTTCCGGCGGCTCAGGATATGGTCCGCCGCTGCCATCTCGCTTGGATCAGGGCTCGCGCCGCCATCACCCGGGCTAATACGGAGTACTCCCGACAACACCGCCGCCGCCACCGGCCCGGCCCTGTGTTCCAGCCTGGTGACCGGGTTTGGCTCTCTACAGCAAACCTCTGGTTTCCGGCTGGTTCCAGGAAGCTGTCGCCTCGCTTTTTGGGGCCCTTCCCAGTCCGAGATGTCCTCGGTCCGGTCGCTTACCGGCTGCGCCTCCCTTCCACTCTTAAGGTGCACCCGGTATTCCACGTCTCACAGCTCAAGCCGGTGGTGTCTTCTCCTCTCCATCCGCCTCCGGCCCGGGTGCCGACGCCCCGAGATGTCGATGGGGACCCCGTCTACACCGTCCGCAAGATTCTGGACGCCCGCCGCCGGGGCCGTGGATGGCAGTATTTGGTGGACTGGCAGGGTTACGGTCCGGAGGAACGTAGCTGGGAGCCTGCCCGCTCGTTTCTGGATCCTTCCCTGTTGGCTGATTTCTGGTCTCGTCGCCCTGGGCCTTCTGGAGCCGTCCCTCGCGGGGGGGGGGTCCTGTCATGAACTCCTCCTCTTAACCTCCTCTGCGGGCCGGGCTGGCGCTGCACTCCAGTTCCCAGCATGCCTGTCACCGACGCTTCCCGGTGACGTCATCCCGCTGAGCCTATTTAAGGACCTGTCACAGCGGAGCCGGCACTCAGTCATCATCTAACGATAGACGCCAAGCCATTCTAAGACCTAAGACACTAACTCTACAAACCATACGGGAAGAGAACTTCCCACGCTGCCACATATCAGTCTCCATCCACCACTCTCTCCGCGCCTGGGTCTCATAACCACTCCAGCTCAGCCCACCGAACCTGACAATACAAACACTGTAACATATGTTAGAAAGGTACGACCTAAACCAGTCTAGAACAGTTCCAGAGATCCCCACCGAGTCAAGAAGTCTGTTAATTAAGGTGCTGTGATCAACCGTGTCAAAAGCTGCAGAAAAATCTAACAATATTAACACTGACAATTCCCCGTTGTCTGCAGCCATCATGATGTCACTGGAAACTTTAAGCAAAGCTGTTTCTGTTGAATGCTGTTTACGAAAATCAGACTGGAATTTATCAAAACTGTTGTGTAGTTCCAGAAAAGTAATCAGTTGATCTGCCACAACCAGTGATGGGAATAACTCCGTTAAAAATAACGGCGTTACTAACGGCATTCTTTCTTTGGGTAATGGAATAATCTAATTAATTACTTTTCCCACTGTTGCAACGCCGTTACCGTTACTAGGGACGTAAGGTTGTGCGTTACTATGTGCTTGTCGAACGTTGAGCAACAGTGTGAGGCTTTCTGACCGCCACACTTCAGCTGCAGCCAGGGACCGAGGTGTCTGTAAAGCACTTAAAAACACGATGATGATTGGCCGGGTGGGCGGAGACCCTCACGGTCTCAGTCACTGCATGCTGTAGACATAACAGAGCAGTGATGGGAATAATGCCGTTTAAAATAACCGTGTTAGTTACTAAAAAAATATTTCTTTCAGTAACGAGCAATCTAATGAATTACCGCCTTCTTTTTTTTCTTTTTTTTTCACCGTGTCCTGTCTGGCTGTGAAGCAAACAGAATTGATGTCTGAATGCTGGTAACAAGCCTTACAGATTTACTCTCAGGTGGAGCATCAAAGCGTCTGCTTTTAATGTCACGCCTGATGCTTAAAACTTTATGGTTATTGTTTTTGAATGCTTTGTAATTCCGACCAGACACAACAACAATACAACAAGATTAAGCTATCACTGCGTCAACTTGATGAAGAAATATATAATCAACATTGCTTAACTGAAGAATCACGATCATAAATCACAGTGCATTAAGTGCCCACCATAGTCTTAAGACCTGTGTTTAATGTGCCCAAGCCCATACTTTTGAGAGCAGCATGTGAGCACCTGTGTGTGTGCACGTGCTTGTTTATGTAAGGTTTCTCTATAGGAGCGTCCAACAGAGAGTGTGAGGGACCACAGATCCGCCCCCCAAAGATGCGCAGGAGACGGGGGGAACTCCAAGTCCCAGAGATCCAGGCGCTGACCCAGAACACAGGAACCCCAAGGAGACTGCAACCATAAAGGCCCCCGCCCCCCTCGAGAGGCACAGAGGATCACCCTGGGGGGCCACAACCAGCAGCCGGCAGAGTCCCGGGAGACATCAGCAGCAAGCCCACAGGCCCGCCCGCAGCCTCCCACCCCCTAGGCGGCAGAGCCCGGGACCCAGCGACCCGGGACCCAGGGGCGACCACCCCCGCCAGGGACCCAGCAGAGCCCAGGGATCCAGACCCCACCAGGCAGCCACCGGGATCTATCAGGCAGATGCCAAAATCTTAAACCCCCAGACCCGGTTGCCACGAACACTCAGGCAGACCAAGGCACAACCCCTCACACCAGGTGTGGCAGGGGGAGGGGGGACGAAGATCTATATCATCAAAATAAGTTCCAGGAGAGGGGAGGAGTCAAAGGCCCCACCTGACATATACAGTCATACACAAACACAGTCACACACTCCCTTCCTCATGCTCACACATGCACATACAACCCAAGACTTACAAAAATGCACGCCAGACACCCACTCATGCTCCCCATACACACCCTATTCACTCTGGTCCCGGTACTGCTGCACATTGGGTACAACCATCACTGGTAACCAGAGTTTAACCCTTTCTGCTGGGGTGCTGATGAGCAGGCTGCCCCGCCCAACGCTGAGCACAGCAACCTACCACCCCAGACCCTAACCAGACGGCCAGATCTCCCTCCTAGCCTCCAGCCCCAGGAAGCCAAGCAACAACAGAGGTGGCTAAGACCCCTAGTCTCCCTCGGCCTGCTCCAATATAGTGTTGTGAGATCATGAGGTGTATTCCATGGCTGTGGTGAGCGGGCAGTGCGGGCATCATCCGGCCTATGCCAGCTGATGCCACCGCACCACCCCACTTACACCCTCAGCCCTCGGTGTCTCAGTGCGGTTTAAAATTGGAAGTGGGCACCGGCACCCGGGAGGAGGCTGAGATATCCCCCTGCCAAATGCCGTTGGATGTGCTCACTCCCAAGGCCTTAAGTGTGTGTTTGTGTGGAATGCCGTCAGTGGAAGTGTATAAGGTGCAAATAAAATTGGGGGGCAGGTTGCCACAGGAATGCGGAAATGGGGTCCATACCCGCACTCCCTGACTTGCCCACCCCCCCAAGGTCCTATGTGTATGTTTGTGTGATGATGTGAGGGAGCAGGAGGAGAGAAATATGCGGGGATGGGGAGGAATGGCTGGTTGGGCTTAGCCCTCCAGGGAGCCAGCTCCCCTACTGGCCCCAATAGGCACCTCTGTTGTCAAACTGCCACCCAGGGCGTGGAGACCCCAGCCCATCCTGCCAGGGCCCAAATCAGCAGCATTACAGAGCCTCACGGAGTCCGAGGGCACCAACCCAGCCCCACCCCAGCAGAATGTCTATGCCCATCCCTGCATTTGCACAACTTCCAGAATATGTAAGACATGGGACATCCAGGTAAGGTTGGGTCCTCCTCCTCCTGGACCTCCCCCTCCCCTTTGATGGAACGGCAGAGGAGCCAAGGTCTACCTGAGGCCCCCGAACCCGGGCCAGGCACTGCTGCATGTTCCTGCCTTCTTCCCGGCAGCATACATGTCAGGACCCGACCCCCAAAACCCCGCCCAGATCCCCACACGGGGCCGGCCACCCCCAAACACCGAACCCCCAGGTCCCCACCCAGACCCGCCCAGGGGCAATGCAGCTGCCAGGCAGTGACCCATGGTTGCCACCAAGATCCCCAAGGGGCCCCACTCACAACCGCCAGCAGTCCACCCCCCGAGGCAACCCAAGCACCTCCAGAGGGGGGCAACCGTCTTCTTTTAACAAAACCTCGTTGCTGTTACTGATAAGAAAATGCGTGCGATAAGCTGCACGGTGTGTTGAAGCTGTCATCAGCTGATCAGGAGCTAAAGAGGCGGGTGTTTTCATCCAAGCGCATCACGGCCCGTGAAGAACGAGGAAGACGTGATGAATAATCTACGGCTGCAGGTGTGGATCTGCAGCCGTGACCTTCTTAACGTGACAGCGGGACGTCCTGAAGGTCCGCTCACCTGTTCACCACTCAGACGTCCTGATCTTCTACCTTCCTAGATCATCCAGCTGTAACCTGTTTCTGATCATGTCTTTAGTCCCGCTGTAACACTGATGCATCAGTCTCAGATGTCATGGACCTCAGGTGTTATTAGAACTACCTGTGTGTGTTTACCACCCAGCTTCAGCTCTTCTGTGTTTGGGTCTGACCCAGGTTAGTAAATGTAAGCCCTCCATCAGGCGTGTGCCTCTTCTAGTGTCATTTTAAAGGATTTAATTTATTTATTTAACCATTACTAGATTACCAGCAACAGAAATGCTACCAATAACGCACAATTATGTGAAGCTGGAAAAATTAAAACACTGTGCAAAATTCTATTCATTTCTGTAATTTAACTAGACTGAGAGACCATTTACAGGCTAAGGAACCTTTACAGGTGTTTCTATTTGCAATTTTAAATTTTAGCTGATTGGGGTCTTGTTTAATATCACACAGTGACATTTTAATAGTGTAGATAAGTGAACCGTCACCTTATCGTGGTGGAGGAGTTTGAGTGCCCTAATGATCCTAGGAGCTATGTTGTCTGGGGCACTTAGTGCCCCTGGTAGGGTCTCCCATGACAAATTGGTCTTAGGTGAAGGGTGAGACAAAGAACGGTTCGAAGGATCTTTCATGGCGGTTAAAACGAAGAGTCGGAGTACCCGGCCCGGAGGGTTACCGGGGTCCCACCCTGGAGCCAGGCCTGGGGTTGGGGCCCGTGAGCGAGCGCCTGGTGGCCGGGCTTTCGCCCATGGGGCCCGGCCGGGCCCAGCCCGAACCGGATACATGGGCTCGTCCAACTGTGGACCCACCACCCGCAGGAGGAACATGAAGGGTCCGGTGCAATGCGAATCGGGTGGCAGACCAAGGCGGGAGCCTTGGCGGTCCAATCCCCGGACAAGAAAACTAGTTTTTGGGACATGGAACGTCACCTCGCTGGCGGGGAAGGAGCCGGAGCTTGTGGCAGAGGTTGAGCGGTACCGGCTAGATATAGTCGGACTCACCTCGACACATTGCATTGGCTCTGGAACCCGAGACCTGGAGAGGGGTTGGACACTCTACTTTGCTGGAGTTGCTCCGGGTGAGAGGCGGAGGGCTGGGGTTGGCTTTTTGTTAGCCCCGAGACTCTCTGCCTGTGTGCTGGGGTTTACCCCGGGGGACAAGAGGGTAGCTTCCTTGCGCCTTCGGGTCGGGGAACGGGTCCTGACTGTTGTTTGTGCTTATGGGCCAAATATCAGTTCAGAGTACCCACCCTTTTTGGAGTCCCTGGGACGAGTGCTAGATAGTGCTCCATCAGGGGACTCCATTGTCCTGCTGGGGGACTTCAATGCTCACGTGGGCAATGACAGCTTGACCTGGAGGGGTGTGATTGGGAGGAACGGCCCACCTAATCTGAACTCGAGCGGTGTTTTGTTATTGGACTTCTGTGCAAGCCGCAGTTTGGCCATAACGAACACCATGTTCGAACATAAGGATGCCCACCGGTACACTTGGTACCAGGGCAGCCTAGGTCACAGGTCGATGATAGATTTTGTAGTCGTATCATCTGACCTGCGGCCGTATGTTTTGGACACCCGAGTGAAGAGAGGGGCGGAGCTGTCAACTGATCACCACCTGGTGGTGAGTTGGATCAGATGGCAAGGGAACATGCCGCGTAGACCTGGCAGACCCAAACGCATAGTGAGGGTCTGCTGGGAACGCCTGGCAGAAGAACCTGTCAAGACGGTCTTCAACTCCCACCTCCGGCAGAGCTTTGACCACGTCCCGAGAGCAGTGGGGGACATTGAGTCCGAGTGGGCCTTGTTCCACTCTGCGATTGTCGAGGCGGCTGTTGCTAGCTGTGGTCGTAAGGTGGCCGGTGCCAGTCGTGGTGGCAACCCCCGTACCCGCTGGTGGACACCAGAGGTTCGGGGAGCCGTCAGGCTGAAGAAGGAGGCCTACAGGGCGTGGCTGGTCTGTGGGTCTCCGGAGGCAGCAGACAGGTACCGGATAGCCAAGCGGGGTGCAGCAGTGGCAGTTGCCGAGGCAAAATCTCGGGCGTGGGAGGAGTTTGGTGAGGCCATGGAGAAAGACTATCGATCGGCTCCAAAGAGGTTCTGGCAAACTGTCCGGCGCCTCAGGAGAGGAAGGCAGCAACTCGCTCACACTGTTTACAGTGGGGATGGGGAGCTGCTGACGTCAACTGAGGCTATAGTCGGACGGTGGAAGGAATACTTTGAGGAGCTCCTCAATCCCACCAATGCGCATTCCGAGGAGGAACCAGAGCTGGGAGGCCTGGGGATGGACTGTCCGATCTCGGGGGCAGAAGTTGCTGAGGTAGTCAAACAACTACACAGCGGCGGAGCCCCGGGGGCGGATGAGGTTCGTCCTGGGTATCTTAAGGCTATGGATGTTGTAGGGCTGTCATGGTTGACACGTCTCTACAACATTGCGTGGTCATCGGGGGCAGTTCCTAGGGAGTGGCAGACCGGGGTGGTGGTCCCCATCTTTAAGAAGGGTGACCTGAGGGTGTGTTCCAACTATAGGGGGATCACACTCCTCAGCCTCCCTGGAAAGGTCTACTCCAAGGTACTGGAGAGGAGAGTCCGATCGATAGTTGAATCTCAGATAGAGGAGGAGCAATGTGGTTTTCGTCCTGGCCGTGGAACTGTGGACCAGCTCTATACCCTTGCAAGGGTGATGGAGGGGGCATGGGAGTTTGCCCAACCAATCCACATGTGCTTTGTGGATTTGGAGAAGGCTTATGACCGTGTCCCCAGGGGCACCCTGTGGGGGACGCTCCAGGAGTATGGGGTGGGTGGCTTTCTGTTAAGGGCCATTCAGTCCCTTTACCAGAGGAGCGTGAGTTTGGTCCGCATAGCCGGTAGTAAGTCGGACCTGTTCCCAGTGAGGGTTGGACTCCGCCAGGGCTGCCCTTTGTCACCGGTTCTGTTCATCACTTTTATGGACAGAATTTCTAGATGCAGCCGTGGTGTGGAGTGTGTCGAGTTTGGTGGCAGGAGAATCTCGTCTCTGCTTTTTGCGGATGATGTGGTCCTCCTAGCTTCATCCAGCTCTGACCTTCAGCTCTTGCTGGGTAGGTTCGCGGCCGAATGTGAAGCGGCTGGGATGAGGATCAGCACCTCCAAATCTGAGACCATGGTTCTCGACCGGAAAAGGGTGGCTTGCCACCTCCGGGTCGGGGGAGAGGTCCTACCTCAAGTGGAGGAGTTTAAGTATCTCGGGGTCTTGTTCACGAGTGAGGGTAGGAGGGATCGGGAGATCGACAGGCGGATTGGTTCGGCGTCTGCAGTGATGCGGACGCTGAGCCGATCTGTCGTGGGGAAGCGGGAGCTGAGCCAGAAAGCCAGGCTCTCGATTTACCGGTCGATCTACGTCCCAATCCTCACCTATGGTCATGAGCTTTGGGTAATGACCGAAAGAACGAGATCGCGGATACAAGCGGCCGAAATGAGTTTCCTCCGTAGGGTGGCCGGGCTCAGCCTTAGAGATAGGGTGAGGAGCTCGGACATTCGGGAGGGACTCGGAGTAGAACCGCTGCTCCTCCGGATCGAAAGGAGCCAGTTGAGGTGGTTTGGGCATCTGGTCAGGATGCCTCCTGGACGCCTCCCTGGGGAGGTGTTTCGGGCATGTCCTGCCGGCAGAAGGCCCCTGGGTCGACCCAGGACACGTTGGAGAGGTTACATCTCCAATCTGGTCCGGGAACGCCTTGGGGTCCTGCCGGAGGAGCTGGTGGACAAGGCCGGGGAGAGGACGGCCTGGAGCTCCCTAATTGGGATGCTGCCCCCGCGACCCGGACCCGGATAAGCGGAGGAAGACGAAGACGAAGACGAAGATAAGTGTAATGTTCCTGTTAGTAGTTCCTCCTGTTAAGTGCTTATTCATTTAAATTATTCAGGTTTATAAAAAACATTTGGACATATATTTTATTATGTTCCAGTCATTAGTCATTTATATTTCACTATTGTAGTAATTTATAGTAAATGAAGTAAGTTAAATTAACCCATTTTTCTTGCATTCTTTAATGAAAAAAGTAACTATGTAGTTAATTTTCTTGGTAATTAGTTACTTTTATAATCTCTTAACTCAGTTAGTAACTGAGTTACTTTTTTGACAAAGTAATTAGTAACTATAACTAATTACTTTTTAAAAGTAACTTTCCCAACAGTGGCCCCAACCTTTATGAACCAACCCTTCAGTGTACTGCTATAGTTTTGTCAGTGATGAGGGTGTGTTTCACATGCATTCTGTGAGTCTAATAACTGTGGTGTGGTCAAGTGAGGTAATAAAAGCTACATTATTTATGAATGGTATAGAAATGAAATGTTTATTCTGTGTTCAACGTTGATTTTTATGTTTAAAAATGTCTGCTTGAGCAGACAAACACTGGTCCATAGTGAAAGGACCACTGGAGAGGTTTGTTTGGGGATCCATTAACATTGAAGTGTTTTGAAGTGTCGACACATGAAGGTAAATCCAGTTACGTGACTTTGACTTTAAAAAATGAGCTCTGGCACCCCACTAGTGTGAGATGAAGCCAGCTCTAGTGTCTGTATTATCTGGTCCATCAAGAGCAGGAACCACTGAAGCTGGGTCAACAGGGAGGTTCTTCAGGAGAGAGAGGCAGCTGTCTGGACCCTCAGAGACTGGTGGTACAACAATAATCACGCAGTCCTATTATGTTATTTCAGCCATGATCATTGTTTACATGCATGCATTATGTAGGTGTGGCTCATCAGAACCTCCTAAAGACATTCAAATTCCAGCCCTGCCTTTTGCTTTTACTGAGGTGTGTAAAGCACAAAGGTAACCTCTCATGACAGCCCTGAGAAAGTTGGCCATTTTGGATTTATTGCATTATGTTGAAACATTTTCTTCCAAAATAGTTCCAATTATCAAGGGGACACAGTCTGTGAGCTCTCTCACACACTATGACATTAAAGATTGTAAAAAGTTTAGGTTTGTTAACTGGGTGGATGTGGCTTCACAACAACGGTAACATTTCTGCCTCAAAACAGGAAATCAATCATTCACACTTACAATATACAAACTGCAGGACCTGTGGAATGCTCAGTGAGATAAACATGTAAATACAGTGCTCAGCATAAATGAGTACACCCCACTATATTTGTCAGAAAACCTTCAGTTTCTTTTCAGAATAAACCTTTTCTATTAGAGACCATACTGAAAAATACTCCCATAAATGTCGGCCACTGTTTGGAAACAAGATTTTTTACTTTGCACACACAAAAAAGTGGTTTTCCTAACAAATTCATTCAAGCCCATCCATCCATTTTCTTCCACTTATCCAGAGTCGGGTTGCGGGGGTAGCAGGTGAGGTGACGGTGGGAAGGTAGATCAACCAGTAAATCGAGATCTTCGCCTTCTGGCTCAGCTCCCTCGTCAAGCCCATGTTGCAAAACTGAGCACACCCCAATTATGTTCTTAGGAGAAAAGCCACACTTAAGACTACAAAATTCGTATTAACAGGCATCAAACCATAGATGAGTTTAATGATTCATTTAACCCTCCCACTGTCCTAATGGGTGTGACCCCACGAGGAAAGTTGACCATTGAGAAGGATGGATGGTTTATCTCTTGAGGTGCAAGTGGCAGGGATGAGGAGTGAGCACCACCTCACCCCTGCCACATGGACCTCAAGGCATAAACCATCAATCCTGCTGTAATGTCCAGCAATGGTCAGTTTTAGGTACAGTTTGACCATTCAACATCTGGTCAAAATGGAGACACGAGACTGCATGTGTTCCCTTTAAATCGACCTGCCTTCATCCCATCAGCTGGAGCTCAGAGACTCTCTGTAGCTCTGAACACGTGATAACGAATTGCCAAAAATAATGTTCTCTCCTCAAGGTCCAAGCTTTGCTTGTCGTCCTACAGGACTCTTCATGCCTCCAAATGAGGAACACTCTCAGCTCGGATTAGTTGCTAAATCAAAGAATGATTTCTTAAATTAAATATGAACTTTTAAAATGTATAAGTTAAATAATCATTAAATAAACATTTGTTTATTGCGACTTATAATTATAGTATAATGAAATGTTTTCATTAATCCATGCTCAATGATTGATGTTTGAAATGAATGTTATGTTATGATTACATTGATTGATCTATGTTTCAGCATGTTTATATGACAAGGTCATTTGCACTCACAAGGACAAAGTAAAGTTAAGTTAACCTTGTGACACATAGATAGCCCTTCACCCCAGATCAGAGCATCTGGATCATAGAAGGCGTGTTTCTGAGTTGTCTTGGTAATATTCCTCAACTTGTCAACCTCTGGTTGGCTACACAAATCATAACATGAGAACATTAAAACTGGATCACTCTGGTGATTCATCAGTTCTTGAGAAAAGCTTCAGACCGGCCATCTGAAGCAAGACCTCTTTAACCCATCAAAGCTTTTGACACGTCGTCACAATCTTTTTGCCCCTGCGAAGCTGTAACAGCACAGTTCCTGCAGTATCACAGCTTATTGGTCATAAGTAGAGGTAACATATATTGAGCTCTTAAAGTACTCAAATTACCAAACCTTACATATTAGCGTGCCAGCCAGACTTTATTAGAATTGTTCAATTTGTGTTGTTTCTGATTCATTAATTAACTCTTCAAATAAAATAAAAACTATTATTTTCTGTCTGGGTGGAAACACAGGGCGATCTCGTTATTCGCCACCTGGGGACGCTGTCCCAACCTATCTCACAAATGGGGAGACCCCCATCCCCACCACCAGGGGCGCTACTGTCCCTTGTCACTCAAAGTCTATGTGTCTATAAACAGCAACAGCTAAAACTGCAAGAGATTAACTGTTTGTTTATTTTGAAAGGTAAATGCATTTATTTGTGTGAGTTTGTCATGTCCTTTAAGTGATTTTGTCACTGTTGGTAAAGCTTGTATTACATGGGACAGGAAACACTGATCTCCACTTAGCATTAAGCTACCTCTGATTCTGATCTGATCAATCGCGAATTAGTAAAGGTTTTCCGACGAGAATACCGAACATTAATTCTGTACTTATATCGAAATTAAATAGGGACGCCTGAAGCTGGTTAACAAGTCAGAAAAAGTGTTTTATTTCCCAATGCTTGGTTAGCAAGAAAGCTAATCTTAAGCCCTATGCGGAAGAGCATAGCGGATACATACCACAAATTACACGCTATACCGACAAAATAGCGCAAGATCCCACGGTGTTCCGCCGGTCGAAGGGCTGATTCCCATGAGAATTAAGCCGAGAGAGAGAGACGCCTCACAAAGACCTCCAAGCCTGTAGCTTGGTAAGCTAAATATTAGCAAGCTAAATATTAGCAAGGCCTGACAACGCCCACGGACACAAATCCGACGGGGCTGTCAACTGTTCGACGCAGCATTTGCCTTTGTCATAACTCGCTATACTCTACAAAACAAGCTCCCGCATGTTTTTAGCAGTTTTGGGCATATTTTTTACTTTTATTGTGAGAAAGCGATCTCCACCCGGCCCGTCCACCATTTTGGACCGCGTCACTGTGAGTGACGCACACTACCCCTCCCGCACTGTTGCCTAGCGCTCTAGGCTCATCTTGTGGCACCTCTCGTACATTACACTCAAATTGTGATAAACAATATCTGAGGAAGCGTTTGGCTTTTCTTTTATTTATTTATTTTATTATTTTTTTTTTATTTTTTTACCGTGTCCTGTCTGGCTGTGAAGCAAGCAGAATTGATGTCTGAATGCTGGTGACAAGCCTTACAGATTTATTCTCAGGTGGAGCATCAAAGCGTCTGCTTTTAATGTCACGCCTGATACTTGAAACTTTATTGTTATTGTTGTTGAATGCTTTGTAATTCTGACCAGACACAGAGACAGAGGTGACAGAGAAAGGAAAAGAAAAGGTGAGGAGAGAGGGGGGGGGGGGGGGGGGGGGGGCTCCACAAAAATAAACAATAATGAACAAGAGTCTGCTTCTAGACCTGTAGAAAAAGACACACACAAAAAAAAGGACACAAAAAAGGGACACAACAACAATACAACAAGATCTACCTATCACTGCGTCAACTTGATGAAAAAAAATATATATATATAATCAACATTGCTTAACTGAAGAATCACGATAATAAATCACAATGCATTAAGTGACCACCATAGTCTTAAGACCTGTGTTTAAAGTGCCCAAGCCCATACTTTTGAGAGCACCATGTGAGCACCTGTGTGTGTACACACGCTTGTTTATTTAAGGTTTCTCTATAGGAGCGTCCAACAGAGAGTGTGAGGGACCACAGATCCGCCCCCCAAAGATGCGCAGGAGACAGGGGAAGCTCCAAGTCCCAGAGATCCAGGCGCTGCCCCAGAACGCAGGAACCCCAAGGAGACTGCAACCAGGAAGGCCCCCGCCCCCCTCGAGAGGCACAGAGGATCACCCCGGGGGGCCACAGCCAGCAGCCGGCAGAGTCCCTGGAGATATCAGCGGCAAGCACACAGGCCTGCCCGCAGCCTCCCACCCCCTAGCCGGCCGAGCCTGGGACCCAGCGACCCGGGACCCAGGGGCGACCACCCCCGCCGAGGAGGATGATGAGCTGAGGAGGATGATGAGCTGAGGACTGGTGAGTATGCGCATGCGCTGACAGCCCGATCACCGGACACACGGCGGCGTCTTGAAGCAGATGGCAGCTTGTTAATCAACTTCCACAAACAATTAAGACAGATTTTCGCCTAATTTACTCACTGACAACGCAAAAAAATTAATAAATCTGGTAAATATAACATACTCAATCTGGAGGTAAGTGGAGAAAATCTGGAAAATTTGCAAACATATATTGACGAGGTTTTTGAGTTTTTTGTCATGGGACCGAAGAAAGCAGCAGCAGCTGAGGCGGAAACGCCGTTGACCAAGAGGAGCCGTCCCCAGGACTCGCCCGAGGCCTCATCTCCCCACAAGGATGTCTTAGATTTACTACAATCCATAGATAAACGGCTTCTGGGATTTGAGGGACGACTCCACCTGCTTGAGATGCTTCACAAGGAGTTCCAGGACTGCCGAACATCTCTGGAGTTTAGCCAGGAGCAGGTGGAGCGACTCGCGGCTGAGAACACATCTCTGCGGGAATCGCTTTCCTCCTTAACTGCAGGATTAGATCGGATGTCCCTGGACAATAAAGCTCTAAAGGAGACGGTTCTGGATCTCCAATCACGCAGCATGAGAGATAACCTGGTGTTCGCAGGCCTCCCAGAGCAGACCGGAGGAGAAGCAGAGGATCAAGAACTTTCTCCACACTCACATGAAGATACCGGAGGAAACGGTGAGGAACATCACCTTTCATCGGGTACATCGCCTTGGAGTCAGGAGAACAGACAGCAGAAGACCTCGTCCCATCGTGGCTAAATTTGAGCACTTTAAGCAGAAAGATCTTGTTAAAAGCCGCGGGAGAGAGCTTAAAGGTAAAGATTACAGCGTTAACGATCAGTTTGCTAAAGAAATTCTGGATCGCCGCCGAGTTCTCTTCCCGCTGCGCACGAAGTTTATCCAGGATGGGAAGCGGGCTGTGATCTCCGTGGATAAACTGTTTGTTGACGGTAAGATCTACAAAGAACGAGGAGTAACAGACTGGCTTTATTAGACACACTTCAGGTACAACTTTATTGTTATTAAAAGCACTCACTTGAACATGTCAGGATTTATAGCTGCTAGATCCGTTTAGAAATGTTCACCTATTCCCTCATCACCTCACAACCACAACACTTTTTCTTTTCTTTCTTCTTTTTTTCTCCTTTAAACCTTTATCATTCCTTTCTTTCCCTTTTTTTAATCTGCTTCTGGATTTTTACATCTGCATGGCACAATTTTTTTTCTTCTCTTTCCACACTGCAGCACACAACTTGCGCGCGCGCACACACACACACACACACGCACACATACACACACACACACATACACACTGACTCCATACGCAGTCACACACACTTACACACACAGAGACTCCATACGCAGTCACACACACTTACACACACAGAGACTCCATACGCAGTCACACACACACACACACACACACACACACACACACACACACACACACACACACACACACACACACACACACACACACACACACACACATACACACACACACAGACTCCATACGCAGACACACACACATAGATTCCATACGCAGTCACACAGATAAGTGGCCTAAGGCGTTTCATTGCACAATCAAAACACTGTTGGGCTTGTCTTGTTGTTGTTGTTATTATTATTATTATTATTACTACTACAATTGTTTTTCATTAATAATATTTTTATATTAAAGTTGTTTTTTTAATTATTGTTTTTTTACTACTATTATTATTATATTTAATGTTGCAAATGATAATAATGATTATAACAATACCCTTATTATTATTATTTACTATAAGATTAATATATGCGTTTAATTACTTATCTTATCTCATACACATGAAGGCATCATATTATAGCTACTCACATACACATCTATGGGTGCACTAAGGTTGTCTCATGGAACGTACATGGAGCTGGCTCTAGAGGGAAGAGATTAAAAATTTTTGATCAGCTAAAGAGAGTGCAAGCAGACGTAATATTGTTACAAGAGACTCATAGATCTGCCACATCTGCAGATGAACTTAAAACACCTGAGTTTCCCAGCATGTTCTCTGCCTGCTATAACTCTAGGCAAAGAGGTGTAGCTATTTTAATACACAAAAACATCAATTTCACAGTATTGGACACAGTTTCTGATCCAGAGGGTAGATTTATAATGTTAAAAATATCTGTACAGAACCAACGCTTATGTATCGTCAGCATATACTGTCTAAATATTGATGACCCTCCATTCTTTCATAATTTTTTCTCTGTACTCTCCGGACACTTGGACTGTCCACTTATACTTGGAGGTGATTTTAATTTTTGGAGGAATTCCTTAACAGACTGGCTCAGTACAGCTGGGACTCAGCGCAATTGGCAATCCACTAACATAGTTAAACAGTACATGAGTGATTATGGGCTTTGTGATGCATGGCGATCTCTTCATCCTAACCGTAGAGAGTATACTTTATTTTCGCACGTCCATCATTCTCATTCACGTTTGGATTATTTTCTAGTCAGCAGCTCATTGTTGGCTGACATTTCAGACACTGAGATACACCCCATAGCTGTCAGCGACCATGCTCCGGTTTCTTTAACTCTGGTAAATAAAAAGACAATCCCACCCAGCAAAAACTGGAGGTTTAATACATCACTGCTTAAAGATGAAGGTTTTATATAATTTTTTAAAAAGGAGTGGGCTTTATATTTAGAACATAATGACCTGCCTGGAACATCAGCACCTATTCTTTGGGAGGCAGGAAAGGCAGTGATGAGATGTAAAATAATCTCTTTCTCATCACATAAGAAAAAAACGGAAAACAAACGTATTCAGAAGTTACAAGAAATCATCAAGTCTTTAGAGGCGTCCACAGAAGAAGAGTCAATGAGCAAATTACGTAAAGCTAAATTAGAACTTCATGGAATTATTGACAAAAAGACACAATTTTTAGCACAAAGACTACGAATAGAAAACTTTGAACATAGTAATAAATCAGGTAAATTCTTAGCTAGCCAATTAAAAATAAATAAAGAGAAAACTACCATATCTGCTGTTAAAGACTCAACCGGGAATATAGTATATGATCCTGAAAGAATAAACAACACTTTCAGAGACTTTTACCAAACTTTGTACTCACCACAGATAAACCCATCAGATAATGAGATCAATGAGTTCCTTGACAGGATAACACTTCCTAAATTATCAGACAGCCAAGTTACAGTCCTGGACTCGCTACTAACATCAGCGGAGCTCCAGGAAGCCCTTAAATCCATGACTAATAGGAAAGCTCCAGGTCCAGACGGGTTCCCAGTAAAATTCTACAAAGAATTCTGGATCATTCTGGCTCCAACATTTTTCAGAATGGTGAGGGAAATCGAAGAGAGCGGCAGATTACAGCCAAACATGAATTCAGTCAATATTAGTCTCTTGTTAAAACCAGGCAAAGACCCGGCATTTCCTACCAGCTATCGCCCAATTTCCCTTATTAATGTTGATCTCAAAATAATTTGTAAAGCCCTGGCCAAAAGATTAGAGAAGGTAACCCCCTTCATAATACACCCTGACCAAACTGGTTTCATTAAGGGTAGACAGTCATCCACAAACTCACGTAGATTACTTAATTTGATAGATTTCTCTTACAGTAGAAACATAGAAACTAGTATATTATCTCTAGATGCAGAAAAAGCTTTTGATAGAGTTAACTGGCAGTTCTTATTAGCAACTTAACATAAATTTGGTTTTGGGAACTTCTTCATAAACTGGCTACAAACATTATACAGTTCACCAACAGCACGTGTCAGGAGGAACGACCAAATATCAGCTAGCTTCTGTCTTCAGAGGGGGACCAGGCAGGGATGACCACTCTCCCCCTCACTATTTGCTATCTTTATTGAACCACTAGCAGCAGCAATTAGGCAAACAACAGATATTAAAGGGATAAAGTGTAAGAAAATAGAACATAAGATCAGTCTTTATGCAGATGATGTTTTACTCTTTCTCCAGATTTCTCAATCCTCTCCCTCCCAAGCAATAGAACTGATAAACTCTTTTTCAAGAGTTTCAGATTACTCTATAAACTGGTTAAAATCCACAGTTCTACCAATTAATTTCTCATTTGTCAATTTGCTTAATACACAATTGGAGTCAGGGAATATCACATACCTGGGAATTAATATCTCTCCCAAGTTAGCAGATCTAACCAAAGTAAACTACATCCCACTTTTAAGGAAAGTGGAAGATGATCTTGCAAGATGGAAATCCTTACCAATATCACCCATGGGGAGAGTTGCTACAATTAAAATGATGGTCTTACCCAGAATAAATTACTTATTCTCGATGATCCCAAACAAACCTCCAGTTGACTGGTTTAAATCTCTGGACTCCTCAATTACTAAATTCCTTTGGCAGGATAAACCTCCACGAATTAGCTTAAAAACGCTTCAGAAGACCAAAGACAGAGGAGGACTGGATTTACCCAACTTTTATTATTATTTCTTAGCCAACAGGCTGCAATATATACCAAGATGGTTGCAAGATAACCCATTAGATGAGTCCTGGTTAGATATAGAACAGACACTTTGCAATACGATAGAGCAGGGTCCCCAACTAAAACAGCAAGAGGTCCACTACCTCCATCACCAAATTTATCCTGGATCCGAAGATTTAAAATCAATCGACAAACTTTTTTTTTCTTTCAATTTTATTTAACATGTGATTAACAATATAGATTTTTGTCTCAACTTAGAACAATTATTCATATGCTCATTAAATCATCTGGCCAGCTGAAAATACCATCTACTGGAAGTACTGATGAGGAAAAAAACAGGTGACATTGAAATTATATTACACACAAATCAACATTAAGGTGCAAACAATTCACCTAAAACCTAATTAGTACAGTTTGGAAAACTAAGTCGTTTAAATTGCACAGAAAAAATTTTGAAAAACACCACAGTGTATCATCAATTTTCCATATGTTAACCTAATCATCTGCAGAGCAGAAAAGTGCTGTCTAGTTGAAGTTCTAACAATAAAGAGAAAAACTATTAGAAAATGAAATAGCGATATCCATCGTACCTTAACCAACATTAAAGATGCAACCAAGTCACCTAAAAATCAAAGTATTTCCTGAAAAAAGTCAAGTGTTTTAAATTGTGCAGAAAATATTCTTGACAATCACAGTGTAAATAATTGTTGATGCCCAATTAATTATCTGCTGAGTAGAAAAGTGCAATTCAGTTGAGGTATTAACATTAAAGGAAAAAAAAACTATTTGACATTGAAATGACGACATTTCTTTACAGATAAATCATTTTTCAGGTGCAAACAATTCACCTAAAAATGAAACAATATTCAGAAAAAATAGGAACTGCTTTAAACTGTGCAGAAAATATTTTTGACCCACAAAACAATGTAACTCACACCATATTGCAAAACATCACTGGCTCTTACTTCAGTGGGAGAAGTTTGCATGGGCATTTGCGGCTAACGTTTTAAACTTTGGGTGGAATGGGGTTACTGCCATTCTTAAGCATGCATGCAAATGTTCATTAGTCAGCTGTGAGCGAAGTTTGTTTTTAATCATGTTAACAGTGGAGAAGGCTGATTCACAACTGTATGTGGATCCAAACATGGTTAAGGTATGCACCGCCACTTTAAAAAGTCCAGGAAACGTAGTCTTTGGCAGCCTGCAGCCAGAAGGAAGTATGATCAGATGCTTCACATTTCCCTTTTAACAGTACGTCTGCTTGTAAATCCACAAGTTCCATTTGAAGAGAACTTATTTCCACCCATTTGTAGATACGTGCAGCCTCCTGTGAGAATGCAATGACATCTTTCACCAGAAAAGGATTCTTTATGAAAAGTTGGAGCTGATCTTCCAAAACAAAGCCATCAAAGCGATCCTTAAAGTTTTCAATCAGTTTTTGTACAAATGCAGCATGTGAGGTGATGTTGGCACCCTGGATCACTTTCACTGATGGAAAATGTGTACAGTCCTGCTGGAGATCCTGTTTTAGAATGTCGAGTTTTCTCTGAAATGACCAGACAGTTGTTATCAAGTCACACACAGAGTTGTTCTTTCCTTGTAATCTCAAATTCAGATCATTGAGATGCCCTGTGATGTCAACAAGAAAAGCTATTTTGTCCATGTTTTTCTCATCCTCCAGAAACTGCAAAAAAAACGCTGGCCTTGTGACTTTGTTGTTGTGACAAGAACTGTTGTATTTCGTGTCGTAGACCCCAGAAGCGTGCAAGCACTCTGCCTTTGCTTAACCACCTAACATTGTGTGGCAATACGGGAGTGGTCTATGACCTGTGGACGCCAAGGATGGCAATTGTACCTGCTCGAGTGCAATTTAGTTAACAACGCCACCTTGGGAATTTCACCCAAGGAATTAAAGCTCGTAGATTCATTCCACTTGACAGCAGATGTGGTTTCAGAAGTTACAATGAATTTATTTTATTTAAAAAAACAGTTTAAAAGACATTTTAAAAACTGCCATGTAAAATATAAAAATGCTAAAATTAATGACAACAAGGACAAAACCAAATGAATTTAACCCAAACAAAAATATGTTGACAAGCAGGACTGAGGCTAGTGATGGAGGCAGGTGACTCGGGGCAGCGAAGCCCCAACCAGCAAGAAATAAAAATAAATATCAGGGATTCACCCCCGGCAGTGAGCATTCATACCAACGTGAGAACCCAGCACCATCACACTCGCACACGGGACCACCACCTCCGAGGCCACACCTCCCACCTCCTGCCTCAGCCTGCACAAAGAAAACAAAATTAAAAGAGAACTGTATAAAATCTGTACGACGTTGATCAGCTGTTCTGCCTCCTGGACTCCAGCCAGGAGCCAGGGGAACTTCCTTCAACCAGCTGATTTAAAGTGTGGTAAAGAGAAACAAGACGAAACAGCGGCGCCTCCGGCCGGACCACGGAGGAATCGGTCCTCCCGCTAGTAACGCCTGAACAGAAGGGAACTCTCTGCCCAGAAGCAACGAGGATTCAGCAGGCAAGCGATGACATCACACCCGACACTGACCCAAATGCCCAAACACGGTTGAAGCAGAGCCGATCGCACCATAAACGCAGCCTGAGGACACGGGCTGGCAGTACCAAAACGCAGCGGCATAATGGCACCAGCTGTTTCTCGAACCTACTTCCTTACCGGAAGAGCTCCCCTTTTATAGCAGCAGCGCCCTCCTACGTGTGGAGGGCGTACTGCTCTAAACCAATAAAATTGGAGCATGCGTTTCATAATGCTACAATCGGAATGCAAGAGTAAGTCATTGGCCTCTGCATTCACCTCTGCTAAAAATTCACGAAGCAGACGATGCTGATGAGATGAAGAAGCACGGAGAAAGTTAACAAGTTTAGTGACTGTGTTCATTACCTCACCATATTCCTCTGAGAGGGAGGAACACAGAACAGACATATGAATAATACAGTGATATGACAACAGGTCCGGTTTGTCCTCTTTTAGTCGACTAACTGCTCCTTTTTCTCGTCCTATCATTTGAGGTGCCCCATCAGTAGTAACAGAGACAACATCTTTCAGATTAATCCCTCTTTCAGTCAACATTTCTTTAATTGCTGAGTAAATATCCTCCCCTATGGTGTGTGTTTTTAGTGCTGTGATGCCTAAAAGATCCTCCACAAAAGCTTTACTGTCCTCATGATAGAATCTGACATATACCAGAAGCTGGGCATTGTCCTTCACATCTGTTGATTCATCAGCTGCTAACGATATGCATGGAGCACTCTGAATAGCACAGTCAAGCTGGGTCTGTACATCTTGGGATAAAACTTCTGCTCTCCTTGTTGTGCTTGAGGCCGACATGGGAATTTGTCTGACCTTTTCTTTCAGTTGTTGTCCTTCTTTTCCATCCAGAAGTGTTTCTGCCACGGCTTCCATGCACTCCTTGACCATTTCTGAATCCGTGAAAGGCTTTTTATGTTTTCCTAAAATCCACTGTACTTGCAGTGAACACTCATATGCTCGCTGTTGTGCGGTAAGAGACTGAGTTATTAACCGCGTAGCTCTCTGGTACTGTCCCCGCAGTTCATTTATTCTCCGTGTCCTAACCTCAGACCCAGGTGGAAAGTTCTGGTGGAAGTGCTTATGTTTGGTTTCATAATGTCTCTTCAGATTTCCACTTTTTATTAGTCCGCCTGTTTCAGAACATATAAGGCAGACTGGCCGTACACCCGATGGAGGTAAAATAAAGGCATAAGCTTCAATCCCTTCATCTTTAAATGTCCGATTTTCATAGTCCACTTTACGTATTTTTGACAAAGCCATCTTCATTTACTCACTCGTGTTTGCACGTCATCCTCGTTTTATTAGCAAGTGTGAGCATCCAAGCTAGTTACTGAGCAAATAACTTGAAACTTCTACGTTGTTTTTCCCCGTGTGCGGTGTGTGGTGAGTGGCGCATTACTGCCACCTGCTGTCGCTGATCTGCATAGCAGCCTGGCGCTGACAGCCACTGCAGCCGATAGGAAGCAAGGTAAATAAGAAAATGCTTTGAGGTCCGGACAAAACCCTCTCGGGGTCCGGATTTGGACCGGAGTCCGGGGATTGCTGATCCCTGCGATAGAGCTTTCAGACTTACCATTTATTAGCTCAAGCATAAGAAAACATGAAAGCTTCAAAAGTATTAGTATCAGCACTTCTCTGACAGCATGGTGGGAGTATCTTAAAATGACAGAGTCTTCACTAGTACCATGCAGACGCACGCCTATCTGGAACAATCCTGACATTTTGCAAAACAACAAAATGATGAACCTTCCGGACTGGAAAAATAAAGGAATCCTATACCTGGAACACATATATGAAGGATTGGACTTCATCCCATTTAATCAAATAGTCTCCCAATTTGGAATGGACAAGAATAGCTTTTTAGAATATCACCAAATTAGCGTTTGGCTTTTCAACTGTGGGGAAAGAAATCATTGATGCTGTTTTGATGTGTATAGGCTCTGCAAAACTCGATGCTTGTGGCTACAAGTCCTTCGAGCATCTTACACCAGGTGACCTATTAAAGAAGCTGCAGGAGCACGCAGCTGCCTTACCCGGCGAGGGTGAGGGAGTCAAAGCAGCAACCCGCACGGAGAACCTGGGGCAGTTTGCTGTTCTTCTAGCTCACCTCTGGGATAAGGAAGTTGAGAATCATGTGGCTACACAAGGTGCGATGTGCACACTTTCTGAGCAGAGAGAGAGGTGGAGCCAGCGGCTCTCTGACGATGAGTCTAGCAAGAAGGAGCTGAATGTAGCTCTACGGGAGAATGCAGTGTTGTTGGATAAACATTTGAGAGCAGAAAGTCAATTTGCTGTTTTGGAGGATGAGAAAAATGCTCTGAAGGGTGATCTTTTAGAAATGAGGAATGACATATGAGAGCGGAATATTGAAATTGCTGATTTAAAATCACAGATTTCTGAGCTCACTGTAGAAAGAAGGGGGACTCCTTCAACCCTCCCGGTTCCACCTGCTGCTCCTCCCACTGCCGTCGTAGCTGCTGTGGTTGTGCCGGCTCTCCAGCCGACTGAACCACACCCACCTCCTCCAGCACCACTGCCCCCATCTGGTGGTGTGGCTGAACCAGCTCTCCAGCCAGCTCAACAATACCTTCCTGCTGCTCAGCAACATTACCCACCACCAGCTCAACATTATCCACCTGCTGCTGCAATGTCAGCGCCAGATTTCCAGCCAGCCCAACAACACTCACCTGTGACCATGGCTGACATCTATAGGATGTCTCATAGTGTCAAGAGATTCAATCCTTGACCAGGTAATACCCAGGTGTAGGAGAAACTGGCTTGGCTCAGCCATATTGTAGCGTTGTGGTTTTATGCTCTTTTATGAAAGAGGAACCATGCTACGTATTAATTCGGAATATTAATTTTTAATAAATCAATAACCAAATTTTATATTGTTAAGAAGACTCAAAGGTTGTTTTCATCGATAAACTGACGATAATATCTGTGTGTCTGTGTTTCAGTTCAATGAGGAAACCAGTTTGACAATTAAAAGTTTAAATTCTTCAAATTAAACTAATGATTTTGAAATTGACAAACAGGAAATAACAATCAACATTGGCAACTTGTGGGACAATCTTTAACAGTTGATATGATCAAATAGACCTTGTGGTGAATTTATGAAGATTGAGAATGTTGTGATATGAATGCGTGTGTGAGTCTGATTTTGCTTCAGGAAGAAACAGGTGTCTGAGTGAAGTGATGGTTTGGATAAACTTAGGTCTTATCAGAGAACTGCATCAAACGCTAAACACCGTGTTCTGTCTCACCGAACTCTTGTGGACCCTCTTTCGGATCCGGGCCGTGGAGGATGGTGATGGTTCATCCAGATGACACCAGCGGCTGACAGGGGAGACGTAGGTGTCGAACGGAACCATTCCAGAGTTGCCCTCGGTACACGTTGATGGTAAAGCGTTTTGTCGATGCGCTTGTTAAGTTTAGTTCACTCAGAAATCAAAAGACTCGGTATGAGTCTGCATTAGAAGTTGCGATTCAGCTGTCCTGTCTGGCTGACAGGAACAGCGTGAGGGGGGGGAGAAATGAGCCAACCGGCTCCCCCCTTTTAGCGTTTATTCAGGTCCTCTCTCTTTCGTTGTCAAGAACGAACTGAAATCATAAGACTGAAAATTACCAAAAGCCTTTCTCTTTTCAAAGCAAACGTGTGCGTCAGCAAATGTGTTTTGGAGTTTACTGTGAGAATCTGTGTGTGGGTGTGTTTGAGTGTGTGTGTGAAGGTCAGTAACAAACATCCTCAAACATTATCTAATTAAGTGTGGATTCATTAATCCATTATAATTACCCAAAGCATAAGAATCCTTCATTTGATTAAACACATTTATAATGAGCAAAATGATAATGATTACTTAAACATTAAAATCAAGAAACAAAGTTTTAAGACTTGTTATGACTACTTGTCCATGAGAACTCCTTCTTCTGGTACTGCAGGTGGCAGATATTATGGTTTCCTCCCAGACTCGCTGGCGTTCAGGTCTTAATCTGTGGGTGAAAGTTCTCAGCGACCCAGCTTTGACCCAGCTGAGTCCAACACCACCTTTGTGACAGAAAACCCATATTTCCTCACGTTACACCAGGTCATACCCAGTTGATACGTATCTTTTGACCTTCGCCACTATTTTCAGAGATCTCCTTGAGTGACTCTTGAGGACAAGATATTTTAGATAAGGGTAACCGCCGATGCAGTGGGTTTGTTCATTGATCACCAGCATGATGTGATTGCAAATGATTATGACCGGCTGGAAGCTGCAATTTGAAGAGAATATACTTACAATGCTAAAGAAGGTGGTTTAAAGTTAGCTTTGTCAGTCAAACAAGGTCCTTCTGAAGACCCACAAGCTTTCTACCAATGCCTCTTAGATGCGTACTTTGGTTCGGAATGTAAGAAGGGGATGGAAAATGAAAAAGGCTTTAAAGAGCTTTTCCTTGACAATTTGCATCCTCAGTATGGCCTCTATATGTGTGCGGTAGACCTTCGAGTCAAAACCATGGACGGTCTCAGGAGAATGGCAAGTTATAGCTTCAGGCGGTTCAAAGAGTCAAGTAAGGACAACCCTTCGGTCCTGGCGGTGGAGGCAGATCCCTCCACGCTGTGACTCGAATGGACTACATCACGGACTCATAAAGGTAATAACCGCAGACCTGGTGCTAAATCACAGGCCCAGAAGTCCTACAACAACTCCAAGACGCAAGGCTTTCCTACTAACAGGTCTCAGAGCTCTGAGTTGCCAGAGCTCGGAGCCCCCCATCGGCTGGTGATGGGACCCTAAGTCACCACAACTTGGTTGTGACAAACATTGTGTTTCTTTTAGAGAAAAGGGGGGTCCATCATACTCCTCTAGGAGAGAGACGTCTCGCTCAGGCGAGCGTTGATCTCCCTCTGACCGGTATTCACCGCTTCGTGGTCGCACAGACTTCAGTCCTGCCCCAAGGCCGAGAACTGATTCTAGGAGCTATTCTCCTTGAACGGCTCGCGCCACACTGAGTTCTGCACTTTGGGCCTTGTTGAAAGATCCATCAGCATGTGGGTCGGTTCTGTCCATCTTTTTGGCAGACCCTCCTCCACCTCCTGAACCAGCATGTGACTTGGTCGTAGAAGCAGGTCCTGCAGAGGCGAAGCCTGCCACAACGGCACAACCGATGACACCTTTGACCTCGGCGAGGTCTGGTGTGGTCGCTTCCGTCAGCGCTGGTCCTCTAGCATCCGAAGCACCTGCCACCAAACCCTCACCGGTCAGACTTCCCCTAAGGTTTCTCTGCAATATCGTCCGTGAGGGTCCTAATGAGAAACCTCACATTCCGGTGACCCTGGAGGGGGCACTTGACTGTAAGGGAATCTTGGACTCCGGTTCAGATTTCACAGTCATGTCCATTTCTCTCTGGGAGCATGTCCACTTGGCTGCAGCTGCACAGGGTCGTGTCTTACAACTCATGTCCTGCGCCGTGAACATCCATCCTTACTGTTCAGGCCAATTGACCTTGTCGGATGTGGTGTTCCTAAACTTCTAATTGGGATACATGCCAGTGAGCCATCCAGTGTTTGTAGCTGACATCAAAGTTTTTCCTTTCCTGTTGGGGGAGGACCTGCTCCAATGCTTTAAGGCTGTCATTTCCTTCGGTGATTGGACATTCCGAACTCGGCTGACTCAACCAACACCCATGGCGCCTCTTGAGGACCTCATTCCCTCTTTAGGTGTTTTAACTACAAGGGCGCTGCCAGACTGACCAGTCAATCCAGTACCTCTGAGGTCAGTGACATCCACAGTGTCTGCGTCATCTCTACAGCAGGACCACTTTACCCTGTGATGGTAAAACTACCTACCCTAGGGGGAGTTGGCAGTTGCAGTGACACACCACCTGAGACTCCGCACCCTGTGGTGGGAACACCATCTGCCAAAGGGGGGGGGGGGGGGGGGGGGATGGTGGCGCTGAGACTCTGGCTGCTCTGGCTGAAGCCCAGCACCTTGCGGTGGGAACCCCACCTGCCGAAGGAGGGGCTGATGACATCACTGACCCTACTCCACTATAGCTGGCACTGGTGACCTCATGCCCTGAGGTTGGTAACTGACCTACCAAATGGGGGGTTGAATGGCACCCTGTACCACTACTGGCTGACCCTGATCTCTCTGACCTCACCTGTGCATCGACCAAGGACCTTCCAGAGCTCTCACCTGCGCCGAACCCTTGCAAGGTCGCGCCAGTCTACAGTCCAAAACGTCCTTGGTTTCTGTTTCCAGGTCTGACAAAATATGTTTTGTTAGTTGCGTGCATCGGTCTGAGGTCGACTGCAGCTGAGATTCATTCTCAGCCTCCCCTAACACGTCTGTACGAACCTGAGCCCTCTTCGGGTATCATGCTCCGAGACCGCCCAGGTCTGTTAATGACGAACTATCGCCTGTTCACGCAAAATATTTTTGTTAAATTTGACCCTGCTATGGCGTGTACTGATTAGATGATGAATGCCTTTGGCAACCTCTCGGAAACTGGAACCCACTGGACTAATACCCTGATGCAGCACTCCGAAGTTGATGTCCATCACATACTAGTCCAGGAGCTTAAATTCACATTTCCGAACAGTGATCTTTCAGGTACCAGCATTAGACCGAAGCGTTTTCTAGAAGGATTTTTCTCAGTAGCTAGTACAATTGGCTCTCTTTTAAATTTCGGATTCTCTTCAGTCAACTTGATCAAGATTAATACAGTTCGTCGACACATTGATAAGCTTAAAAGAGCTTAAGCAGGTACTGCAGCAACGGGGTGCTTTGAGACAGCTGGGCACGTCTGAAGAGACTATGGTGGTACTCAACACTCATAGCGACATTTTGCATAAACCAACTTCCGCTGTGAACAAATTGCGTTCTTTTGTGAATGTAGATTATGCTCATACACAGATGCTGACCACTTGCCTGTCCGATTATGGTCAGGACGTGAGTGCCTCGATTGACACTCTCCTCATGGGGAGGATTCCTTCGTACCTTGTGTCCCTGGCCATGGTCCTGTCTGCGATTGCTCGAGTGACATCGATGGACCTGATGGCCCTTCAGACTCACTTGGCTTTCTCATTGGGCAGTGCTATCCTGTTATGTGTCAATCCAGATGCTGGAGAACTCGCTTTCATCATCAACTTACCTATTGTGTCTCCAGATGACATCTATAGACTAAAAGATGTGGTAAATGTAGGTAATTGGGTTGACGACACTCACGTGAAGTTACATACCCCTCCTGTCGTCGCGTTCCATGAGGACACGCCACACGTCCGGTTGGTTCCGGATCTGCACGTGCGTTCGCTCACACGTGGCCCACACTTCTTGTGTCCAGGCACACCTTTTCTGTGTGGCAGTGCCACTGGTGTGTTTGGCATACATGAGTTGTCAGGAGATTCTAAATGTCCTGTGACTGTGACTTCACGTTCACATGTTGTTCAAACTACTGCTGTTGTTGTTGGTGGTGAACGTTGGTTAGTTAATACCCCTGCTCGTGAAGCGGATGTTTTCTGTGAGCATCATGGTGTGTCCACATGTGTTGCGCTTCCGTCTCAAACCCTATGGGTGACAGTTCCACGTAGTGCTGTGGTCCACGTAGGTGAGATCTCCCTATATTACTTGGATCCTAGTGAGCATAAGTCTGTTGTGGAGTTTTCTCCTTTTATGATAACATCTCCTTTGCTCTTTCTCCAGCTACGGTGGATCGTGTTACATTCAATGGTCCGACCATGATTCGGGTTGGTGCGGTTAACAGGGTGCTGCGTGAGTTGTCGGCGGATCCTGGTCTCAGGTTCCAACCAGTGTCTTACTCCTGGTCCTCCGCTGATTCTGTCGTGTTATTCACTGCATGCCTACACCTTTGTTTGTCTTTGGGGTTGTCATGGCTCCTGTTCGTCACTTCTCCACACGGTTGACCTCTCTAAGGGACTCGGTCCGCAACGTCGGTGGCCACCTATCTTGAGCTCTCGTACCAGTTGTTCGTGAAGCCCCGGCTGCACAGGTGCCTCCACCTGCACCGGCCGGTCCTGTGCCTCCGCCTGCACCTCCTGGGCCTTCGGTTAGGCCTTCAACTTCAAAAAGGGGGTGATCTCTATTGTCCAGGTTCGTCTGTCCCATAGTTCCCTGTTTCAGGTTGCACAAGTTTGTTTGTTTGTGTGTGTGCATGGTTGTAATTCCTGTCCATACATGATGTGCAGACTTGGGGTGACTTGAGATGGCCTTGCTGTGGTTTCCTGGAGTTCTGTAATGGTTAAAAGGACTTTACGGAGTTTTGAAATTTTATGCTCGCGATTGCCCCCCTCAGGCCAAAAGCGTAATGGCAGCTTTAATAGTAGGCTCGTGCACACTCCTTAACGAAAATAACAGCTGAGACGAAGCTCTGTGAAGCTGAGGGTGTGTGTGTGTGTGTGTGTGTGTGTGTGTGTGTGTGTGTGTGTGTGTGTGGCCCGGAGGACAGAGTACAGGAGAACACTCAGCTAATTAATTAAATAATTTGGTTCGTTTCTCTTCAGCACAGCCGACAAAGGTTTATGATGGGTCAGTCTTCCTGCATGCTCAGACCATTCCCTTCCCTTGCTTGAAAAATTGAACCCACATATTTTTTTATCTGTGAATTCAATGCCGTTTGGCGAGTCTCAAATAAAAATTTGGGCATCTTACTGTAAAAAACTATACCATTAATGTGAAAACTATACTCTGACAAAACCGTATTCACTTGGAGAATCAAACCCGGGTCTTCTGCACAGGAGTACATCGTCTTACTAATTGAGCTGAATCGCCAGTAACGTCTTTCGTATCTGTAACAATTATATCCTTGATGACAGCTGAAACAATGTTCAAAGAACGGTTCAGAGTGAAAATGGCTATTTTGTTGCTAATTTGCAGGAAATATCTATAAGAAAGTAGCTAAGGGTCCTCAGAAATGTAGCTAGATTCATCACTAGGCATTGGGAACAGCGACAAAGTCGCTGAGTTGGCATTACCTCACTCTCTGCTGCTAAAGATACTGATAGCAAACGCTACGGGCTATGCCTGAGCGTGAACGCGCATGAAGCAGCCTGCTTGACCCGAGCAGCTCTCTTTTTCTGTGATTTTACAGAAAAACAGGCAATCACAGTAAAAATGCCAGGGCTCATTCTACAGGACCAGGGCATTGCAGGAGAATGTATGAATAAATGTAATAAATGCAGGTCCAAGAGGCCTATTTTTCAGATCACAGGCCAGTATTGTTTGATGTGGTTTGGACTCACAAACGGGTGCAACAATATGCTCCGATGAAGCGTTGTCAGATGTTAAAAGACTCTACAGCTGCTGAGTTTGCCGCAGTGTTTTCTATGGGGTGTGCAGAGCAAGACTACGGAGCTTGGACCACAGATGAGCTTGTTATACATTTTGACTCAGCATGCACCTTGGCGCTTGATGTGGTTGCCCCAGTACGGGTAAAGAAGCCTAAAGCTACAAAGGAGCCATGGTTAACTGAGAGTACTCGAGCACTAAAAAGGATGTGCAGGAAGACTGAGCGGAGGTGGAAAAAGGATGGGCTCCAGAGCTCGCTTGACCAAGTGAGAAGTCTTTGGATTGGCTATCAGAAGGCTGTGAAGGATGCAAGGAGAAAGTACTTTGCAAACATAATCTCCTTAAATTCTCAGAATGCTAGGATACTTTTTAAGACAGTGGACTCTATTTTAAATGTCAATGAGCCCCTTGCGATTGAGTACTCCACTGAGTCATGTAACAACTTTTTAGACTTCTTTGTAGACAAGGTAAGGGTGACAAGGGCCTCTATTCCACCACTTAAGCACGCCCCCTATGCAGATCTATGTGTTCCTAAGGCACTGGAGGGTTTTCAACCATTAACTCTTGCAGAACTTGAGGATCTGGTCGTGAGACTTAAGCCGACAGGGGCGGTAACTGATGTTCTCCCGGCAAGGCTACTGACAGAAGTTTTTTCTGTAGTGGGTAAACATGTACTGCAAATTGTAAATAGCAGCTTGATATCTGGGGAAGTCCCTAGTCCCCTAAAACAGGCGGTGGTACGACCTCTGCTTAAGAAATCAGGGTTGGACCCCACAATCTTGTCCAATTACAGACCTGTATCTACACTCCCTTTCATCTCAAAGATCATAGAGAGGGCTGTGTTTAACCAACTGACATCTTTTCTTCAGGAACGGGAAATTGGAGAAGTATTTCAATCTGGGTTTAAACCCTTTCATAGCACTGAATCGGCGCTGCTTAAGGTCCTTGATGACATTTTATTGGCAAATGATTCTGGTGATGCTGTGGTTCTGGTGCTCTTGGACCTGTCATCAGCCTTTGATACCGTTGATCATAACATCCTGGTAAAACGGCTGGAGCGGTCTGTTGGCATTACGGGCCAGGCACTTCAGTGGATACGATCGTACCTGACTGGGGGGAGTTTTTGTGTGAGGTTGGGGGACTGTTCCTCCGATCTGGCTGAGCTGCCATGGGGAGTTCCCCAGGGATCGATTTTGGCCACACTATTTTTCTCCTTATATCTCATACCCCTGGGTGAACTATTTCGTAAACACAATGTGTCATTCCATCTCTATGCTGATGATTGCCAGGTCATTTTTCCAATTAAGCGTGGTGGTTTATGCACCATTCAACCTCTGTTGGACTGCCTTGAGGACATCAAGCAATGGATGGCTCAGAACTTCTTGTGTTTCAACGAACACAAGACTGAAGTTATTCTGTTCACGCCACCAAAGACCCCAGGAGGTGCCCAAGGGCTTGATTTTGCCACTCTGGCACCGCATCAGAAGGCGGTGGTCTCTAACTTAGGGGTAAAACTGGATGCAGATCTTAGATTTGATGCTCAGGTGAACAGTGTTGTGAGATCTTGCTTTTTTCATCTACGCCGCATTGCGAAAATTAAGCCATTTCTGTCCCATAATCATTTGGAAACTGTAATCCATGCCTTTATTACCTGCAGGCTGGATTACTGTAATTCGCTATATGCGGGGCTTAGACAAGCTCCAGTAGCACGCCTCCAGGCGGTTCAGAACTCTGAAGCCCGGTTGTTAACATCTACCAGGAGGTCTGAACATATAACACCAGTCCTACGCGCCTTGCATTGGCTCCCTGTTTTTTATCGCATCAGGTTTAAGGTCCTCCTGTTTGTGTTCAAGGCGTTAAACACAGGGGCTCCTAAATATCTTTCCGATGTCATCCACCAGCATGTCCCGGTGCGTTCCCTTAGGTCAGCTGACCAGAGATTACTAACTGTGCCTAGGTACAGCCTGAAGTCTCGTGGTAGTCGAGCTTTTTCAGTACTTGGACCCAGTCTCTGGAATGAGCTGCCAGCCGATGTAAAACAGGCCAAGTCATTAGAAACCTTTAAAGGAAGACTGAAAACACATCTGTTCTCGCTGGCTTTTGGACGTTGAAGTTGGGGGAAGTAGGCCGGATATGGACTGTGAACTGGCACTCAGGTTTTTGTACTGTATTTTAAAATGGATTTCTTATTGTATTTTTATAGGATTTATTACGGTATTTTACAGGGATTTTTTAGTGTATTTTAATGGATTTATTAATGTATTTTAATGGTCATATCTCTGTCCTATTGTGTGGCATTTTATTGATGTACAGCGCTTTGTTTGTCCATTCTGGCCATGTGAAAGTGCTCTATAAATAAAGTTGATTTGATTTGATTTGATTATTTCTATACATGTTTTGGCTGTCAAACTTCCATAATGCCCCTTTAAGTCTTAACAGTTAGAGGAAGTATTCCACAAACTGTTGCGTTTATCCAAATTTCATTTTTTATTCTTATGTACTAATGTATAATTCCTTATGGAGTATATTCACACATAGGTTTGATTACTAACTTCACTGACTGACATTTTAGTGGTTCTTCTTCTTTATAGTACTAGTAATTATATTATTACTTCTTTAAAAGATATATTCACAGATATACGTTTCTACATAATTTCATTACAGCTGATTCCTTTTCGTCATTTCTATTATGATCTACTTTATTTTGATTTTTGCCAGTTATGGGCTACAGATTATTTTGCCCTTCTGTTTTGATAAAATGTTTTGCTCCAAATCATTGATTTTCCCTTAAATATATTATAGGGTTATGTGAAATTTTTTTGCAACACTTTTCCAGTACACGTAGTTTCCTGCATTCATTTCTTTCACCTGAACTCCGTTCACATAATTTGCTTCACATAGCACATATAGGTACATATAGTGCTAGGTTGATTTTTATTATTTATTTTACATCTGATGCAATCTATACGTGTCTGCATTTAAGTGCCCTGCATGTGTGCTCTTCTCCTTTCCTGGGTTCGCCTGTGGTCCTCGCTTCCAGGGAGGACCTCTCTAGATCATCCCCTGATTCGGCTGCCTGCTGCCTGAGGGTCCACTTCGCTTGGGTCTAGCCGTCCTGTTGTTCCTGCCGTGGGTGCTGGAGTTCTACGGTTCGCCTGGGGTCTGCTCCGGTCCCTGCTCATCTGCTTCCTTCCTGAGGATTGTAAGTGGATTTACCTTTTCAAGTTTGAGAGTAAAATTTTGGGAGACTATTTTCTGGTGTGGGGGTTTGCTTTCCTCACTCCTGTTGCGCTTGCCTGGGAACTAACCTTTGCTTCCTTGACTGAGTCCATAGGGCCTCTGGGATTGTTCAACGACCCGTGGTTTCCGCCAGGACCCCATGCCCTTGAAAAGGGAGGTTATGTAACGTCCAGCAATGGTCAGTTTTTTAAGTACAGTTTGACCATTGTAACATGAGGAAGTATGGGCTTCTGTGCCAAAGGTCGTTTTTGCCCGGCTGGGTCAAAGCTGGGTCATGCAGCACCTTCACCCACAGATTAAGACCTAAGCTGCCAGCAAGTCTGAAGGACTCCACAACATCCGAACACCTGCTCTCCAGAAGAAGGACTTCACACACAGTCTAGTCATAATAAAACAGAGTCTTAAGCTTTCTTTATTTTATTAATGTTAAATAATCATTTGATCACTTTGCTCATTATGAATGTATTTTAATCAAATGAATGATTATTATGCTTTGGGTAATCATAATGAACTATTGTTGGCGCCAAAAAGGTCAAGAGGTCATCTACAGAATGTATTGAGTTAAAGCTGAGTTCTTAGGTTGAAAGTGTTTTCTGGCTAGAGTTCGTGTGCTGTTCCAACATCAGCTCCAAAGGAATTTCCTGTTTTGGTCTCTGCTTGCTTCCAGTAGAATTGCTCAAGGCTTATCTGACTTGCTAAATACTTGATGTGATTCCAAAAGTGTTGCTGGGTCCCAGACAGAAGTCTCCACCCACAGTTTCCACAGAAGAGATGTGAGCTATAAAAAGGGGAACCACTCTTTTGTCGGGGTCTTTTCAGCTGTCCTGACATGTGAGAAGATAAATAAAAGACCACGCTGTTCTTGACTGAAAAACTCTCTCCGACTCTTTTCTTTAAGAATAACAGAAAAAGCCCACATTTTGGCACACCAGATGGGTGAACAGCGAGGATTTCCCGTGGCGTCCCTTGGCTCCTGTCCAGTGGCTGAGGTCCGTACTAAGGGCCCAGGTGAGCATGTTTTTGTTCATTTTTGTGGCCTCTGTCACTGGGCAGGGGTGTTCTCCTGTTCTGATAATACTATAAATATTAGTTGGAGAGAGGATTCATGTCGGACAGTGGTAAAATATTCACACCGTGTGAAGTCAGCTGTGTCATTTTGATGACGGACAAATTTTAAGTGTCAAATTGAAAGGTGGGACAGCAGATTGGAATAGAATCTGAAAAGCTGACAAGGTTTTGAGAAATCCAGTCTCCTGACTCGGTAAGAGCAGAAGACGGGGATCCTGAAGAAAAAGCGCTGAAGTTGTGAGAAATGAACTTTGCCTGTAATTCGGTCTTTCCCCTGGGGTTTGGTAAATTTAATAAGAGTTTGTGGCAAAGGAAAAAGAGAAAAAGAGGCCTGTATAAGAAGTTGAAGTCTTTGCTGAGTTCGGTTCGTCCTCGAGGAGTAACAAATTTAAGAGTGTTTGCAAAGCAGTAGTGAGGCCTGTGAGAAGACGTCTTGAGTTTGCAGCGAGAGGCTGCGTATGGCTCTCAGTTTTGAGCACTTGGAGAGTGCAAAAAAGCAGAGCCGAGGTCTGGGAGCTCCGTGGGTGGGTGATCAGCGCTGGAGGATGTGTTGTAGGAGATAAGGGCGGTGTTTTTGTGTACGTGCATGTTGACGTGTTTTGCTTATCAGTTCCAGCCGCATACGTGCTGTGCAAATTCTTATCAGGCAGCCCAGCTGCTGATTACATGCTCCAAAAAACATGTTGATCTGTCCAGCTTATGTAAGTCTCAACTACTTTTGACCATATTAGGAGGTGGAAGTAGCGCCCCATCATTTCTCGGAATCGGGGAGGTGGGGGTTTGAATAGTGAGAACCACAATGTGAGGGCCTGATGCGGTACCAGGAAAATAAATAAGATAAATAAGAGCTCTAAAAGTTGCAACTCGCATATGTAAAGTTCACTGCAGTGCTAAAAATTTAATGTTTGAATAAATAAAAGGGTTTAAAGTAACATATATATGTGTAGTGGCCTGGAGAGTAAAAGGGAGCAGATATACATTTATTGAAGGTCAGGCAGCTGCTAAACAGTAAGATCGAAACAGATCTGTAGAAAATAAATATGTGGACTGTTTCTCAGAGCGCTCTCAAAAACTGCAATTTGACTTGCTCTAATGGTTGAATAGGACTTGCTTAGAAGCAGGCATTAAGTTCGGAAAATTACCAGCCGTTAAAGGAAGTCCTGTCAATTTGGTGTAAAGTAGGAAAAGTAAGTGCCAATTTGGGTCAGTTAAATTTAAACTAGGAGAAACATAATAATAATAGTCCAACTGGAACAAAGAGATTAAGAAAAGATAAGGTAAAACAGACGTTTATGTATATAAAGACAATAAATAAGTGACAGACTGACTTATTTATTATTTTTTTTAAGACTGTGACAAACAGAAAAAAAAAGTGTTCTCTGTGCCTCTGTGAGTGAGTGTTTCTTGCATGAGAGGTGGATGCTGCTTCTGGCTGGATGCTCTGTTGAGTGGCGCAGTTTCTTTTTTGGGGGGGGCTGCTGGAGAGAGCAGGGCGTAGTCCAGCTTTGCCCGACTGAAAAACAATAGAAAAAGAACTTGTGGTTAGTACGATGACAAGGAAATCGTTTAAAATATAAAAGCTGCATGGTCGTGTTTATACAAAGGAAGTATTTTATCAGCTTTTGGGCCGTGTTGTAACTGAGTCTCTCTCTCTCTTCCTCTTTTTTCTACTGCCGGCATACACAAACACACATGGTTGAAACAAGGCTTGCTTGCTTTCTGTAACATGCAGTTTTAAGCAATTTGTGACTTTAGAAAAGATATTTTTGGTGTTTTGGGCATACCTTCTTAGTCCAGACTTAGTTCTTAGTCCATGGTTGGCCTCCGTGAGACCTGTTCTCCTGAACGGCCAGGGAAGAATGATACTGAAAGTTCTGTCTGAGGGCCTGACTCCACCCACATTTACACACAAGAATCCCATAGTTTATAAATAGCACAGGGTGCTGCATTCTGCAGCTCTCATACCTCTTAGAATCATATGATCCAATCTTAAAATTAACAATCAGTCAGGAAATAAAGTATTTGCTCTAGAACGTTCAGTTACATCCATTTATAAATATTTAGTATAGGTTTTGTAAAACTATTGCTGTAAATCTTGCTGTAAAACAAAACCCAATAATTGTCTTGCCTCAACTTTAAGAACCATTAACATTAGTGGCTGGATTTTGAGACGCTGAATAATGGAAAAAACAGATAAACTAACTCTTATTTCCTGTAACCAGGCTAGAGACTGTACCAGGCTGCTTTGGATTAAAAAACTGGTAGTTATTTTCCCAAAACAAGATAAATAAATAGGTAAAAAAAAAAAAAAAAAAAAAAAAAAAAAAAAAAAAAAAAAAAAAAAAAAAAAAAAAAGAAAGGAGGGATCTTGCATTTTGGGTTAGATTGCACCTAATGATTAAAACCTGTGTAGAACTGATTTGATGATTAAGGAACAATTGTGCCCAGAAAGTAGTCTAGATTTACCTTTGAGTCAGTAAAGTCGACTATTTATTAGAAGCCATCGTTGATTTGTAAACCAGAAAGTTCTGTCATTTCAACCCAATCAACATATTTAAGGAAGATGTTCTGTGAACTGTGGTGGCATGAACTTTACTGGGTTGGCCTGTCAAAAAGACGGAAACCGGCTGCAAATGAAAGTTTCCTGGATCTGACTCTACACAAATGGAGCAGGAAGTCCCCACCACAAGCTGTGTGTCTGCGTCGAGATGGGGGAGGTGCCGTAAAATGGACACTATGAGACAGACGCTTGTTTGCCCTGCTGCAGATGGAACAAAGACAAAGGGGAGGAGTATATGTGTTAACATGTGAACTTTAATCAATGACGGTGGTCATCCTGGACTTACAAAGAGAGGCTCAAAAGAGACTGTCTCCTATGGTTACACCCAGTGAAGGAGTGCTTGCTGCAGTTAGGTAATGGAAAAAGCTTTTTGGCAACAATCAGTTGACTTGGTGAAAGGTCAGAATTGGGAAAAATTTACTAAACTACTGCAGAACATAGTTAACTGAGGAAGTTATCCTTAAAAAAAAAAAAAAAATAGGATTAGAAACCTGATCCTATATTTTTCTATCAGCTGTAAGTTCTAACGTAGAAAATAATGTTACAAAATATTGAATAATTGTACCTCTCATTCAATAATATTTATGCTCACATTTTCTCATCTTGTGAAATCTTTAACATAACATTTTTAATTGGCCTTTTGCGGGAATGGCGTTGCGAGAACATTTGGATTTGGCTACAGCCGAAAATTGGTTAAACTGAAATTTTGGTTTGACTTAAATTAGGTGTCACTGAAGGTAAACGAAGCTATATTCATGCTGCATGGGAATTGGAGTGTAGGAGCTAAAAGCAGTGTTCTGTGTACGTGCGAACTGACATTCTGCTTATCAGCCCAGCTGCTGCGTACGTGCAGCCTGACAGCGCCAGCAGCAGAGTATAACTGCTGTAGGAGGGATGAGAAAGGGACGACAATTGGCTAAAGGAAAAAGGAATGAAAATAAGAAAGAAGGTAAGAAAGAAAGATAGTTTTGGCTCCTAGAGATTGTGAATTCAAACCTGGTTAGGGAATAATATTTGCTCGTCACGTTTTCTGCCTTGAGGTGCATAATTGGGGTGAATAGTAAGGGACATTGGAAAACCTGAAACTATTTTGTTGAATTGATAGTAAAGTGGTTGTCCTAATTTTTAATTGGAGAGATCACACCGCAACATGAGTTCAGAAAAGTAGTTATGGGAAGTTTTGTTGGATTAATTTGATCACACGCTTCAGGTCTTATTCTTTTCTTTCCACTGATTTAGTGTTCGGTTCATTTAAACCAAGCGGAGACACAGACTTGAGAGAATAAGTAGTTTAGTTGTGCGTGTCCCGCTCTTGCAGTTTGAGCATTTTCCAGAAATAATCTAGGTGTTTAAGAAGTGTAAGGAAGCTCTGGATGTGATTACTAACATGCATGAGGAATTTCAAACTTTAGCTTAAGTCTGACATTTGCTTGGTGTGTGAGGGCACAGAGACGTGTATGGACCGTGTGCTTGACTGTGTTTGTTTTGTTTGTTTGTTCCTTTATTTATATGGGCGTGGCCGAGCCTTGAGAAACATCAACAAAGCCACTGGACTATTCTGAGTAAATTAACCAATTCAAATTCAAATTCAGGATCCTGAAACAATTCGGTTATAATCTCTAATTGGTGAAGACCATCTTAAGAATTCATTATACAAGGCATCATCTCCAGTGTTACTGGAACTGTTTTAAAACCCATGCATGGTTGTATATTTTAGTTGAATCATTTATACTCATTGAATTATTGTTGTTTGCTTTATGTTTTAATTTCTTTGCAATTTTTCTCTGTGACACAGGTGGAGATGCTGGTGGCAAAGTGGATCCCACTTATTTTTTTCTTCCACACACACATTCTTGCTCTCTCTCTATCTCTCTCTGTGTGTATGTGCATGTGTATGTGTTTGTGTGTCCGTGTGTGTCCATGTCATGATGTCACTGTACCTTTAATTGCGCTTGCTGTTTGTAACTGTATGTGTCTGATGTTGAAGTTATCAGAGGCTAGGGTCAGTAAGAGTTAGGTCATTTTTGTGCATAACCATTAATCCCTAGGCGATCGGCTCGGGGGACGTCTGGTCCGACCGGAGTGCAAGGCTTCCTGGTGTTGCACGGTGACCAAGGGTGAGGATGGAAAAAGATGAAGATTGGACTCTCGTGGACTCACGTCGATACCTGAGATGAAGGCTAAAGGATAGTGTCGCTTCTCACTTTACTGGGACTAGTTTAACTAAATTAAGAAGAAGTTTGCTGAACTTGTATGGTTCTTGTCTTGAATGCCGCTAGGAACCATCCATGATTAATTACAATGGGGTTTCTGCTGGAGGAGGTGAAGAGGATAACCAATGGACAAGCATAACAAGAGGACAAAGACATCACCACAATGTATCATCGTTTTATAGGCCATCCGACGACCACGACACCAATAGAGGAATTGTTTACAATGAAAGATGAGTAAAATGCAACTACTCTACACCCTAGACTGGTTTCCATACCTGCATTCACGTCATTATAGTCACATCTGTAGATGCGTGGACTTGACTAGTCTCACTAACCATACAATGACGGCGTCACTTAGCTGATGTCTAATTACTTTTGTTCCAGTTTTACAACTTTGATTGTTTTATTTGTCCGAGGGGAGGTTATGGGTTTAAGGTGTACGTAAAGCTTTTGCATGGGCCGGAGGGGCCAGGCAGATCTGAGGTAATAAAGAGACGAATCCTGACAGAATATAGCATGTGTGTATTCCTGGTAAACTACCAATAATGGGCCCAGAACTAACATGTTTCTGGATAAGTGCTTAGAGCACATTAATGACATTGGTATAGGTCATAATGCTGCGGATTAATTCCTCGTATGCTGGGGATTCAGAACTACTGATGATAGGTGACCCAACATATGAGTTTACCATATATTCTTAGGTTTCACATCATTTTTGTTCCCGTTTGTGTCTAAGTTCTTTAACTTAGTGTGATAACATAACCATGACTGTTAGTACTCCATTTCAGGTGGGACAGATCTTCTGGAGGGTGCTGGATGTCATGTTTTGACTAGTGTTTTCTTATAGTGATGAGTTAGCATGTGCTCATTTTTGAGGGTGTGTGGATGTTGCATGAAGGGTTTGACAGTGGTGTCGAAGGTTGAGGATCAGAATAGGTGATTCTGATTGAGTTTAGGTCGAATTGGCTGGATGACTTTTAAATTTGGTTTTAAGGACTTATTTCTGGTCGTTTTACCGAGCGGCCATTTACATTACTCCTAGTTATCAAGACAATCAGGTGAGTTTTGCTTTTACCATTAGCCCGGAAATGTTTGAGTGAATCATTGCATGCCGTGCTGGCAAACTAGCTCTTTAATTTAGGATAGTGAGTAGTATAGAAAGGGGGTGTGAATGTGGGGATGGATGCTTTGTCTATGGGTCTAATATTTAGGAAGTTTTTGTGGTAATGGGTTTATAGGCAATTGGCGTGCTAATTCAAGTTTTTCTTGTTGACATGTTGTGTTTTGCTCGCTGTGGGGAGGATGGAGTCGGCACCACCGCGCTGCACGAAGATGGACAAAGGGAGGACTGAGCCAAGGACTTATGCCTTTGCTTTCCTGACAAATAAAGGACACTTGTCCACATAAAGCCCTCCTGCAGCAGAAGGCCTCCAACGCCGACAGGGATGCTGAACTTGTATTTTCCGTTCTATTCTTTTGAATGAAGTTTTAAACCGGACTTATTACTGTTTCATTACGTCTTCGTTAAAGCTAATCGTTCATTATTCATCATATTTGTCACCTGTTTATCTTCATGTGCTTTTGTTGATATGTGTGTGCTTTTTTCTTTTGATCACTGACGAGGACATGTGTCACCAATGCCCTCGCATGCACGCTCTGTGCCGTGGTGTTCGCCCCTGGGGTCGGGGGGGACATGGAGGAATTTTCCTTGTTAAAGTACAGCGGGCAGGGTTTTTTGCCTCCATACGGAGCGCGCATGCAATACATCCGCGAAGTAATGGGTTCAGTTAATGCTAATGTCATGTTTCATGTATTCTTTCATAGTTTTTCATTGTCTCAGCTGTGAACCCATTGGTTGTTTTTCAGTGTCTTAATCATTGTTCATTACATACACGTGTTAACGCTGCTGTGTTAGTCTGGAAAATCATCTCGTGTTTTGGCATGGGTTCTCCTTTATGCATTTTTTGATTCAAGGTCATATGTTATGCCCTTTTGTCTCTATCCTCGGTTATATTGTTACATTATCATTATTTGATGCTCATTTGTTCTGTTACTTAGTTAAGCATTCATTTATTGGTATACCCTACCTTGCTAATTTGTTTACAATAGTAATGTGTGGTGGACAAGTCCACCAAAGGGAGGACTGTTGGCGCCAAAAAGGTCAAGAGGTCATCTACAGAATGTATTGAGTTAAAGCTGAGTTCTTAGGTTGAAAGTGTTTTCTGGCTAGAGTTCGTGTGCTGTTCCAACATCAGCTCCAAAGGAATTTCCTGTTTTGGTCTCTGCTTGCTTCCAGTAGAATTGCTCAAGGCTTATCTGACTTGCTAAATACTTGATGTGATTCCAAAAGTGTTGCTGGGTCCCAGACAGAAGTCTCCACCCACAGTTTCCACAGAAGAGATGTGAGCTATAAAAAGGGGAACCACTCTTTTGTCGGGGTCTTTTCAGCTGTCCTGACATGTGAGAAGATAAATAAAAGACCACGCTGTTCTTGACTGAAAAACTCTCTCCGACTCTTTTCTTTAAGAATAACAGAAAAAGCCCACACTATAATGAATCAGTATACTTAATTAAATAATGTTTTTGAAGATGTTTAGCGATGACCTTCACACCCGCTCATACAGGTCTGGATCCACAGTAACTTCAAAACACATTTGCTCTGACGCACAGCACGTTTGCTTTGGGAAGAGAAGTTTTTCGGTAAGGAGGCAGTACGGAAGAGAGCTGAAGTGCGGAACGAACGCCACGGGGAAAGGAGCCCTGCAGGCTCCTGTTCTCCCACCACGCTATTTCTGTCAAGCCAGACAGAATAGCTGAAATGCAACCCGCTAATGCAGACTCGTCCCAGAGTCTTTTGATTTCTGAGTTAATTTAAACACGAGAAAGCGCATCTGCCGAAACGCTTCAGCAATGTGTACCGAGGTCAACTCTGGACTGGACCGTCGCACACCTTTGTCTTCTCTGTCAGCCAAGGTGTCATCTGGGGAACACACCCTCCTGAGGTCCGGATCTAAAAGAGGGTCCTAAGTGCGGTGAGGCAGAACACGACCAGATAGCGTTCTGATGCTGTTTTTCTAATAAGAACTAAAGTTTAATTGCAAAACCTCATTTTTCACTCAGTTCACCTTCCCTCTCCCTGAAGCAATCTCAGACACCTTCATGCACGCATTCATAATTCCATCATCCTCAATCTTAGCACATCCAACACAAGGTCTATTTGAGCAAGCTTAAAATATCAACTGTTAAAGATTGTCCAAAAAGGTTGCCAATGTTGATTGTTTTTCCTATGATTGTCATTTCAAATCGTTAGTTTAAATTGAAGAAATAAATCTCTTGAAATTTAAACTAGCCTTTTCATTGAACTGAAACACAAACAGATATGATCGTCAGTTTATCGATGAAAACAACCTTTGAGTCTTCTTATCTCTATAACATTTGGTTATTAATTTGTTAAAATTAATATTCCAGATTATTATGTAGAATGGTTCATCTTTCATAAAAGAGCCAAGAACCATTACGCTACACCATTCAACATCTGGTCAAAACGGAGACACGAGCCTACATGTGTTCCCTATAAATCAGCCTGCCGTCATCCCATCAGCTGGAGCTCAGAGCCTCTCTGCAGCTCTGAACACGTGATAATGAATTGTCAACAATAATGTTCTCTCCTCAAGGTTCAAAGTTCAAGCTTCCCTTATCGTCCTACAGGACTCTTCATACCTCCGAATAAGGAACACTCGCAGCTCGGATTAGTTGCTAAATCAAAGAATGGTTTCTCAAATTAAATATGAACTTTTAAAACTTATAAGTTAAATAATCATTAAATAAACGTTTGTTTATTGCGACTTATAATAATTATAGTATAAGGAAATGTTTTCATTAATCTGTGCTCAATGACTGAAGTTTGAAATGAATGTTATGTTATGATTACATTGATTGATATATGTTTCTGCATGTTTATATGACAAGGTCATCACCATTTGCACTCACACAGGACAAAGTAAATTTAAGTTAAATGCGTGACACATAGATAGTCCTTTACCCCAGAGCAGAGCATCCGGATCAAAGAAGGCATGTTTCTGAGTTGTCTTGGTAATATTTCTCAACTTGTCAATGTCTGGTTGGCTACACAAATAATAACATGAGAACATTAAAACTGGATCACACTGGTGGTCATCAGTTCTTGAGAAAAGCTTCAGACCGGCCATCTGAAGCAAGACCTCTTTAACCCATCAAAGCTTTTGACACATCGTCAAAATCTTTTTGCCCCTGCGAAGCTGATACAGCAAACAGTTTCTGCAGAACAAGCTGATATTGTTCGACTCCTTAAGAGTGCCTGGAAGTCCGAGGACTTCGACATTCCGGATCTATCACGAGGGTCTTCGAGTGGGTATGTAGACATGACAGATTGCGTCTGATGAGTTTTTGATAATAATCAACTTCATAGCTTAACGCAAACATAATTCTTTTACATCCAGAACTCAGCTCTCCTAGATACGGAAGTTCTGATAACATGACATTCACACATAGGTTTCATACATCACATCTAGTTCCATCCATCACAGTAAATGTTAGTTAACCTGTCATGTTTTAATTGTTTGTAAAATAAATTCTTACTTTTACAAACCTGACTCTTTTCTGAATCAAAACGAAGGGTGTACAATCCCTTAATAAAACAAAGAATCCTAGAATCTTCTCATTAAATACAGTAAAGACCAAGCAGGTTGATATTCTATATTTAGATAGAGTATCACAGCTTGGTCATAAGTAGAGGTAATAGATATTGAGCTCTTAAAGTACTCAATTTACCAAACCCTACGCTGCTCAATAGTCAACTTTCCTTGCGGGGTCACCCATTAGGACAGTGGGAGGGTTAAGAGGTGTCCAGCAGACAGGTGAATATAAATGGGCATTACTTAAAGGTTGACTATGGAACACGAATAATCTGGTGGACTCTTTTGTTCAGAGGTGGTATTGAAACAACATGACCAATTTTCCAGCCGTTGGGATATTGGTTCACTGCTGACAAGTTCCAGCACCATGTTCAGAGATAAATCGTAGAGAAGAACTAATTTCTACTAAGTTTATTTTACAACCATATTTACCGTTAGAACATCTTCTAGGCTCAGAATCAACTGCTTGACTTGTCAAGTCCGCCATTTCACACAATCCCAGCCTCGCCTTGCTGAGCGGACTTTTTACCACAATGGTAAAAAAAAAACCACTAGTTCACATCTACCAGCCACTAGAGGGCACCACAATGGTGCCCTCTAGTGGCTGGTAGATCAACATGACCTCTTTCATTTGCTGCTGTGGCCCCCAGACTCTGGAGCTCTCTCCCCCTGAGCCTAAGATCAGTGAACTCGGTGGTCTCCTTTACAAAGCAGCTGAAGACTCACTTGTTCAAGCTGGTTTTGGTGTGACCTTCATCACCCTCTCCTTATTCTGCTCTCCCTACCTATCCACCTTCCTCAGGATTCACTGATTTCCCTCTTTCCCTATTTTCTATTTACCCTCTCTCTTTCTTTACATTTTTTAATCACAATTGTCTACTTGTCTCCCTGGCCTGCCACCTTACCATGGTGGAGGTGTTTGAATGTCTCAATGATCCTAGGAGCTAAGTTGTCTGAGGCTTTCTGCCTCTGGTAGAGTCACCCAGGGCAAACAGGTCCTAGGTGAGGGATCAGACAAAGAGCAGCCCAAATACCTCTTCTGATGAATTATATGAATGGAAACCATGTTCCCTCACCCGGATGTGGGTCACCGGGGCCCCCCTCTGGAGCCAGGCCTGGAAGCAGGGCACGTTGGCAAGTGCCTGGTGGCCGGGCTTTCACCCATGGAGCCCGGCCGGGCACAGCCCGAAGAGAAAACACGGGTCTCCCTTCCCATGGGCTCACCACTCGTGGGAGGGGCCAAAGGGGTCGGGTGCAGTGTGTGACGGGTGGTAGTCGAGGGCGGGGACCTTGGCAGTCTGATCCTTGGCTACAGAAGCTGTCTCTTGGCACATGGAATGTCACCTCTCTGGTGGGGAAGGAGCCTGAGTTGGTGTGTGAGGTTGAGAGGTTCCGACTCGATATAGTCTGACTCACCTCAACGCATGGCTCTGGCTCTGGAACCAGTTTCCTTGAGAGGGGTTGGACTTTCTTTCATTCTGGAGGTGCTCCCACTGAGAGGCGCCGAGCAGTGGTGGGCATACTAGTTGCCCCCGATCTTGGTGCCTGTACCTTGGGGTTTACCCCAGTGAATTAGAGGGGAGCCTCCCTCCGCCTAAGTGTGGGGGGATGGGTTCTGACTGTGGTCTGTGCTTATGCACCAAACTACAGTTCACTGTTAGGTAATTTAATTTTCCCATCCAGGGTTACCTGAGGGAAAGATCAACACGCAGGGGTTATATTAATAAGCCGATCGATTAACCCATAAGCTGATCAATGACCCATACATATAACTGACCAACAACCAAACAATTTACACTTTGCAAAGGGAGAGCAAAAACAAATACACACCACACAAGGGTTGTCAGTTCACTCTCATCAGACAAAGCCCTCCAAGAGTATTTATTAATGACACACAAAATGGTAAAATGTGCACACATTTGCACACTAAAACATTGGCGCACACACTTTGACATTCCTTTAGACTCTCAGAGAGCAGGGAGACAACGGGTGTGGGCACAGGGCGTTCTTACTGATAAGCCAGGACTGGAAAGAGGCAAGGTCAAACGCCTGTCTGTTGCCAGAGTAAAATAGACTGAATGAAGCTTTCGAAAATAAACCGGATGAAGCTTTCGTTTAAAAAATAATAAAATGATGTGTCCATAATTTATCCAACACAGACTACCCACCTTTGTGGAGACCTTGGAGGAGGTCCTGGAAAGTGTTCCTTCCGGTGACTCTCTCAATCTGCTGGGGGAGTTTAACGCTCACGTCGACAACGACAGTGAGACCTGGAGAGGTGCAGTTGGGAGGAACGGCCCCCCGATCTGAATTCGAGTGACATTTTGTTATTGGACTTCTGTGCCAGTCATGGATTGTCCATAATGAACACCATGTTCAGAAATAAAGGTGTCCATATGTGCTCTTGGCATCATGATACCTTAGGCTGCAGCTCGATGATCAACTTTGTTGTTGTTTCATCTGACCTGTGGTCGAATGTCTTGGACACTCGGGTGAAGGGAGGGGTGGAGCTGTTAACTGACCACTACCTGGTAGTGAGTTTGCTCAGGTGGGGGGGGGGAGGATGCCGGTCAGACCAGGCAGGCCCAAACGTATCGCGAGGGTCTGCTGGGAACGTCTGGCAGAGTCTCCTGTCAGAAGGAGATTCAATTCCCACCTTCGACAGAACTCCCAAAATGTTTCGGGGGAGACGGGGGACACTGGAACAACTCTGTCGGATTGTTGAACCTCAGATTCAGGAGGAGCAATGTGGTTTTCATCCTGGCCGTGGAACACTGGACCAGCTCTATACCCTTAGGGGGATCCTGGCGGGTGCGTGGGAATTTGCCCAACCAGTCTACATGTGTTTTGCTGATTTGGAGAAGGTGTTTGATCACGTCCCTCAGGGGGCCCTGTGGCGGGTACTCCGGGAGTATGGAGTACCAGGCCCTCGGATACGGGCTGCTAGGTCCCTGTATGACCGGTGTCAGAGCTTGGTCCACATTGCCGGCAGAAAGTCGGGCTCGTTCCCAGTGAGACTTGGACTCCGCCAAGGCTGCCCTTTGTCACAGATTCTGTTCATAACCTTTATGGACAGGATTTCTAGGCGCAGCTAAGGTGTGGTAGGTATCCATTTTGGTGGCCTGAGGATCAGGTCTCTGCTTTTTGCAGATGATGTGGTCCTGTTGATTTCATCAGAACGTGATCTTCAGCTTTGCTGGAGCGGTTCTCAGCCGAGTGGGAAGCAGCTGGGATGAGAATCAGCGCCTGTAAATCTGAGACCATGGTCTTGATTCGGAAAAGGGTAAAATGCCTTCTCTGGGTCAGGGACGAGGTCCTGCCCCAAGTAGAGGAGTTTAAGTATCTCGGGGTCTTGTTCATGAATGAGGGAAAACTGGAGCGTGAGATCGATAGGCGGATTGGTGCTGCATCTGCAGTGATGGGGGCGTTGTACCGGTCTGTCGTGGTGAAGAGAGAGCTGAGTCAGAAGGCCAAGCTCTCAATTTACCGGTCGATCTACGTTCCTACCCTCACCTATGGTCATGAGCTTTAGGTAGTGACCGAAAGAACGAGATCGCGGACACAAGCGGATGAAATGAGTTTTCTCCAAAGAGTGGCTGGGCTCTCCCTTAGCGATAGGGTGAGAAGCTCGGTCATTTGGGAGGGGCTCGGAGTAGACCTGCTGCTCCTCCACATCAAGAGGAGCCAGTGGAGGTGGCTCGGGCATCTGGTCAGGATGCCTCCTTGACGCCTCCCTGGTGAGGTTTTCCGGGCACCTCCAACCGGGAGGAGCCCTAAAGGTAGACCCAGGACATGGTGGAGGGACTATGTCTCTCACCTGGCCAGGGAACACCTTGGGATTCCCCTGGAGGAGCTGGCCCAAGTGCCTGGGGAGAGGGAAGTCTGGACCTCTCGCCTTAAGCTGGGCGGACACTGTGTGACTTTTTCACTCGTAGCACTCAGCTTCAGCTCAAACTCTACGACTTCGTCGCAGGGCAGATCTCACGAGCCAGGCGCTCACACTGTATGACCCAGTTCTCGGATGCAACCTGACTGCTTACACTGTACGTCTGGTAGCAACACGTCGGACCTAAAAATATCGTAAAAATAGCAGTTTTTACACAACACGTCAGACTTTTTTGTCTTGCCTGTTATCCTTCGGGAGTGCTGCAGGGGGGACACACAGGGATTTGATGAGGAAAACAAAATAAAGAAAGTAAATCTGTGTTTTGAGATCAGTTTAATTTGACATGAACATGACAAACACGCTTTCTTGACAATCTTTGTGAGTAAAAAAACATGTAGAAATAAAAACGAACAACGTGTGTTATGTTGGTCCTTTCTTCTGTTAGACCAAGCACGGGTACGGAGAAGATGGAGTTAAACACCTTTTGAGTTGGTAGAAATGAGGAGACAAATGATCAGAGGAGTCCAGTCACTGTTTCACCGCTCGAGAGGGGGAGAGCCCTTTTGCAGCAGGTCCCGCGACCTGCTCTTGCCAGCTGCTTTGGACAGACTCTCCGCCGTTCTGCTGAAAACGGCTGATTTTTATTGAAGATTACAGGAATGTTACATACGTAGTTTGCCATGTACATACGTCAATGATTATGACAGGTAAAGAATAACAGCCTTGTTAGCAGCTTGAGATTACCAGGAACATCCTGATACATTCATGACAGGAGAAGATACATTCACTGGTACAGAGAGGAGCTGGAATGTACTCGCTCCCTACAAGGTTGCAGAACAGAACATGCTGCTGTAAATCTTTGTGTAGAGGCCTTGAGTATCTGAGCAAGTGTACATATCACAGAGTAATACAAATGAGCTTTATAAGGTAAATATATAAAAGAAGCTTATAATGTGGATACGTATATTTTCAATCCCCCTTTTGAACTCTGTTAAGAGTTCAACAAAGATGTAGGAAATCAAAACAACAACAACACCAAATTTCATCAAAAAGAATATAATAAGCAGAGTTTTAAAACACCAATACAAACAACCAATCAGATTACATTTACTCATATTTCTAGCAGTAAACTGATACAAAAAACATGATCATACTTTCAACTGAACATGTTACAACATGTATGGATCACATGCTCACCGTATGAGGGCGAAAAACCCTAATTATCGTACGTCAAATAGGGAAAATTCCCCCATGTCCCCCCATTTTGGAGCGATCGCCTTTTGGCACAGAGTGGGCATGCCTAGGTCATCAATGATCAAAAAATAAAAACAACACAATCAAAAAACTCATAGAAATGAACAGGTGAAGGGATTGTTACATAAATCACTGAACATTCTCACACTCTAACATCATCTTCTTCATCATGAGAGTCATCACTGTCATCAGAGGGTTCCCCTCCCAAATAGATGTTAGGATTGGCTAGTAACAAGGGCATCTGGATAATTGGGTCAGCAGGTGGAGGAGAGATGGCAATGGTGATCAATCCTTGTAAAATAAATGAGGGTGTAAAATATAACCCTTGTAGAATGTTCGTATGGTGGTTACTTCTTCCCCCTGTTGAGGTCCCTCCACTGGCTCCAGGCAGCTGCAGGGGGTGATGATATCACAATTCTCGTCCTGCAGGATGTGGTGGCAGCTTGGCATGCTACCTCGTCCCGCAGAATTGGTAGCTGGGCACGCTACTGTAGTCAGCTACTTCTCTTCCTGGTTTAAGTCTGTGATCCTTTTTTTTAGTTAGGCAGATGTCAGCTGCTTCTCGTCCTGATCCTTGGGTACTTTTTCTGGTCAGGCAGATGTCGGCTGCTTCTCTTCCAGGTTAGGATCCTCCCGTCCTGTCGGACAGCGTGTGACGTCCTCTCCGTGATCCTGTATGGCCCGGTCCACCTTGGTTCCGTCCACTTTCTTTTGGTGACCTTCAGCAGGACCCAGACGACGCCTGGCACCGAAGGCGAAGTATCTTCATGTGTGGTTTTGGTCCAATGAAGGCTTTCTCGGCTTGTGCAGTCCAATTGATCTCGGCAGATAGTTGGTAGGAAGATTCACACTCCGGCCGGACCAGAAGTTCCCCGAACCGATCGCCTAGGGATTAAAGGTTATGCACAAAAATGTCCTAGCTCTTACTGACCCTAGCCTCTGATACCTTCAACATCAGACACATACAGTTACGAACAGCAAGCGCAATTAAAGGTACAGTGACATCACGACATGGACACACACAGACACACAAACACATACACATGCACATACACAGAGAGAGAGGGAGAGAGTAAGAATGTGTGTGGGAGAAAGAAACGAGTGGGATCCACTTCGCCACCATCATCTCCACCTGTGTCACAGAGAAAAAATTACAAAGAAATTAAAACATAAAGCAAACAACAATAATTCAATGAGTATAAATGATCAAACTAAAATATACAACCATGCATGGGTTTTATAACAGTTCTGGCAACACTGGAGAGGAAGCCTTGTACAATGAATTCTTAAGATGTCCTTCATCAATTAGAGGTTATAGCCAAATTGTTTCAGGATCCTGAATTTGAATTGGTCAATTTACTCAGAATAGCCCAATGGCTTTGTTGATGTTTCTCAAGGCTCAGCCACGCCTATATAGATAAATAAACAAACAAACAAGACAAACACAGTCAAACACACGGTCCATACACGTCTCTGTGCCCTCACACACCAAGCAAATGTCAGACTGAAGCGAAAGTGTGAAAACACTTAACCTAACGCTAAATCAGTGGAAAGAAAAAAATAAGACCTAAAGCGTGTAATCAAATTAATCCAACAAAACTTCCCATAACTGCCGTTCTAAACTCATGTTGCGGTGTGATCTCTCCAATTAGAAATTAGGACAACCAATTTTACTGTCAATTCAACCAAATAGTTTCAGGTTGTCCCTTACCTAAACTACCTGTCTTTCTTACCTTCCTTCTTTCTTTCTTTCTTTTTTAAGAACACTACTCGCACAAGAAATCCTAAGAATTAATTCACTACTTAAGGTTAATTCATAAATAACGAAACTGCAGTTACAGGTTTGTTTGTGCATAGTATTGGTAATCAGCAGTTTTTTCCTTATCTCCTCATCCAGAAGTGTTTCTGTGCTACTCCTCCATCTATAACACAAGTTAGTATCATCCTTAAAGCATCTGAAATTAAGCTGCATTGCTAAATCAATAACGTGATTTGTGCTAAGAAATACTCCCCTATCCTCTTCCTTTTCCAGTGGCGCTGAATGACAGCTTTTAGATCAATTTAACGTTTTATTACTATTACGTTTCATTTAATTAATTTTGCTTTTTCTCTCTTATTTTTGTCTATTTATTTATTTATGTTATTTACTTATTTATCATGCCATCCTGTGATGATAATCTTAAAGACTTTTTAGCCAATTGTCGTCAAAAAGGCCAATTAAAAATATTATGTTAAAGATTTCACAGAATAAAAATGTGAACATAATTTTTATCAAATGAGGGGTACCATTATTCAATATTTTTGTAACATTATTTTCTACGTTAGAACTTACAGCTGATAGAAAAATATAGGATCAGCTAGGTTTGGCTAGATCTGTTGGGAAACTCAACGGAGCTGAAACAACACTGTTGTCTCGGATGAGATGTTCCATGAATCATTTAGTCAGCTGAATGCCAAATTATTCATTTAATGTTTATTTTTATGCAATGAATGGAATGGGATGGAACGTTACTATAAACTGTCCGGAAATTTGCGCATGTTTGCTCGAAGGAGAAAACTGTTGAAGCCTAAAGCGTTCTCCTAGACTTATAAATAGACACCGTTTCCTTAACCAATGAAAATAAGTGATGACGCTGATGTATTCCGTTTTGAAAAGAAAATAAGGCTTTACTGCATGTCCGCTGCAGCTGAGAATCCTAGGACAATAAAGATTATATTGACGTCCAATGGTGAGTTGGGCTGAAATCCAGGTTACTAATCCTATTATTTATTTATTTATTGATATTATTATTATCTTTTTTTAGGCTAACTTTCTCAGTTAACTATGTTCTACAGTAGTTTAGTAAATTTTCCACAGTTCTGACATTTCATCAATTCAACTGGTTGTTGCCAAAAAGCCTTGTTCATTACCTGACTGCAGCAAGCACTCTTTTACTGGGTGTAACCACAGGAAACAGTCTCTTTTGAGCCTCTCTTTGTAAGTCCAGGATGACCACCGTCATTGATTAAAGTTCACATGTTAGCACACATGCTCCCCCTTTTGTACTTTGTTTCATCAGCAGCAGGGCAAATAAGTTTCTGCCTCTTTGTCCATCCTGTAGTGCTCCCCGTCTTGATGTTATAAGTCACAGCTTTTGGTGAGGGCTTCCAGGTTCTCTTTGTATAGAAGTCAGACCCAAACATTCTTCGCAGCTGGTTGTGACAGGCCCACCCAGTAAAGTTCATGCCCACCACAATGCACAGCAAACGTTTTCCTTAAATATGTTGATTGGATTGAAATGACAGAACTTTATCTTTTTACAAATCAAAATCAACGATGGTTTCTAATAATTAGTCGACTTTATTGACCCAAAGGTAAATCTAGACTACTTCCTATGCACAATTTGTTCTGAATCATCAAATCAGTTCTACACAGGTTTTAAACGTTAGGCACAATCTATCCCAAATGCAAGATCCCTCCTTTCATTTTTTATTTATCTATTTTTATTTTAGGAAAATAACTACCAGTTTTTAACTCAAAACAGCCTGGTACAGTTTCTAGCCAGGTTACAGGAAATAATACTTAGTTTATCTGTTTTTTCATTATTCAGCGTCCCAAAATCCAGCCATTAACGTTAATGGTTCTTAAAGTTGAGGCAAGACAATTATTGGATTTTGTTTTATAGCAAGATTTAACAAATATTTTATTTCTTGACTGATTATTTGTTAATTTTATGGTTTTCATAAAGATGATCCTGAGAAGTTCAGAGCTGCTTTTCGCAGCACCCTGTGCTATTTTTAGACTATGGGATTCTTGTGTGTAAAAGTGGGTGGAGTCAGGTCCCCAGGCTGAAACTCCAGTCATTCTCACTAGATCTGTCCGAGAGGAAGGATCTCCTGAATACCCTAACCAGGAGCCTTAAGGTACGTCCAAAACACCGAAAAATATCCTTTCTAAAGTCACAAATTGCTTAAAACTGCATGTTACACAGAAAAACAGTGAGAGCGAGGGAGTCCAGCTGACTCCACGGCCCATAATCAGACAAAATACTTCCTTATAACCACAACCATGCAACTTTTGTATTTTAAAGGATTTACTTGTCATCACACTAACGATAAATTCTTTTTCTATTGTTTCCACAGTCTCTTGAACTAAATAACCGTCTAGCAAAAACATGGACCGCACCGTTTCTCAAGCAGCTGCTCCCTCTATTAAAAACTGAGTCATTTCAGGAGAAGATCCAGCGAAAGCAGCATTTACTTCTCATGCAAGAAGACACGCATTCACTCATTCACAAGGCACAGAGACATTTTTTGTTTGTCACAGTCTTTTTTTTTTTTTTTAAAGTAACTCAGACCGTCACTTATTTATTCTCTCTCTCTCTCTATATATATATATAATATTTTAAGCACAGAATTTATTTAACACTGCACTGGTTATTTTCAGAATTTAATGCTTACTATGCTTTTAAGCAGGCCTTATGTAACATTAGAGCAAATCCAATTGCAATTTTTTTGAGAGCGCTCTGAGGAATAGTTTATATATTTATTTTCTGCAGATCTGTTTTGATTTTACTGTTTAGCAGCTACCTGACTTTATGTATATGTATATCCATATATTTCTGAAATAAAGCTGTCATATACAACCTTACTTGCATTTCTTATTGGGTTTTTTTTTATTTTATTTTTATTTTTATTTTTTTTTATCTCCAGGCCACTTAACCCCCAGATCGGGGTCCCTCACATGCTGCTCCGCACACAAATGATTATCACGCTTGTACACTACATATGTATATATATGTATACACATATACATACATACACACATACATACACATATGCTACTTTAAAAACCTTTTATTTATTAACTTATGGTGTTCTGTTCAAAGACTGATCAGAACAGGGTTGCAGAATTTGAATTTTGCGTAGCTCCAAACATTAATTTTAGCACTGCAGTGTAATTTACATATAAGAGTTGCAACTTTTTAAAGCTCTTATTTATCTTATTTATTTATTTTCTGGTACCGCATCAGGCCTTCACACACACCATCCAGCGCTGTACACACACACACACACACACACGGAGCTCCCAAAACTCTGCTCTGCATTCTGCACTCTCCTAGTGCTGCACTTTCAATCCAGAGCCGTAAGCAGCCTCTTGCTGCGCCTCACACACACAGGCTGAACTCAGCTTACACACACAGTGAAGCTTGTCTACAGCTGTGCCTTTTTCTCTCGATTCTGCAGCCTTCACTTCCCAAATCTTGCTCCAGTTACCTCTACTGTTAACATCTACCCCTTTTCCTTCATCGCCTTTTCTGCTGACTTTCTCAATAAAACCTTATTTCTCATGGCTTCAACTGGGCTGCTTGTCATATTTAAAACATTGCTTATTTTATGCAAAAACAGTTACCTTAGAACATTTTTCTCATCTCATACAAAAGGTCCTTGACCTTTAAAATCTAGGGAGCTCTCTTTAGCCTCCCCTGCCCTTAACCTGAACCAGGTCCTCGACCTGTACTTTAGGGAGCTCTCTTTAGCCTCCCAGGGCCTCAACACAAACCAGGTCCTCGACCTGTGGACTTTTAGGGTTCCCACACCTATGGACTCTTCGCCAAGCTCTTATATAACCTCGTTATATATTCTATTCGCTCGTCAGCAAATAGTGTGGTCAGCCACGACCTGGAAATGGAACTTTAGGGCTCTTCTAATAACCCTGGGCCACCATCCCTTCTTCTGTACTATTTCCTTATCTCATTTACCATTAAACCATTAGAAAAATCCTCATTTCATTTCACCATTAAACCATTACAAAAAATCTCTTATTCTTCTGCACTTGTCTCCACTTTCTTCTCCAACTATTATTTTAGGACCACAGCTACTATGATTCTGGACACAAAGGCTTTGGATAAATCCAATGAGCAGATTTTAGAAAATAAGGCCTGCTTACCTTATTTTTTCACCGCGGTGTTTTTTGTGCCAAGATTGTTCGCTGGGTCAGCTGGTCGAATCGTCCTCCAAAAACTCCTTTTTCTTCAAAAAGAAAAAATCCTGTTCGTGACGCCAAATTTGTTGGTCCTTTCTTCTGTTAGACCAAGCACGGGTACGGAGAAGATGGAGTTAAACACCTTTTGAGTTGGTAGAAATGAGGAGACAAATGATCAGAGGAGTCCAGTCACTGTTTCACCGCTCGAGAGGGGGAGAGCCCTTTTGCAGCAGGTCCCGCGACCTGCTCTTGCCAGCTGCTTTGGACAGACTCTCCGCCGTTCTGCTGAAAACGGCTGATTTTTATTGAAGATTACAGGAATGTTACATACGTAGTTTGCCATGTACATACGTCAATGATTATGACAGGTAAAGAATAACAGCCTTGTTAGCAGCTTGAGATTACCAGGAACATCCTGATACATTCATGACAGGAGAAGATACATTCACTGGTACAGAGAGGAGCTGGAATGTACTCGCTCCCTACAAGGTTGCAGAACAGAACATGCTGCTGTAAATCTTTGTGTAGAGGCCTTGAGTATCTGAGCAAGTGTACATATCACAGAGTAATACAAATGAGCTTTATAAGGTAAATATATAAAAGAAGCTTATAATGTGGATACGTATATTTTCAGTTATTAGGGAAATAGCGGGTGAGCGGTGTTGATGCATGATTGCGCATGCACCGTGAGCGGTTCTGATACTTTTTGGGTCGCAGCTGCTCGCAGTGCCGCTTCAACAGTGCGATACCCTCATGAGGGACGAGCAAAATATCAAACACGCCAGAAGTCTGTGCGAGCTCACGATTGCTGATCGGTAGCTGGTCACGTGGTGTTAATTGCCTCTCGTAACCCCCTGTACACTACACGACGCTCAGCGCAAAACTCGCCCCGATCTCGTGGATTCTCACACGAGTGGAAAATCGGCTCAAAAAGTGAAAAAGTCGCACAGTGTACGCCCGGCTTTAGGCCACTGCCCCCGCGACCCGACTCCGGATTAGCAGATGAAAATGGATGGATGGATGGATGGATGGAATTGTCTACTTTTCTTATTTTAAACATATTTTTAATAATTTTCTACTTTCTTTTTTATATTTTAATCTTTTTGTTTTTGTAAAGCACCTCATGATTTTTATCTTGAGAGGTGCTATAGAAAATATATAATATATAACATACTTTTCTGTCTCATTGTATTTTATCATCCTCACCATAAGAAAAGCTGGGTCCTGGTTTTGTTTTTTTCACTAAATATAAGTCCGTTCCTAAAGCTGTTCCTCTTAACGTCAGGGTTAGAGTGTTTGGGGTAACATTCTCCTGTGCAACAGCATCTCGATGGTAAAAGATAAAGCAACTGATAAGAGCCAAAAATAAAACAAGCTCAAGTAGGCATCTAGCTGGCAGAATCCATCTGCCATGAGAAACCAATGTCTTAAACCTGGTTGGTGAGTGCATATTTTTGCAAATATATTGCATGATTTTACAGCAGAGGGCCTGCAGCAGATGCAGACATGGTTAAAAGCAAGACAATAATCTGTAGAGAAACATGGTGTGTGACTGCTATCAGCTCTTTTTTCACTTTCAGGAGCCCAGACAATTTTTCAAAATCATGTTGGATGAACTGCACAGCGAGGTGGAGTAAAACCCAGAGCTACAGAGGCTCTGGCTGCTGTCAAACACTTCTGTACAGATTCTGAAAGCAGCATATGGAAGTGTTTTGTCATAAACCAGTGTTGAAACAGAAACATGAAGAAATTCCATTTTTTGTTCTTTTTTAAAACACAGGAAAGAAAGAACCAAAAATGGAATTAGAAACTAAACACAGTAAGAATACACCAAAGAAACATGAAGAAATACTGTATAAAAGATTATTTCGGCCACGACAAAGCATCAGGATTAGCAGAAATGTCTCATTGATTGTTGGAAAATGATAAACATTTTTGAAAACCAGGATGAAAGTTTGAGTTCATCTCATCTCATTCTAGCCCACTGAAAAAACTCCCTAAGGTGGCAACACTGGACCTGGAAACAAGCCAGTCTCTTTTGCATCTTCTTATCTATTAACTCATTCATCACGTTTGATGACTAAAGTCGTCATTTGCATTTTTTTACTGTGTGGGCATCGGAACGAGCCCCCGCACCATGAGAACAAACATCCCAGCTCTAAAGCCGATCTTCATCCATGTACGTCACGTGATCAGGAAGCAGTACATCCATGTGTTAGGAGATCGTTTTGGACTGCTGCTGTAAAAAAAAGTGAGGGGCAAACAGGAAAAGCTTCTGCCAATCACGATTCAACAACAGATTATGAAAGAACAAATAAAGCTTGAAAGGAGCAGATTCTTCCTGATGTAAGAGGTGAGTCTACTCTTTGTTTTGGTAGTTTTGGTGTTGACATCATCCCAGGGTTCTGTGAATGTAAAAAAAAAAAAAAAAAACAGTGAAAACGCTGAAAAACGCTGGCAGCAAAGGGCTTTTCTGATCTGGAAACGGCTGGCAGTGAATGAGTTAAAATTCATGGACTCACCAACCTTGGTTTGTGGACCGTATGTTGATTTAGCATCCAGGAGAGAGTAGAGTGCATCTCAGCTAGTAAAAGTTAACCATTAGCATTAGCAAAAACATTAGCCAAAAACATCAATGTTGCATCTTTACCCAAGATCAAAGAGCGAGCAGGAGCTGTGGAGGTCACACAGCTGACCCACTCTCAGTGTTGCCAACTCAGCGACTTTGACACCGTTCCTAACAACTTTTTAACCCCCCTCAACGACTTTTTTTCCAAAAAGCGCCTAGCGACAAACTTAGCGACATTTCTCAGGACCTGTTGCTACTGTAGAACTTTCTTGTAGATATTCCCCACAGATTAGCAACAAAGAAACCATTTGCACTCTGAATCGTTCTTCCGGGAGTAAGGAAAGAGAACGATAATCTGCACATGTGTACGAGGACTGATCAATCATAAACCGTTTTCGGCCGATCTGATTCGCTGAAGACAGAGTACAGCTGCAGAGCTGGAGACCGCCGATTTACGTCTGCTGCTTTCATATTGCTGCAGACTCACGCTTCTACTAGAGACGGCGCGGGCGTCAACCTGCCATCTCTTGTTCTGCAGCCGTCAGACACTTTGGTTTTTCCTGCATTTGGCAAATAAAGTCGATGGGAGTTTCAACTACCGTCCCGTTTACACACGCAGCTCTGTGGCTCATCTGAATTTCCTTCAGTGACACTTGGTTATACCATGAGACAGCCGCTCCCTTTTGCTCGGTGCATCGTTATTACCATGATGGAGAGAATACACAATAGAGAAGTTGAGAAACTATGAGGTGTAAAAAACAGCTTTTTAGGAAAATGTCTGTGAGAATGAGGAGAGCAGGAGGTCTGAGTTATATCCTACAACAGAACTGTTTGGATCACCACACCATATCTGTCTTAATGTCACTTTATTGATACTTTTGGAATTTATTGTACATATCAAAGCAATTTGGGCCATTTTAATCATACTAATTAATAACTGTAATATATAACATAGTTTTTATTTTCCTCCCTTTTAGTCCTATTATATATATATATATATATATATATATATATTTATTTATTTTAGATGCTATGGGGAAAACGAACGCTAATGTGGCGTGATGACGTAATCAATATGTAAATTAGCACGTGACGTCATCTGGCGACATCTAGTGACTTTTGGGGGGAACTTCAGCTACTTTCAGTCAAAAACAGTTGGCAACACTGCCCACTCTTCTGTCTAACGTCAAACTCAACACTAGAACTCCCAGAGAGCTGCCGTTTGGCACCGTTGTTTTCACTTAGCATTCTTAATCACTTGTGAATGTTTGTCTTTGTTCTGTAAATCAATTCAGGAGCTGGTACTCCCCTCACCTCACCCTCTTGGATGTTTTTTTCTAGCAGTCAGTTAAAGAGGCAGCAAGAGAAAAACCAGAGACACAAGACTACTCAACAAGAGTGTCTTCAGTCAGAGGCTACATGCAGGATACAATGACAGCATACAGGCATCTGTAAAATGTCACTTTTTTAAATTACTATTTGTAGCCTTTATAGCTTGTGTTGCATTCACAACTTGTGTGCTTATCTGAAGTCTTCACAAAGTCAGTCATAAATTATTTTGGGTGGGCAAGTTCAGTTGACCAGATTCAACAGAAGCCCTATTTACAAAAGGGCCACAAAAATGCAAGCAATCCAAGAAAGCATTATGGTTTTATTAGAACATTAAACCTTCAAATGCACAAGCCTTTTGTGAATGTTTTGTGTTGCAACTCAGAGAGACATAATAAGATACCTTTCGTCAAACATTTTGACAGGTCTATTGTTCTTTGACCTTTTTGACCTTTCAGTCCTATTGCTCATTTTGACCCTTGACCTTGCCCCCCTTTCCTATCATTAATCAAATGGACAGGTGTATTGTTCAATCCATGCCCCCCCTTCCCTATCATTAATCAAATGGACATGTGTATTGTTGATCGTCCAGATGGCTTAGACCCCCCACGCCGCCTCATCAATGGCGTATTGTTGAGCGTCCAGATGTCCATGATCCCCCACGTCATAGGCTAATGTGTGTAATGGCGCGTGAAGATTCTTATTGTGTTACCCCAGTGGTTCTCACAGCCCCCTCCCTTCTGAGTGTAATCCTATAGTGGATAACTCTTTAAAAGCTCAGATCTGTCCGAATGGTGAAAAGCCGAGCTCTAAGAAAAAATGATGAACCACGAGGAGATGCATGAAGCACCAAGCCACGAGGAAGAGGAATGTCTTACCTCTCAGATATGTTCATCACCTAAATTCAACACACAGAAAGTTTTGTCATCTAAATTGTACTGCAAATGCAGAGAAGCAAGAAAAAGAAGGCCAGCCTCACCAGTGAGCAGAACCACATCAGTCTGACGCTGCAGACATTATAATGCATTTACCAGCCCTTACTGGCACACCATATCAGTCTAACCTCGTGGGACTTTTTATATCAAACATGACATGGCTCACTGACAGTGGATGAGTGCGGCCTAACTGCTGTGAATGACAGCCCCACACGCTGGTCAAGTACTTATGAAATGGTTGCAGGTCTCGAGACTCAGCCATCTGGCAGATGTTCACAAAGTGCTTTTCTCCCAAATATTAGATATTTGGATTTCGTATGTTCAGTCTTAAACTTTGTGTTTAAATGTGTTCTTTACATGCAGCTCACTGACACTTTTTGACCAGAACTAAAACTATTGTGTAAAACTCTCTGTCCAGCAGCACATCAAATTAATGGCTGTAAGCACACACACACACACACACACACACACACACACACACACACACACACACACACACACACACACACACACACACCTTTCAGAAAATGTCTGACTCTCTGGGTTACCAACTCTAAACATCCATTCAGACATTTCTCTCACGTCACAAAAGCAATGGTTTACCATCCTAAACCATTTATTGTTCTGTTGTAAACCACCCTGCATACTCAAGCCTATAAGAACAAAAGTTGATCCTTACCTCAGCGTGACGCTTTTAGTCGACAACTCACAAAGCAAATGACTCTGTATTGTTCTGCAGGTGGATTTGTTTGAAAGAGTGCCTGGAAGTTGGTGAACAAAGATCTGTTGAGCTTTCTTAAAGTTCATTCTAACCAAGCTGGCACGGCCAGCGACTTCTGACAAAGCAATTGACTTCCTTTTTTTTTGCAGGTGGCGGGAAAGTTTTAAAACAAAGAACTGGCTGAACCGACAACACACAAAAGCAAATGACATGCTATTGTTTCAAAGAGCTATTTAGGTGAACAGCATCTTTGGTTCGTCATCATCAGCAGTGAAAGCTTAACCATCGTCTCCTGCCTTTAGTGTCACATTTTGTGACTTTTTGTTTTCACTGTCACACACTGTTGGTCTTTCTTCTGTTAGACCAAGCACGGGTACGGAGAAGATGGAGTTAAACACCTTTTGAGTTGGCAGAATGTGGAGACAAATGATCAGAAGTCCAGTCACTGTTTTCACCGCTCATGAGGGGGAGAGCCTTTGCAACATACAGCAGGTCCCGCGACCTGCTCCCGTCAGTTGCTTCGGACAGACTCTCGCCGTTCTGCTGAAACGGCTGATTTTTATTGAAGAGTACAGGAATGTAACATACGCAGTTTGCCATGTACATACGTCAATGATCATGACAGGTAAAGAATAACAGCCTTGTTAGTGGACAGTTAATTCATCACTAGAACATGCATCCTTGAGATTACCAGGAACATCCTGATACATTCATGACAGGAGAAGATACATTCACTGGTACCGAGAGGCACTGAGTGGAGATGGAATGTGCACACTCCCTTCTCTGGTGCAGGAGAAGATATACAGCTATTAATCTTTGTGTAGAGGCCTTGAGCATCCTTGGTAACCGGTACAAGAAGAGACTGCAATGTCTCACTCCCTTTTGGAGTTCCTGCAGCTGTTTTTAGAGCTTGTGCAGGAGAGAAACACAGAGAGGCCTTTGATATTATAACATGATCCCATAATGAAAATAGTAGCATGTAACAATGAATAATAAAAGAGCTTATATGAGAGTTACATATATTTTCAATCCCCCTTTTGAACTCTTTTAAGAGTTCAACAAAGATGTAGGAAATCAAAACAACAACACCAAATTTCATCAAAAAGAATCTAATAAGCAAAGTTTTAAAATACAAATACAAACAATCAATCAGATTACATTTTCTCATATTTCTAGCAGTAAACTAATACAAAAAACATGATCATATATTTAACTGAACATGTTACAACATGAATGGATCGCATGCTCACCGTATGAGGGCGAAAAACCCTAATTATCGTACGTCAAATAGGGAAAATTCCCCCATGTCCCCCCATTTTGGGGCGAACGCCTTTTGGCACAGAGTGGGCATGCCTAGGACATCAATGATCAAAAAATAAAAACAACACAATCAAAAAACTCATAGAAATGAACAGGTGAAGGGATTGTTACATAAATCACTGAACATTCTCACACTCTAACATCATCTTCTTCATCATGAGAGTCATCACTGTCATCAGAGGGTTCCCCTCCCAAATAGATGTTAGGATTGGCTAGTAACAAGGGCATCTGGATAATTGGGTCAGCAGGTGGAGGAGAGATGGCAATAGTTATCAATCTCTGGACTAATTGCCTAAGACAGGGGATACAGCAGCAGCCGCAAGTAACAAGAATGGCAGCGAAGACAGGCATGGACACCAGGACGGAGGAAACGAGGGATTTGTATTTACCAAATACATCAAGCCAAGAGTCCCACATGGAGGCGTCTACACCAGAGTGGGATTTCATTTTTTCTGTCAAAGAGCGGAGGCCATCTAAGGCCTTAGTTAAGCTACCGTCCGAGGCCGTATTGTTGGGGATGTTGGTGCTAGCGGGGTATCCTTAGGGGATGTAGGGGGTGAGGGTGGCAAGGGGAGGTCATTACAGAGGAACAAAATAGCCAATGGGATACATAGCAGGATAACAGTGAGAAGTAGGATCAGGAGACGCTGCCTGCACGTGAGGATGGGAGGGAATGGCCAGGACATAATTAGACTTATGAAGGTGTTAATTTAAGAAATTGTATGGGTTGTAGCTGCTGTAATCAGTACCAGAGAACGCGCTATAAGCTAAAATTGCTATTGTTACCAAATCCTCTAAATCAGAGAAATCGCGAAAGTATCTGTCGTTCCACAACCCCAACCTACTGTCCCTGTATGCCAACCGGTTCAGCTTACTTGGATACCAGACTAATGTAAAGGATTCTTGTTGAATTATGTTACCCTCAGAATCTTCTTCTGGCCAGGACAAGTGAGTGATCAATATGTACATTAAGTTGTAGAAATGCAATGAGCACAAACATATATCTAATACTAAACAGGTAAGTGAATAATAATATAAAATGAGTAGAGGGTGTAAAATATAACCCTTGTAAGGTAAATGAGGGTGTCAAATATAACCCTTGTAGAATGTTCATAGGGTGGTTACTTCTTCCCCCTGTTGAGGTCCCTTCACTGGCTCCAGGCAGCTGCAGGGGGTGATGATATCACAATTCTCGTCCTGCAGGATGTGGTGGTAGCTTGGCACGCTACCTCGTCCCGCAGAATTGGTAGCTTTGCACGCTATTGCAGTCAGCTACTTCTCTTCCTGGTTTTAGTCTGTGATCCTATTTTTTTTTTTTTAGTTAGGCAGATGTCAGCTGCTTCTCGTCCTGGTCCTTGGGTACTTTTTCTGGTCAGGCAGATGTCGGCTGCTTCTCTTCCAGGTTAGGCTCCTCCCGTCCAGCCGGACAGCGTGTGACGTCCTCTCCGTGATCCTGTATGGCCCGGTCCACCTTGGTTCCGTCCACTTTCTTTTGGTGACCTTCAGCAGGACCCAGACGACGCCTGGCACCGAAGGCGAAGTATCTTCATGTGTGGTTTTGGTCCAATGAAGGCTTTCTCGGCTTGTGCAGTCCAATTGATCTTGGCAGATAGTTGGTAGGAAGATTCACACTCCGGCCGGACCAGAAGTTCCCCGAACCGATCGCCTAGGGATTAAAGGTTATGCACAAAAATGTCCTAGCTCTTACTGACCCTAGCCTCTGATACCTTCAACATCAGACACATACAGTTACGAACAGCAAGCGCAATTAAAGGTACAGTGACATCACGACATGGACACACACAGACACACAAACACATACACATGCACATACACAGAGAGAGAGGGAGAGAGTAAGAATGTGTGTGGGAGAAAGAAATGAGTGGGATCCACTTCGCCACCAGCATCTCCACCTGTGTCACAGAGAAAAAATTACAAAGAAATTAAAACATAAAACAAACAACAATAATTCAATGAGTATAAATGATCAAACTAAAATATACAACCATGCATGGGTTTTATAACAGTTCTGGCAACACTGGAGAGGAAGCCTTGTACAATGAATTCTTACAGGGTATATACAGCAATCCTTAAGTAAAATTTACTACTTTTTAATACTTTTTTTTACTACCTTCAGAATTTTTTTAAAACCATCACAACACTAAATTGCAAGTGTTAATCAGCGACCTATTTACACATATTTTAACATATATAACATACAAAAAGCATAGACTTAGAGACTCACTGATGTTGACAATGTATTGCGCATATTTATTTTACTTAGAAAATAAGCCAGGCACTTCTGTTCAGCGGTTCAGACAGTTGACCACGGGGCCTGAAATGATGCAGAACGACCACTGAATATGACGTCATCATTATGTGACCGGATATGCTAAAGTAGGGTTGCTCAATTATGGCAAAAACAATAATCACGATTATTGTGACTGAAATTGAGATCTCGATTATTTAAGACGATTTTTCAATTTATGTAGATTTTTTTAATTTATTTTTATTCAGTCATAAAACTGCTCAGGGCTCATTCAGGGCAAAAATAAACAAGAAACAAGATGATCACTAAAAGAACTCCTGATTCCCAGTATAAAAAGACCAATATACTTATAGCTCATAGTCTATGACCCAAGGGGTATAGACCTTGGTTTAACTCATTTAAGTCTAACCCGTACAGACCCAAATACCAATATCTTGCAAATACTGACAGCAAGAATTATACAGTGGCATTTATAACAAATACATGCAAATAAATTGATGTTCACAAAATATTGCATAACATGTATTGAGTTGTGTCAAGGAGCTGTAGGAGAGTGCACTAGCACCGTGTCCTCAGAGAGATTAGTTATTAGTTATTAGCGTGAGGAACTTATTTCTACCTTATTTATAAACTATTTATTTACAAGTCCATCAGTTAATGTAATAATTGTCCCAACCACAGCTGCACCCCCCACCCCCCAACCCGGTCTCACAGCAATCGGGGCAAGCTGCACGTGTGTTTAGCACGCCGCACGCGCACACTTAGCCGTTTTTAGTGGCTCAGGAGCCCGCAGGTACGGTGTGTGTCACTCACTCTGGTTACTCCAACAGGGAGCCGGCTCTGAGCTGTTTCTTTAGCGACTGACACATCACTACATCATTCCCTTTCCTAATGTCCTGAAGAACGGTCCGGAGCGCAGGCGGAGTGTTTAGCTAACCTGCAGCAGGAAATGTCGACGATAGTTATCCAGAAAGTAGCTAAGGGTTACCAGAGATGTTTCTGAGGTGTTCGCTAGGAACTTTTAAGATTTAAAAAGTCAAGAAGGGGGTCTGAAAAGCTGTTGGAAATAGCATCAAAGTCGCTAAGTTGGCAACGGAGCGCTTCATTTGTAACTCAGGGCAGCTCAAGTGGGAGGAGCAAATAATCGGCTTGTTTTATTTTTATAATCGTTCAAAACATTTCATTCGGAATATATTTCTATGTCGATGTTCAGAATACGACACCTGATAGTCTGAAAAAAATAATACCTAACTTGGAAAAAATAATACCTCTGAGACCAAATTTAACACTTTTAATGGCCTTAAATTTGACTATTTTTATTTATCACTTTTTAATACTTTTTAAAACCCCGCGGACACCCTGTCTTAAGATGTCCTTCATCAATTAGAGGTTATAGCCAAATTGTTTCAGGATCCTGAATTTGAATTTGAATTGGTCAATTTACTCAGAATAGTCCAATGGCTTTGTTGATGTTTCTCAAGGCTCGGCCATGCCCATATAGATAAATAAACAAACAAACAAAACAAACACAGTCAAACACACGGTCCATACACGTCTCTGTGCCCTCACACACCAAGCAAATGTCAGACTGAAGCGAAAGTGTGAAAACACTTAACCTAACGCTAAATCAGTGGAAAGAAAAAAATAAGACCTAAAGCGTGTAATCAAATTAATCCAACAAAACTTCCCATAACTGCCGTTCTAAACTCATGTTGCGGTGTGATCTCTCCAATTAGAAATTAGGACAACCACTTTTACTATCAATTCAACCAAATAGTTTCAGGTTGTCCCTTACCTAAACTACCTGTCTTTCTTACCTTCTTTCTTTCTTTCTTTCTTTTTTAAGAACACTACTCGCACAAGAAATCCTAAGAATTAATTCACTACTTAAGGTTAATTCATAAATAACGAAACTGCAGTTACAGGTTTGTTTGTGCATAGTATTGGTAATCAGCAGTTTTTTTCCTTATCTCCTCATCTAGAAGTGTGTTTCTGTGCTACTCCTCCATCTATAACACAAGTTAGTATCATCCTTAAAGCATCTGAAATTAAGCTGCATTGCTAAATCAATAACGTGATTTGTGCTAAGAAATACTCCCCTATCCTCTTCCTTTTTCCAGTGGCACTGAATGACAGATTTTAGATCAATTTAACGTTTTATTACTATTACGTTTCATTTAATTAATTTTGCTTTTTCTCTCTTATTTTTATCTATTTATTTATTTATGTTATTTACTTATTCATCATGCCATCCTGTGATGATAATCTTAAAGACTTTTTAGCCAATTGTCGTCAAAAAGGCCAATTAAAAATATTATGTTAAAGATTTCACAAGATAAAAATGTGAACATAATTTTTATCGAATGAGGGGTACCATTATTCAATATTTTTGTAACATTATTTTCTGCGTTAGAACTTACAGCTGATAGAAAAATATAGGATCAGCTAGGTTTGGCTAGATCTGTTGGGAAACTCAACGGAGCTGAAACAACACTGTTGTCTCGGATGAGATGTTCCATGAATCATTTAGTCAGCTGAATGCCAAATTATTCATTTAATGTTTATTTTTATGCAATGAATGGAATGGGATGGAACGTTACTATAAACTGTCCGGAAATTTGCGCATGTTTGCTCGAAGGAGAAAACTGTTGAAGCCTAAAGCGTTCTCCTAGACTTATAAATAGACACCGTTTCCTTAACCAATGAAAATAAGTGATGACGCTGATGTATTCCGTTTTGAAAAGAAAATAAGGCTTTACTGCATGTCCGCTGCAGCTGAGAATCCTAAGACAATAAAGATTATATTGACGTCCAATGGTGAGTTGGGCTGAAATCCAGGTTACTAATCCTATTATTTATTTATTTATTGATATTATTATTATCTTTTTTTTTTTTTTTTAGGCTAACTTTCTCAGTTAACTATGTTCTACAGTAGTTTAGTAAATTTTCCACAGTTCTGACATTTCATCAATTCAACTGGTTGTTGCCAAAAAGCCTTGTTCATTACCTGACTGCAGCAAGCACTCTTTTACTGGGTGTAACCATAGGAAACAGTCTCTTTTGAGCCTCTCTTTGTAAGTCCAGGATGACCACCGTCATTGATTAAAGTTCACATGTTAGCACACATGCTCCCCCTTTTGTACTTTGTTTCATCAGCAGCAGGGCAAATAAGTTTCTGCCCCTTTGTCCATCTTGTAGTGCTCCCCGTCTTGATGTTATAATTCACAGCTTTTGGTGAGGGCTTCCAGGTTCTCTTTGTATAGAAGTCAGACCCAAACATTCTTTGCAGCTGGTTGTGACAGGCCCACCCAGTAAAGTTCATGCCCACCACAATGCACAGCAAACGTTTTCCTTAAATATGTTGATTGGGTTGAAATGACAGAACTTTCTCTTTTACAAATCAAAATCAACGATGGTTTCTAATAATTAGTCGACTTTATTGACTCAAAAATAAATCTGAACTACTTCCTATGCACAATTTGTTCTGAATCATCAAATCAGTTCTACACAGGTTTTAAACATTAGGCACAATCTATCCCAAATGCAAGATCCCTCCTTTCATTTTTTATTTATCTATTTTTATTTTAGGAAAATAACTACCAGTTTTTAACTCAAAACAGCCTGGTACAGTTTCTAGCCAGGTTACAGGAAATAATACTTAGTTTATCTGTTTTTTCATTATTCAGCGTCCCAAAATCCAGCCATTAACGTTAATGGTTCTTAAAGTTGAGGCAAGACAATTATTGGATTTTGTTTTATAGCAAGATTTAACAAATATTTTGTTTCTTGACTGATTATTTGTTAATTTTATGGTTTTCATAAAGATGATCCTGAGAAGTTCAGAGCTGCTTTTCGCAGCACCCTGTGCTATTTTTAGACTATGGGATTCTTGTGTGTAAAAGTGGGTGGAGTCAGGTCCCCAGGCTGAAACTCCAGTCATTCTCACTAGATCTGTCCGAGAGGAAGGATCTCCTGAATACCCTAACCAGGAGCCTTAAGGTACGTCCAAAACACCGAAAAATATCCTTTCTAAAGTCACAAATTGCTTAAAACTGCATGTTACACAGAAAAACAGAGAGAGCGAGGGAGTCCAGCTGACTCCACGGCCCATAATCAGACAAAATACTTCCTTTATAACCACAACCATGCAACTTTTGTATTTTAAAGGATTTACTTGTCATCACACTAACGATAAATTCTTTTTCTATTGTTTCCACAGTCTCTTGAACTAAATAACCGTCTAGCAAAAACATGGACCGCACCGTTTCTCAAGCAGCTGCTCCCTCTATTAAAAACTGAGTCATTCAGAAGATCCAGCGAAAGCAGCATTTACTTCTCATGCAAGAAGACACGCATCCACTCATTCACAAGGCACAGAGACATTCTTTGTTTGTCACAGTCTTTTTTTTTTTTTTAAAGTAAGTCAGACCGTCACTTTTTTATTCTCTCTCTCTCTATATATATATAATATTTTAAGCACAGAATTTATTTAACACTGCACTGGTTATTTTCAGAATTTAATGCTTACTATGCTTTTAAGCAGGCCTTATGTAACATTAGAGCAAATCCAATTGCAATTTTTTTTGAGAGCGCTCTGAGGAATAGTTTATATATTTATTTTCTGCAGATCTGTTTTGATTTTACTGTTTAGCAGCTATCTGACTTTATGTATATGTATATCCATATATTTCTGAAATAAAGCTGTCATATACAACCTTACTTGCATTTCTTATTGGTTTTTTTTTAATCTCCAGGCCACTTAACCCCCAGATCGGGGTCCCTCACATGCTGCTCCGCACACAAATGATTATCACGCTTGTACACTACATATGTATATATATGTATACACATATACATACATACACACATACATACACATATGTTACTTTAAAAACCTTTTATTTATTAACTTATGGTGTTCTGTTCAAAGACTGATCAGAACAGGGTTGCAGAATTTGAATTTTGCGTAGCTCCAAACATTAATTTTAGCACTGCAGTGTAATTTACATATAAGAGTTGCAACTTTTTAAAGTTCTTATTTATCTTATTTATTTATTTTCTGGTACCGCATCAGGCCTTCACACACACATCCAGCGCTGTACACGCACACGCACACACACACACGGAGCTCCCAAAACTCTGCTCTGCATTCTGCACTCTCCTAGTGCTGCACTTTCAATCCAGAGCCGTAAGCAGCCTCTTGCTGCGCCTCACACACACAGGCTGAACTCAGCTTACACACACAGTGAAGCTTGTCTACAGCTGTGCCTTTTTCTCTCGATTCTGCAGCCTTCACTTCCCAAATCTTGCTCCAGTTACCTCTACTGTTAACATCTACCCCTTTTTCCTTCATCGCCTTTTCTGCTGACTTTCTCAATAAAACGTTATTTCTCGTGGCTTCAACTGGGCTGCTTGTCATATTTAAAACATTGCTTATTTTATGCAAAAACAGTTACCTTAGAACATTTTTCTCATCTCATACAAAAGGTCCTCGACCTTTAAAATCTAGGGAGATCTCTTTCGCCTCCCCTGCCCTTAACCCGAACCAGGTCGTCGACCTGTGCTTTAGGGAGCTCTCTTTAGCCTCCCAGGGCCTCAACACAAACCAGGTCCTCGACCTGTGGACTTTTAGGGTTCCCACACCTATGGACTCTTCGCCAAGCTCTTATATAACCTCGTTATATTTCTATTCACTCGTCAGCAAATAGTGTGGTCAGCCACGACCTGGAAAATGGAATTTAGGGCTTCTCTAATAACCCTGGGCCTCCAACCCTTCTTCTGTACTATTTCCTTATCTCATTTATCATTAAACCATTGTAAAAATCCTTATCTTATTTCACCATTAAACCATTACAAAAATCTCTTATCTCTTCTGCACTTGTCTCCACTTTCTTCTCCAACTATTATTTTTAGGACCACAGCTACTATGATTCTGGACACAAAGGCTTTGGATAAATCCAATGAGCAGTTTTTAGAAATAAGGTTCTGCTCACCTTGTTTTCCACCGCGGTGTTCTGTGCCAAGATCGTTCACTGGGTCGGTTGGTCAAATTGTCCTCCAAAAACTCCTTTTTCTTCAAAAAGAAAAAATCCTGTTCGTGACGCCAAATTTGTTGGTCTTTCTTCTGTTAGACCAAGCACGGGTACGGAGAAGATGGAGTTAAACACCTTTTGAGTTGGCAGAATGTGGAGACAAATGATCAGAAGTCCAGTCACTGTTTTCACCGCTCATGAGGGGGACAGCCTTTGCAACATACAGCAGGTCCCGCGACCTGCTCCCGTCAGTTGCTTCGGACAGACTCTCGCCGTTCTGCTGAAACGGCTGATTTTTATTGAAGAGTACAGGAATGTAACATACGCAGTTTGCCATGTACATACGTCAATGATCATGACAGGTAAAGAATAACAGCCTTGTTAGTGGACAGTTAATTCATCACTAGAACATGCATCCTTGAGATTACCAGGAACATCCTGATACATTCATGACAGGAGAAGATACATTCACTGGTACCGAGAGGCACTGAGTGGAGATGGAATGTGCACACTCCCTTCTCTGGTGCAGGAGAAGATATACAGCTATTAATCTTTGTGTAGAGGCCTTGAGCATCCTTTGTAACCGGTACAAGAAGAGACTGCAATGTCTCACTCCCTTTTGGAGTTCCTGCAGCTGTTTTTAGAGCTTGTGCAGGAGAGAAACACAGAGAGGCCTTTGATATTATAACATGATCCCATAATGAAAAGAGTAGCATGTAACAATGAATAATAAAAGAGCTTATATGAGAGTTACATATATTTTCAACACACACACACACACACACACACACACACACACACACACACACACACACACACACATTGCTTCCTGCCTCAGAGAAAAAGATTTGATCCTTTTTGTAGGACCTATAACAGCTGAATTAAATAAAAAGCTGTTTATGAGGTTTGTTTTTTGGGAGGGGTGGATTAGTAGTCTCGGAGCAGACGTACCTTCTTTATCAAAACTTTAATGTCTTACCTCTCAGTTAAACTAAGGCACATGCATGTCGTAAACGGATTTACACACGAGTGAAAGAGCTGCTACATTTTATCCATTATTAAGGAAACATAAGTGATTTCAGGAAGAAATGTCCGGTACAAAACCGGTCCGGTATTATTTTTTGGATCGTAAAGGATTTTTTATTTCTGCTCCGGGGAGTTTTGAAGAAGCAATGGATATGAGTTAAACACACACACACACACACACACACACACACACACACACACACACACACACACACACACACACACACCTTTCAGAAAATGTCTGACCCTCTCAGGGTTACCAACTCTAAACATCCATTCAGACATTTGTCTACCTATACAACAAAGCAAATGACTGTATTGTTTATAAACATTTTTTTTCCGACCAATCGCAACCGTTTTCTATTCAAGATTTTTTTAAACAGCGGTATAAAATGTAAAGCGCATTTTCGGAGTCGTGATTTGAGGTGTAACAAGCTAAGATGACGGGTAAGTTTTTAACTTAAGACGCAAATCTTTTTTTCTCTTTCTGGTTTAACATCTTTATTTTTCAGACGCTATTGTCATATCGGACGGCGAGTGGGAAGAAATTCCTATTGAGGAATTAACTTGTAAAACTCCGGTACCTTTTCACATGGATGATTTGTCTAAAATTAACCGTGCGGTCGACAATCTGAGTGAGTGGATTTTATAAATATATACGTAACGTTCTTTTCTTCAGCTGAGAAATATCTCATTTTACAGAAAAGGAGGGGGTTCAACCTTACCCCGGAAGTGATAACTTTTACCCAACCACGCCTCCATCCACCAGCCGAACCGTCTTACATTCGAATCAGCCCAGCCAGACCGTCAGATCACAAGCGAACGCGAAAGCTGTTCGTTACAGGACCATCACACCACAGACGATCCTCGAAGCTGGTAAGTGATTACAAAATAGTGATTAATAAGTCAAAGATTTGTCGTTCATATTTATCGTTTTTATTCTCCAGAGCAACGGCCGACGGCCTACGCACCCCCACCACCTCCACCCCCTTCTCATGCGCAGACGGATGGTAACGATAAAAAACAACTGATTAATAAGTCAAAGATGACTCGTTCACATTTACCGTTGTTTTTTATCCTTTCAGAACAACATCCGACAGCCGCTTCAATATCTCCGCCCACACCACCTCCTCCTCCTCCTCCTCCCCCTTCTCCTGCACAGGGTAAGATATATATAAAAAGGTGGTTATTTACTTCAAAGATGATTCGTTCATATTTTTCATTATTTTTATTCTTTCAGAACAATCCGACAGCGACTCTGAAACCGCTGAATGTGCTCCTGAGCAGCCAGCCGGTAAGCTGTTTCACAAAAAGCTCCGCAGAGTATATTAAATTTTGAAGTAAAAAAGATTATGTTTTTTTATCCTTTCAGATGAAGAGGAAGAGAACGCCCCACCTCCTGCACCTGTACAGAGTAAGTTAAATTTATATATATATAATTTATTAAAAGCTCGTTCATTTTATTTATTTTTATTTATTTTTTCATCAGAAAAACGGTTGAAGAAGAAGAAGCGGGGCAGATTTACGCCACTTCAGAGATTAAACAGGATGAAGCTTGGGTACCTGCTCCTGCAAGTGAACTCCGGCCTGGTGGATGTGATGCAACAAGTTCTGGCTCTGTAAAGGACGACGCAGATTTTTTTTCTTCATTTTTAGTAGGTTTTTAATGTCTTTTGTATCATGAGTGAAAATTGGTTTGATGAACTTTCAGATTTGTTTGAAGTAGATGATGAATTAAACGTAGATTTGTTAGATAGAATTCTAGCCAGCCAAAATCCTTCAGAGGAGGAGGCCGATAATTTGGTGTTAACTGACTGGTTTGATGTAAGCGGACTGAGTGAAGTAGATGAATTAGCTTCAGATAGTGAGATTTTAGCATCCCAAGCCGTTTCAAACGAGGTCGATCAAATTCTAGCAAATTCAGATCCGCCTTCATCAGAAGCAATAAACGAAATTTTGAGACAAATAGAACACCAGCAGCGCGTAAACGAGATCGATCAAATACTAGCAAATTCAAATGAGCCATCTCCACAAGCTGTAGATGAAATTTTGAGACAAATAGAACAACGGCAGATCGGAGGGAGCGTAAACGCAGCTTTTAACCGGCGTGAAATTAGAGAGAGAGTGTCTTTTCAAGCAATCAACGACCCAGCCGAGTTTTATATTAATCTGATGGAAATATTAAGCAGGTTTGCTGCAAGAGGAAGCCAGATCGCACGTCCCAATGATAGAGTACAGTTTGAAATTAATACTTTGCACACGACGCACCACGTTAATTTTAATTATGACGGATCAAATATGTTAAATCAGCTTCAGTATTTACTGGATCTGTTAGTCCAATCAAATGAAGCATTAGAGGCCGACAACGAATTTAATTTCAGACTGCAGGTGATAAATAACCCTTCTGGCGGCGGGAAACGAAAAATCGAAACCATTCTGGATCACGAATTAGTCAATAAAAAACGAAACCATCTCATTTGCCCTCCAGAGGCCAATCAGCCGTTGTGTTTTGCGCTAAGCATAGCCGGACTGTTAAATCCCTCAGCGAAAGATACAGAATTATTGAATGTGGCTAAAAATATTCATCAACAGGCAGGGCTTCAGGAGCAATCAACCGTTTCATTTAGCGACGTGATTCGATTTGAAAATATTGTTCAAAGAAAAATAATAATTTTTTACAGATCCGACAGAATCATTTCTAAATTTGAAACAGATTTTAGCGATCGGTCAAATCCGTTGTTCATTTTGCTACTGAATCAACATTATTACGGCATAAAAATATTAAAGGTTTCTTAGGAGCCAAATATTTTTGTTCATGGTGCTTTTCCACTTATAATAACATGAACGGACATCATTGTAAATGGTTCTGTCGCGTGTGTAATACCGATTTATGCAAACGGACAGAAACGTCTCTCATCACATGTTCTGATTGTAATCGAATATGCCAAAATGTAATATGTTTTCCAACTCACAAAACACCTGTTTTCAGGCCTCAAGCAAACAGGTTAGTTTCTCCTTGCGAAATGTTTAAAAAATGCACCATTTGTAAACAAACTTATTACATCGCCATGTGTGGAAATGGTTCACAGCACGTTTGCTCAGCGACCAAATGCATCGTTTGCAAACAGTCGGTGGTCACGGATGATCATCGCTGTTTTATTCAGCTTAAAAAAAAAATGACGGTCTAACGGAAAAGGTTATTTATTACGACACTGAAACGTTTACGGATCAGAACGGTGTGCATACACCTTTTTTAATCTGTGCAAAATCCGATTCAGGCGACGTTTGGGAGAAATTTGGTTTAGATTGCATTAAAGATTTTATTATGCAGATGCGTCGTCCTAAATTCAGCAATTATACATTTGTTGCACACAATGCGCGCGGATTTGATGCTTATATAATTTTGAGATCTATGTGTCAATTAAAAATTGTTCCCAAAAATATACTCATGCAAGGCTGTAAAATCCTGAGTTTTCATGATCCAGATTTCGGGTTGAGATTCATAGACTCCTTAAGTTTTCTCATGATGAAATTAGCCAACCTTCCAGCTGCTATGGGCTTTACAGATAAAACTAAAGGTTATTTTCCTCACAGATTTTCATCGCTTGAACATCTGAATTATAAAGGGCCTTATCCAGATGTCAGCCATTATGGGTTTGAACAAATGTCTCCGGAGCATAAAAAAATATTTTTAGAATGGTACACCGATGTGTCTAAACAGCAGCTGTTTGATTTCAGGAAGGAGGCCGTGTTTTATTGTAGAAACGATGTGGAAATTCTGCGTAAAGCATGCGGTATTTTCAGAGAGGAGTTTTTTAATGAAACAGGTATCGACCCGCTGAAATCTGTCACGATCGCTTCAGCTTGCATGCGCGTGTTTAGATCAAAATTCCTAAAACCAGACACATTGGCCATCCCTTGTCCGCTCGGCTATCGAGCGCAACAAAAAACATTTTCAAGTTCAAGCATCGTGTGGCTGGAATGGGTTTCACGCAGTCAAAATGTAGACATTCAACACGCTTTAACGCCTTTGGGGGAGTATAAAGTGGGAGATTTTTATCTCGATGGATAGGCTGTGATTTCAGGCGTTGAACAAGGGTTTGAATTTATGGGTTGTTTTTTCCACGGCTGTCCAAAATGTTTCCTACAGTCATCCATATGTCCTCTGAGAAAAATCACTTTTGGTGAAATTTATGACAAAACCGTCGAAAAGCTTCAGTCGTTGGTACCTGTGCATCGATTAAAAATGAATGTCATTTGGGAACATGATTGGCAGGAGATGGTAAAAACTGATCCGGACGTGAAACAGTTTGTCTCAAGATTTGACCCCCCGCCAGCTCCTCTTTTACCTCGTGAAGCCCTGTATGGAGGCAGAACTTGTCCGGTTCGGCTGAGGCATTCGGCTCAGAGCGGTGAAAAAATCCACTATGTGGATTTTACGAGTCTGTACCCTTATGTAAACGCCACACAGACTTATCCCATAGGCCATCCCAAAATTCATGTTAAAAATTTCAGAGATCCAAGTCACTATTTTGGCTTGATTAAAGCTGTCGTTTTGCCACCCAGAAAACTGTTTTTCCCTGTTCTGCCTTTTAAAACATCCAAAGGTAAACTTGTTTTTACACTATGTCGTACATGTGCTGAAATGAATAATCAATCTGATTCTTGTTCACACAGCGCGTCTCAACGTGCTTTGACGGGCGTTTGGGTGAGTGTAGAGTTCAATTAGGCTTTGGAGTCAGGTTACCGTCTGGTGAAAATGATTGAAGTCTGGGTTTTTGAGAAAAGCAGTAAAGATGTGTTTGCAGGTTACATTAACACGTTTTTGAAGCAAAAACAACAAGCGTCTGGTTTTCCTGAAGGATTGATTGACGATGAGTCGAAAAGAAAATACATTCAGGACTACGAGCTTCATCAGGGGATACAATTAGATGAGTCTAAGATTCAACACAATCCTGCTAAGCGTGCCATTTCAAAATTATGTCTCAATTCACTCTGGGGAAAGTTTGGCCAAAGAGATGATCTTGTACAAACCACATTTGTTCAAAAACCTGATGAATTTTTTGACATTCTGTTTTCAGGGAAATACAAAGTTAAATTCTTCAGCTTTGTCACTTCAGGAGCCGTTCTGGTGCAGCACAGTTTGACAGAAAAATGCCTAACGACTCCTGGCAGAAGCAACAACATATTTATAGCCGCTTTCACCACAACTTATGCCAGATTGAAATTATTAAATGCGTTGAACAAACTGGGAAATCGCGTCATTTATTACGATACAGATTCTATAATTTATTCTGTCAAAGAGAATGAGTGTGTTTTACCAACAGGACCGCTGCTGGGGGATTTAACCGATGAACTGCACGGCGATTCCATTACGGAATTTGTTTCAGCCGGTCCTAAAACGTATGCTTACAAAACCCGGGACCGCCAGCAGGTGGTGTTAAAGGCTAAGGGTATCACACAGTCATTCATTTCATCTGATCACATCAATTTTGACAGCTTGGCGCTGCTGGTTGAGGGGTACGTCGCTGGAGAAAGGGGAAGATTTTTGCAAACTTGGCAGGAGATCGTCAAGAGGGATAAAAAAGGCCTCACTCTCTCGAATGTTTCATTTGTGAAAAGGTTTCGTGTGATTTTTGATAAGCGGAGGTTATTTGCTGACGGCAGTACAGAACCATTTGGGTATTAAAAATGGAAACTGATTTTGACGCTAGACTGAAATTTCCATTCAGTGCACAAATTGCTGGTCCGTCAGGCTGTGGAAAAACCTTTTTTGTAAAAAGTATTTTGGAAAATTGTATGCAATGTTTAACTGAAATGCCAAAAAACATCGTGTGGTTTTTTACATCTTATCAACCTATGTATGATGATCTTTGTAATAAAAGTATTAGATTCATTCAAGGTCTCCCGCTTTCATTCGAGGATGATGATTTATTTCCATCGGGTCAAAACCACTTGGTGATCTTGGATGACATGATGTCTCAAACGTCCAGCCATACTGGAGTGTTAAAATTATTTACGCAGCTGAGACATCACAGAAATATGAGCGTCATTTTAATCCCTCAAAATGTTTTTCATCAAGGAAAACATAGTCGTTCCATCAGCTTAAACACCAATTATTTGATTTTGTTTAAAAACCCTCGAGATAAATTGCAAATCAATGTTTTAGCAAATCAAATATATCCTACCCAAAAAAGATATTTCATGGAGAGTTTTCAAGACGCTACGTCAGAACCGTACGGTTATTTAATTGTGGATTTAAAAGCGGAAACGCCAGAATCTTTCCGTCTTCGTACGGGTTTACTTCCGGATCAGCCCACTGCGGTGTATTTGTCTAAAACAGAGCCATGTCAGCCCGGATAAAATGCAACGCCAAGATTCTACGTGCTTTGTCACGTATGAAGCCTCGCCAACGTCAGGAGTTTTTAAAAGGGTGCTCCGAGGACGTTCTCAAGGCTTTGTGCGAGATAGCTTTAAACGTGATCAAAGGAAATATACGTCTGTCGCCGCATCAATTTCAAAAGTTGTCTAGAAGCAAAGAATTGCTCAGACAGTTGACTCATAACAAAACTAGCCTTTTAAAAAAAAGAAGCTTTTAGTCGGCCAGAAAGGCGGATTTCTACCCATACTACTAGCTGCCGCAGCGCCTCTGATCGGCGAACTGATAGGTGGGTTAATAAGGAAATAAACGATGGCTTCTCAAAAAATGTTTATGGTGACCCCCCAACAATTACGTCAGCTTGTTAAACCTACGATACGGGACGTGGCTGAAGAGAATCTTGACTCTGAAATGAAATTAATTATGCAGGAGACGGGATTAACGCCGTATGAGAAAATTAAAAAATACAATGCGCTGCTACAGCGTTATTTAAAGCTGTTGAGAGGTGGTTTACACGAAAGTGCACCTCCCCCTGAACCGCCCGCTGTGACGGCTAAGCCTACGTCAGCTGTAGAAACAGCAGCTGACACACTCATTAATGAAACGCTACAGAATCTTCCTGTACGCGGAAGAAAAAATGCCGAGTACTTGCTGAAAATGACACGATTAAACTGGACTCCGACGGGGGAATTTAAATATAAAGGCGATGTGCAGAAAGGATCACACATCCTTGACTTGATTAAAAGCATCAGCAACCCGTTAAAAAAACATCCACAATCAGAACCGACGGGTTGGACTCCTTTCCTAAAAACTCTAGTAGAAAAAAATGTGCCCTTATCTATCGTGTCCAATCCGCTAGCGAAACGTCAGATTACGCAACTCAGGAACGGAGGGGTTGTGCTTCCGGATTCTGAAGATGGTGTTTTGAAGAAAAAAAAGAAAAAAACGAGGAGAAATATCATTTTATCACCAAGCTGGAGCGATGTCCCCACTATGAAGAAATGGATCAGCTTTACACCTTAACTCTCTTGTTTGTTCAATAAAACTTTATTCAAAACAAATTTCACAGTCCGTGACATTCTTTAAACATTTCAAAAGTACAATTCACCTGTGTGAAGTATACATCATGACGTTTGATACAATTTGAAAAATTTTTAACAAAATGATAAACCATAGCATCATTTTTATCTACATTTTTATGATATTTAGACAGAATTTGTTTCAGAGAAAGTCCACAAGCCTTATGACTCAGGAAAAAAACACAATGCTGGCCACAACGGTCGGATGCAAAACTCTGTAGCTGACGATCCTGATATTGTATTCGTGAACAACGTTCTGTTAGAAAATTCAGGATGTTTTCAGGGTAATATTTAAATTCTGGCGATAGACCGTAAGAGTCAAAAAATGTCCCGAGGCCATTTTGTTCCACAGCTAGCGCCAACCAGTGTTCACCGGGTAAATGGACAGGATGAGTGTTTACCACAAAGTAGGCCGGTAGTCGAATGTTTTTTGGGACGGTAGACAGCTGATCAGACGCGTACACGCCACCAAAATAATCTCCCAGCAGGTTCGATAATATGCCGTCCAATTCGTGATTATCCATTAATAATAATCCACCAATACCTCTCTCTTTGAGTTTATCTCCAGAATGGAGTCATAACACGCATACACAATGAGTGTAGCCGTGGCTCTCAGAGGTTCCCCAAAGCGCATCTCCATCCTCAGGTTGCCGGTGGAAACGGTTGAAAGCGCCTCCGAGTCATCCGCTGTGTTCAGATTAAAGGCAAAGAGTGTATACCCCTGTTGATATTCCAACCTATTAATCGATAGAGGCAAATCTTTCAATTGTCTTGAAGTGGCGGTAAACAGATTATAAAATTCTCTGACCGATGTTCCCTGGTAAAAAGTAGGTTGAAAGGCTTTCGATGGAATCTGTTTTCCGTCTCTGGACAACGCCAGATATTCCACATTCATGTGGCGAAAAATAAACGGCGAAAGGTCTCTACGTCCTGTGTAAGCCTCGTGATCCACTAATCCCAAGACGATATATTTAGGAATGGCGCCGAGAAAGAGGTTCTCCAGATTACATATCCTCGAATTTTGTGGAATGGAATAAGTTTTGACGGTCACGCGTGAGAGCGGGTACATGGCGTTTGCTTTTAGTAAAGCAGAATCGTGACCCAAACGTACGGCGGGTGAAATATTAACTTTCTTCACAAAAAGCGATGCACCCAGCAGTTTCAGCTTATAGGTGGAATCACGCGCCCCCATCAGGCAAAACGCATCACACGCTCGTGTCAGTTTAATTCTGAGATCGACAGAATTTAAAAGAAGTCTTTCACAAAAAAATATATCAGAATGCAGGGGTCCTATCAGATCCACTTCTCTGGAGTTTTATGTAAAAGTCGCTCGTTGATTAAGGCCTAAATTGCGTCCGTTAATTACAACGGTGGAATCGTGCGCACCTGCGGTGTCTTTGAAGAACAACCCCGCGCTGAATTGAGAATTCAAACTCGCTTCAGAAAAGTTCAGCAGGGTTTCGATGATCGCCCTGTAAGGGTGCGTGGCGCTGGACTGTGAAATCAGACGATCGCCGAGAACCACGTCCCATTGTGAGAAAATCGTGTTTATCGGGTAATTAATCAGACCGGTGGCAGCACCATCATCTAGCGGGCTGCCGTCATCGTTTGTAATTTTCACCCGCAAAAATAGAAGAGTGTCGTTTAAATCCAAATATTTTTCTCCATCTCCGGGGACAAAAAATTCTACAGGCCCGCCGTCCGTCAGGGCCGCTATGGGTAAAATTTCGCTGTAGATCTTATCTTCGATAGACAACTGCGTCATGGGTACGGTGAAGAGGTCCAATTCACTCAGCGTACATTCTGACGATTTGTTGTGGAGCAGTGACATGATTAAAAAATATCAGAGCCCGTCTGACGAGACTTCTTCTTCTTTTGCGTGCGTTTTGTAACTGGAGCTTTGATGCGCCGGTCGCTTCGTGATGTAGATGTCTTTAAACGCCTGCCGGGGGGTCTTTTGCGAACACGCCTCGACAGAACCATGAGGCCTGACCCCTCTTGGGCATTAGGGTCATTGATTTTACCGACGGCTCTCGTCAACACATCTGACACGATTCCTGTAGCAACCTTTTTGAGATGCGGTTTAGCCAGAGCAAATCCTTTTTTAACAAAAGGTGATATGAATCGAAACAGTCTTGAAAATATCGATCCAAAGCCACGTCCGTACATATAAGGAACACCGCTAAAACCTGGTAAACCATGACCGGCCTGAGTGACGTAATAATTGATAAAACGGTTGGGATCGTTTCTCTGCAGGTGATAAATCATGTCTGCAAGACGTACGAGCGTAACTGACTCTCTCACCCTGTTTCACAAGCGTTATATTATTGTATTTCTCTGATGTGTGGGCCTGAAATGAAGCCTCACCATTGTTTTTCCGTATAAGAAGTGAATCGGCTCATTCTGATCAGATTTTATTTCGATATGAATGCTTTCTATATGATTCGTAGAAACGCTGATGTAATCCACAGGATTAAACACGAGTGACCGTGTGACCGAAGGTCCCTTCAACTTTCACCGTACGTAATAAAGGCGCAAAGACGTCGCCGACCAACTGCTCGGTCACGACATCCGTGTAGCAGTAAAATTGATATAGACCGCCTGTTAAATCGGGTGGGTGAGGCGCCGATTTGATCGGTTCATCGAGGCCAGAAGTACCTTCAGGCGTCAACCACTCACCCGCGTTGAAACCTAACAGATAGGCCAGAGGCGCTAAAAATCTAAATTCTATTTCATCACCGATCTGATATTTGAGAATGGGGTCGGGGAATCTGTGAATGAGATAGAAATCAGGATCAATCTTTCTCATAGCAGTCTCACATTCCATTCTAAGTGTTTGGATAGCTTTATAATATCCGGGAGTAATCGGAGCTCTGTTGATTTTCTTAGGTTCTTTCACTCGTCGCCTTTCAACAAACGCACGATCGTTCGGTAAATTAAACCACGAGTGCACGTAAGTGATTTCAGACAGTCCCACTTGCCACCTGCCATTGAGATTGACGTGACGGGCTAGATCGGTTCTGTAACTGGCAATCGTGTTATTTTTAAACACTTCGTTACTGGCATTAGAGGGTAATGTGATATAAAAACCCTCCTCTTGTCTCAGATCCATTTTTTTTTATTGTATCTGTTTTTAAACGTTGTGCATGTCTGAGGCTTTAATCCAACTGGAAAATTTTTGAGGCCAGCCAAGCCATTTAACAAAAACTTGCTTCTGGCCTCTGTAAGTTCTGCGCTTTAAAAATTTTTCAACGTGGAAGGATCGTTCGGTCGATAAGTTTACTTTCTGCAATTCGGGTTCATAAAATGACCCTTCAATTTTTTCCCCATCAAAATCTTTGAGTTTATAAACCGGCGGCGCTCGATGAAGACACTCGTCCACTGTGAACAGCTCGTGAGTGAAACTCTGCTCATATTTTTTATCAAAAACACCTCTGAGTTTGGAAATTCTCACAACGTCACCCCTGTTAAACTTCATTTTCTTTGCAGGCTTCGGTGCGGTGGTCCCGTAAAGGTTGCGAAACACTTGCCATTGATTTTCCGTGTTAACTTCAAAGGGGGCCATTTTGATAGAAGTGTGGTAGCTATGATTATAACCTTTCACCAAATCTTGAATCACATCTATGTAGCGATGGGTGTTTTTGGCTGTGAAATATCTCCACATTCTACCTTTTAGAGTCCTGTTAAATCTCTCCACAACGCTGGCCTTTACGCTGCTGGCTGTGGCAAAATGCACAATTTCGTGTTTCTTCATGAGGGCTTCAAATTTCTCATTAAAAAATTCTTTACCGGAATCCGTTTGCAATTTTTTAGGGACACCGCTGTCTTTCAAAACTGAAGCAAAAGCTTCTGTAACATCTTTTCCCGATTTGTTTTTCAGGGCTCGTACATAGGCTTTCTTTGAAAATACATCTATGACGGTTAATAGGTAATTAAATCCGTCGTTTTATTTTGAAATGCCTGCATGTCGCATAAGTCAGCTTGAAACTGTTTTAGCGGCCCTGAGACAAAAACCTTATTTCTCGGAAAATGAACTCTTGCAGGTTTGTGAAGTGTATAGGCGTCTTGTTCTGAGAGAAAATCGCGAGCCTTATCCGATGAAACTTTCTCCCCAATATCTTGTTGTAAACCGGTTCTAAACCTTTCCACACCACCGTAACTACCCTGATGTTCTGGTGTAAAATAAACCTTTTTCATTACCTCCTCCATCTCTGATGAATGGTTGGCAAAAATGATGCATATTTGTTTTCATTAGTTCTTTTTATTTCATAAAATCACACAATCTAATCAGAACTAAAATCTAATGACGCTACCGTCAGAAATAAAATCTAATCATACTGTAAAAAACAGCAGTCATCAAATATAATCACGCAGTCTAATCATACTGTAAAAAACAGCAGTCGTCAAATATAATGAATAAAATCACACAGTCTAATCAAACTGTAAAAAACAGCCGTCAAATATAATCTAAACACTAGTCAGAACTAAAAACAGTCGTCAAATATAATGAATAAAATCACACAGTCTAATCATACTGTAAAAAACAACCGTCAAATATAATCTAAACACTAGTCAGAACTAAAAACAGTCGTCAAATATAATGAATAAAATCACACAGTCTAATCATACTGTCGTCAAATATAATCTAAACACTAGTCAGAACTAAAAACTAATCATACTGTCGTCAAATATAATAATAAAGTTGTAGAAGAGACCCTCCGCAGCTCGCTCACTCCATCACCACCCCGGACAGCGCGTCCAGGTCAGCTTTGGACAGGCGATCGTACACCGGAAAAATGTCTTTGTGAATGGGCATCACAGCCCTGAATCCGTGCAGCTGCGTCACAGCCATGGTGAACAGAATCTCAGTGTCCAGAGGCTGGAAGCCGTGCAGACTGAGAAAACTTTGAAGAGCCGGAATCAGTTTAGGTGTTAAAACCCTGCGAATAATGTCCGTAAAGTGAAAATCGTAAAATAATTCATTTTCAGCTACGTAAAGACATTCGTGTTGCCGTTGACTGGGGTGATCGATCTTGCATCCGTGGCAGATGGTTGGTAAGTGAGCTTTGATCGCCATGTTGACCAAGTGAAGAAGACCCATTTTCACACGGTCTACTTTGTCTTCTGAAAACACCCAGTCAGGCAGACGGTGAGGCTCCTCATCGGTGCTCTGGATGTCGAGGGGTTGCACATCCTCCTCCTCCTCATGACCTGGCGGTGGCTCAGGGTTTGATGTCACCAAAGGTGGATCAGCCCCGTCGACCCAGGGCCTGAATGGTACGTTCTCCGGAACCTCCATGATGGTGGGGAGTCGTGATAGGTTATCCTCTGGAAAACACGGTGGTGCCGATGCGGGCCTTGGACTGCCGTTGTAACTCGGCGGTGGTGGTGATGGTAGCGATTTGGACCTCGGACTGGTGTTGTATCTCGGTGGTGATGAATCCGTTAGTACCCAGCTCGGTGGTGGGCTCCAAAGGTCTTTAAGGGTCGTCTGATTGTAGAACCCCGTCATGCTGATGCCTTAGATCGTCTGGATGAAATGGTTTCTAACTGTAAGCTCTTTATAACTAGTGCTGGGTTGGGGGGGTGGGGGGTGGGGGGGTGGTATGATGATGCAACCTCCTTCTCCTCCTAAGGCAGGTCTTAGAACTCCAGCTTTTTTCGCACTGTCAGAATGTCGTTCCAACAGCGGCTGGTACGAAAAAGTGAAGTAATACGATCCTCCACTTCATTTATTTTTTCACACCAGGCTTCGAAAGGTACAACCTGTAGAAGGCGGTAAATTCCGCATACAGAATGCACATTTTCCAGCACAAAAAAGAGCTCAAATCCTCTCACACGTACCGAGGCCTTGAACATCCACTCTCCATCCGCATCCTCTTCCCCCTCCCATGAAGCGCTGAATGCTGTCACAGCGTTCTGGATTTCATCCAACGTTGGAAGAGCTTGCGGCCCGCTGCGATTGACTGGCGGACGAGGTCTCTCAGGATCATCTCTGTGCACCTTGCGTGGAACAGCCAGCCTGAGCACAGCCCAGTCGTTGTAGGAGAGAACCGCTGGTGAGTTTGATAAATAGGATTTAAGAGGTTCCCCCTCAGCCACATCTTGGATTAAACACAGTTCCTTAGAGTCGTAGCTGAACCGGTACCCAAAACTACCGGTATAGCCGTAAGGCTCCAACTGCCATATTTGCTCCAAGATCTCTTTACCGCCGAAAGGAGGAACCTGCACTCTGCAAATGTAGAATGTAGATTTGCGGGGAGCTCCAATTCCAGCTGGCATCTGATGTATAGCGATGGATTTTTCACAAAGCATGGTTTGTGACAGCGGCGTATCCACGCTCTCTTCTTTCACTTTTTGAGTTGAAGTTGAAGCGTCGGATGTAGACACCTCTTCCTCGTGGCTTGGTGCTTCATGCATCTCCTCGTGGTTCATCATTTTTTCTTAGAGCTCGGCTTTTCAGCATTCGGACACGATCTGAGCTTTTAAAGAGTTATCCACTATAGGATTACACTCAGAAGGGAGGGGGCTGTGAGAACCACTGGGGTAACACAATAAGAAACTTCACGCGCCATTACACACATTAGCCTACGTGGGGGATCATGGACATCTGGACGCTCAACAATACGCCATTGATGATGCGGCGTGGGGGGTCTAAGCCATCTGGACGATCAACAATACACATGTCCATTTGATTAATGATAGGGAAGGGGGGGGCATGGATTGAACAATACACCTGTCCATTTGATTAATGATAGGAAAGGGGGGCAAGGTCAAGGGTCAAAATGAACAATAGGACTGAAAGGTCAAAAAGGTCAAAGGACAATAGACCTGTCAAAATGTTTGACGAAAGGTATCTTATTATGTCTCTCTCAACTCAAACAAATTTGGGGGGGAATAATGCAGGTTAACTGCAATACAGGCTTCGATTGTCCAGGTTCCAAAAGAAGGTTCATGAACGGTGTGATGAAGCTGCTTTTCAGGTGTTGAAAACAAGCCAGACCCTTTGAAAAGGCTTCAGGCGATCAGCTAAATCTGAATAGAATTTATTTTTCAGGTTACCTGGCTGCAATTGAATGTAAAAAGAAACGGTGAAAAGTGAAACTTCTTCAATCCTTTGAGTTTTGACGTGATCTGTTCTCTGTCTCGGCAAGCACGCTCCTTGAGTTTTTTAGAAAAACCCTCAAAGAGGTGGCTGTCCGTCACAGTTCCTGAGAATTGTCTCGCTACTTCTGCCTCTGCTCGTAAAGACAGAAGTTCACAGATCTCATTGTCACTCCAATTAGCCATGTCCGCTGGTTGTTTACTAACTTTCCCATGTTTACTTGGTTTATATACTCTTTCCGGTCGGTGGTCACCGCACATTTGCTACGTTATTTGACATCTTCCTTTGTTGTGCCAAGGTGCAATCACTGTTTATAGGACAGACAATTACCACAATATTACTACCAAGCAAGGCACAACAAAGGCAGCAAATTTTGCACAATGCCTTGTTTATAAAACACACTATTGCGGTAATATTACGCTGATTTGCAGGCACAGTGTGTCTTGTAAAAAGGGCTTGAGAGTCATTTTCTACCAAGTTTAAAGGGCTAAAGAGGCAAACAAAATGAGGCCAACCTAAATGACTGAAAATTTTCAAGTTCCTCAACATTCCTCCACATTCCAATGGGCCATTGTCTTGCTCTGCACAAATAATGGCTACATTTACAAATGAAAGGCAGCTAACTGTCAGTGACTGAGTTGTGATTTTCAAACCAAGGAGTCATTTGGCTACCTCTGGTAGAGCTGAGGGGTCAGAAAATCTTGGTAGTTCTAGTGTTAAAACAAGAGTGCAACAGCTTTTTAATCCTACACAAAACAACTCACAGGGCAATGATTCATACTATAGACCACAGCAAATATTCAAGAAACAAGAGAGTGAGACCTTTTTCAGATCATCTGACAGTCGTGGGTTTCTGATGGCAGCTTGCATTGGACTATGTCACAAAACTCAACTGGTGTCCAGGTCACAACGGTAGCTCCAATGGCCTCCACATCCAGTCATCAGCTCTCAGTCCAGTCCAGATCCTTGGGGTTGTGGTGCAACTGGAGTTACCATCAGTTCCCTCTAAAATATTGGTAGCCTCTCATTTTTAGGACTGATTCTGGTATATTTTTTATGACACAATGAAATCCAGCCAAAGCAACAGTTTTTTTTTCTTTTGTAAAATAAAATGAAATATAACGTGTCTCAGTGCTCAGTAGGAATAAATGACTGGTAAAGAATTTAAAGTCCCAGAAGTAACCTGTTTACTAGTTGGAGGGAGTCTGTGGAAATCACAGGCCAACTGATATATTAGAGGATTAATGTGAGCTCCTCTAAAGCTAAATAAATGTCCCCTGTAATCTATCGTGCTGCTGGTGAAGCAGATGAGGCCACATGCGTTTTATCAGCTTGGTAATTGGTCATGTTGACACACATTGTCTTGGGAAGATGGGATAGAGAGAGAGGTTCCTTTTATTAATGGTTTCCAATAAAGTCGAGCATTCATCAGACATTATGTGGCACAGTCAGCCTAACATGGCTACTGCATTTATGCACACCCATTTCACCCACAAGCACATCCATACAACTGATGAAATTCAGACTCCTGAATAAATGCAAAAACAAAAATTTTTCCTTCAAAAATATTAAACTAACTCATAAAAGGCATTCTGTTTAAATGATGGATGGGTACATAGCCTGAAATGGTCACATACCAACCATCCCTTTTCTGTACCTACCAAATCTTCTTCAGTTTACAGGCAGCTGGTATGGCGCGGTATGGGGGCCAAAATTAAGACTACTGCCCAGCAGCAGGAGGCTATATAAGTTCCGAAGCAAACTACCAACCTGATTAATGATAAGCTGGCACCAGTAACTGAGAGGCTGGCGTTGCTTACTGAGAAATAGCACCTTTACCGGCATTACTACTAGATATGCTAGGGACTAGCAGCCCTCAGCTGGTCATTGACTGGATCACACACTCCCTCTGCTGCCTATTAGCATGGATAGGCTAGCGTTAGCCTGGACGGGCTGGTGTTAGCATTGGAGAGGCTAGCCATTAGCGTGCCTAGGCTGGCAGCCATTAGCGTGCTTAAGCTGGCCACTAGCTGGATTTCCTACCTTCTCGACGGACCGACCATTAGCATAGAGAGGCTGGTGTTAGCATCGGAGAGGCTAGCCATTAGCGTGCCTAGGCTGGCCACTAGCTTGATTTCCTATCCCCTCGACAGACCTTTAGCATGGATAGGCTGGCGTTAGAGTAGACGCATTCCATGCAAATACAGATAATTCAACTGTTTATTTGTTATAACTGTAACAAAATGTTATGGCTTACAGTTGATGAAAATCCCACATTAAACATCTCAAAAATGTATGAAACATTACTGAAATAAATTGACTTTTGCATCATATTCTCATTTTTTTTAGTTTCACATGTATGCCTCCCATACCCTCTGCTTCCAAGATGAAGTTTTCCAAAAGACAGAGGATCAAGTTCTTAGTGGAATGCTTGTTGGACCCAGAGGTGTAGCACCTCTGGGTCCTAACCTTGTGGTTTAATAAAACAATAATTACTTCCCGAGGGATTCAGTTTCTAGTGGAGTTCCGAACCGGCCAATTTGGAACAAGCATCCTTGAGACATCTCTTTTGACATACAGTCAAAACCTGTTTGCACGCTGCAAGCTGACACAGCCAGACGGCTCCCTAATGCCTGATTTATGCTTCTCTGTCTGCGTCAGTGCGGAGACACGCAACGCCATTATCTGTCCTTGCGTAGGGCTCCAGCAGGCACGCAATACGTACGGAGTTGAGCCCACTTTTTTAAACATCTGTCGAATTAGACGGATTACGCAAGCTTGTGATTGGTCAGGACGCCGCTGGATAACTAGCGGCAGACACGGAGCAGCTTGAAAAATACCTCGCGAAAAAACTCTAAAAATATGAACGTTTAATTCTCCCGTGACTGGAGGAGTGAAAAGATGCGCAGCAAGCGTTTTATTTGTGGACGGAAATGACAAGAAACGTGGGTTTAGAGGTGGGGAGCGCATGAAGCTGTGGGAGAATGAGAGACAAATATGTCCGTGTTAAAAGTCTCTTATAAAACACAAAAAACACAATATAAACACACGATCTTGGACCGATACATGACAGGATACCACAGAACAGCGCTACGCCCTCTGTTGTCCTGCTGGGCAATTGCTTTGCAACACTCTCCAGGAGACGGAGAAGTATGAAAGCAAAACGCTTCCGTCAATCCGTGCATGTCTGTCCCTTGCGGATCTGACGGAGAAGCATAAACCAGGCTTAAGAGCCACATCCACTTTGGATGCAGACTTGCATTCCAGCTACTGCTGTGACCTGGATACATCTCAAGACTGGACGGGTCGTATCAAAGTTAATCTACGAGCTTCCGGGCACAGTCCGGATCTGCTGAGGGTCTCCGCCAGGGTTTGTAGACAACAGATTGAGTCTGATGCTGTTTTATTAATAATCAACTCTCTAGTTTATAGCAGACAACAAATTATTTTACACCCAAATTTCGCAATTTCTTTCAGATACAAATATTCTGATAAACATCTAACTTACATCACACTACCTACACATCACATTCCATCACCGCATATACACTCCATCACATCTCATTATTAATATCTTGTCATGTATAATCATTAGTTTTGAAAAGAATAAAATTCCTTTTTAACTATATACCTCACTCTGTCTGAATTAATACGAAGTGTGTTTATGGCCCCTGAACAAGTAAAAGTAACTATAATTTTCTGATTAAACATTCAAAGATCAATCAGATTGATATTTCATATTTGTATGGAATCATCACATCTTATTGGTCACAATTAATTTGCAGTCGTCACACTATAAAGTGTGACCGCTACAAGATTCTTGTGACTGAAATTGAGATCTCAATTATAAAAGACAATTTTCAATTAATTTTGATTTTATTTGCTTATTTATTTGGATTTTACTCAGGGCACAATCAGGACAAAAATAAATAAGAAAAAGAATTAAACTAGATAATCACAACAAATAACTCCTGATTCCTAGTATAAAAAGACCAATATAATTGCTCATAGGTTATGACCCAAAGGCTATAGACCTTGGTTTCATTTATTTAAGCCTAACCAGTACAGACCCAAAAACCAATATCTTGCAAATACTGATGGCAAGAATTATACTTTGAAATTTATAACATAAATAAAAACATTTAAACATATATGTTTAGTAATGTTCACAAAATCTTGCATATTTATTTTGTCCTGTCAAGGTGCTGTAGGAGAGTGCACTAGCAACGTGTCCTCATTCTCAGAGAGATTAATTGTTATTTATCAGCGTGAGGAACTTATTTCTATCTATTTATACCTATTTATTTACAGGTCCCATCAGTTAAAGTAATAATTGTCCCAACCACAGCGATCAGAGGCAAGGGCGTAGGAATGGGTTTAATATTGGGGGGACAGACTTTGGAAATCTAACCAATCTATTATAGGTCAATAGGTCAATATATAGGTCAACCTCACTGAAAACAATCAATTTAATGATTATTTCTGATTCTAACAGGTCACTCTTGAGTTTTTCATGCAGGCTGAACATGAAAATAGTCTCCTACACCTATCTCCTGCATTAGCTTCTGACAGAAAACACAGTGAAACTCTAGGATTAAAAAAGTCGGACAGATCTACGTCACACTGTCACTTAACATTCATGGACTCACCCATCTTGGCTCACGACAGGGAAGGCTGTTTTTGGTTTAGCGTCTAGGAGACAGCAGAGAATGCATCGGTTTGTAGAAGCTAACCATTACTCCTCCAGGCTTGTGTTATGTGAGGAGAAAAAAACATCCACATTGCAGGGCAAACAGTCTGTGGCAGAGTCATGTTGATGTTAGCCAATCAGAGGTGAGATGTCCAAATATCAGGAAATGAGACTCCAAATCCTGCAGCATTCTGCCACTCTCTCCTGTTGCCTTATCCATGCTCAATCAGACAAACCAAAGCTGTTTTTCCCAGAGTATAACTTACAAGGTGTTCATTCCTACTAGAGACCACTGCAAATATATAAAAAATATGACTGAAGTTGACCTTTTCATGCTTTAAACAAAAATGTCTTAAATTATGTCTTAAATTAAAAATACTGCAGAGCAATAACCAGTAGATTTTATTCTTCAAAAAATATACATTTGTGAAGGTAAACATTTTAAATGCACCAAAAAAAATGATAGTGTCATGTGATTCTTTTGAGCGCTGTCAAACGTGCAATGCCAAACAGTCGTGAAACAGTGACCTAGGTAAAAGAGCCAAAGTATTTTTTCCGCTTGTCATTTGCAGCCACATACTGCTTGAAAATTGATTTCTTGTCAAGTAAGTCAAGTTTCTCCTGATGAACATGACAGACAGCAACATGATTAAGTCTGTTTTGAGTCACTGTGGATTGGAGCCATGTTTTGAGCCTGCGAAGAACACTGAAACTTCTCTCTGCCTTAGAGGACGAGACAGGGATGACCAAAAGCAACCTGACTAGATTTTCCACTTGCCCAAAGAGCCTACGTACTTCCACAGGCAATCCACGAATTATCCCTGCAGCCTCTGCACTGTTGCTAAATGGGTAGTTCAGGCAAAACATAGACAGCTGCACTGAAAGTAACTCTTTGTTCAACTCTGGGTATTTCTCAATGACCTCAGCATTAACTTCTCCACTTAGAAGTGTCTCTTCCAACTTCTGCAATGTCAGCAAATCATCTTGGTTAAATAACTCACTGAGCTATGCATCTACAATATCCAGGACTTTGTAGAATTCCCCTCTGTTGTGGTCTTTCGCACTTTTAGGCTGATGTGCCTCAGCTTCATCAATGAAGCGTTTTGGGGGTGGTCTGGTCTGTGGAACGGTAATGGGCTTAACACCTAAAGACTGAACCACAGCCGTTGCCTCTTCAAACAGAGTTGTGAAACTTTCCTCATCTCTTTTGGCCTTGAGTGAGGTCCTAACAACTTGGACAGCAGCTCTCATGCCAGCAATGGTCTCAGTTTTCTTCTGAAAAGAGATGTTCAGGCATTCAAGCTCAGAGATCACTGGAGAGGCAAGGATGAGACCTAAAACTGTTTTGCCTTTCCTGAACTGCCCTAGCAAGCCATTAGCTGTAGATGCAGTGTTTGAGGCACCACAAGCCATCTCATGCAAACTAGCCAGCACTGACCCATACTGTGACAAAACAGTCGTGATGGCTTTCCCCCTTACCGTCCATCTGGTTGGACACAGAGGTTTTATTGCAGTGAATGACGGATTCTCTGCGTGTGCTATTGCTGCATGGATTGCCTTAAACTTCCCTGAATGAGACAAAAGGACTCCAAGCTGGTTGACCCAATCCAATGAGTCTCTGACCAGAACTGAGGCTGAGCAAACTTTCTGTGTTATTAAATTAGTACAGTGGGCTCCACAATGAATGTACAGTGCTAGCGGCTACTCTTGTTTTATTTGAGCCTGTGCGCCAGCTTGCTTCCCAGCCATGTTAGCAGCCCCATCATAAGTTTGACCTCGTAAACCCTGCTTAGGTAAGTTTAGTCTCAGCAGCACATCTTGAACTACTTCAGCAAGGGGTTTTCCTGTTGTTTCTGGAACACAATACAAACCAATGAATTCTTCATGTGGTTTTAGGTCTTTGTCAACATAACGAAGGCAAATACTTTCTTGCTCTTGCCTGGAAATGTCTTGTGTTCCATCCATAATAACTGCATACTGAAGAACGTGTTGAGCTCTTATTGTATCGGCTATTCCACGAACACTGTTGTTGCTCATTGTTGACAGAATTTCATTCTGGATCTGTGGACTGATATACTCTTTCTGGGACCTCTGCAACCATTTGGCTAAAAGGACATCATCCTCTGCCTTATCTTTTAGGAGTTGAAAAAAATTACTGTTTTCATTAGGGATGAGCGAGTACACCACTATCTGTATCTGTATCTGTTCAACCAACTAAATTATCTGTATCTGTGTCTGTACTCGGAATGGGCGTGGCATAACCCGGAAGTGGGTGTGGTTTAACCGGAAGTGGGTGTGGTTTACATCAATATATTATTTTAAGTCTGAAATTGATATGGAATGATCAGAAGTTGATATGTGTATTGTTTATTTGAAAACTATTTACAGAGCAGCCTCAGAATTGAGATTAAATAATTTTGATCACAATAGTAAATAAACTATTACAGAACAAGTGTTTCAATAAAATCAGAACATTAATATATAAGTGCATGGATTAATACATCTCTACTCATGCAGTTGGAACTAGGAAATATGAAATGCTAGAACCAGACACAACTTTATATATTTTTTTTTATTTTTATTTGATTAAACTGATTTTTTTCATAACGTTCTTGGCATTTTGCCCCACACAAAGTTAAATAAAACAATGTTGATTAGGGAGAGGAAGAGAGATGGAGTTAAAAAAAATAAAAACCCTGACTGGAGCGGAGGTAGTGAGTGACTGATGCAGTACGTCAGCTCTGTCTTGTCAAATGCACCATGTAAGTTACGAAAAAAGTAACTTTAAATATTCAACTGAAAATGAGGTAAGCTGAAGAAAACCTAGGGAAAACTGAAGAAACGTGAGCAACAGTGAAGCAATCACAGCGAGATTCGTTACTGTCTGTGTGCGTGCGTGGATGAGCCGGACAGACTAGAGAGTTTTGTGTGTAGGGAGGGGCGGGCGCTCTATGTGACTGGCCAATCACAGAGCGTGAAGACAGTCAGTTGCCCAATGAGGATTTTCCTTCAGCACGATTACAGACATTTACGAGGTTTTACTCGTTTCATGCTCGTATTCGTAAAAAATGCTTTATCCGTACCGGATACTCGCCTGACACGAGTATCCAGCTCATCCCTAATATATGTATATATAATAAATAATAGGGTATATGTCGATGGGTAAAACCCAGTGCATTTAACATAACACTGCATTTTTGAAAATGGGTTGAAATATGACATGTTGGTGGAGCTCTCAGAGAGAGACTTCTGTGTTCCATCCCTCCACCCGGTTCTCCCCAGCGGTCAGCCCGGCGCATCTCTGACTGCTGCAGCACCTGTCTGCTGTGTGGGCTGACCGCTTGTGGAGCTCTCGGATTCGTAGAGAGACCTGACCACAGAATACTGCAGCTCGGTGAATTGGTTGATAGTGCTTGATGTTAGTCTCCAGAAGTCTATATGCCATCAGATAAACTCGCTCGTGTTTTTACTTTTTGCATATTTGTAAAATAGTGGTGGTGGTGAGCGACAAAATAACTAATTTGTCCACAACGAGCAGACAACCGGGGGCCCTGTTCTCATGGGAACTAGGGCTGTTTAATAAAATGGAAATTAGTTAATAAAATTGATTATTAAAAGGTTCATATCCTATCCAATAAGGTGATAGATTCAAGTGTTTGGTTTTATATATTTTTATAAAGTATGCATTTTGTATTATTTTTATCCTAATTTTGGACCTTTTACTACAGCTATTAAGTATTTTAAACCCATATGCCTAAGTAGATCTTTGTATGAAGTTTCCCTCTAGGTGATCCAGAGAGGCTTGACCTTTGGGTAAGCAACCAAAGAAGACAGTGCTGGACTCCCAATTCACACTCCCACTTGTGCAGTGAATACTTTAAGAGTCATCACTTCACCACGGACTCCAGGGTACAAACACATTACTTCATATTTTGGTTAAGATTGAAAAAATTGAAGCATTAGCTGTATAATATGCAGATGTTACATTGCTGTGTAACAAAAAAATTCCCCCTCCCTTGAACTGTCCGTGACTAGGGCTGTTTAGATGGGGAAACAATCATTTTATTAATTGCCATCTAATTCTATGGACATTTATTCTGATAAACAAATACATTTTTTGTCAGTCTTTAATGTGTAACTTTATGTATTGGGATGCATGAAAAATATTCATTTTAAACTAAATCATTAGACATTTAAGGAGAAATTAACAAAATAATAAACATTCTACTGATGTTAAATCAAACTGTAATTAAAATAAACATTTTTAAAGTCTGGATTCTGGATAAAATCTAACAACATATGCTTTATAAATAACAAACACTCTCCACACGGCTTTTACACACACACACACACACACACACACACACACACACACACACACACACACACACATGCATGCACGCAAGCATGCACACACACACACACACACACACACACACACACACACACACACAGTGCTCTAGTGTACCAGTGGGTTTTTGAGATACAGAAATTGACATCTCCTCCTTGAACCGTCACCTTATCGTGGTGGAGGAGTTTGAGTGCCCTAATGATCCTAGGAGCTATGTTGTCTGGGGCACTTAGTGCCCCTGGTAGGGTCTCCCATGACAAATTGGTCTTAGGTGAAGGGTGAGACAAAGAACGGTTCGAAGGATCTTTCATGGCGGTTAAAATGAAGAGTCGGAGTACCCGGCCCGGAGGGTTACCGGGGTCCCACCCTGGAGCCAGGCCTGGGGTTGGGGCCCGTGAGCGAGCGCCTGGTGGCCGGGCTTTCGCCCATGGGGCCCGGCCGGGCCCAGCCCGAACCGGATACATGGGCTCGTCCAACTGTGGACCCACCACCCGCAGGAGGAACATGAAGGGTCCGGTGCAATGCGAATCGGGTGGCAGACCAAGGCGGGAGCCTTGGCGGTCCAATCCCCGGACAAGAAAACTAGTTTTTGGGACATGGAACGTCACCTCGCTGGCGGGGAAGGAGCCGGAGCTTGTGGAAGAGGTTGAGCGGTACCGGCTAGATATAGTCGGACTCACCTCGACACATTGCATTGGCTCTGGAACCCGAGACCTGGAGAGGGGTTGGACACTCTACTTTGCTGGAGTTGCTCCGGGTGAGAGGCGGAGGGCTGGGGTTGGCTTTTTGTTAGCTCCGAGACTCTCTGCCTGTGTGTTGGGGTTTACCCCGGGGGACAAGAGGGTAGCTTCCTTGCGCCTTCGGGTCGGGGAACGGGTCCTGACTGTTGTTTGTGCTTATGGGCCAAATATCAGTTCAGAGTACCCACCCTTTTTGGAGTCCCTGGGACGAGTGCTAGATAGTGCTCCATCAGGGGACTCCATTGTCCTGCTGGGGGACTTCAATGCTCACGTGGGCAATGACAGCTTGACCTGGAGGGGTGTGATTGGGAGGAACGGCCCACCTAATCTGAACTCGAGCGGTGTTTTGTTATTGGACTTCTGTGCAAGCCGCAGTTTGGCCATAACGAACACCATGTTCGAACATAAGGATGCCCACCGGTACACTTGGTACCAGGGCAGCCTAGGTCACAGGTCGATGATAGATTTTGTAGTCGTATCATCTGACCTGCGGCCGTATGTTTTGGACACCCGAGTGAAGAGAGGGGCGGAGCTGTCAACTGATCACCACCTGGTGGTGAGTTGGATCAGATGGCAAGGGAACATGCTGCGTAGACCTGGCAGACCCAAACGCATAGTGAGGGTCTGCTGGGAACGCCTGGCAGAAGAACCTGTCAAGACGGTCTTCAACTCCCACCTCCGGCAGAGCTTTGACCACGTCCCGAGAGCAGTGGGGGACATTGAGTCCGAGTGGGCCTTGTTCCACTCTGCGATTGTCGAGGCGGCTGTTGCTAGCTGTGGCCGTAAGGTGGCCGGTGCCAGTCGTGGTGGCAACCCCCGTACCCGCTGGTGGACACCAGAGGTTCGGGGAGCCGTCAGGCTGAAGAAGGAGGCCTACAGGGCGTGGCTGGTCTGTGGGTCTTCGGAGGCAGCAGACAGGTACCGGATAGCCAAGCGGGGTGCAGCAGTGGCAGTTGCCGAGGCAAAATCTCGGGCGTGGGAGGAGTTTGGTGAGGCCATGGAGAAAGACTATCGATCGGCTCCAAAGAGGTTCTGGCAAACTGTCCGGCGCCTCAGGAGAGGAAGGCAGCAACTCGCTCACACTGTTTACAGTGGGGATGGGGAGCTGCTGACGTCAACTGAGGCTATAGTCGGACGGTGGAAGGAATACTTTGAGGAGCTCCTCAATCCCACCAATGCGCATTCCGAGGAGGAACCAGAGCTGGGAGGCCTGGGGATGGACTGTCCGATCTCGGGGGCAGAAGTTGCTGAGGTAGTCAAACAACTACACAGCGGCGGAGCCCCGGGGGCGGATGAGGTTCGTCCTGGGTATCTCAAGGCTATGGATGTTGTAGGGCTGTCATGGTTGACACGTCTCTACAACATTGCGTGGTCATCGGGGGCAGTTCCTAGGGAGTGGCAGACCGGGGTGGTGGTCCCCATCTTTAAGAAGGGTGACCTGAGGGTGTGTTCCAACTATAGGGGGATCACACTCCTCAGCCTCCCTGGAAAGGTCTACGCCAAGGTACTGGAGAGGAGGGTCCGATCGATAGTTGAATCTCAGATAGAGGAGGAGCAATGTGGTTTTCGTCCTGGCCGTGGAACTGTGGACCAGCTCTATACCCTTGCAAGGGTGATGGAGGGGGCATGGGAGTTTGCCCAACCAATCCACATGTGTTTTGTGGATTTGGAGAAGGCTTATGACCGTGTCCCCAGGGGCACCCTGTGGGGGACGCTCCAGGAGTATGGGGTGGGTGGCTTTCTGTTAAGGGCCATTCAGTCCCTTTACCAGAGGAGCGTGAGTTTGGTCCGCATAGCCGGTAGTAAGTCGGACCTGTTCCCAGTGAGGGTTGGACTCCGCCAGGGCTGCCCTTTGTCACCGGTTCTGTTCATCACTTTTATGGACAGAATTTCTAGACGCAGCCGTGGTGTGGAGTGTGTCGAGTTTGGTGGCAGGAGAATCTCGTCTCTGCTTTTTGCGGATGATGTGGTCCTCCTAGCTTCATCCAGCTCTGACCTTCAGCTCTTGCTGGGTAGGTTCGCGGCCGAATGTGAAGCGGCTGGGATGAGGATCAGCACCTCCAAATCTGAGACCATGGTTCTCGACCGGAAAAGGGTGGCTTGCCACCTCCGGGTCGGGGGAGAGGTCCTACCTCAAGTGGAGGAGTTTAAGTATCTCGGGGTCTTGTTCACGAGTGAGGGTAGGAGGGATCGGGAGATCGACAGGCGGATTGGTTCGGCGTCTGCAGTGATGCGGACGCTGAGCCGATCTGTCGTGGGGAAGAGGGAGCTGAGCCAGAAAGCCAGGCTCTCGATTTACCGGTCGATCTACGTCCCAATCCTCACCTATGGTCATGAGCTTTGGGTAATGACCGAAAGAACGAGATCGCGGATACAAGCGGCCGAAATGAGTTTCCTCCGTAGGGTGGCCGGGCTCAGCCTTAGAGATAGGGTGAGGAGCTCGGACATTCGGGAGGGACTCGGAGTAGAACCGCTGCTCCTCCGGATCGAAAGGAGCCAGTTGAGGTGGTTTGGGCATCTGGTCAGGATGCCTCCTGGACGCCTCCCCGGGGAGGTGTTTCGGGCATGTCCTGCCAGCAGAAGGCCCCCGGGTCGACCCAGGACACGTTGGAGAGGTTACATCTCCAATCTGGTCCGGGAACGCCTTGGGGTCCTGCCGGAGGAGCTGGTGGACAAGGCCGGGGAGAGGACGGCCTGGAGCTCCCTAGTTGGGATGCTGCCCCCGCGACCCGGACCCGGATAAGCGGAGGAAGACGAGACGAGAGACGAGACGAGAAATTGACATTGTGTGTGTGAATCTCTTTTTTTTAATTTTATGGGAGACTTTGCCTGAAGGGCACAACTGTACCTACAATCTTCTCTTCCTTTAAGGTCAAAAAGCATCTTCCGAGAAGGAAAGTACAGGTAAGTAGGAATGACAAGGTAAGTGACAACCCCATTTGTTTTGTAAATTGTTTTGAGAAGGTTGCAGATGTAGGCCTGTGTCAGCCCGGTTCTGGTTGTGGCCTTGCAGAGTTATCTGTAGCAAGGTGCTCGGCTGCCTGGGAGGTGGTCTGAGTTGGTTCTGTGCTCTGTGGTTGCTGCTGGTTACCTGGTGCTTGGGGCGGTTCCAGAGTGCACCTGATCCTTGGAGGTCTCACACTTTCCCACACTTTCTGTATACTTGTATTTTGTAGTTTTTCAGTAAAGAATGACAAATTATTTACATTTATGGGTGTTTTGCTCACAAATATCTTTCTGAAAAAAATATCTACAAAGCTAACATTTACTTGGATACATAACAAGTATGATGGGTTTTGCAATATGGCTGTCACGTTCTGCCCCTGCCCTCCTGACTGTGTTTCTCTCCTGCCCTGATTAGTCCGTATTGTTCTCACCTGTCCCTCGTTAACCTGCCCATGTTTCCCTAATTAGCCTTCTGTATTTATACCACCTGTTTTGCTCCTGTCCTTTGTCAGATCATTGTTGCTTGTAGTCCTTGTGTTTTGTTCCTGTCGTTCCCAGTCCTCCATTAAAACCATTTTACTTTTACTGAAGCCTGCATTTTTTACCTCCTGGTCAGCTCTGCCACACATGGTCCGCCGTTATCCACACCTACGTCGTGATAGAATGATCTGACCACAACCTGGACCTGTGGTGAGCTTTGTTACATCTCCCTGGAGGATTATTTTTTTTACTTTTTCTCCTTTAGCGGAGGGAGATTCCGGACTCAGTGTGTTTGGCGCATCCTACCTGTTCTCCGGGGTGGTAGAACCATTGAGGGGGTTCGGCGCATCCTACTCGTTCCCGGGGTGGTCGAATTCCTTCTCCTCTCCTGCTTTCTGACCCCATCCCGTTCCTCTCATGGAAGCCGCGGATCCTGGAGCTTCAAGGGAGTTACACCCCCTACGCACGCCATTGTTCTCCGGGGTGGTAGGGCTGGTCTCCCCGCTCTCCTCCTGCTTCCCTGCATCCAAGCCTCTGCCTGAAACCCAGCAATCGTGCTGTGCACCTGCTCTGACCGGTTGTTGAGTGCCTGCCACCGATCCTGGTTTCCTCGCGTCGCTTCTACAGATCGTCCATTTCCTGGTCCACGCTGGTGGGGCTTATGCCTGCAGGTCTCATGCTCCTGCAGGTCTCATGCTCCTGCAGGTCTCTGCCTGGGTCCCACGCCTGCTCCTGCAATTCTCTGCCTGGGTCCCACGCCTGCTCCTCAAGTGTTCCTGTGTCAAGTCAAGTCAAGTGTTCCTGTGTCAAGTCAAGTGTCCTGTTCCTGTGTCAAGTCAAGTGTCCTGTTTCTGTGTCAAGTCAAGTGTCCTGTTCCAGTCCCAAGTCAAGAGTCCTGTTCCAGTCCCAAGTCAAGTGTCCTGTTCCAGTCTCAAGTCGAGTGTCCTGTTCCAGTCTCAAGTCGAGTGTCCTGTTCCAGTCCCAAGTCGAGTGTCCTGTTCCAGTCCCAAGTCAAGTGTCCTGTTCCAGTCTCAACTCGAGTGTCCTGTTCCAGTCTCAAGTCGAGTGTCCTGTTCCAGTCCCAAGTCGAGTGTCCTGTTCCAGTTCCAAGTCGAGTGTCCTGTTCCAGTCCCAAGTCGAGTGTCCTGTTCCAGTCCCAAGTCGAGTGTCCTGTTCCAGTCCCAAATCGAGTGTCCTGTTCCAGTCCCAAATCGAGTGTCCTGTTCCAGTCCCAAGTCGACTGTCCTGTTCCAGTCCCAAGTCGAGTGCCCTGTTCCAGTCCCAAGTCGAGTGTCCTGTTCCAGTCCCAAGTCGAGTGTCCTGTTCCAGTCCCAAGTCGAGTGTCTTGTTCCAGTGTCAAGTCAAGTTGAGTGTCTTGTTCCAGTCCCAAGTCAAGTCGAGTGTCCTGTTCCAGTCCCAAGTCAAGTAGAGTGTCCTGTTCCAGTCCCAAGTCAAGTCGAGTGTTCCTGTGTCAAGTCCCCAGTCTAGTCGAGTGTTTCCGGTCCTGTCCCCACTCTAGTTGAGTGTTCCCGGTCTCTTGTGTTGTGTAGCCTTGTGGGCGTCTGATATCCGCCCTTGGGGGGGGGGGGGGGGGGGGGGGTACTGTCATGTTCTGCCCCTGCCCTCCTGACTGTGTTTCTCTCCTGCCCTGATTGGTCCGTATTGTTCTCACCTGTCCCTCGTTAACCTGTCCATGTTTCCCTAATTAGCCTTCTGTATTTTACCACCTGTTTTGCTGCTGTCCTTTGTCAGATCATTGTTGCTTGTAGTCCTTGTGTTTTGTTCCTGTCGTTCCCAGTCCTCCATTAAAACCATTTTACTTTTACTGAAGCCTGCATTTTTTACCTCCTGGTCAGCTCTGCCACACATGGTCCGCCGTCATCCACACCTACGTTGTGACAATGGCAGCCTCTAAGGTATATTTTAGTAAGATTTTTAAACCAAATAAAGTAAGCAAAGAACAAACTTCAATTGGCTGCTAAGAAACTGTTGGACTTAAAATGGGCCTGTGGTAGAAACAACTTGGCATAAATAATTATTCCTTCCTTTTTTATCTTAACCAAAGAATTTCCAGTAATTGAGCAAAAACATTTATTTTTTTACATCACATTTTATAAAATAACAGGACACAAAGTGTCGGTACATTAAAAAAATGTTAAATAATAACGTTTGTGAAGGAAGAACAGAGCTGTCAACAGTGTTATGGCTATAGATAAATTATATCAACAACACATTAGCTATAACAGTCAGGGATATGTTTATCCTGTTTGCCTGAAAATAAATCTGTGTCCTAAAGGCAAAATTCAAATGCAGCGAGACTCCCACCTGGAAGTCTTTCACTGCATTTGGAGCTTGCCATTAAGACAATCGGCAATATTGCCGGGGGGTGGGGGGGTGGGTGGCTGCCTATCTCCAGCCGTCAATGGGCAATCAGGTGGTGTACACCCTGGACAGAGAGCCAGTCCATCGCAGGGCAACACAGAGATGCACAGGACAAACAATCACATACACACACACTCACACCTAAGGACAATTTAGACAGACCAATTCACCTAACAGTCATGTTTGTGGACTGCGGGAGGAAGCCGGAGCACCCGGAGAGAACCCACGCATGCACAGGGAGAACATGCAAACTCCATGTAGAAAGATCCCAGGCTGGGAAGCGACTCCAGGACCTTCTTGCTGCAAGGCAACAGCTCTAACCACTGCACCACTGCACAGCGTATTATTTTATCATTTTGCACAAAAAGTTGAGCATAACAATTTTCTGTTTAAGAAAAATACCTATGTTACTTATATTAATTTTGTCATTCTGTGCCATAAATAAATGGCTAAATGATTATTTGTTTCCCATGTTTTCATATCACAAAGAATATGCATCTTCTTAAACCAACTTCAAGTCAAATAGTAAAAAAAAAAAATCCTTTCACACACACAAAAAAGCAAAAAAAAAAAAAAAAAAAAATCACCACGCTGGGAAGGGTGAAAGCAATCGGGACGGCCGGCCCTGCCCGCGAGGTGTCCATTGTTTGTTTTTCAGGGAGTTGGCAGCCCTACCTCATGCAGCTGTCTCCAACAATCCAAATAGCTATGGAGAAAAAAATAACAGGTTTGGCCTAGCTGTTTAAAGTACAAAACCATACATGAAGTGATTAAGACAGGTACTTGGTACTTACAATTGCTGCTTTGTGTAGCTGACGTTGAAGACACACAGGCTGCCATGGTGACCTTTTAACAGACCTGAGAAAAAATTGTAATAAAAGAATGAAACTTAAAAACTCCCACACCTCATTTCATGATAGCTAATCAGCTATGGCTGATTTATTGTTTGGATCACAGTGAGTTACACTAATTCTAATATATTTTTATTTCTATTATACATACATACTTTTTAATTATTATTTTCACATAACTGTTACCAGGCTCTCTTGTTCTGGTTCTCATGATAATTATGTTTCTTTCAGTAAATTTTCTTGTGCTTACTTCATCTGTATAATGTCTCTTTACTTTTTGTGAATTGTACTGAGTCCAGAATAAAGGCTACTTGGCTTTACAAGATACAAACAAGTATTACGTTTTAGAAATATATGAAATGTATTAAGTCACTTAGCCTGCTAATTTATCTCGAATACTAATAACTACGTAAAAAATATTGAAAACTTGCTCAAAGCAAAATATATTTTTATTAAGGAAATAACTTATAAACTTACCGATTTAATACTTTTTTATTCACAGAAAGATAGTTTTCATGAAAAAGCGCCACAAACCTCCACACAAACTCCGAGTGAGCTTCAGGTCACTGGTGTTCCTCGGAGTTAGCTCCGGTTGTAGCTAGGTAGCTACCTCCATTAGCTTAGCTCCCACCTCCGCGTTAGCTTTGGGTTAGCTTCAGGTTAGCTTGTAGCTACATTAGCTTCAGTTCGACCGGGTGTCGTTATTTGATCCCAGCCTTACAGCCCCACCCTCAGCGCCGCCTCTCTTCCCTTTTGTGGAATTGTCTGGGCTTGACGGAGCCTGTGGTACGATCAAAATGGCGGTGGTGGCCACCTCCCATTTTACCTCAAAAACGTATTATTCGAGTCTGTGGAAACCCATTGTCCATATATTAATATATATATGGTTTGAACCCTGATCTCCCAGTCCCAGAGGGGACAGTCATACCACTAGGTCACTGAGCTGGATGGGTTGTTCATTCATGACACCAGAGATCAACCTAATTCATGTTTTTATCTTTTTTCAAATGCCAATATTGTGGCTTCATATTTTGCCTTCAGCCTCACATCATTTTGACTAATAAATTGCTTCTAGGGTGAAAAATTGGTAAACTTGGGTCGAGACACACAGGACACACTTTTGATGCTCATCAGACCCTATTATCCTTTGGCCCCCTCATGAAACCAGGTGAAGACATTGATACAACTTAAGATCAGACAGAACATAGACTAAATTAGTATAGGCAAGGTTTGAAGTACTGCCTGGTGGCCTGTTGTACCACTGTTGTATAGAATGTTGATGTTGCTGCTGTTTAGATTGGACATTTCATAAAGCTCTGTTCATCTGCATGGTTCCTTCATTTCCAGTGCATGACCTTTTTCACGTGATGCAGTGATCATATCTAAATGAGTGTTTGTTATGGTTCTGATGGAGAAAAAGGACAAAGTCTGCAGTCTGGTGTAACAGGAACAAACCTGAACAGGCCAACATGCTGGTGAGATGATTCTCTACAGTTACTGTGGGGTTATAAACCGTTAGCTCAGGGAGTTACTTATTCATTTTTCACATCATCTTGCTCTGTGTGAATGTGGTGAGAAGGTGTTTCACCCTCCCAAATCGGTGTATGCCAGCTGCAGCACATTGGGCAACTGATTCAGTCAATGGACACATACTGAGGTGAATTGCTTCCCCTGTAGAAGAACAGAAGAAGAGTAATTACAAAACACATCCTTTTATAACAACTTTTTACTAAGAAAAAGAAGAAAAGATCATTTCTTATTAACTCATTCACTGCCAGCCGTTTCCTGATCATGTGAAGAGTGACGTACGCAGATGAAGATCGGCTTTAGAGCTGGGATGTTTGTTCTCACGGTGCGGGAGTCGCACCAACGCCCACACAGTAAAAATATGCAAATTAGGACTTTAGTCATCAATGGCAGTTAATGAGTTAACCCTCCCACTGCCCTAATGGGTGTGACCCCGCGAGGAAAGTTGACCATTGAGCAGGGTTGATGGTTTATCCCTTGGGTCCATGTGGCAGGGGTGAGGAGTGAGCACCACCTCACTCCTGCCACGTGGACCTCAAGGGATAAACCATCAACCCTGCTCAGTGGTCAACTTTCCTTGTGCGGTCACCCATAAAGACAGTGGGAGGGTTAAACATTCACACAAAAGCATAAAAGCATTATATACATAATATCTGAAATAGGGATGAGCCGGAAACTCGTTTCAATACGAGTATCCGGTACGGATAAAGCATTTTTGACGAGTACGAGCGTGAAACGAGTAAAACTCATAAATATCTAATCGTGCTGAAGGAAAATCCTCATTGGGTAACTGACTGTCTTCACACTCTATGATTGGCCAGTCAAATAGAGCGCCCACCCCTCCCTACACACAAAACTGCAGCCGGGAGCTCTGCACAGTCCGCGTCCGGTCCATCCATGCACACACACACACACACAGACAGTAACGGATCTCTCTGTTCTTGCTTCCTTGTTCACGTTTCTTCAGAACTCCCTATGTTTTCTTCAGTTTGCTTCTTTTTAAAGTTACTTTAAAGTTATTTAAAGTTACTTTTTTCGTAACGTACGTGGTGCACTCAGGGGCGTCGGACTGGGGGGGGGGGGGGGGGGGGGGGGGAGGGTACCGTTTACCCAGGGCCCACTGCAGGGAGGGGCCCTGAGACAGCTTTGAATAAAAATGTTTTATTGTTGTTGTTTTTCCCCCCAACTTACTTAATGTCTTAATAAACTTCCCTTTACCTGGATAAAGAGGTTAAGAAACAGAATTTCGCCTTAAAAATAATAACTGAATAATCTCTGAGGCATCTATCATCCCTTAAAAATGTGCAAAGTGGTTTAGTCCACACCAGCGGCCAGGGGCTGCACGGCTGCATGTACAGCTAATGAGACATCGCAGATGCCGACAGCCAGAGCTGGAGGCAGGAGAGTCAGTCATGTCTTTTCCCAAGAAAGGGAAATCTGGCTTCCAGAAAAGAAAAGAAAAGAAGGAGGAAAAGTTAATTGAACAGAAGCAAGTAGAAGGACGGTGAGCAGCAGCCAGCAGCAGAACACAGTTTTAGCTGATATTAGCTAGCTCTCAGAAGCTGCATTCATGTTAGGTGTTCAGTGTTAAACGCCTTTAGTTTCACCATCAAGATCAAATATAAATTAATTAGTGTTATCAGTGAAAACACTAATTTATATATATATATATATATATATATATATATATATATATATAAAAATCAGAATTATTATCGCGGGCGGCCGCCGCCAATTAATTCGCGGACCTCGCAGTAAAAACAGGTTCACTCTGTGTGGATATTTCAGCTCCTTCCCAGTCATGGACCAGGACAAACTTGGTATCGATGGATTCGTGGTAATCTCAGGAATGAGAAGCTGCCACTGTTTTTCATATAGCATGATCACACTGGTGTTAGAGGATTGTTATTGACTTGGTTAGATATTTCAAGCCTTTTTTAAATTTCTTTATATTTGATCTTGAAAACGGACATTCTTATAATTTGGCTGATAATGCAGGGATTATAAAATTTAGAGTATATTACATTCACAGAGAGAACCTGGTTTATTTCATGTCATATGTATTTAATATATCAAGATATATCAGTATTAGCAAAGCTTAACATCATGAACCATGACAGACATGACTGAAGAGCAGATGAAGATATCATGCCAGGCACTGAAGAGAAAATATTACAAGGATCTCACAGCTGAATTTGAGAATGAGATGCTACACCTGAGAACAATATATGGTGCCACATTTCCACACACTCGGTCTCCTCTTGAGCTGCTTAATGCCATACAGGATGCAATTACAGAGCATTTTTGGAGAAGTTTGTATTGGACTGAGGATATTTTGCACACTACCTGTGACTGTTGCTGGGGGTGAACGGGCTTTTAGCAAACTGAAACTGGTGAAAAATTATTTGAGATCAACAATGTCCCAGGATAGACTGAACAGCCTAGCTCTTCTTTCTATTCAAAGCCAATTAGCCAAAGGATTGGACTTTAAAGATCTCATAAGTGATTTTGCTAACATAAAGACCCGTCAGTGGGCATTTACTGGAAAATAAATTCCAGGATTTTTGTTTGAACACATTGTTGGCAAATAAAAATAATTATATGTGAAGTCTGGGCATTTCACATTTATTATGCTGGCATTTGTATTTGCTCAATATAGAGGTTAAACTAAGATCATATTCATTATATTGTCTTATAGCATGACAAAAAATGTGTAAGAGAGATATTGAGTAATTGAGCATGGGGGCCCACCTAGAAGACTTGTACCTAGGGCCCAGAATTTGGTGCTACGCCCCTGGGTGCACTTGACAAGACAGAGCTGAAAACGGCTCGTGCTGTGTCAGACACTGCTTCCGCTCCGGTCTGGTTTTTTCCCCCCTCTCTCTCTCCTCTTCCTCAGGATCCACTCCCTCTATCCTATTCACTCTCTCTCTTTCTTTACATGTTTTAATCACAATTGTCTATTTTTTGCTCATTTTAAATATATTTTAATCATTTTCTAAATTCTTTTTTCTATTTTACATGTTTTGTTTTTGTGAAGCGCCCCGTGATTTTTATCTTGAGAGGTGCTATAGAAAAGATATTTTCTTCTCTCTCTCTCTCTTAATTCATGCACTTAAATATTAATGTTCTGATTTTATTGAAAACTTGTTCTGTAATAGTTCCTTTACTATTGTGATCAAAAACATTTAATCTCAGCTCTGAGGCTGCTCTGTAAATAGTTTTCAAATAAACAACACACATATCAACTGCTGATCAGACTTAAAATAACTTATTGATGTAAACCACACCCACTTCCGGTTAAACTACACCCACTTCCGGGTTAGGCTACGCCCACTCCGAGTACAGATACAGATAATTTAGATGGTTGAACAGATACAGATACAGATAGTGGTGTACTCGCTCATCCCCAATCTGAAATAACAAAACAATATAAAAGCAGCTACAAGTCATAGCAACACGTCTTTTTAAGCCTTCTTCCATTTCTAGCTCATCGTAGCTTTGTGAGCTGCTGCTGGAGGCTGGATCAAGGTTACTTGGTCTTTCCCGTGTGAGCTGTTCTCTGGATCCACCAGGGTTCTGGTTCCAGCAATTCAATTCAATTCAAGTTTATTAATACAGTATAGCGCCAAATCACGACAAGAGTCGTCTCAAGGCACTTCACATAATAAACATTCCAATACAGGTCAGTTCATTAAGCCAATCGGAAAAACGTTTCCTATACAAGGAACCCAGCAAATTGCATCAAGTCACTGACTAGTGTCAGTAAGTTTACAGCAATCCTCATACTAAGCAAGCATTTAGTGACAGTGGAGAGGAAAACTTCCTTTTAACAGGAAGAAACCTCCAGAGAATCCTAGCTCAGTATAAGTAGCCATCCTCCACGTCTCACTGGGGATCGAGAAGACAGAGCACACACATGCATACACAAACACCAACCCACCCACACCCAAACACACACACCAAGTAATGTTTCTACGGTTACATTGTGATTTCTTAGTAAATATTCTATTTGGTGAGAGATAAACTTTATTGTATTTATCCTTGTGAATCTTAATTAAAAGGGTAAACTAGTAGTAGCACATTCAATGTCAAAGAAAGTAAATTTTTATTATCAGGAAAGAGAGAATTATTAAATGGTTAGCAACAGCGTTCAAGCCGATGGCCCCCTCCATGAGGCCACCACAGCTCAGCAGAAGACAATTGTAGCTTCTTCTCGGGAGAAAATCACTTAGAGAAAAAATAAAGTTAACAGCTGAAATAGCAGGAAATCATATAGTTAAAGAGCAAATTGTAGAAGAAAGTAGTAGAGTGGAAAGGGGTCAGTATGTCCTCCAGCAGTCTAAGCCTGTAGCCTATAGCATACTGCTTAGTTTCAGCCACAGCTTGACACGTCCAGAGATGCATCCTGTTTAGACGCCCTCTGGGACTGTGGCCTTCTGGCATTGGAACAGGATGAGGTGCTGCAACAGCCTAAAATGGGAAAGATTAAAGTTTACATTCTAAATATTTCTTCATACATGTTATTTATTTGAAGTTGACAACTTGGGATTTCTATTTTTGCATAACCATTTTTTAAAGCAGTATATGAATTACACGCAAGACAATGAGGTGACATAAAGGCATCAGGATAATTGCATTCACACAGAGGTGTTCAGAGAAAACTACTACTACTACTACTACACACACACACACACACACACACACACACACACACACACACACACACACACACACACACACACACACACACAGGGGCACATTTACATTTGTCTGCTCGAGTGTGGAGTCATGCACATGCAAAGACAATGACGGCTTGTCTGTCACCTGGGGAGTGTTGCAAAGCAATTCCCTGCCAGAACAACCAACACATTCTCACACCCGAAATGTCACAAAATGACACTGGGAGACCAAGCGTTTAGTTCCAATGCTCTGGCACAGCGCGTTGGCTCCGACTGCCCTGGTAAAACGGAGATTTCACGGAACTGTGACCTTTACCCTCTTGCTAGCTATCCTTCCCCTCACCCTGATCCTAACCTTATCCCTCCTGCACTTTCAAAACTTTGTTCCTACGTGTAACGTCCCTCTCCAACACGGTTAACGGGAAGTTTAGAACAAGCAACAGGGTTAAGGTTAGGATGAGGTGAGGGGAAGGTTAAATAGCAAGAGGTTAGAGGTTAAATGTCGGTGAAATGTGCATTTGACCATGGGTATCGGAAACTGACAAATGCTGGGTCACCCAGCATCATTTTTCAACGCTTCGGGTGTGAGGACGTGTTGGGACAGCATAGCACTTCTCTGGGGTATCCTGCCTTCCAGTCATGTATTCAGACAACGATGGTGTATTCACTATTGTGTTTATATTGTGTTCATGTATTTCAGAGACTTTTTAACATGAATGAATTTGCCCCTCATTTCCCTCCACCTCTTCATGCAGTCGCCACCTCTAAACCCATGTTTCCCTTCATTTTCATTCATAAATTACACTTGCTCCGTATTGTTGTACTCATTCAGCCACGGGCGAATAAACATTTACATTTTCAGACTTTTTCCACGAGCCGTTCATCAATCCGTTCTGTGTCTGCCATCAAATATCTTTGGCTTATTTTTTGATTGGGTAATGGGGGTGCTGTTGACAAACTTAAAGAAGTGGCGTCCTGATAGCAAGCTTATGGTCTCTGTCACATTTGATGGATATTTTACAAGTTTGTCATGTCATGAGCCTTTTTGCTGACGTATTATGGTGTTGCGTATCTCTCTACCCACGCAGATGGAGAAGTATAAATTAGGCTTTAGGTGGGGATTCTAACAGCCTGCTAATCCTACCTCTGCAGTGACAACCGTCCAATCTACATCTGCCCGTGTGTGCACGTGAAATTCCCTTATTTACACAACATTGGTGGTGTAAACAGCCCTAAGAGGTCAAGTTAAAAAATAGCCTGTTTGTGTATAGCACCTTCTAGGGTACTACAAGGCCCTAAGGTGCTTCACAACACAATCAGTTATTCACACACATTCACACCCTGGTGATGATGACCTACCATGTAGCCGCAGCTGCCCTGGGACGCACCGACAGAAGCGATGTGGCTGAACACTGGTGCCATCGGTCCCTGCGACCACAAACAGCAAGCAAGATGGGCTGAATGTTTTGCCCAAGGACACAACAGCAGCATTCTCTGGTGGGAGTCATGATCAATCACACAACCCCCTGACTACTGGACAAGCGGCTCTACATCCTGAGCTGCTTGTCCAGTAAAGAGATTTGACACAGAAATGCGTAGGTGTGCAGCAAAACTAGTGTTAAAGAGTTCATTCTGAAAAGCATTGAGAATTGAGAGGAATAATAAGTGTGCACACACACATGCTCTCACGTGTACGCACACACACACACACACACACACACACACACACACACACACACACACACACACACACACACACACACACACACACACACACACACACACCAAACACTCAGACATGGAAAAGCCAGCATTAGCTCACTCAAAAAACTATAAAAGTATTTAGCTAGCAGCTAGTGGTTAGCATTTTGTTTGTACGCACTAAGGGGGTTTTAATGTAAGAACAGCACCAGTCTGAAGAAGTAATATGTCAAAATATCCACTCTGGAGGTTTGTAAAGTAGTCCTCTGTGAAAGAACGATCACAAACTAAAACCTTCTCAACTGCAGAGATAAAATCGACCGCTCTATGCTTGCAACTGGGAGATAGTGGGCGTTATTGCCTACATTTCAGGGGAGGTGGGCTCCAGATCTGAGACTAGCTTCATGTGGAGGAGCAGGGAATGAGGACGCTCTTACTTTCCATCATAGTAACACATACACAGAATCAGCCTTCTGCTCCTTGTGCCCAACTATCCAGCAACCAGAAGGGCAACCTGTGCTACTCACAAGCTCTTTTTTCTGTAGTTTATCAGTTCACACAGCTTTTTTTATCTTTATTAGTGAAAAACTTCTATACATTCAGCTTTAACTTCCTTTCAAGGTTCTTTAAAGTGGTAGATGGTTGGATAAGGAATGGATGCTCATGTGATGCAGTGAAAGGTTCATAGTAACACCAGCAGTTAGGGCGGGCATCATAAAGAACTCATTTAAAGGACAGATGCTAATGAAACAAGATTGATATATATTGTCTTAACCCAACATTAACTGGTAACATCTCCTCCATTGTGTTTTCTTTGTTGGGTCTTCAGCTGCTGTTTGGTTGTATCCCTTAAAGACCTTCAGCAGAAGTAAACCAATGTAAGCCAATTTGAACAGCTAATGAAAGTATCACACAAAATGTTCTACAAAGTGAATCAACGCCCTCATTCAGTGACTCCTACCTCTTCCTGTCCCTTCCTACACCTCACACTTTTCATGTTTAATCTCTCAAATCAATGTCAATTACACACTGATTATTTTCAGTGTGCTTACCCATTTGTCTTGATTTAGGAGCCATGTTAGTGTGGAAATCAGCAATCCATGAATGTGCTGGTGGATATTGAGGGTGCAGGCAGGGTCGATGTGGTGCCACACTACAGTATTGTAACTTTAAAGGTCATGTTTGACTGTTTCTGCATCATTAGATATGAAGAGTAGTCCTGATTTACCGGGAAACAGAGAAAGGTCATGCGTGACTGGTTTGCCCCGCTCCCCACTCCACCACCCCCTCTTAGGTCGGAGCTGTGCTTAGGTTCTCTGTCACAATATGAAGACAAAATGGCAGCAGCCAAAAGGGCCAGCAATACACACTGCAGCCACCACAGTAGGTACTGGCATGGGTGTTGTCCACATGTCACATTGCTTTTACTTTGCCATTTTATCTGCTGCTCAGGATGAAATGCACTGACTTATCATGGTCCAGTGAGTCCTAAAACACACAGGTCCAACTCTCTTCTGAAGTCTACATGATCTGCCAACTGTATCAAATACATGTACAGGTTAGGAGATTTGTAAAGTAAGCATGTAGGAAAATACTGCATACAAAGCACACCGCAAAATTAAACCGCATCACATTCTATCAGCAGAATGTATTAGTGAACAGAAAATAACATGGACTCCATACATCACTGAAGTTTTGCTATGGTTCCTCAGACAAAGACATCTGTAGCATCTGATGGAAGGTCAAAGGTCCAGGAGTCAGAACTGTTTGTCCAGTACATCTCATAGATGCATAAAAAGATGGAGATGTGAGTCAACACATCATAATGGGAACATTGTCTTCCTAAATAAGGTCCACCCTTTCAAGCTTAAGACATGTACATGTGTAACATCTGCTTTCTACCCGCTGGGTAGATGGGAGTATCAGAAGTAGGTTAGACTACAGAGCCCTTTTGAGTAACGAGACACAAAACACCAGTAGGACTGAGCTCCTGTACAGCGTTTATAAATGCCATACATGGCAAATTAAAATAACAAGTTGTCATTTCACAGGTTGTACAGGTCAGAGTTCCAAACCCAAAAACATGATCCATTTTCTTAGATTTTCATTTCCAGTTTATGGTCATGAGTTCACACTCATGACAGTTTGTTTCCTACCGCAATGCAGCAGAGGCTGGTTGGTTCGCCACCTCACTGGCTCATTCCTCGACCAACGGGAGTAAAAAAACCTGACCTACACAGGGTAAAGCCTAATTTATACTTCTTTATGTTTTTGAGGGAGCAATAGCGGCGCTGTAGGCAACAGCAGCATCCTGACCAATCACAAGCTTGAGTTCTCCGTCTCAATGGTCGGATGTGTAGAAAAGAGAGGTTGACTCTGTCCATCCATGCGAGGGCTCTCCAGCAGACTTGCAAGGACAGATGATGGCATTGCGTGCATCCATCCTGATGCAGAAGTATAAATTAGGCTTAAGACAAGGTGTTCAAGATTCACAGCGTTGTTATCTCATACCCCAACACCCAAAACTAAGCAGGTTTCAGCATTTAGTCTAACAAAGTTGTCTCATTGAAATGCATTTACTTATTCCTACATTGACCTATGTTGTCCTGTATTGTCATTAGATGTATACATATCCAATACTTCTAATTATAGCTATCATACTTTTGCTGGTACAATACAATCTGTATCTATTTCAGTTACTGCAATTTGTTACCGGACAGAAGACAACACACAGTATAACACAAAAGATACAAAAACAGAATTTAATGACCAGCGCTGTACAAAAGACTGGGCTCGATACGGCTCGTACATTGTCCCTAAGGTACGCCTTCTGCAGTATAAAAACCATAAACAACTCACCATTTAGTAGAATTGTTTAAGTTTAATATTGTCAATGATAATCAAAGTAAAAAGACAATCCATTCTTCAAAATCCGATTTGTTTGCTACGCGTCAGCACTAAGTGTATGGATATCATAGAAAGTTACTGAGTCACATGTCACAGTAGGGAGCCTAAGTCTCCTTCCTTTCCGGTCAGGTCATGAGTCCACGGAAGAATGAAAAAATGAATTCAAGTCAACGGGGCTAAAAGAGCTATTTTCTAATCCACTTTGTCTTACGCCCTGGATTGCTATGTTTTACTTCAGTTTAAATGAAAAGTAATGATGGGCGTTTCGACCTCGCCAGTCACGTACTTTCATATTTATCAGCTTGTAAAAGTTCATAATTAGCATGACTACAAATCAGACGTCGACACGTAGCAAATGTGACGTCACCAGAGAATCTCTTCTCCCCTAGCGTAGTTGCTACTTACCACATGGCCAGATTTGTGGTGGTTTTTTCCTCCTGAAGGAAGGATTTGAAGTTTGCGGAACTTCCAGCCATTTTCCCTGTTTTTCTCTGTGTCTGGTTTGATGACGTCACTTTAGTGATGCACATTTGTAGTCCTGGACTTATTTTTAAACAAAACCTAAAATAGCATTTTTCCCCATTCAAAAATATGCGCTTTCTTGTGATCAAAATGCATCTTTAAAATTCACAGACATCATTTGTGAAATCCATGGCACATAACAAGCGGAATTAGAAAATAGCGTTTTTAGCCCCACGGACTTGCATTTATTTTTTTCGTTCTTCTGTGGACCCTTGGTCCAGAACAGTGATGGAAATAAAGCCATTTAAAATGACGGCGTTACTAACGGCATTCATTTTTTGGGTAACGGAATAATCTAATTAATTACTTTTCCCACTGTAGCAAGGCCTTTACCGTTACTGGGGATGGAAGGTTGTGCGTTACTATGTGCTTGTCGAACGTTGAGCAACAGTGTGAGGCTTTCTGACCGCCACACTTCAGCTGCAGCCAGGGACAGAGGTGTCCGTAACGCACAATGATTGGCCGGGTGGGCAGAGACCCTCACGGTCTCAGTCTCAGCATGCTGTAGACACAACAGAGCAGTGATGGGAATAACGCCGTTTAAAATAACTGCTTTACTAAAAAAACTATTTCTTTCAGTAACGAGCAAACTAATTAATTACCGTCTTCTTTATCAAAACGTCATGTTTGTTACTGATAAGAAAATTCGTGCGATAAGCTGCGTGGTGTGTTGAAACTGTCATCAGCTGATCAGGAGCTAAAGAGGTAGATGTTTTCATCCAAGTGCATCACGGCCCGTGAAGAACGAGGAAGACGTGATGAATAGTTTACGGCTGCAGGTGTGGATCTGCACCCGTGCTCTTCTTAGCATGACAGCGGGACGTCCTGAGGTCCGCTCACCTGTTCACCGCTCAGACGTCCTGATTTTCTACCTCCCTAGATCATCCACTTGTAACCTGTTTCTGATCATGTCTTTAGTCCCGCTGTAACACTGATGCATCAGTCTCAGACGTCATGGAGCTCAGGGTGTTATCAGAACTACCTGTGTGTGTTCACCACCCAGCTTCAGCTCTTCTGTGGTTGGGTCTGACCCAAGTTAGTACATGTAAGTCCTCCATCAGATTTGTGCCTGTTCTAGTGTCATTTTAAAGGACTTTATTTATTTATTTAACCATTACTAGATTACCAGCAACAGAAATGCTACTAATAACACACAATTATGTGAAGCTGGAAAAATTAAAATACTGTACAAAATTACATTCATTTCTGTAATTGATCTAGACTGAGAGACCATTTAAAGGCTTGGGAACCTTTACAGGTGTTTCCATTTGCAATTTTAAATTTTAGCTGATTGGGGTGTTGTTAAATATCACACAGTGACCTTTTAATAGTCTAGATAAGTGTAATGTTCCTGTTAGTAGTTCCTCCTGTTAAGCGCTTATTTATTTAAATTATGCAGGTTTATAAAAAACATTTGGACACACATTTTATTATGTTCCAGTCATTAGTCATTTATATTTCACTATTGTAGTAATTTATAGTAAATGGAGTAAGTTCAATTAGCCCATTTTTCTTGCATTTTTTAATGAAAAAAGTAACTAAGTAGTTATTTTTCTTGGCAATTAGTTACTTTTATAATCTCGTAACTGAGTTACTTTTTTGACAAAGTAATTAGTAACTATAACTAATTACTTTTTCAAAGTAACTTTCCCAACACTGGTCCAGAAGTAGATGGGCATGACTTAGGCTCCCTATTAGGGATGAGCGAGTACACCACTATCTGTATCTGTATCTGTTCAACCAACTAAATTATCTGTATCTGTACTCGGAATGGGCGTGGCATAACCCGGAAGTGGGCGTGGTTTACATCAATTTATTATTTTAAGTCTGAAATTGATATGGATTGATCAGAAGTTGCTAAGTGTATTGTTTATTTGAAAACTATTTATAGAGCAGCCTCAGAATTGAGATTAAATATTTTTGATCACAATGGTAAAGGAACTATTACAGAAAAAGTTTTTCAATAAAACCAGAACATTAATATTTAAGTGCATGGATTAATACATCTGAACTCATGCAGTAGGAACTAGGAAATATGAAATGCTAGAACCAGACACAACTTTATATACATTTTTAAAATTTAATTTGATTAAACTGATTTTTTTCTTAACTTTCTTGGCATTTTCTCACACAAAGTTAAACAAACCAATGTTGATTAAGGTGTGTGTGTGTGTGTGTGTGTGTGTGTGTGCGTGCGTGCGTGCGTGCGTATGTGTGTGTGTGTGTGTGTGTGTGTGTGTGTGTGTGTGTGTGTGTGTGTGTGTGTGTGTGATAGAGAGAGGGAGAGAGAGGGAGTAAAAAAAAACCCGACCGGAGCGGAGGTAGTGACAGTCGTCAGTTCTGTCTTGTCAAATGCATCATGTAAGTTATGAAAAAAGTAACTTTAAATATTCAACCGAAAAAGAGGCTAGCTGAAGAAAACCTAGGGAAAACTGAAGAAACGTGAGCAACAGTGAAGCAATCACAGCGAGATCCGTTACTGTCTGTGTGCGCGCGAGGATGAGCTGGATGGACTGCGCTCCCGGCCGGCTGCAGTTTTGTGTGTAGGGAGGGGCGGGCACTCTATGTGACTGGCCAATCACAGAGCGTGAAGACAGTCAGCTACCCAATGAGGATTTTCCTTCAGCACGATTACAGATATTTACGAGTTTTACTCGTTTCACTCTCGTATTTGTCAAAAATGCTTTATCCGTACCGGATACTCGTTTCAGACGAGTATCCGGTACAGATAAAGCATCCCTACTCCCTATACCGGGTTACACCCTCCAAAATAAAAGCATTTCTGGTTTTACATTAGAGTGTATTTCTCGTTAACCATCAGACATTCTAACATCATAGTGGTCATCGGTTACACATGAAAGTGTGTATTTGAACATCATCAATGGTTAGGTAGATGGTACATACGAAATAGAATAACCTTTATTGTCATTATGTAAGTAGCCAAAACAAAGTTATGTGGGTGAACTCCCACTCACCCTCCAGCGGTAAGCGGTAGTTTAATTTTTTTGGTTAGTTCTGGTCAGCGCTCAGTTTCCTATTGCATGTAGCTCTGCGGGGCAGGGGGGCGTGCTTGGCCAAAGAAAAAAATCTGCATTACTAACAATATATCACAGTAAACCCCTGGAGCCTTGCCACAAGGAGTTTTGTGACCTCACCACCAGAAATTGTAGAGCCCAACCCAAAGTCCCCAGTCTTTGCTTCCTCACTGGAAGATGTGCCGTGGGATTGAGGAGGTATTCCAAGTATTCCACCACCGATCCACAACATCCCGAGTAGAGGTCAGCAGCACACCATCCCCACTATAGACAGTATTTTTAGCGCACTCCTTTCCCTTCCTGAGGTGCTGGATGGTGGACCAGAATCTCCTCGAAGCTGTACAGAACTCTTGCTCCATGGTCTCACCAAACTCTGACCACCCGGGCCACATTCCGCTTGGTCTGCCAGCACCCATCAGCTGCTTCTGGAGTCCCACAGGCCAAAAATACGTAATAGGACTCTTTCTTCAGCTTGACTGCATCCCTAACCATCGGTGTCCACCAGCGGGTTTGGGGATTGCCACCACGACAGGCACAGACAACCCTGTGACTGCAGCTCCATTCGGATCCCTTGACAATGAAAGCACGAAGCATGGCCCACTCAGACTTAATGTCCCCACCTCCCCCGGAACATTTTGGAAGTTCTATCGGAGGTGGGAATTGAAACATCTTCGGGCAAGAGACTTCGCCAGATGTTCCTAGCAGACCCTTACAATACATTTTAGCCTGCCAGGTCTGACTGGCTTCCTCCCCCACCATCAAAGCCAACTCACCACCAGGTAGTGGTCAGTTGACAGCTCGGCTCCTCTCTTCACCTGAGTGTTAATGACATGCGGCCACAGCCAGATGAAATGACAACAAAGTCAATCACCAAGCTGCAGCCTGAGGTATCTTGGTGCCAAGAGCACATATGGACACCTTTATGTCTAAACATGGTGTTCATTATGGACAATCCATAGCAAGCACAGAAGTCCAATAACAAAACACAGCTATAAATCATATTGGGGGGTGATTTCTCCCCACCTCACCTCCCCAGGTCGTTGCCCATGTGAAGGTAAAGTCCCCCAGGTGAACAAGGGAGTCACTGGATGGAGCGCTCTCCAGCACCTCCTCCAAGAACCACAAAAAGGGTGGGTAGTCTCAACTGTAGTTTGGTGTATAAGCACAGTCAGAACCCATCCCCCCACACATAGCCAGAGAGAGGCTATCCACCCGTTCACCGGGGTAAAACCCAACTTACAGGCACCAAGATGGGGGCAACTAGTATACCCACCCTTCTTGGTGCCTCTCAGTGGAGACAAAACCAGAGTGGTAGTGTACAGCCCCTCTCAAGAAAACTGGTTCCAGAGCCAGAGCCATGTGTTGTGGTGAGTCCAACTATATCTAGTCGGAACCGCTCAACCTCGCACACCAACACAGGCTCCTTCCCCACCAGGGAGGTGACTTTCCATGTACCAAGAGCCAGCCTAAGAGCAGACCACCAAGGTCCCTGCCTTCAACTACCACCCATCACACATTGCAGCCGACCCCTTCTGCTCCTCCCAAAAGTGGTGTGCCCATGGGATTGAGGACCCGTGTTTCCACTTCATCAGCATTGTCACCCTCTTTACGGCAGAGAAATGCCCAATTTTTCGACTGTCTGTCAAAAGCCTTGGAGACTGCAAGCCTGTGATTGGTCAGGATGTCACTTCCTTTAACTTTGTCAACAACACCATTGCCCCCTCAAAAAAAATAAATCGATTGTGAAAATTAGCAGCTATTAGCAGCAGTCATAGAACAGATCGAAGAACATCATGGAAGAAGACCAAAAATATTAATGTTCATACTCCTGTGACAAAGATACTTAGCAGACTTTTTGGTTGTGGACGGAAATTACAAAAAATGTGGGTTTGGAGGTGGTGACTACATGAAGAGGTGGAGGGGAATGAGGGATAAATCAGTCTGTGTGGACCTCAGGTTACTGAAATAGTGGCAGGAAACCCCAGAAAATTGCTACGCCCTCTGTTGTCCTGGAGAAGAATTTGTTTGCAACATTCCCCAGGCAACAGAGAAGTCTGAAAGGAAAATATATCCATCAATGTGTCTTTGTGAATCTGCACCCACGGAAGAAGCATGAATCCGGCTTTAGGGGTTACTCTGTCCCAGGTTTCATGAGTGGGGTGCTGATTCTAGCACAGTGTGCCATTTTTCCATAAATGGGTTTTCTTCTACATTCACAGCTGCACCTGGCTGTCCTATCATGATGTATTGTGACACTAGCCAAACGTGTAAGTCTTTTGTTACTTTGTCCCATTTTTCTTCAAAGATTTTACTGCATGATGGATCATAAGTCATAGTGCAGTGATGGTCACTGAATGGCACAGTAGCTTCTGGAATTTGAGCCTCAATACATTTTTCCCATTTCTGAAACATCTCGGAGACTGGCTTGTTGATGTTACCCAGCCAGTAGACCTTAGCATGTTCTGTCTGAGCAGTCAATTGAAAGTTTAATCCAGAGCTGTCTACGTAAATTCCTTCTGGTCAGCACCAGGTTTTTGTTTTTAGCTTACACAATGCATCTCTTCCTAGTAGATTAACTGGAGTTTGATCTGAAATCAGAATTGGAATTATGATTTCACGTTTATCAACTGCTAGTTTTACTGGAGCTGTTAATGGATTTATTTGTTTCGTTCCCAAGAACCCTGTTGTCTTTACTCTTTTCTCAGACATGGGAAGGTGAGTTGCATAATATGATTTTATGCATGAGTAGGTTGCTCCAGTGTCAACTAACATTGGGACCGATCTTCCTTCTATTTTAACATTGATCACTGGTTCTCTATCGGCGTTAGCTGTTAAAATTGGTAGTTGCTCCTCCCCCACAGGGCTCTCAGGGCATCCCTAGAATCCTTTTTGTGATGCCCATGGATTAACTGGACCTCCTCGTACTCAGTTTGGTCGTGTTCCACGACCACGCCCAGACCATTCATGGTCTGGAATTGGATTCTGACAGTCTCAAATCAGGTGACCCATCTGGCCACACCCCCAACATGTACCTGAAGGTGGGGGTCGATTCTGTTGCACCCAGCCTTGTCAGGTTGGGTAGCGATTGGGGAAATGATTAGGGAATCGTCTCTGTGGTCCAGGCTGCTGTCTACCATACTGGTTTGGGTAGACATTGATAACCAGTTGAGATGGAGTTTGAGGTGGGGCCATGCTTGGGTTTGACTGTCACTTTTCCTGTCACTTTTGACCACTGCTGCCTGGGTTTTAGCCTTGGTCTGGAGTTCATTTATATGCAACTGCATACGTTTTCTCTGAGCACACTTTTTTTGCTTAATCATTTTATTATTGTCTTTCCGATAGCGGTCCACTGCGTGGACTAAATGGTCTCTGAACAGTGCATGTGGCATTGAGTACAGTCCCACAACATCCTCCAGTTTGTCTCGTACAGAAGTCGGGAGAGCAGGAATCAGAGATGTTCTGAACAGAGATGTCATTATCGGCGTCCCCTTGGGACCCTCTTCCATCTCCAGCTTCCACCGTTTGAGCTGCCTGTCAACGAATGATGCAGGACTCTCAGTCTCTGAAAGTGGCTCACCTTTCAAGGCTTTGGGGTCAATCCTGTTGGGATATGCTGCTCTTAGTATGTCCGTGCCGTCAGCCATTGGGTCCTGCGTCCATTTGACTCCATTGGATGCGAGCAATGTTCCCATAAGCTTATGTCCCAACAACTCGAGCCAAAATGGCTTTGAGATCTCCAAGGGCAAGCATTAGCCCAGTTGTCTCCTCATTTACCCGGTCGGCAACAAGATGGCGCCTGTGCTTGGCTTAGCCGCAGTCACTGGCCACTTTTTCAAACTTTTCTCCACTAACCTCCTCTTTTTCACCTTGCTCCTATCTGCGATCCTCTTCAGTAGTGTCCCTGCTACCATCTCCTACGATCGCCAGACTCTTTTGTCCTTCCGTTCGATCACGATCGCCCAAGATGCACCGAGGACGTACCATCCTTTTTGTTTACCTGAGTGGCGCACTGGCCTGGAGCCAATCGACAGTCCCAAGCTGCGCACCTCCAGCTATGTTTATCCGGTCCCGGGAAAATGTTGGAGGAGTAAACGAGCAGGAATACAGGTGAGAATAAGACTTCTCTTAAAGCGTGGTTTATCTAGTAAACATCGGCGTGATCTTCTAGCTTCTTTTCCTTTGTTTGGTGACCTGAACGCCACTTCCGCATACCCGCCAGGCCGCTTTGCAGCGCGGTATATCCGTCCAAGTTTTTTAAGGTTAGTTTATCCTCATTCCTCAGTAGTTTCTCCTCCTGTTCCCTCCATAAGTGGTTTTTATAAACACCATGGATCTAACCCCGCTAATTTACGTCCACTAACTCCAGCTGTTTCTGTAGTTTCTGATTCCTCCACCTCACTCAGCATGGCTCTATTAAATACCCACTCCGTTAACAATAAGTCCTTCCTGCTCAGTGATCTAATTCTCTCTAAAAACCTGGATTTTCTGTTTCTGACCGAAGTTTGGCAGCAAACATGTGATTATTCTGCTCTGATTGAACTTTGCCCGAGTGGTTATTCTTTTCTTAGCCAACCTCGGGGTTATGGTTGTGGTGGAGGCCTAGCTGTTGTTTTCAGAGACCATCTTCCATGTAGCTCTACAACCTCTGGTCACTTTGCTTCCTTTGAACTGCAGCTGATTAAAGTCAGGTGTAAGGACCCGTTCTACTGTGCTGTGGTCTATCGTCTACCTGGTCCAAACAGTTCTTTCCTTCAGGAGTTTAGTGACTTTCTATCCTCCACTGTGAAGCTGTCCAGACTGGTGATTGTTGGTGACTTTAACATCCACATTGATGATCCCTCCGATCTCTTTGCCATGAATTTCTCCAGCCTCATGGACACCTTCGGCTTTACCCAGCATGTTTCTGGCCCCACATAAACCAGGGGGCACACTCTAGACCATGTCTTTCCCCTGAGTCTAAATGCTGACAGTGTTAGTCCTGAGGACGTTTATATTTCAGATCACCATTGCATTTTCTTTAACTTGTCAGTTTCTGCGTCCCCACCTCCTGCTTGCTGTATGGTTAGTTCTCATTTTCTCAATGAGAGCACAGCTAGCAATTTTTCTGCTGCTTTTGATCCACCCTGTTCTTCTGATAACGACCCAGATTCCTTAACCTCTCAGTTTAACGAGCACTGCCTCTCCATTCTGGACAACATCTGCCCTTTCAGAACCAGTTCAGTTCCTGCAGTGAACCCTACTCCCTGGTTTAATGACAGTCTTCGCAGCCTGAAGCGCCAATTCAGAAAAATTGAGCATTTGTGGAAGAAAACCTATCTCCAAGTCCATCTGCTGCACCTAAAGGATCTTATGACATCCTTTTACTCTGCAGTCAGAGACGCTAGGGTTTCCTATTTCTCCAACCTGGTGTCCCAGAGCAAAGGGAACCCCAAGGTGCTGTTTAACACCATCAGCAGCATTGTCTCTCCTGCCACTCCTACAGCCTCCATCCACTCTGTGATTCACTCACAGTGATGCAGGGGACTGCTCTGTTCTGGTCCTGCTGGACCTGACTGCAGCCTTTGCCACTGTTGACCACCACCTGCTAATGGAGAGGCTCAGAGACTGGGTAGGCCTATCAGGATCTGCTCTGGAGTGGTTCTCCTCTTATCTTTCTGAGCGCTCCTTTTCTGTGGCGGTCTCCACGTTTAGGTCCTCCACCACCTCTCTTACCCATGGTGTCCCACAAGGTTCTGTGCTGGGGCCTCTGCTCTTCCTCTATCTGCTTCCTCTTCAGCACATCCTGAGCTCCTTCAAAGGAATTTCCTACCATCTTTATGCAGATGACATCCAACTGTACATCTCCTTTAAGGCCCATGAGATGTCTAAGCTGCAGCTGTTACATACCTGCTTAGACTCTATCAAAACCTGCATGGCTGGGAGCTTTCTTCAGCTGAATGAAGATAAGACTGAGATCCTCATTTGTGCCCCAGACAAGCTGGTTCCCAAAGTCAGAGACTCTCTTGGTCAGCTTGCTTCTCACACCGAACCTTCTGTCAGGAATCTTGACGTGACCTTTGACCCAGCTCTCACCCTGGATTCTCATGTCAGTTCTCTTGTTCGCTCCTCCTTCTTCCATCTCAGGAACATTGCTAAGCTGAGTCCCATTCTGTCCCACTCTTAACTTGAGACAGTTATCCACACCTTCATCTCCTCATGCTTAGACTACTGTAACTCTCTTTTCACGTGTCTGAGCAGAACCTCCCTGAACCATCTACAGGTGGTTCAGAATGCCTGTGCTCGGCTTCTGACCAAGTCCTCCAAACACACCCACATCACCCCGCTTCTCCTCCAGCTTCACTGGCTGCCAGTCGACTTCAGGGTTCATTTCAAGATCCTGGTTCTGGTCTATAGAGCCTTACATGGACAAACACCATCTTACATTGGTGATCTTCTTAGTCCCTACACCCCCAACAGGTCCCTGAGGTCCAGTGATCAAAGCCTACTGGTTGTGCAGCACCAGGCTAAAGACCAAAGGTGACAGATCATTTGCTGCTGTTGCCGCCAAACTCTGGAACTCTCTCCCCCTGAGCCTGAGATCAGTGGACTCAGTGGTCTCCTTTAAAAAGCAGCTGAAGACTCACTTGTTCAAATGGCTTTTGTATGACCTTCTTCACCACTCTCTCTTTATTCTGGTCTCCCCACCTATTCCACCTTCCTCATGATCCACTGATTTCCCTCTTTCCTATTCACTCTCTCTCTTTCTTAACATTTTTTAAATCACAATTGCCTATTTTTGCTCATTTTAAATATATTTTTAAACATTTTCTAAATGCTTTTTTATATTTTTTCTTTTTGTGAAGTGCCTCATGATTTTTATCTTGAGAGGTGCTATAGAAATTATATTTTCTTCTTCTTCTTCTTCTTCTTCTTCTTCTTCTTCTTCGAAAGGCCTAATCCACTTTCCAGCGCCTTCCTGTATCTCAGGAAGCAGCGAAACCAAACCAGTGAGGTCGAGGCTCTGCCAGGGAATATAATTTGCTCTTGTGCTCTTAATTTGAATTGGGTACTGACCATTGTCAAGATATTGAGCAGGTGGTTTTAAGTCATTTCTGGGTCTCAGATCATGGTTTTTACTTCTAGGACCTGGTTTTTCCTCCTCTTGAGTCTGAACTTTATTTGGAGCAACAGGTTCTGGTGAGTGAATGCCTGGTTTATAAAAAGGCTTAAAACTTTTCTCTTTGCTTGTGCTAGCGGTGTTCTCACGATCCTCATCTGACTGTGTGCCTGTGATGTGAGTTATGGATTTCTGCAGGCTCCGAGATATTTCCTGTACAATTTGGTTGACATCGTTTAGCTCATCATGTACATTTGTGTCCTTATTTTCAAGTTCAATCCAGTATGAGTCAGCCTTCGGTTTTCTTTTCAAAAAATCTTTAGGTTCTGCAAAACAATCAATTGCCCATCGCCCTCCTTCACTTACCTCTCTACGTTCCGTGCTACAATAATTTGGACGCATCCCACGTGGTGGAGTTTTTTTGTTCTAGTTCCCTTTCCTTACCTTCTTTTGGTTTTACAGCAGGAGCCGCACACTTTCCTCTGTTAGGTCTTTCATCTGATTACTGTGATGCAGTTAATTTTAACATAGCATTTTCAATATCTGAACCATTTGGACCTTTGTCGAACGTGTCGCGCAAATCAAAATCTCTCGTAATTGTAACGGTTCCCAAAAGGGGGTACAGGCCGTCTTGTTCTGGGCCCTCCACCTCCTTCGGGGCCATGTCCTTTTTGTTTTTCATTTTAAGGATGGCGTGTTTGAGGTTTTGTCTGTAAATCTTTCCTTCATTCCTGAATGAGTCCAGGATCTGAAGTTTGTTTTCTCTTTTTTTTTTTGCTGTCTTTGCTTAGACCCATCTGATTTATAATCTTGAATTCTTAATTCCAGATTATCGCAGGCTACGACATCAAAAGTACCCTCTGGTGGACAGGGACTGCACAGTTTGCTTGTTCGTTTAGCCCATTTTTCTGACATGTGCTTTATATCTTTTGCTAAATCAGCGTTTTTTACCGACATTTTGAGATTTCAGAAAAACGTATTATTTCTCTAATTAGTAAATTAGTTTGTGTAGAGGATCAATAGGTACCTCTTACGTAGGAAAACATCAAAGGTGAGATTCCATAGAAAATATGAAATCAATTTGATGTTTCTTTGAATACTACCTTTAAACAGAAGATCGGAACTTTTTATTGCAGGGATTAGGTAACACTTCGTAATCACCCAGAGTCAAAAAGAGAGAGACAAGTTTTAAAGTTTAAGAAGATTTATTTCTAAACAATTTAAAACAAGGCTAACTCTAACTTTAAACACTATGATGAATGGATCTAGGTTGTGAATCAGGCAAAATGGATGGTGTAAATGTGGAATGTTGTTATTAGAACTCTCGTTTCCGGAGAAGACTTAGTTCTGTGTGGGAGCGAATGTTTTGCTCTAAACTATAGTCGGAGTTTCAAAACCACATTCAGACTGTATCTTGCCGAGCTACATACCCTTGCAGAGACCTCCATGTAGATCCAGAATGCCAGGTTCTCAAACCCCTCTTTGGTACCAAAGCAAACAAAGTGAAACAGAGTACGGTACGACAGACTAGTCTTGGAATGCCTCCAGGTAAGCGGCAGGTGGTTGACAGCGTCAGCAGGACCCTGAAGGGTCAGTGAGTTCAGCTTTTACTCTGAAGGAGAGTTGCGTCAGGTGGAGCTTGCAACAGGTTTATTTTCCAGCTTGTCGTTAGGTTCTTTGTGGTTAAAAAGTTACGAGTGGCCGGCTCGCAACTCTAGAAAGTTTGAACTGAGTTAAGGGTGACGTGGGAGTTAGTTTTATAATTCAGATGTTTTGATTTATGGTCAAATCAAAATTGGACAACCGTTACAACCCTTGAGAAATTAGCAGTCCAGGAGGTTAGGGTGTAACACAAAAAAATAACGAAAAACTGAAAGAAGGCATTTAATATACAAATAAAAGAAAAACAACCAGGAACTTCTTAACACTAGAACAAAAAGAGGGAAGTAGTTCAACGTCAGGGTCTCTAGGCCAAAACAACAAACAAAACCACCCCTTTAGCTAAAACAAAAAAACATGCAACCTTTCTCTAATGAAAAGAAACAAATACAATGCCTGGGCTACACTGGCTGTCCACAAAACAGGAGAAAATGGTGCATCAAAGAAAAAGGCAGAGAACCCCTACCAAATACTTCCCAACTAATAAAAGAATGAACATCTAGTGCAACCAGTATCCACTAAATACTACTGGTATCAGAGTAGCTTATGCTACACAGGTTTTAACACCTTCACAATCACCAGAACAGTCTGTGCCCAGGAGTTAGGGGCTGCGGTGCTGGCTGGCTGCAGCTTTTATGCAGGTCCGTTGATGAGGAGCAAATGATCCCAGCTGGGCACTCGGGTGTGGCAGCAGACCTGCAAACAAACACCAAACAGGAAGCTCTCTACTCCAAGAGAGCCCCTACAGGTCAATGGACGTAACACCATCCCCCATAAAAGATTCTTACATAGTAAAAATGCATCACTATTAAGTTCTACCATGCTAAGGGTATAAACATGGTACTCTTGAGAGGGCATCGGCGATCACATTGTCTGCTCCTTTTTTATGTTGGATGTCCAGGTTGTATTCCTGGGCCAGTAATGCCCAGCGCATTAACCTTTGGTTGCGATTGTACATCTGCTTGAGGAACACCAAAGGGTTATGGTCAGTGTACACTGTGACAGGATATGACGTGGAACCGACATAAACATCGTAATGTTGTAGAGCCAGGAGCATGGCTAAAGTCTCCTTCTCAATGGTTGAGTAGTTAAGCTGATAAGACTTAAACTTAGCTGAGAAGTAGGAAACCGGGTGGTTGAGGCCATCTGCCCCTTCTTGCAACAACACTGCTCCAGCCCCAGTAGCACTTGTGTCCACCTCCAGTTTGAAGACTTTGTCAAAGTTTGGAGCTGCCAATACAGGTGCACTACAGAGAAGAGACTTGGCAGAGACAAAAGCCTGTTGACAGTCAGCATCCCACACAAAAGGTTGCTTGGTGCTGCACATCTTTGTTAGAGGAGCCACCACTGTAGAAAAGTTCTGGCAAAAACACCTGTAATAGCCAACCAAACCCAGAAAACGGCGGAGTTCACGTCTGGTGGTTGGCATAGGGTAGTGTATGATGGCTTCCACTTTTGCGTTTACGGGGCGTACCTGGCCATGACCCACTTGTCATAACAACAACAAATATAAACACTGCACAGATCATGCCAAGCGTCAGAAAGGAAAGCTCTGATTGGAGAGACAAAGGAATGTGTCATATGATTAACATTACATGTGATCAGTCTAGTGTGTAGTTTAAAAGTTATATTACTTATTAAAATACTATCATAGAATTATAATATCAGGTAATTAATATTCTCGTTTCACAGATTGATTTAACATCGAGCTTTACATGATTATTTGGACTAGCACAGATATTTGACAATTATTTAATAGAGAAAAGAGTTCTGATCTTCTTTCTTCTCTTGAGCTGTAGGGGGAGGCAAATAGCTAGTTACAACAATTTAGATGCAGAGGTATCAAAAAGTTCTTGAGCATATCTGAAGGAGATTAGTTCTTCCTGCAGAGAGGGGACCTTTAGGTCAGAAAACAGTTCCTTCATGATGCTACATTTGTGTATTTATAATTTCCTGAAAATAGGAACAAAAATTGAACGTTGAAACAGATATTGTTGATATATAATAACTGTACTCTTGATGAATTTATTATTGCTTTGTTTACACAAATCGTTCAGCAATTTTTCTTATTATTATAAATGCTTCACAAATCAAATTTCTTCTGATTTAATACTAAAGTAAAGCTAGTATAACAAGCTTTGTTTACTGTTGAACTTATAATTTAATGTTTGAAAGTTTTATAAGTGGACCTTTAAATCTTGATTATATATTTATTTATTTATTCTCAACGGCTCAGCATGATTAGCTGCAGAGAAACCTCAGGTTTGTGGGGGCTGCTTCAGAGAAAGAGATAAACCAATCCTGAATGCAGAGCATGTGTGTGTGGTGAAAGAAACCTCAGCCCAAAATGAGGGGTTTCTCTACGTCTATGTGGCTCACCAACCAATCCGCACACAGAGGTGGAGTCAGAGGCGGGATCACTTCTGTACTTCTGTGTCTCTATGTATGTAAGAAGGCAAGCGTAGCCACACAGCTGGTGGGTGCGCCACACACTTCTGCACTGGAGCTGTTCTCAGTCTGAACTGAGAGTCTGCTGTGGAGGGTCATCTCACAGAGAAGCAGATGTAATAAAAAATACCTTATACAATGTATGAAACATTGTATTACATTCAGCTTTCAAAAACTTAATTTTCAAACAGCTTTCCAACATTGCAATATGTCCACACCGGCTTCAACACAAAATAATCAACCTCAATGGAAAATGAAGAGCATAGGAAAAAACAGCAACTAGTGTTTTATACAACACAATCAACTTTTCTCTAGATCCACCCTTTCCTCTTTTATCCAAGCCGGCAAGAGGACAAAATAAGAGTGGAGTGTTTGAACCTTCACTAAATCTTTTTCTTATCTAAACTAACACAAAAACATCCATATTTTATCAGACACTTCCAAAAAACAAAAACCACACATAGCAGAGCTTCACACAGCCAAGAGTCAAGTGAAACACATATTTTAAAGTAGCATTTCATGCATGACACACAAAGCACAGAAACATTGTATATTTATTTCTATTATACTTCTAGACTTATTTAATATAAATTCCCTTTTCCCAGCTGGTAAAAATAATTGTGAAGCTTGTGCACAAAATCATATATGTATATATATATATATATATATATATATATATATATATATATATATATATATATATATATAACTTTAAAATCTTTTATTTTTTTAACTAATGGTTTTCTGTTTAAAGGCCGATCAGAACAGGATTACAGAATTTGAATTTTGTGTAACTTTAAACAAATAAATTTAGCGCTGCAGTGAATTTTATAGATGATTTACACCTTTTAAAACTTTTTATTAGTATTCTTGGCTTTCTCTTCCTTTTGACATCAAACCCTCATACGTAGGGATGGGTACCTTTGACATTTGAATCGATTCGGTACTAATTCGCGGTACTTAGGAATCGATACCGGTACTTAACGGTACCAATTTTAGATACTTTTGAGTGTTTAATATTTTAATTCTCTTTTATAATTAAATATATATTTTTCTCAATATATAACCATATTTGATAAATATCACAATTAATAACATACAACTTTTTGAATTTTAACATCATCCTTGTAGTTTTATAAGCTGATAATTAAACTGAAGTAAACATCTTTACTGTGAACTAAATTTACTGTGTATCTTCATTCCTTTTGCCGTCCTTTTTCATGTGATTTTTCCTACTGGGAAGTTAGAATTTCCGAGGAGAAAGCGAATGCACCATTGGCTGATCACAATGGTGGAAATGGATGCTAACGTTATCTTAAACAGTTTATTTAGCTGCTGGAGCAGATTAAAACGATGATGCCTCACACTTAGATCGTTGTCGCCGGTTTCATCTTCACCCATTCACCCGTCACATTTAGTAAAGTGAACAAAGTTATCTTAAACAGTTTATTTAGCTGCTGGAGCAGATTAAAACGATGATGCCTCACACTTAGATAGTTGTCGCCGGTTTCATCTTCACCCATTCACCCGTCACATTTAGTAAAGTGAACAAAGTTATCTTAAACAGTTTATTTAGCTGCTGGAGCAGATTAAAACGATGATGCCTCACACTTAGATAGTTGTCGCCGGTTTAATCTTCACCCATTCACCCGTCACATTTAGTAAAGTGAAGCCAAACTTTAGAGCACATTCATGTTCTTCTATTCGGAAATTCGGAGTTCCGAGGAGAAAGTGAACGCACCATTAGCAGAACGGAAGCTAACATATCAAGCTAACATTATTTTAAACATTTTATTTACCTACCAGAGCATATTAAGACGAGGATGTCTCACTTAGATCGTTGTCGGTGGTTTCATCATCACCCAGTTACTCATCACATTTAAATTACAAGCAGGGCAAGACCGATGCGACTGGGAGCCCTGGCCTTCCAGATCAGCTCATCTCCACGGGCGGAGATCAGCGGGACATTAGCTACATGCTAACGCGGTAAAACAACTCCTACGTCATCGTTCTACCGCGTTTCTCTTGCTAAAACCGCCTTGAAAAACTTTGTCAGCTTCGGGTTACCATGTAGCTAATGTTCTGTAGATCACCAACTGTGGAGTAATGTCGGCCCAAGCTGGGTAAGCGGCCCAATTGGCTAAACGGCCCACCGGGACACTGCCAGGATGCCAGATAGGCCAGTCCATCCCGTTCGCAACCTGAGTCGTGCTACCTTAATCGAGATCAGAGGGCTTATTTGAGGATTGAGTCAGGTGGAGGAAAAAAGACACTGCAGAGTTACCCTCCACAGGGAGGGCAGCTTTGCTATGCAAAAACCACCACAGACAGAAATGCAACAGACTTCAGACATTACACAACATAAGTGTCCGCTAGGTAGGGAGGTAGGGTAGAGGACTCTCCAAACATCGGTGCATGCAGCCACGATATGCAGCGTTCGTCATCTCCGTTTGGACAGGGGAGGTAGGTCGTTGGGTTTAGAGAGCACAGTGACTCCTGGAACGATTCAACGGCCTTCACTGGTCGCAGTCCCACCCAGGCTTGGATAGAGAGACAGAGTTGCCATGGCGATGGCAGCATTTCACATTTCTTCTGAAGGGGAGTAATTGCTTCAGCCTCACAGGCTCAAGGGCACCAGATTCAGATAAGAACTTGTTTTGGGGCCAGACAGAGATCATTTCCTCTCCGTCTTAAAGTTCCGTTGGTCCTCAACCCCTCTAAATCCAATAATGGCGTAGTTAATCCCAATCCGTGCTGACCGGGCAACTCTCTCCTTGATCGAATCCACCTTCTGTACCAGAGTCTGAATCTCAGCCAAAGTTCCAAGCTTACGACTCATCTCAACAATTATACGAGTCTGTGCGTTCACATCATGGTGTAATCCATCCCTGAGCTCCAGGATTGAGCCAATATTCCTTGAAAGCTCATAAATTTTCCGGTAAGCCAGATAACCACTCAGGCCAAAAAGCAGGAAACTTGACACCAACACAACGAACATCCAGACGTCTTTAAGATCCTCTGCAGACAGTTGAGAGAGGCAGATCAGGTTCCACTGTTTCCAGGAGTCCATGATATGCCCAAATGGCTCTGTCCCAGAGAGGCAACCGGGAGCCCCTTCTCCCATTCTCATCATTGAAAAAATCTTGTCAATCACGTTGAGACCAACTGACCAAGTCCATTTTTAATAATTTCCAGAAAAAATGCAGAAGCGCCGTCCACCCAAAGACAGACAAAGAGCCTTGGGATAAGATAGGGAGGAGAGGAGGAAAAAAGTGTCTGTACTCCCCAAGAGCTGCATTCTGCACTCTTTTTTTAGTGCATCTCAGTCAAAATGCATTCACACACACTATCAGCCCAGAGCCAGTTTAAACTGCCTACATGCTGCAAACTCAAGACGTTATCAACAGGCCTTGCTTTACTTTGCCAAAAACTCTTATTAATTTATCAACCCCCTGGGGTAAAACCAGACTCAGCAAAGGTTTTTACTTCATACTTTCAGCGCTTTCTCCAGCTGTTATCTCAAATCCCCGTTCTTTGTCGAGTTTGTCAACTAGATACTGAGACCAATGTTAACATTGTGTCCTATTTTCCTCATTGTCAGCTGTTCTAAATCTTCTCCAGTTTTCGCTGTCCCAACTTTAATTTTTCACTTGAGAATTTTCTGTCAAATGACAACAGCTGAATTCACACATGTGAATATTTTACATCTCTGTTCTGGACAAAATGTCTTCTCTCGTGTTATGATTTTTTTTTTTTTATGATGAGCAGGACATATAAGTCTCAAGACCAGTTTTGCATCTCATGGAGGAACTCCAACATTAAACAAAAATTGTTCTTACCTTTGGGGCCCCGGAGTCACCTCCGTGGAATGCAGATCGGTCCAAAGTGCACATCTCTGCTCCCCGCTCCGTGGTTCTCTGGTTCTTTGGATTTAACAAGACACAACGAGAATTAGACAAGTTTGTCCATCAAACAGCGCGGGGCTTTATTTTTACAGTTTTATACAACCAAGTTGTCTGGGACAGCAAGATGCTGCGCTTTCAACAACGCCTCCTCGTAAAAGCCTTCCCTCACATCAAAACGAGAGACCATTTGTACACGTTGCTGATGTCAGTCTTACATACCTCAGGAAAGGAGTCTTTCACATAGACATGAATTGAAACTTTTTGGGAGTCTCCCTGCTTCCCAGCAAAACCTACAAAACAGGATGCATCTGCTGCTCTTGACATTCAGATAACAATTCAGATAAATATTAGTCTTACTGGAACTGACCTCAAAACTTGGCGGAAACAGGATGTAGCACATCACGTACGCAAACACAGCTTTTGGCTCCCACAACATTATGTGCATGAAACAACTTCAAGGGGTTTATGTGGCAAATCATGGTTTTCTTTCGCATTAACGGAGTTTTAATCACATAGTTACACTCATTTAGTTAGGAGAGAATCTCAAAAGGACCTTCGAACTTAGGGGAAAACGAAGAACCAACTACAGGACAACAGCAAAACTTGGTTTCCAGGTTGTAGGGTTCTGACAACTGACTTTTTGTCAAAGTTTTTCTTCATTTTTTGTTTTTCATTTCTTCAATGTTGTTGAGCCAAGAGATTTGCCTCTTTTAATCTTTTCTGAAACGAGCCTACATACAAAGGTATACTAGAACCAGCGAGTGGCACGGGCATTAAAAAATGTTTCTTTTAGGGCCTTTAAAGAGCCTCAAGGAGCATAGCCGAACACCAGTTGGTGAGGACTAAATCCAGTGGACTCCTGAACAGTGTCTCTTGCAGCAAATGATACAAAGGGAAGTCCGTCTTCCCAAGACCTGCCTGTAGTAAAACAGTATTTTCTAAGCATTGTCTTAAGGATCAGATGCCATCTTTCAACTACTCCCTGACTTTCTGGATGGTAGATAGAAGACTTATGGTGTTTGATGTTCAAGGTCTCTGTCACCTGAGCAAAGATCCACGAGGTGAAATTGGTGCCTTGGTCAGACTCGATGACTCTAGGAGAGCCAAAAACTGAAAAGAAACCAGTTAAGGCCTTCATGACATTTGCGGTGGTAATTGATGATAAAGGAATGGCTTCCGGAAAACGGATTGCTAAACACATAATAATAAGCAGACATTTCTTTCTGGTTCGAGACGGAGGAAGCAGCCCTGCACAGTTTATGACTATGTGATCGAAGGGGGTTGAGATTACATGAGTTGGTTATAAAGGAGCTAGCCATATGGTTTGGTTCGGGTTACCCACTGTTTGACATGTTGGGCAACTTTTACAGTAGTCAGACACCTGACAATTTAAACCTGACCAAAAGAAATGGCGCAAAATGAAGTCGTAGGTTTTATTTATCCCCAAATGACCCAACCAGTCCCTCTCATGGGCTAATGACAGGATGTGTGAACGGAACTTTTCTGGCACAACAATCTGTTTTATTTTACCCCAGTCAGCCCCTTTAGCAGAGGGCTGAGCCCAACACTGGAAAAATATGTCCTTTTCTACTACATAAGTAGTCGCACTATTCAAAGACTTAGAACCAACACCTACCAGAGCAAAGTAAGGTTGCAAAGTTTTATCAGTTTTCTGAGCTTCTACCAAAGAGTCACAGTTTATAGGGAAGTTTACAGGAGTAACATGTGAAGATACCGGATCTGCAGTATCTGGACTGGTAACTGTTTCGGACATAAGAGGATGTAGGACAGAATCATGAAGAGTGGTCCCTCTTAGCTTGAGCACGAGCTAAACCACAAGCTGGCAAGATGTCTGTACTCGCTTAGATTTCCGGTTCTAGAATGAGCTCAGGAACAGGTACAACAAAACCTCCAGCAGCGTCATTTCCCAGAATTAAATCAACCCCTTTTGTCGGCAATTTGTCCAAAACGGCCACAACAAGTTGACCTGTTACTTAAGGACAGGACAGATTAATTTCATGCATTTCAGCAGTAACTGCTCCCATCTCAATGCCCTGCAAAAGCACTGAATAGCTAGCTTGGCTAGTTTGAGAAAAAGGCAACACTTTCTTTTTAATCAAAGTTTGTGATGCTCCAGTGTCCCTTAAGACCACCACATTCTCTTTTTCATCAACACCCGGAAGAGACACAAGCCCCGTTGATAAAAATGGTTTGTAGCAACAATTTCATTTTTCCAGGTGTATCTCAGCACAGGGTTTCGGAGAACAGAATGCTATTTCTGTTCTGTCAGGTGAGTTTCCATTTCTACGATTTTTCTGTTTCAAAGCATAGCAATCACAGATATAAAGGATGGGTAGTTTACATCTTACTTATGAACCATAAAATGTGAAATTCCATAGAAATATGAAATATCAATCTGATGGATCTTTGAATATTTTAACCAGAAGATCAGAACTTTTTATTGCTGGGATTACTTGACACTTCGTATTAACTCCGACGACAGAAAGAGAGTCAGGTTTATAATAGTTAAGAAATTTATTTCTACAGAATTTAAACAAGACTAACTTTAAACACCCTATGTACTGATGGACTAAGGTGGAGTGAGACGTGAGATGATGGTGTGTGTGGAATGTTGTTATCAGAACCAGCGGATCCGGAGAAGCATTTAGTTCCAAGTGGGAGTGAATGTTTCGCTCTAAAATTTAGTTGGAGATTTATAACACACATGAAATGCCATCTGTCAGTTTACATACCCAAGGGGGAAGCCTCTGTTTAGATCCACAATGTCGAGGACCTCTTGGACCCTCCTTCGAACCGAAGCCGGTAGGAAAGCAGCGGTGCCGACCAAACTAGTCTTGGAATGCTTCCAGGTCATGACAGGTTCATTTGCGTCAGCGAGACCCTGAAGGGGTCGTGAGGTTCAGCATTTATTCTGAAGGAACCGTTGCGGTCAGGTCTAACTTACAACAGATTTTATCCAGCTTGTCGAGGTTCTTTTGGCTGAAGAGGAAGTCCGGAAGGCCTGTCCGAGACTTCTCTAGAATGCTTTGAACTAAAGAAAAGGTGGCGAGGAATAATTTTTATATTTGTCATATTTTGGTTTACTGGCGAATCAGAATTTGACATGCAAAAGAGGGTTTATACAAACACCACAGAAAACCACGCCTTGCGTCAGAAACGAAGGTTCTGATTGGATCAGACAA